>NC_059437.1:40795587-41474195 GCF_021028975.2 Sphaerodactylus townsendi
TTCTGCTCAAAAGAGAATGACTATTCTTAGCAGTGTAGGCTCAAGGCTCTGTACCATAGCTCCCATAGCAAAATAGCTCCCCTGTGATTGGAGCTCCTCATCATGTGGACAGTTCCCCTGCTACTGTCTCACTTCCTGTTTCTAGTCAGAAAGTACCCCTGTTACCATGGAGATGTACCATCCGTGATAGCATGTAGTTGCTGGTGACTGTGAGGGCCTTGTTTGATATCTACATGAACCTTTCCCCCTGTAGGGCTATTCACTGGGCCCTGTATGAAAAGGACCCAAATCTTTTCATGGGTGGTCATCATCCGTGCTTATTTGTGAAGCAAGCTATGGCGGAAGAAAGACTCAAGTGTCATTTTGAACCATAATTTATCCCCAGAATCAGCTTTTGGGACTCAGATTTAGCTTTAGAATATGTCATTTAGAGGGTTTTGTCTGCTTAAAAACTAGCAGACGTCCCCTTGTAGCATAGCTTGTAGCCAAGAAATCATTTAATCTAATATGCACGAGCCTCTTCCGTGGTAAATCCGATAGTCTTTAGGGTGCCTAAGACTTCATTTTTAGTGCAACAGAAGAAAAATAAGCACAAATACCACTCTCGAAGCAGAGAATGTTTGAATGCTTAACTCCAGTGCCTGGCACTGGAATAAGAGGTGACAATTAGCTGGCATCGCTTAAATTAGCGGAGGAGAAACCAATCAATGGCACCTAGAGCATGACCCCAGCTTGTAATAAAGCTTCCATGCATTGGAGATGTTTAGCCAGTGGTGGGATTCAGCAGGTTCACACCACTTTAGCAGAACCAGTTGTTAAAATGGTGCTTGTAAACAACCAATTGTTAAATTATTTGAATCCCACCACAGGAACCAGTTGTTAAATTATTTGAGTCCCACCACTGTGTGTACTCCAGAATACCATTTGCTAGTACAACAGTGCAGGGATGCTGTGACCCTGTTCGTAGGGCTTGTATTGGTATCCAGTAAGCTACCGTGGGAAGCTAGGCTAGAATGGACTTTTGGTCTGACCCGGAGACGTTCTTCATGTTCCAGTGCCCCCTCTTAGCCATGTTCTGCGCAAGGCCAACCTACACAGAAGCATCCTATGCTCAGTAGAATGAGTTCTTATACAAAGGTGCAGCATCTCTGGCCACAATCCGCAACTACTGTCAAATCCCATTGGGCTTTTAAAAGACTGCTCTGGTGTAAATGTGTTTTGGATGGCAACTGTTGACAGAAACGGAGTTGCGGTTTAAGCTAAGCGTGTTTCCCTCTGCTTTCACCAAGCAGAGATGGAAATAAGTATGTGCCTTGAAGGCCTTTGCTCTGTCTAGAGATGTTAATAATCATTCACAGTTGTTCAGCTCTCAGCTGCAAAAGGGAATAAAACCACTGATTAATCGAGATTTTCAAGAGAAGTTCCCCCCCTTCCCTTCCCCCAACACCATCCTTCAAGTCTTTAGAAGTTTTTTTTTCCACTGACTTCCTTTCAAGGAATTCTGAACACATGAATGGAGAGAGCAACAGAATGAATGGGACACTTCAAAGAAAATGAAAACCATTACTAGGAAATCTGTTTATAGAGAGAATGAATGATTATGAGGGAAGATGCCAACAGAGAGAGGGAGAGAATGGTTTGCTTGCTGCACAGTTACTTAGACTTGTGGTTCTCATCAGTTACTCTAGTGAAGTCTCCCCCCTACACTGGCTTTTATGCTTTGTAAATACAGCATAAACTTTTCCCCATTTCAATGGCATCTAATCAGGGCTCTACTTTGTCTGGAACCATAAACGGGACTCAAGAATGATGGCAACTACCTTTTATGTATTTTCATTTGTAGCCCTCTATGAAAATTCCAGATTTGTAAATTTATTTTTTACAACCAGTATATCCCAGCATATGCTCCCAGTGACCCTATTTACCATGGTTGCTGATTCCCAGTCATTGTCCATATTTTTCTCCATTAGGGAATGCCTTGTTATAGTTTTGCTGATGAGAGTTCCTAATTCCTCTCTCAATTTCTTCTGGCCTGGGATTTCTGGAGCCCTTAGCTCCCCAAGATAATTTAAAGTCACCAAAGTTTAGACCCAACCAACTGAGATACTTAGTAAACCAGCTCGTGATGATTAAGCGGTTAGTTTGGTGTGGCATTATTGGCTATTTCTGCACAGCACAATTATACCGGGTTACAATTGATGTTTTACAATCCAGGTCTATTTTATCCTGGTTTCTCCCCACAATTGTTGTGGGGATAAAATGGAGGAAAGGAGAACCATCCTTGCTGCTCTGAACTCCTTGAAGAAGGTGAGGGATGAACATGCACATTAGAAGAAGAAGAGAAGAAGAAGAGTTTGGATTTATATTCCCCCTTTTTCTCCTGTAAGGAGATTCAAAGGGGCTTACAATCTCCTCCCCCCCCCCAAAAAAAAAACCACTGTGAGGTGTGAGGTGGGTGGGACTGAGAGAGCTCTGAAGAACTGTGACTAGCCCAAGGTTACCCAGCTGGGATGTGTTGGAGTGTACAAGCTAATCTGATTCACCAGATAAGCCTCCACAGCTCAAGTGACAAAGGCCGTTTCTGCATGGCCCATATACGCCGCCTGGGGCTGTAAAAACGTCACTTCATGGGCCGCCGTTAAGATTATAGCTTCGCTAAGCTGCAGCGTTGGCAGCGCTTACTCCGAATGCTTCCAGGCTGCCTGCTAAACAACAACCCTTTGCCATTGTTGTTAGAGGAGCGCCTCGCGGCGCTGCTAACCGGCCAAGAGGGAAGACGTTAAATTTCTTCCTTCCCTTCCATTTGTCAGAAACTCTGCCAGCAGCAGGCCGATTTCACACTGTCCCCGACCTCTCCAGGGGTCGGAGGACAGCGTATGGGCTGCGACGCTCGCAGGGGCTTAATTTGCAGGACACCGTGGTAAGTGGGAGGGAGGAACAGCGCTCCGCGCGGAGTCGCCTGCCTTCTGTCGGTTTTCCTCTGCCAAGACGCCTCGCGAAGAGCTTCCGCCGGCAAACTCTCGCCGGCGTAAGCACCGAGGCCGCAGAAACGGCCAAAGTGGGAAATCAAACCTGGTTCTCCAGATTAGAGGGCGCCTGCTCTTAACCACTACACCTCACTCTGTAGATTTGTTTCTACAGAGATTTTTCATAAGATTGACTTTTTAATGCTTTAAACAGAACTGTGGAAAAGCTGGAACTGCGTAACATGCCACCCCACTTGTGAACATCCCTAGAACCTGATTCCATCACCAACCCTGCAAGAAATGAAAAGGTACATTAATGCCTGTCATACTCTTTAGTATGTGAGCAAAATGATCAATGACTACCAAAAATGTAACAGAAGTGATAAACGATTGTAGCCATTTCTAGCAAAGATGATCAACCTTGGCCACAAACACTTATCTCATTGCTATATATACAGTGTAACCTCGGTTTTCGTTGTTAATTTGTCCGGGAAACCTTGGGGAAAACCAAAACCAACAAAAACTGAGGAAACCACTGGCAAGCAATGGAGACGAATGGGTTGCCTGTTTTCTTCACAAAGTTAGCATGTGCGCGCCAAACAAGAACCGACGAGAACTGAAGCAAGCGACGATAACCGAGTCAAAATTTTCGCTTAGAGAATCGACAAAAACTGAAACCAACGAAACCAACAGCAACAAAAAACAAGGTTCCATGTACTCCCAAATTCCCAATATCAGACTGAAAGGTATCTATAGACAGATTAGTTCTCTGCCAGCCTTAAAAGAGACACTAACCATTAAACAATTACTTCTAAGAATAAAGAGTCTGGAGGAGATAAGTGACTATGCTATGATTAGAAATGAAAGAAACTGTGGAGGGGGCGGGGGGGTTCTCTTTCTTATTCTGTTATCTCCAGGAATGAGGAAGATGATTATTTCCAACAACCTCTAAGATTAAAAAGCCGCGCAGCAAACCGATGTACAAAAACATTAAACTGACAGGCTGTCGCTTCACATGATAGCTTTAAAGTGAATCGAAAGCACATTTGAAAATATTTTGCAATTCAAAAATTCAATTTCTGATTTTAAAATATATTTGAATGCCTTTCCTTTACCTTAAGAACCTTTGCTAAGAATAAGCTTCAATTAATCAAGTAAGACTCGTAAATAACTTTTACGATGGAATTGTGGCCCAACATGGTTTCAGACCAGGGCATTTGAAGGATTGTCCTCTCCTATGTATAGAAATATATTTGAAGATCCTTTCAAAAGCAAGGCAGGTGAGGAATAGGGACCCAGTCATTTCTATTGTGGCACCAAGACTCTTAGGCTCATTCCGCACATGCAGAATAATGCACTTTCAAACTGCTTTCAGTGCTCTTTGAAGCTGTGCGGAATGGCAAAATCCACTTGCAAACAGTTGTGAAAGTGGTTTGAAAACACATTATTTTGTGTGCGGAAGGGGCCTTAAACTCCCTCCCCAAAGAGATTTGCCGAGTGCAAAATTGGCTGTTTTCAGATGCCAGAAAGCAAGCCTTTTGTTAATCATTTTTCTTCCCTGCCTTGAAAGTATTATTTTATTTCTGGTGGTTCTTACTGTTTGTAGTATTTTAGTGACAGCTTGGAGTGAATTTTGCAAGTGCTGAAGGAGTTACTGCTTGTCATCGTCATTGTTACAAATTCCTCAAAGCCTCAAAGTCTAAAAGCAGTTTGTTTCCTTCCTTTCCCCACAACAAACACCTTGTGAAGTAGGTGGGGCTGAGAGAGTTCTGAGAAAACTGTGACTAACCCAAGGTCACCAAGTGTAACCCTGAGTCCACTGGGGTAGGAGGCTGAAAAATTGGGATATTCCATATCAGGAAGAAAAGGCACAATCTTCCCAGATTGACTGGAGGCCCTGAAGCTGCAGGTAATTCACTTCAGAAGGCCTCCATCTCTGTTATAAAACTACATGTTAACATTCTAGGGCTACGTTGGAACCGCTGAATAGAATGAACAGATGACTCGGCAAAGCAGAACAGAACTGCAAATCTATTCACCTTTAAGGGACTGGCTATCTGCTAGACAGAAGTAAAAGAGATTGAAACCCTGGTGGTCTACTTGAGCACAACAGGCCTGGACTATTACATGCCAATTAATATTTTACATTTTGATTAAGGTGACTAGATGGTCACCTTATGCAGAATCCGAGGATGGGGTGGGCAGCCATGCATCGCGACGCCATGCGCATCGTGCCACAGGAGCCAAGACGGGCCTTCTGAGGCGCTCACCAAGCTTTCCGCCTCCCCAGACAGAGAAGGCAGAGTGGCGGCTCCTGCAGCCTCAAGAGGGAGGCTGCCACACAGGCTTAATCTAAGGCAAAGCTGGAGCCCGGGGACAAAATCTGAGTTTGGTGCCCCCCCCACCCCACCCCCCCACCCCAGGTATGAATGACCTCCCTCACAACGACCTCAAACAATGATTTTGCACCAGCTCACAAAACACTCTCCCACCACCAGCAAAACATACACGGCTTTCTCCAGCTGACCAACTCTCTTCTTCCTAATTGTGTCCCTCCACACCAACCCTAATGAGGTGAGGTTTGTTAGCCTCAGAAGAGCTCCAAGCGAGTGCAAATGGGAATTAACTTTTAAGCATGTAAATCTCCCTCACACAAAGTCACCCCCCCATCTGAAGGCTTCTACCAAGGAAACTTCAGCATCATCTCTCACAAATCACCTCCTACCCCCCAGCAAAACAGGCATGGCCTCCTCTCCCCCCCCCCACCCACTCTTGCCTAATTGTGTCCTCACACCAACCCTGTGGTGGTAGGCTACTAGCCTGAGAATACGGCAGCTCCAAGCCAGCAGTGCAAGTGGGAATTAACTTTTCAGCATGTAAATCTCTCACAAGTCACCCCCCCCATCTGAAGGTTTTACCAAGCTAACATCAGCATCATCTCCTCACAAATCACCTCCTACCCCAGCAAAACACATACATGGCTCCTCTCCCCACCACTTTCCTAATTGTGTCCTCACACCAACCCTGTGGGAGGTAGGCTGCTAGCCTGAGAAACAGCTCCAAGCCAGTGCAAGGGGAATTAATCCTTAAGCAAGCATGTAAATCTCTCACAAGTCACCCCCCCACCTGAAGGTTTACTTCAAGCAAACGTCCAGCATCATCTTCAGTCTCTGCTGCTGCCTGCTGTTGCCTCCCTGCTCAGCTGGCCTTTTCTCCCAGTGCTCGCCGGCGCCCTGCCGACCAGGGAGAAGGCTTCTGGAGAAATGTGCCACACTTAATTTAAAGGCTTAATAAAGGCATGCTGGGTTAGGAGGGAGGGGAGGCTGAACTCTCTCAGTCCTGCTCCTGGGAGCCAGTGGGACTTCTCCCCGGCCCCTGGACACTCCAGGCCACCGTTGGACAGAGTGGGCGTGGGCTTTAACGACAGGCACTGGGGAGCAGTCCTGCTTCAGTGCCACTGCTTTCAGGGGCTTGCTCAATCCCTGCTCTGTAGCCAGGAGGATGTTTTGGCTTCCCCACGTGACCCTCAATGTCGATGCTCTCGGGTTACAAGGGGTACCCCATGTCCCTAGGCAGGAATGCCAGTGCTGCCACACTGCCTTGCGCCCCAGAAGGCAGTGCGGCAGCCTTCCAAAACCCAGGACACTTGAAAAAACCCGCGGGACGCGGGACAAGTTGTTTTAAGGCAGGACTGTCCCGCCAAAAGTGGGATGTCTGGTCAACCTAATTTTGATTGTTGCTGTCTATATTATTTTATATGAAAAAAGAAAGACGTTTGAAGTTTGTTTACTATTACTTCCACGAATGTTAAGTGTCACAAAGTGAGATCACACTGTCAAAGATGTGGACTTCGTCACTTCTCAACAGAGAACAATATTTATTTGATATCTCTCTTAGAATTAAATAGAAGTTACACCAGCAGGCTTCATGTGGAGGAGTGAGGAATCAAACCTGGTTCTCCAGATTAGAGTCAACTGCTCACGTAGAGAAGTGGGGTCTCAAACCCAGTTTTCCAGATTAGAGTCCACCACTCTTAACCACCACACCACTCTGGCTCTAAGGCTCCTTCCGCACATGCAGAATAATGCATTTTCAATCCACTTTCAATGCAGCTGGATTTTGCTGTGCGGAATAGCAAAATCCACTTGCAAACAATTGTGAAAGTGGATTGAAAGTGCGTTATTCTGCAGGTGCTGAGGGGGCCTAACTGTGCATAAGACTGTAGTTTAACCCTCATCATGCAAAACCCTTAATAAAAGCATCCAGGAATGCCTTTTAAAATTCCTTTCATCAGTTGTGGCCTGTTGGCGTTTCCCTGTGAGAGCACTCACGTTTCTCAAATCACAATGTATAATGAATGGAAAGTTGCCAGCTACGCTACCATGAAAGCCCTAGGCTCTGGTGCAAACATAAACTCCTCAGGCGTCACTCTTACAGTTTACTGTGAGGTCATCAGTAGCCACTCGTGGATGTTTATTGAAGGAAAGCATATTCTTAGGAACGGTGAACAACAAAGCTGTAAATCCATCAGAACAGCGGTGCCCTAACAAATGAGACGAGAAGGACCCGTGATGTCATCACAGCCCTGAAATGCACTTGATGCCCTCCAAGGTGCCATTTTCATTGTGTGCAACTCATGATTTTATTACAATGGTTTTCTTTTGCAAAGTAAGAGATTTTTTGCAACAAAAAATAAAATCCTTGGAGCATTCTTCCTGTCTAGAGAACTAGCAAACGCAAGTATAGCCCATGTCCTACTTCATAGGTGTCAAACTCGTAGCCCTCCAAATGTTATGGACTACAGTTCCCATCATCCCCTACCGGCATGATGCTGGCATTGGATGATGGGAACTGTAGTCCATAACATCTGGAGGGCCGTGGGTTTGACACCTGTGTCCTACTTGGTTAAGAGCTCGTGTATCTAATCTGGAGGAACCGGGTTTGATTCCCAGCTCTGCCGCCTGAGCTGTGGAGGCTTATCTGGGGGATTCAGATTAGCCTGTACACTCCCACACACGCCAGCTGGGTGACCTTGGGCTAGTCACAGCTTCTCGGAGCCCTCTCGGCCCCACCTACCTCACAGGGTGTTTGTTGTGAGGGGGGGAGGGCAAGGAGATTGTAAGCCCCTTTGAGTCTCCTGCAGGAGAGAAAGGGGGGATATAAATCTAAACTCTTCTCCTCCTTCTCCTTCTTCTCCTTCTCCTTCTTCTCCTTCTCCTTCTCCTTCTCCTTCTCCTTCTCCTTCTCCTTCTTCTTCTCCTTCTTCTTCTTCTCCTTCTCCTCCTTCTCCTTCTTCTCTTTCTCCTTCTTCTCCTTCTTCTCCTTCTTCTCCTTCTCCTCCTTCTTCTTCTCCTTCTCCTTCTCCTTCTCCTTCTCCTTCTTCTCCTTCTTCTCCTTCTTCTTCTCCTTCTCCTTCTCCTTCTCCTTCTCCTCCTTCTCCTTCTTCTTCTCCTTCTCCTTCTCCTTCTCCTCCTTCTCCTTCTCCTTCTCCTTCTCCTTCTCCTTCTTCTTCTTCTCCTTCTTCTTCTTCTTCTTCTTCTTCTTCTTCTTCTTCTTCTTCTTCTTCTTCTTCTTCTTCTTCTTCTTCTTCTCCTTCTCCCTTTCCTCCTTCTCCTTCTCCCTCCCTCCTTCTTCTTCTCCTTCTCCTCCTCCTCTTCTTCTTCTTCTTCTTCTTCTTCTTCTTCTTCTTCTTCTTCTTCTTCTTCTTCTTCTTCTTCTTCTTCTCCTTTTCTTCTTCTCCTTTTCTTCTTCTCTTCTTCTTCTTCTTCTTCTTCTTCTTCTTCTTCTTCTTCTTCCTCCCCTATTTGTAGAATGCCGTTCTCCTTCCGAGCCTTATTTTCATTTTTCTGTTCTTCACATTTATTATCTCCAGGCCAGAAATGTCCTCTGTACCTGCCCTTTTGTAAATTGCTAATCTAGGTTGATCTTCTTCTGCTGTTTGAAGAGGACCAGGTTTGATTCCCTCACTCTGACAGGGAAACTTGCTGGGTGATCTTGGGCCAGTCATGCACTCTCAGCCTAGCCCAGTGGTGGCGAACCTTTGGCACTCCAGATGTTATGGACTACAATTCCCATCAGCCCCAGCCAATTGGCCATGCTGGAAGGGGCTGATGGGAATTGTAGCCCATAACATCTGGAGTGCCAAAGGTTCGCCACCACGGGCCTAGCCTATCTCACAGGGTGGTTGTGAGAATAAAATAGAGGGGACGAGAAGGATATAAGCCGCTTTAGATCCCCCTTGGGGAGAATAGTGGGATGTAAACGAAACATGCAAACAAATGTTCAACATTCGTCCAAATGTCCAATTCTGTTATTCAGTTCCTGAACATGAAAACTCCAGTTTGGATGTTAAATTTTACCTCAGTGTTCAAAGGACTTGGATTTGTTAGCCCCTCTCGATTGCTTTTGACAGGCCTGAGATAATGAAATTTCACTGTCTCTCAGATGACAAATACTGACTACTAACTACTTGTCAGTTACCACATGTGGTAAAATATGTAATATGTTGAATGCCAGCCATAAACTACTGGATTTTGAAAATAAATACAGGATGGGGATGAACTATTGGAGCATTCTGGAGAATCTTTGAGTTTGCAGAGGATAATTCTAATAGGATTTTTTTTAACAGAACCAATTAATTTCAACTGTAATGGAGTGATGTAGCACACAGGTAGAAAATCCCTTGCTTACATGTCTGCTCTTGTATACACTGAAGAACAGCATTGTGTATATTTTTTTTAACAGCCTTCCAGCCTACATGGCTGACCTTGTCGTTCTCAGTGATTTAAGTTTTGAAGAAGGAATGAGTGAGGATTTGCTCTGACATTTAAAGGCAATCTCGGTAATTAATAGCCCTGGCAGTGTCCATCTCTCCCTCCATATATCTGCACAACAGTATCTATTTTTTGACGTAGCTGACACGCCATTTCCTTTGGTAGCCCAAGGGCGGCTCATCTTTAAATTAAACTCGTCTCCAGCCCCTTCCAATTGGTGAGGCAGACATTGGTGGCTCATCTGGAGACTGTGCAGGCTTAGAGAAGGCTGGTGATATATTGGCCTACTACTGCTGGCTGGAACCAAAGCAACCTCTTGGAGCATTAACTAATGACGTGGGAAGTCCCTTTGGTAACTATCACCTTTAATGTTCAGATTTGGAAGACAACTTTAGGGGAAGAAAAAGAGATTATTAGCAGGCCAGGTCACGGTACCAGGGGAAACAAACAATTGGCTCTTTCAAAACCAGCTTGCTATTTGGGTTCTCATTTGTTTTATGGTAGATCCCATAATTAAAAAAAAAATTAAAATGAGGTCCGGACAAAAGTTCAGAGGATGCATTCTCAAAACAATATATCAGGCTAAGAGGTACAGTCATCTTTGAGAGGCTTCTACGGCCGTGAGAGGTAGCCCATGTTTTCAGAGATGACCGAGTTTATGTTTCAGTAATGGGATCCATGAAATCTGAAGATTGACACAGTAATAGGGGATCATATTTTAGGTGGGGCATACGATAACAGTGTTAAGGAAATGGCAATTAGTAAATTTATGTTGTATTCTAGCCCATATTTAGAACAAAATTGAACGTAGGGTGAAATTCTATAGTCAATACTGCTAGGTTAAATTTCCATGCGTTATGCCAAATAAAGGCTTATTATTATTATATTTAAAAAATTTCCATGCAAAATAGTTCATAATATAATTTGCCCTTCCCTCCCAACATTATGGGTATTGATGCACTTGACGATTTTAGGGAAAATATTTAATTAAGCTAGCTAGCATTGAAGACCATTGCCTTTAATAATCAACACACATGATTCTTTTTCTAAAATCTTGCCTAAAGCTGAATTTCTATAGTAAAATTTGGAAAGAAGGCCACTTAATAAAGCTGAGTATGTACCATATCTTTTAAACATGGATTTCAGGAATTTACAGTCCTGGTTTACAGATCCCTGGATTTTGCTTGCTGAAACTACCTCCTCTGCTCTGCTAGTATACCTGAAGTAGGGAGGGGTAGGCACATCAAAAGATGGGCACATTTTTTGCCCATCTCCCCCCATCATAAATGAATAGGAAGACATTTGCCTTTTAGGGCAAAAGAGAAATCAACTTCAATCGGTGAAACCATAGACGCGTAAGCATCAAGATCTCGACAACCTCTTCCCATATTGCTCCAGTCTGACTTGTGGGCCACATACACATGAGATTCCCTTTTGAAATTGCAAGTGATATATGATTATTGTTTCCCCAGCTTTTTGTTTTTACCATGATTTTTCTTTTTCCAGATTTTTCATCCAGTCCTTGCCAAGGGTGCGGGGAGTGGGAGGAAATAGAGAGTATCTGAACTGGCCAGCTACCAACAACTGCTGAAGCATCTGCTCTCCCCATTTCCCAGGGATTTTGGCCAGGGATTGCTTAGGCTGCAAGTCTTGGCACAAGCCAAAGGGTAAGAGTCAAGGGCCCTTTCTCATTGGCTTTCAGCCTGTTGCCTTTTGCTTCTGCTATCCAGAACTTTGAAGGTGATCTTTTTAGGTAGCTGCAGCTGCTACATCAGGAAAAAAAGTTGAGGATCTATAGCCAAAGGACTATTATTCAGGGGTCCAGACCTGTCAGATCTTGGAAGCTAAGTAGGATCATCTCTGGTTGTAAGAGACTACCAGTGAAGTCCAGAGTTGCTGCATGGGCATTAGCCAAGAGAGGGAAGAGTGGTGTGGTGCAGTGGTTAGTAGTGGCAGACTCTTAATCTGGAGGACTGGATTTGATTCCCCACTTTTCCAAATGAAGCCTGCTGGGTGATGTTGGGTCAATCATAGTTCTCTCAGAACTCTCTCAGCCTCCACAGAGGCCTACGATGGCCAACCACCTCTGAGACTCTCTTGCTTTGAAAACCCTATGGGGTTACTACGGGTCGGCTATGACTTCGCACAAACTCACACACACATTTAAGCACTATAAATAAAGCAACAATTCTGAAAAACACACACAAAGGGCCCAATTTAGATTTAAAAACTCCAGTTATGAATGCCAATAGATAAAAAATTGGCTACGCATGTATGCATGGCTACGCATGTTCTGAGCATTCTCATGGCTCTTCTTCTCAACTGCAATTCTGGAGGTGCTCCAGATGGACAGCACTTTGCAGTGGCAATAGAAGCGCCAAGACCAGAAATTTCGATGAGAGGAATATGGGAAGGAAATTGACAGAATTTCAGAGACTGATGCTCCAGAGGTTGTTTGGGGTTTCCAGAAAGACAGTTAATGTGAAGACAGGGAAGAAATAAGTAGCTGGGCTGAGTAAACATTTTCATAAGAGCAGGCAAACATCCTCTAAGATCTTACTCTGATATTGTCAATATTGATAAAGTTCCCAGTTAGAAGAAGAAGAAGAGTTTGGATTTATACTCCACTTTCTCTCCTGTAAGGAGACTCAAGGTGGCTTACAAGCTCTTTTCTCTTCCTCTCCCCACATCAGACACCTTGAGAGGTAGGTGGGGCTGAGAGAGTTCTGAAGAACTGTGACTAGCCCAAGGTCACACAGCAGGAATGTAGGAGTGTGGAAACACATCTGGTTCACCAGATAAGCCTCTGCCAAACACATCTGGCTTATCAGATAAGTCTGCGCTACTCAGGTGGAGGAGTGGGGAATCAAACCCAGTTCCCCAGATTAGAATCTACCAGTTCTTAACCACTACACCCTGCTGGCTCTCCAGTGTAGACAGTACAGTAAAAAAGAGTAGATTAAAAAATAGTCCATTTGGGGGGAAAAGTGAAAGAAGTTTGGGGGAAATCTCCAAACAGTATGAGAGTATAACAAGTTCAGCTTTCATAATTTTTGCCAACTTGAGAAAAACCTGTGCATTCCAACCATAGACTCCTAGGTATTCAAAATGTTTTCAAGATTCAAACCAGTTTTTAAAAGTTTCTAAGGCCCTTTGGCATATGCAGAATGATGCACATTCAATCCACTTTCACAATTGCTTGCAGGTGGATTTTGCTGTTCCGCACAGTAAAATCCAGCTGCAAAGTGCATTGAAAGTGAATTGAAAGTCCATTATTCTGGATGTGCGGAAGGGGCCTAAGAAGCTAGTCTCCTCCATGCCTCCTCATGCACCAGTCCTGCATAGAGGCAAGATGCTGGCTTTTCACTTCTGAATATCTCAAGGGAAAAGGTGTGAATTGTTTAGTTTTTTTCTCTTGGTTTTTATTTGCATTGCTTTTCAGACTAGCAAATTAGCAATTAACTTCAGTTGTTGAGCAGTTGTAAATCTCAAGGCTTTCTTAATAGTTTTTTTCATAGTTCTTATCATTGGGGGAGATTTTAACTCTCCCTTCTCTCTCTCTCTCAACATGACCAGAGGTGGGATCCAGCAGGTTCTCACAGGTTCCCAAGAGTAGGTTACTAATTATTTGTGTGTGCCGAGAGGGGGATACTAATTGGTGATGTTGCCACGTGATTTTTGCCTTAGGTACGCCCCTCCTCTCAGCAGTAGCGCGCAGAACTTGAAGCAGTCTAGCAGGAGGTGCACCGGCGTGCGTGGCAGCCTGCGCCTGCGTGCATTCGTTTCCCACCCAAGGACCGGCGCAGCGGCTGCGTCCTTGCCACAGCCCCACCCAGGAATGCCCCACCCCTGGAATGCCCGGCCATGCCCCCGTTGTGCCCCGCCCAGTCCCATTGGCGCTACGCCACAGTTTGGATCCCACCACCATGGGAACCTGTTACTAAGATTTTTGGATCCCACCACTGAACATGACTCAAAGGAGTCGAGAAACAATTTGGCTTCAGCCAAGTTTCCCATCATTGGAAAGGAAAATCTATATAATTAAAAAGATTAAAAAGGAAAGAACAGAAGTGACAGTAAATAAAAAGGTGGGAAGCAGGTCTTATGGGCTATTCATAGCCCACAATTATCTCACTGTTCTTGGTGGGATCAGTAGCCCACAGCTGTCTGTTGGGTCTGCAAGGATTCACCTGTCAAAAGGTGCCTTACAGGAGAGAAAGATGCGGTATAAATCCAAACTCTATTTTTTTGTTAAGCATTTTGCCAAAAATATTCCAAAAACCTTAGAAGAATTGTTCAGTTTATGGCAGCCAGAGTTACAAATAGTTTATGGTGGCCAGAGTTACAAATCCAGTAAAATGGAAAGTTGAGGAGAGTCCATGCAGAGAGGACTGGGAAAGCAAACTAGCTGAATAAGCAATAATGGCAAAACTGAAAAACTAAGTGAATAAACAACCAATTAAAGCATTTCAAGGTAAATGGAAATCATATTACTGTTGAAATGATATATATGAATTATTTATAATCTTGATATGTTGTATTGAAAACATGCCAAAAGTATGTATATGGGAGGGGGTATTTAAATATACTTTGGATAGATAATAATGACAAGAATTTAATTTTCAATATTTGGGGAAGTATTTTTAGACATTTGCAGTAGTAATCAATAGTGCAAGCTTTTAAAACTCTATTCTGTTTTATCATGATTAATTTTATATTGTTTAACATCTTTATTGAGTTTCTCGGATAGTCAGTAGGGTATCTTATGATTTATGTTAAGATTATTATGATAATCACTATTTAATGCTCATCCTTATACTCATTTATATTAACAGTTATACTTTATATGTATTCTTTTTTTCTTTCTGTTTATACAATTGATGTTTTGATATGGTTTTTCTTTTTACCCTTTTCATCTGTTTGCTTATATTTATACAAATAAAACCCATTTTGTAAAAAAAAACAGTTATTTGTTCCTAATGAATTTCTCCTGGATTTCTGTAAACCACATGTCTAGACCATCCAGTCCAGCAGAATTTTTGCTAGCTACTCATTCTCACTTTCCTAGAGGCCAGACTCATGTGAACAGTCTCCTAACAATGCTGCAAAAGATGTGTGCTTGTGTGTAGCTTTAATAAATTGATCCGAGTAACAAAAATAAGGAGAAACCTTTCAATCACTGATCAAAGTTCTGCACAAGGGGAGTTCAAAGGTCCAAGCCATGACCATCCCTCTGATGAGACAATCTGTCTCTTTTCTTTTCCGCAGAGCGATCACCTTTGAGGAATTTGTGTCTAACCTCAGTACCAAGTTTTTTAATCCTCACAAACTGGTTTGGGTTATCTAAAGATGAATGGCAGGGAGGGCATTAGAATCCTAGTTGTTTATCTTTTCCCAAAGTGTTTTATCACTATGGCTCATTATGAAGACATGAGTGAGCTACCAGGAATTCCTCTCCCTTCAGAGACCACCAGCCCCCTGTGGTCTTTGGATCCAGAAGGGATCAGCAAACTGTCTGAGGCAATGAAGGCTTTGGGGGATAAGAGCAGACACTGAAGACACATGACAGGTTGAATTCCCAATTCACATTGATTACCCTGGTGGAACGTCCTTGATTCTCCTGAGCGGAGGGTGTAGGCCAGTGGTGGCGAACCTATGGCACAGGTGCCAGAGGTGGCACTCAGAGCCCTTTCTGTGGGCATGCATGCAGAGAGTTCATCATGTGGGGGGGGCAGAAAATCACCCCCCCCCACACATCTAGGTTGGCCTGGGCAGATCCTTTACCTGGGAGTAAGCTCAGTTGCAGGCAATGGGTCGTGATTCACCCATTCGAAGCATTGCACGGTTGCTTCACCAAGCTTACTCCCGAGTAACGCCCGCCTCAGAGCCAACCATTTTTGCCATGTTGACACTTTGCGATAAATAAGTGGGTTTTGGGTTGCAATTTGGGCAGTCTCAAAAAGGTTTGCCATCACTGGTGTAGGCTGTAGATTGGCCATAAATGGCTTTTCCCCCAAAGCCAAGTCCTTGAGATCAGACGTCTTCTCAAGCTTTCTGTAAAGAGGATACAGTTGAAGAAGGGGAAAGGTTACAGATGCTGCATGATTACAATTGTTTTATTTATTATTTATAGTACTACTTTTACTGTGCCAGAAAAATAATTCTAAAATGCATCTACATATACAGATTGATAATCAAAAGAGTTGAGCAAAGGATCATCCATAAATTGTTGGTTTACTGTTTTGTGGTTTAGTTACATTCCAACAATCTGAAAAGACTTGGAAAGAACTAATTGGCCATACAATGTTATTTTTAATGCTTGAGTTGGTCCACTAGTGTAATACTAGTGGGAAACACAGAAGGACTTTTAGGGGCCACTTCATTTTCCTCTGTATGGCTTTCCCACATTAATTCTGCTTTCTGTACAACCCCAATATCCCCCCTTTCCCTCTGCTTTGGCCACTTCCGCACATGCAGAATAATGCACTTTCAATCCACTTTCACAATTGTTTGCAAGTGAATTTTGCTATTCCGCACAGTAAAATCCAGCTGCAAAGTGCATTGAAAGTGGATTGAAAGTGCATTTATTTTGCATGTACGGAAGGGGCCTTCCTCCTCTCCTTCCCAATCACCAGCCAACATTTCTTTTATCTGCCAACATTTCATATACTTTTATCTGTTATACACTGTGTCCAGACTTCTCTTATAACAGACTTCTCTCTGTGATATACCTCTGAAGATGCCAGCCACAGATGCAGGCGAAAGGAACATGATCTACCAGACCATGGCCACACAGCCTGGAAAACCCACAACAACCAGTTGAATTTGGTTGTGAAAGCCTTCAACAATACTTTCAATGTTTTTTTTAATCTAGGGAGCCCAGATTCTCCCTTTGAATCCATTCCAAAGGGGGTGGATTTAAAGAGAGAACCTGGGAAAAATTTGAGGGTGCATGTCAGTGGAGTAATGTTTAAGCTAACAGCACCATAATTTTAGGCTATCTTCAGGAGACTCTCCTGATGAAACCACCCAGGTTTAGTGAAGTTTGGTTCAGGGGGTCCAAAGTTATGGACCCTCAAAAGGATAGCCCCATCTGCTATTAGCTCCCATTGGAAACAGTGGGGGATGGGGACACTCCTTTTGGGGGTCCATAACTTTGGACCCCCTGAATCAACCTGCAGCAAACCTGGGTGGTATCAGCAGGAGACTCTCCGGATAAAAACACCCAGTTTTAGTGATGTTTGGTTCCGGGGGTCCAAAGTTATGGACCCTCAAAAGGTTAGCCCCATCTACCTTTAGCTCCCATTGGAAACAATGGGGAATGGTTCAGGGGGTCCATAACTTTGGACCCCCTGAACCAAACTTCCCCAAACCTTTGGACCCGCTGAACCAAACTTCCCCAAATTCAGGAGTGTCACCTGATAATAGCCTGAAATGTTGGTGCCACTGGCGTAAAAACTGCGTCCCCTGCACTCCCTGCTGGCCAACAAAGTAAAAAGACTAAAAATACTCCAAAAAAATTAGAAATGAGCCCAAATTTTTCTGCGCCCCAATGGTGGGCACTCGGGACATTTGTCCCCGGATGTCCCCATTGTATCTACTCCTCTGGCTACCTGCGGCCCTTTTAGGGAAGGAAAGATCTTGCCACTGTGGTGCATGCCCTGGCAACATCTAGATAAGATTATTACAATAATCTATACATGGGACTGTCCTTGAAGAATTTCTGGTATCGAATGCTGCTGCCAAAATGTTGACTAGAGTAGGTCATGGGGACCATATCACTCCAGTCTTGTCCCATATACCCTGGCTCTCAGTTTGCTTCCATGCTCAATTCAAGGTGCTGGTACTGGCCTTTAAACCTCTGTATGAACTAATTTTTCCCCATATAAACCTATCTGTCCACTCAGTGATCTTCAGGGGCTCTGCTTCAGGTCCGTGTACCTGGGCGGCAGCAGAGAAAGGGCTTTTTTGGGTATGGCACCATATCTTCAGAACTCTCTTCCCAGGGCAGGGGTGTACCACCCAGGGGGACATATGGGGTCAAATGTTTCTGGGCTGCAGCCCTTTAGTCATGTGGAGAGCAGAAAATCGCCCCCTGCCCCCCATCAGATTTGTGAGCTGGGGAATGTTCTATAATGTGATGGTGACTTTGAGATAACCTGGTGCAAAAAAAAATTGTTTGATCATGGTAGGGGAGGGTGGCCGCCCATACAGGGTGTGGAGGGAATGGCGGAAAACTCAGATTTTGCACCAGGATACATTTTCCCTAGGTATGCCTCTGTCCCAGGGAGATCTCTCTCTCTCTCTCTCTCTCTCTCCCCATACACACACACACACACACACACACACACACACACACACACACACACACACACACACACACATCAATACAGCCATTTTAAATGAATCCATAGGCTCCAGTGGCAACTCATATCCTATCTTGTCTTTCAATTTGATTGAGGGCATTCTAAAATGTGTGTGATGCACACATTTTTAAGGTCCTCATTCAAATAATTACAAAGCTAGTAGTCATCACTAATTCTTCCAGGTATTCTTTTAAAAATATAAAGAAGCCCTGCTGGATCAGATCAGTGGTCCATGCAGTTTAGCATTTAGAAGGTGTAGAAACAAAGGACAACGGGCTTACTGTTGCTCTCTTCCCCACCACAAACAGTACGTAGTATTGGGATGTATAATGTTTTCTGACATGTAATATTCATAGGTGAATAATACCAGACAAAAAGCATCTTATGAATATTTCCCTTTGAAAAAAAAGTCAAGAGAAGAGAAGAGAATAGAAGCAATTGCAAGCAGGTCTACTCAGAAGTAAACCCCAGTTTATTCAGGAAAGCAGTCCTTGGGATTACAGCCAACACATGCATTGTGGTTAAAAACTGTGAACTCAAGACAATATTCCCTGATACCAACTAATTTTTGAAGGCTCTCCCCCCTCCCTCTGCCCCCCCCCCCAGAAAAAGCTAGGAAAGTTGTTCTGCTGAAGATTGGCTGCGGGTTGAAGAAAACGCCCCATAATCTCCTGCTCATTAGTTAATATCTATATGAGGGTATGGCCATTTGTCAGATTTGTATCCAATTTCCAGCCATAGCAGTACTGAAAAAAGACCATAAAATCAGCAAATCAATAAAACAATGGAGGGGGGGGGGGGAGAGAGAGAGAGTCAATAGCTCCATTTAAAAAGCAAATCTAATTGAGCTAAAGTTGGTGGGGGGGGGCAGGGGGAAGGTCCTGTCTTAAACAAACACACACAAACAAAGCACTACCCAGGAGACCCAGTCTCAGAGTTCTCAGCTGTTTAATATATGCTCCTTGGCTTGTACAAGTTGAGACCTTCATGTTTTATTTCTTCCATTTCCTCCATCCATGCCTCCTTCTGGAGCTGTTATCAGCAGCTCTGCTAATGTCTGACTCCCAAGTGGTACGATAATCAATCAGTGTCTTTAATTACTTTGATTACGGAGTGGGTTGGGGGGGGGGGGAAGAAGCTTGACAGGGAAGCATAAGTTCCTGCTTTGATTTGATTGAATCAATATATGTCCATCTTCCAAACTGACAAAGCACAGCGTTTTGAAATCAGGGTACTGCTACCGTCTGGGCGCTGCATGGAACTGCACTGTGTTCCTTCTCTCTTTCTCTATCATGAAAATCTTTTAAGTAAATCCAAAAAGGCCCTAAGATGAAATAGCACAGTACAGTATTTCAAGTGCAAGACTAGTTTCCCCCAAGTATGCCATTGTAAAAAGAAAATAAAAGTTGTCATACATCCGCCAATAAAGTAAACAATGGTGGGATTCAAATAATTTAACAACCGGTTCCGGTGGTGGGATTCAAATAATTTAACAACGGGCTATTTACAAGCACCATTTTAAACAACCGGTTCTGCTGAAGTGGTGCAAACCGGCTGAATCCCACCATTGGTTATAGCCAATTGGTTATAGCCAATAATATTATGGTATGGTATGGTATGGTATATTTAATTATATACTGCTCTCCCCCGAAAGGATTAGGATGGTGTACAGTAATATAATAATCCATAATCATAACATCATATAATAAAACACCAAAAAACATAGCATCAGTAAACATATGAGCAATCTTAATATGCTGGCACGGTCATCATTTAGGTGGAGGTTTTCCCCTTTTAAAAGAACCAGAACAGTAGAAGTGCCACAGTGGGAGATCAGAAAAATGCAGGTACCCCCCTGTCAAGCTTAGATTGCATGGTTGCCAACTGGTTGGGGGTGGGAGAAAGTGCCCTATCTCTTTGTTAGAGGTTTAATGTGGAGAAATAGTAAGTTGAAGCTTTTTATAGGGTGGAGCTAAAAAATTTTCTGATTATTGCAGATTAAACTGATATTGAAGGGAGGTCTAGAGGGATCCACGCCCCCTTCTTTCACAATTGTTTGCGAGTGGATTTTGATACTCCACCCAGTAAAATCCAGCTGCAAAATGGATTGAAAGTGGATTGAAAGTGCATTATTCTGCATGTGCGGAAGGGGCTGAAGTTGGCAACCCTGAATATCCCCCCGCCCTCCAAGAACATTTGTATTGAATGCACATTACTGTGAGCAATTTCAGAAGTCCATTTTGACTGACAAGCAGAGTGAAAATATATTAAATGAAATGTGAGGAAACAGGCTGGCAATGCACGAAAAGTTGCGAGCACTTCTTTTTTCCAGTTTCCTGAAAATGTCAGCAAGTAAAGTCTTTTAGCCCTTGTTCCAGTGAAAAAGATACTCAAAATCAGATGGGTTATGTGAGCTGGAATCTCAAAAGCCAAAAGAATGATTCCAATTCCTAGTGGCAGGGAAGGGGGCTATGGTGTATCACATGGTTCCTTGATCCTCCTCTGGTTAGCAAAATCAGCATGCAGGATGTAAAATAGTGAACACATTGCACAACTTGTGCAAAAATAACATTGCGCTAATTCTTCAATATCTATGAAGTCTGCATGTTAAAGAATGGACCTGAACCTGAGAGCAGAATGCTGTGCAGAAGTTCACTTAAAAAATTAGAGAACAGTTGAGCATATGACGGGTCACAGAAGTTTCCGTGATAGAAAAAGAACCCATCGGTGATGTTTTAGTGCTCTCTGGTGGTGGAACACTAGTATTTTCCTCAGAGGAAACTGACAGTGGAGCTGTTGCATGTAAGAAAGCAGCACCATGATGCATGCAGATTTAAAATATGAGTTATAGCTGATTTGGACATGAATCCAACTCTCTGTTGCCCTTCCATTGAAAATGACAGTTATACATATCAACAAATCCAGTGCTGGTTCAGCTCCTGGTTTCGGCCTTAGCTTGTACACTCCCACACACGCCAGCTGGGGGACCTTGGGCTAGTCACAGTTCTTCAGAGCTCTCTCAGACCCACCTACCTCACAGGGTGTTTGTTGTGGGAGGGGGAAAGGGAAAGGAGATTGTAAGTCCTTTGAGTCACCTTACAGGAGAGAAAGAGGGACCAAGGTAGACTCAAAGAGTCTCCAATCTCTTGTCAAACCACTTAAGCTTTGTTTTATATATTCAAAGTTGCTGTCTTTCAATAGGTTCCTCTTTTTTGTGATCTTTGGAGGGAAATAGGTTGGCAATATTCAGATTTTTAAAAACTCTTACAGGAGAGAAAGAGGGGATATAATCCAAACTCCTCCTCCTCCTCCTCTTCTTCTTCTTGTTCCTCTTCCTCTTCCTCTTTCTCTCCTTCATCACATGCGTTAAGAGGACTTTCTGCTTTTAAAAGGGCGTGCCTACCTTAACGTGTGTTTGCTGTTGAAAATAACCTGGAGACCTGGGTTTGATTCCTCACTCCTCCACCTGAGTAGCCGAGACTTATCTGGCGAACCAAATGTGTTTCCGCACTCCTCCTGGGTGACCTTGGGATAGTCACAGTTCTTTGGAACTCTCTCAGCCCCACCTGCCACAAAAGGTATTTGTTGTGGGGAGAGGAAGAGAAAGGAGCTTGTCAGCCACTTTGAGTCTCCTTACAGAAGAGAGAGGTGGGGTATACATCCAAACTCTTCTTCTTCTTCCTGCCTTGACAATCCTGTGGGGTCACCATAAGGTGACTGTGACTTGATGACACTTTTCATCACTGCTCCAATTTTGTTATCTTTAAAAATGGTGCTGGTTTTTGTTTTTTTCCAGTGCAAAAAGTTTTATGCTCTGGAATAGTTCACGAATAGTAAAGTTGAAACAAAGGTTCAGATTTTGCTCCCTCCTCACATCATGAGACCCTTGACTTGCCCGGAGCAGGCAGTTCATTCCAGCGACCTCACCATTCATCCCAAAAGTTGAGACACAAAAGCCCATCATTTCCATCTCAGCAGGGATACTGATTTTTCATTATTTGGCTTGATTTGAGCATGGTTTCTTTCAATTGGATGTTGTACTTCAATGCAGCCACAGTGGTTTTATATTATTGCCCAAGAACCTTTCCTTTTTCTTGCAGGGGGTCATGCGTTTTGTTCAAATGTGGTCTGCCGATAATTGCATTGCCCTCTAGAGGCCTTGAAAACAAGTGAAGAACTGTGACTTAATGGAAGTTTCCCTTTGGGTCAAGTGGTAAGAACGACCATCTTTGGAGTCAGTTGTCCTAAGTTCAAGCCACTGCAATAGACTCAATCAATTAATGGACTGCCTTTTCTGGCTAGAAGAGAGCTGAGACACACTTCCATGCTCTCCGGCTGAGATTGCTGTGCAAAGTACAGTGAATCTTTAGATCATATGTCTGTAAAGCATGCCATTACTATTCAGGGTTGACCCTTTTAGACAGTTTTGTTTCCAGCCATTTGAAGAACTGAACAGTCACTCTCAACTAGTTTAGTAATGGTTATCTTTGCTTCTGCATGCAACTCAGAGTTCTGGTTTTGATGTAAAAAAAAGTCCTAAGTGATTCAGGGTGCAGGAATCTTTCATAGAGGAACAAAAGAAGAATCCTGATGTGTCAGACTAACACTCTATGGGCGATTCCGCACACAAGTAAAATAGGTTCGACCCAGTTCCCTGAGAAGGGTACTAACCTGAGAAGGGTACTAACATAACATCATATAATAAAACATCAAAAAACATAGCATCAGTAAACATACGAGCAATCTTAATATGCTGGCACGGTCATCATTTAGGTGAAGGTTTTCCCCTTTTAAAAGAACCAGAACAGTAGAAGTGCCACAGTGGGAGATCAGAAAAATGCAGGTACCCCCCTGTCAAGCTTGGATTGCATGGTTGCCAACTGGTTGGGGTGGGGGAAAGTGCCCTATCTCTTTGTTAGAGGTTTAATGTGCAGAAATAGTAAGTTGAAGCTTTTGATAGGATGGAGCTAAAAATACTTGCTGATTATTGCAGATTAAACTGATATTGGGCGATTCTGCACACGAGTAAAATAGGTTCGACCCAGTTCCCTGAGAAGGGTGCTAACCTAGGTCGAAGCCATTTTTGTTCCCCACTGCAACCAGCTTGATCCCAGCTCGGAGGGCGGAATCATCCTGTGCCTCTTCGCCGCTCCGTTCCGATTGGCTACTGTTCTACGGCCATGTTCCGTCTATCCCCACACACGTTATAAAAAAAACTGCCACAGGAGTGTAGGGACGAAAGTGGCGTTTTTTGATTGGCCAGCTGTATGCATGCCCGAAACACTCAGCTGTGATTGGCTGAATGGGGGACTCCTGGCACCAGAGATTCTGCACTTTACTGGAATCGAGCTGAGTTCAAGCGTGGTTCCCTGAAAAAGTAGTAGTTCCCAACTGGAGTCGGAAATTTGACCATTTCACAGGGCTAAGCTGGTACAAAACCACGTCGATCCCAGTGGTTGTGCGGAGCACTTAGGTCCAACGCAGCTCAAACTTAGGTCGATAACGCAAGTGCGGAATCGACCTTTCTCAGGGGTGACCAGCCTATGGTGCTCCAGATGTTCATGGACTACAATTCCCATCAGCCCCTGGTAGCATGGCCAATTGGTTATGCTGGCAGGGGCTGATGGGAACTGTAGTCAATGAACATCTGGAGCACCATAGGTTGGCCACCCCTGCTCTATCTAGTCCAGTATCCTGGTGGCAGTAGGCTGCTTCCCCACCCCCTCCAGCTGCAGGAGAGGTGGAGGCGATGAGCAAGTGAGTTCAGGGGCTGGGTAATCCCTGGGTGGCGCACTTCTACTGGTGGGGTGGCACACTTCTTCACCTGGCTTGCTTACCAACAGGGGAAAGGGAACAAGAGTGGGCAATCAAGCTGGATGAAGAAGAGGCCATCTGGAAGGGCAGCCCAGAGCCTGCCACCCCACCAGAGAGGATCTGGCCAAGAGGTCACCCGGGGATTACCCACTGCCTGAACTTGTGGCGTAGGAGGTTAAGAGCTCGTATATCTAATCTGGAGGAACCGGGTTTGATTCCCAGCTCTGCCGCCTGAGCTGAGGAGGCTTATCTGGGGAATTCAGATTAGCCTGTGCACTCCCACACACGCCAGCTGGGTGACCTTGGGCTAGTCACAGCTTCTCGGAGCTCTCTCAGCCCCACCTACCTCACAGGGTGTTTGTTGTGAGGGGGGAAGGACAAGGAGATTGTAAGCCCCTTTGAGTCTCCTGCAGGAGAGAAAGGGGGGATATAAATCCAAACTCTTCTCTTCTTCTTCTTCTGCTTTGCTCATCACCACCTCTTCTCCTGTGGACCGAAGGGTGTGGGCCTGCTGCCAGAGTTTGGCAGGGGGCAGCTGGGGGGGTGCCATTTGAGAGCTTGTCCCAGGACTCATTTTCCTTAGATACAACCCTGCCAGACACAATAGGAAAAATAGATGGCAGGGAACCTAACCAAATGGAGGATGCATGGAAACAGCAAGGAAGCAGGAGGCCAGGCTAAATGGCTGATTGGCTCAGGGACACTTTGCAGGGGAGAGAATCCCTGTGTAAAAGAAAAAGCAAACCATGGGGGAAAAAACAAACCACTGCAAAGGAACAGCCGTGGAGTAAGCAGTGCATGCATAAATGGCTTGTATTGCTCAGGCATGCTTTCATGCTTCCTGCTTGAGAAGGTAGGACAAACTGACCTTGAAAGCAAACTGAGAATCAGTGCAGGTATTTCAAATCTGGCTAAATACAGATATGCTTATATGCTCTAAATAAAAAGGGGGGGGGGGGTAAGAGCAAAGTGTGCCTCCATCTTTAAGCCAAGAAGCCAAAAAAACACTCTGGGCTCTCACAAGTACAGGAAATGTTGCAAGATCCACCTGTCGGCTGTATTATGTTTTCAACACCTTCCTCCCAAATTGCCACACCGTGAAGTATCAGGTGCAGCTTACACTAAATTATTAGGTGGAGCCTGAATGAATCTATGAGAGATCGCGATCTGCTTGCGCAGAGACCCAAGTCTTAATTGTGCCTGTTTTACAACAGGCAACATGCTTATTTAGCGGAATTACATTAGCTCCTTTTTGCAGAGTAATGTGGCACAGACGTTGCATGGGTGAGAAAGGTATATCGAAGCGGTTTATACTGATGTTAATCTCGGCAGAGTCTCTGCATTAGTCTCTCGCTGCAAAAATGACAATAAGTTCAGTGGCGCCTTGAAGATGAGAGAATCGTTGGTGGCGAGAGCTTCAGGTGCAGCCTGGAAAGTTGACAGGTTTGTTTAGGAGAAACAGTGTTGGCTTCATCCTGAGTGAGCACCCATTGGCTTGGCTGAGCGTTGAGCGCACCTTTGCGAGCATCCCTGCCAAATGCTTGAAAAAGGCTTGACGGGGGTTGGTTGGAGTGCAACAGGACACTTGCAAAAGGCACACACCTGTGCCTCCCTGCCATTTTCCTGGCTGCCAAGCCTTACCTTTACAAAAGAGGAGAATGAATTGCTACAAGAGGCCGAGCTTTAAAATAGGCCTCCGCTGGGATCCCTCTGTCCTGTAAATTGCTCTTCCCTAGCATAATGTCTGCGATGTGGAATGATATCGTAGAAACTGATCTCACCAGATCTTGGAAATTAAGCAGGGTCTGAATTTGGAAGGGAGGCCTCCATAAGAACATAAGAACATAAGAACAAGCCAGCTGGATCAGACCAGAGTCCATCTAGTCCAGCTCTCTGCTACTGCGCGAAAGTGGCTCCACCACAGGGTAAGCCTTTTTTTGGGAGCTCACATGTAGGGGAGGCAAGGTGAACGCGAATGGCCTTCATGCGGCTGTTGCTCCCCGCATCACCTGGTCCTGTTAAGGCATTTTCGCAATCTCTGTGACTCCAAGGAGGATCAAGATTGGTAGCCATGAATCGACTTCTCCTCCATAAATCTGTCCAAGCCCCTTTTAAAGCTATCCAGGTGAGTGGCCATCACCACCTCCTGTGGCAGCATATTCCAAACACCAATCACACGTTGCGTGAAGAAGTGTTTCCTTTTATTAGACCTAATTCTTCCCCCCAGCATTTTCAAAGAATGCCCCCTGGTTCTAGTATTGTGAGAAAGAGAGAAAAATTTATCTCTGTCAACATTTTCTACCCCATGCATAATTTTCAATCATATCCCCCCATATCCCTTCAATCATATCCCCCCTCAGCCGCCTCCTCTCCAAACTAAAGAGTCCCAAACGCTGCAGCCTCTCCTCATAGGGAAGGTGCTCCAGTCCCTCAATCATCCTTGTTGCCCTTCTCTGCACTTTTTCTATCTCCTCAATATCCTTTTTGAGATGCGCGACCAGAACTGGACACAGTACTCCGCGCGGTCGCATCACTGCTTTATATAAGGGCATGACAATCTTTGCAGTTTTATTATCAATTCCTTTTCTAATGATCCCCAGCATAGAGTTTGCCTTTTTCACAGCTGCCATGCATTGAGTTGACATTCCCATGGAACTATCAACTAAGACGCCTAAATCCCTTTCCTGGTCTGTGACTGATAGCACTGACCCCTGTAGCGTGTATGTGAAGTTTGGATTTTTTGCCCCTATGTGCATCACTTTACATTTTGCTACATTGAACTGCATTTGCCATTTCTGAGCCCACTCACCTAATTTATCAAGGTCCGCTTGGAGCTCTTCGCGATCCTTTGTGGTTCTCACCACCCTACATAATCTGGCATCCTCTGCAAACTTGGCTTCCACGCTTGACTCCACCCCTACTTCCAGGTCATTTATGAATAGGTTAAAGAGCACTGGTCCCAAAACGGATCCTTGGGGGACACCACTCCCGACATCTCTCCATTGTGAGAACTTCCCATTTACACCCACTCTTTGTTTCCTGTTTCTCAACCAGTTTTTAATCCATAGGAGGACTTCCCCTCTTATTCCTTCATTGCTGAGTTTTCTCAACAGTCTCTGGTGAGGAACTTTGTCAAAAGCCTTTTGGAAATCCAAGTAGACAATGTCCACCGGTTCACCCCTGTCCACATGCCTGTTTACACCCTCAAAGAACTCTAGTAAGTTTGTAAGACAGGATTTGCCTCTGCAAAAGCCATGCTGACTCTTTCTCAGCAGGTCTTGCTTTTCTACATGTTTTATAATTTTATCTTTAATGATAGATTCTACTAATTTACCAGGAACAGATGTCAAACTGACTGGCCTGTAATTTCCCGGGTCCCCCCTAGATCCTTTCTTAAAGATTGGTGTGACATTGGCTGACATTGGCTGATTGGTGTGACATTGGTGTGACATTGGCTGACATTGACATTCCTTGCTCCAAGGAAGCTCTGCAGAGGAAGTTAGAGGTAAAGCACCTCTGTGTAACCACTTGCTTGGAAAAACCCTACTAGGGGTTGCTATAAATTGGCTGAGACTTGATGGCACTTTACACACACAACGTGACCTGACTTCTTCAGGTTGCTGAACACAAGGAAGTGCCTTATTTTGAATCAGAACCTTGATCGCTCAAGATCAGAACGGTCTACTTAGACTGGCAGTGGCCCCTTCCGCACCTGCAGAATAATGCACTTTCAATCCACTTTCAATCCACTTTGCAGCTGGATCTTACTGTGCGGAATACCAAAATCCACTTGCAAACAATTGTGAAAGTGGATTGAAAGTACATTATTCTGCATGTGCGGAAGGGGCCAGTGACTCTCTTATGAGCAGCAGTGGCGTAGTGGCTAAGAGCAGGTGCACTCTGATCTGGAGGAACCGAGTTTGATTCCCAGCTCTGCCACTTGAGTTCTGGAGGCTTATCTGGGGAATTCAGATTAGCCTGTACACTCCCACACACGCCAGCTGGGTGACCTTGGGCTAGTCACAGCTTTTCGGAGCTCTCTCAGCCTCCCCTACCTCACAGGGTGTTTGTTTTGAGGGGGGAAGGGAAAGGAGATTGTAAACCCCTTTGAGTCTCCTACAGGAGAGAAAGTCTCCTCCTCCTCCTCCTCCTCTTCTTCTTCTTCTTCTTCTTCTTCTTCTTCTTCTTCTTCTTCCTCTTCTTCTTCTTCTTTTTCTTCAGAGGTCTTTCACATCCCCTGCTACTGAATCCTTTTTGCTTGACATGCTGGGGACTGAACAAACAAAAGAGTGAGAGAGGGGGAGGTTTTTTAACCCTAAAACAACAGAATTAAGTATTTTACCACTCTGCACTTGCTCCAGGCATTTTGTTGGCATCTTTATGACTATGATACTATGACTTTGTTTTGACTATGTTTGAGAAGAGGGTTGATTTTAATGGTTTTAGAGTGTGATTTTGTCTTATATGTTTTTAAACTGTATGCTGCCTTGTAAAAGGTGTAAATAAATAGAATAATGCAGAAACACTTTAAAAATGAGGCAGTGCTGACGACAATACCAGCCCAAACTCTCAGAGAACAGGGAAGGCTTTTGGAATTAATTTATTTCATGCAGTGCACAGAATGACAGGTATTTCTATACATGATCCAACAAACTAAAATAAAAAAAACCCCAGTGGTGTTCCATTTTTGTTGTTGTAGTTTTCAAGTCACAGCTGACTTGTAGGTGGTTTTCAAGGCAAGAGACATTTGGAAGTGGCTTGCCATTGTCTGCTTCCGGGTCATGTCCCTGGATTTCCGTGGAGGACACCCACCCAAATACTAACTAGGGCCAGGGGTGAGAATGTGTGAATGGCCCAAGGTCACCCAGAAAGTTTCCATGGCATGAGTGAGAATTTGAATCTGGGTTTCCCACATCCTACTCCAACCTGTCACCGCACTGGCTCTCAAAGATCCACTTGACCAGACAATGAAGACACTTGTATGAGTACAAAGGTTTCTTTATTGCAGGCAGAAGTCAGACCAGGAACAGTTGAAAGGAAGGTCTGTCTGGCTAGCAGAGCTCCCCCAATATAAGCAATACTCTTTACCTCTCCCACGAGACAGAATCAGACTCAAAGTTATGAGATCGGAAAGCATTTGACCTTCAGGAGGCCTGTGTCATAAACAATCAGATAAGACACCTGCTCACAAGTGTGCACAAGAGTTCACACAGAGCACAGACATCCCCACCCCCCAGAAAGGCAGTCCCGACACAATACCCTTGTTATCTGAATAGCAATAATAGAGATGACCTGGGGTAAAATCTCCATTGTTCTAAAGCCGATCTTGGATCTTGGACTCTAAGAACATAAGAACAAGCCAGCTGGATCAGACCAGAGTCCATCTAGTCCAGCTCTCTGCTACTCGCAGTGGCCCACCAGGTGCCTTTGGGAGCTCACATGCAGGATGTGAAAGCAATGGCCTTCTGCGGCTGTTGCTCCCGAGCACCTGGACTGTTAAGGCATTTGCAATCTCAGATCAAAGAGGATCAAGTTTGGTAGTAGCCATGAATCGACTTCTCCATAAATCTGTCCAAGCCCCTTTTAAAGCTATCCAGGTTAGTGGCCATCACCACCTCCTAATTCTTCCCCCCAGCATTTTCAATGTATGCCCCCTGGACTCTCTGCCAACTTAATCTACCTCACAGGGTTATTGTGCATTGTTCTCTTCCCTTTTTACTTCCATACTACCCTCAGTTCCTTTGGGAGAAGGAAACGCAAAAAAAATGCAGACTTGGGAACCCCACTTTTTCTTATTTTAGGATTTACAGGCTATCTTTACATTATAATGGCCAGCTGGCAGATGAAGAAACTGAATCGGTCTTGAAGGAAAAAAAAATGTTTGTGTGTGTTTTAAATAGTCAATCTCTTTTTTAGAAAGAGATCAATCTCTTGCAATTCTGATGGCAAAAAAGAAATCAGGAAAACATGCCCACTGTACATTCAAAAACAGTCACCAGGTGGCAGTACTGTAGCCTATTAAGCATATTTTCCCTCCTCAGTACCTCTGGCATTGTTGCCCTAACTTACTCCTCCACCTTGCAGGTATAACAGCAGCTACACTGTGAGCATGTCTGAGTCATATCAGAGAAACAAAATGGGGGGAAGCTTTAAAAATAGGATGGCTAAAATCTGGTAGGAACATCGCCCAAAGAAAGTCACAGAAAATGAGACTTTTGAATCCAAACAGAGAATCTGAAAAGAACGTGAGATAGTCACATATAAGTATCATGATTCAAAAATCTAGATTCAGAAACTGGGGTACAAACCAGCTGTGGTTGTCCCAATGGTGATAGGCACCCCGGTGCCATTCCAAAAACATTAGGGCTTCACTTGAAATATCTCTGAATCAACAAAATCAACATCCTGCAGATTCAAATGGCATCCCTGCTGGTATCTGCATGAATACTATGTTGATAGCTTACAATGGCTTAGGCTCGAGTTGGTGAAGCTCAAATTGTAATGAAAGGCCAGCAACCAGCTAAAGAACTGTCAGCTGTGATATCAAACAAAATTTCTTCTTCTTCTTCTTCTTCTTCTTCTTCTTCTTCTTCTTCTTCTTCTTCTTCTTCTTCTTCTTCTTCTTCTTCTTCTTCTTCTTCTTCTTCTTCTTCTTCTTCTTCTTTGCCGCCGCCGCCGCCGTCGTCGTCGTCATCGTCATTGTCATCATGGAATCTGTTCCTAGATCTTCCATCTCATTTACTTCAGTCCTTTCAATTGCCTGTTTCACAAACACTAAGGAAACACAGTTCTGCAGTGGGAAAAATTCCCCTTCCTTTATTACCCTCTAATAAATCTGTATCAAGTAGCCAGCTTTTAGAATGGTTTGTCCAATAGGACACAGGCATTGGTATGATACAGGTTGCTGGGGTAGTAAATCACATTCTTACCCTCCAAAGATTAGCATCCCCAGTTAGGAAATATTAGAAAATAGCACTAGGGGAAAAAAAAGAATTTCTGCCTGAAATAAACATTGGGTCAAGACCACAAAATAGGTTGTGAGAGGAGAGAAGGGAAGGGAAGGGAAGAGAAGAGAAGAGAAGGGAGGGGAGGGGAGAAGTGATGAGATCTTACTGCTTGAATCCTCCCAGGTTGTTGACAAATTATCCCATTCTGCCTCATGGAGGACACCATTGACTTAGACTGGGGATATCCAAACTCAAACCCTTACTCATCAAACTCCACACTGACAGGCTTCCAACAGAAAAGGATCTCTCTCCCATGCAGGTTGCGACCTGAGAAGCCCGGAGGAGCCTTCCAAAGCTAACAGTGTTCTCCCCCAGGCTATGATATTGAACGTGTACATTACAGGGAAAAGAATACAATTTGTAAGCAGTAAGGAATTTGTCTGAAGCATCTCTCAGTACTGCTGCTTTGAACATTGTATTCCTTTCCCCAAGGGGCCATCATATAAATGATTGCCTTTTTCTGGTTCCTCACATCTGGGCTGTCTATTTGCATATTTTCCATCATGCAAATTAAGCACAACCATTGTCACATTATCTACCAGTTGTTTCTTGTATGGATAGCTGCCTTAAACAGCTGGGAGAAAGATCAGAGAACAAATCTTTTCACCTGAGTTATTTTGCTTATCGTCATGATTTTATCATCTTTGAAAGAAAGTAAAGCTCGCCAGGGAACGATGTAGCAAGCATGCCAAATGATCACTGTGGCTTCTCTCATTGGCTAAAACGATAGAAAACAGGTGCAGGCCTGTTTCTCATTAATATGTAATATGGGCAAATATGTACATTTTCAACGCAACCCTAAACAGAGTTACCTCTTTCTAAGCCAATGAACTACAAGGGGAATCTTTAAATCTATGAGATATTCAGTGCCATTCTTACCAGAGCTACCTTTTCCTGAACCCATTGACTTAAGTAGAATTAGAACACTGTAACTCTTCTTAAAATTGCACTGGAATTATTTGTTTTTCAAAGAATGCTCAGAATCTAGGCCAGCTAACGATCCAAACAGGAAGTGGAAAGCATGCTTGGAATCTGGACACACAGCAAGAACATCATCAGTATAGCACAACTGTGTCTTGGTCGCAATTTAAATTAGAATCCACCAGCTCTTAATCACTACAGCACGCTGGCTCTCCCCAAAACCCCAAACAAACAAACAAACAAATGAATGAATGATTGGATGAATTAATATATAAACAAGCAGACAAATACATAACCTTCCCTGGCTTTGCTCCACACAGTGGCCATTTCTCTTACATAATCAGAGGGATTTCCCTTATTTTTTAACAACTCAATAATGGCTATAGCGCTATAGCATTATAACTCAGCAGCAGTGTGTGAAATGAGCACTGAAAAGTTCCTCAATGTTCATGTGCATTCATGAACACTGGCGATGGTCATCTCTTCCCCATTTTGAGATGACACATCTAGAGAGCCCTGTGGGAGCTGAATCCAGAAAAAATGGCTACTCAAGCCACTCAGATTTTAGCAAGGCACAAACAAGGAACTGATTTGTTAGGAAGGGCTGATTTGAGAAAACAGGGACAATGAGAAGAGCAAGCTTGTGGCAGAATTAAGATTCAAAGGCAGGGATTCCTAGCTTGGATCTTTTGGCCACTACATCACTCACAGCGTAGTGTAGTGGTTAAAAGCAGGTGGATTTTAATCTGGAGAACCAGGTTTGATTCCCCATTCCTCCACTTGAGTGGCAGAGGCTTATCTGGTGAACCAGAAGTCTTTCCACACTCCTACATTCCTGCTGGGTGACCTTGGGCTAGTCACAGTTCTTAAGAACTCTCTCAGCCCCACCTCCCTCCCAGAGTGTCTGTTGTGGGGAGAGGAAGGGAAAGGAGTTTGTAAGCCACCTTGAGTCTCCTTACAGGAGAAAAGAGGGGGGTATAAATTCAAACTACTCCTTCTCCTTCTCCTCCTCCTCTTCTTCTTTGGTACAAGATTATATTAAATAGTAACTCACAAGAAAGTGCTTTATCCTGAATCAGACCATAGATCTGTCCAGGTTGGTATTGTGTACTTGTAGCTGCTCTCAGTTAGAAGTTATTAACATTCCCTAGTAATGGTTTCTTTTCACTGGGGATTCTAGGGATTGGAACCGGCACCTTCTGTATGTCAATGGCTTAGTAAATCGTCTAGTCAATCTCCCACATTTCAGGCAATCTGTGTAACTTTTTAATTGTTTTTGTTATTTAGGTGTTTTTAATGCTACATTTCCAGCCCAGGTCTCACTTAACAGCAATAAACATTTTAACAGCTACTTATTGGGTTTGGGGCATTTTGGCAGAATGAATAATAATTTTTTTAAACCAACTGGGGAATAAAGCTCCTGATCCAAGAACGTTTCGTGATGTCTCTGGTTCCAACGTCTCAGAGCGAGGCACTGCAGGCTTCTTCTGCAAACATGCCAAACCAGTTCCCCTTTAATCCAACTCGCAAGAGAAGATGATACAGCCGAAGACAGCGTGCTTCCGTAGCACTTAAATGACAAAAATCTGTAAGCACCGAAAAAGATTACAGAACCAGATGCAATTAATCAAGTAGATATGCAAGTATGCAAAGAAAAATCTATGTCTTCTAAGATTAACCAGAAGTGCTGAACACCTGCTTAGAGTATATTGTCTCATGTTTTGGTTGGCACAAATAGGGACATTTAGAATCATGGAAGCATAGAAGCATAGAATCGTAGAGTTGGAAGAAACCCCAAGGGCCATTAAGTCTCACCCCCTGCAATGCAGGAACACACAATCAAAGCACTCCTGACAGATGGCCATCCAGCCTCTGTTTAAAAACCTCCAAAGAAGGAGACTCCACCACACTTCGAGGTAGTACATTCCACTGTCAAACAGCCCTTATTGTCAGGAAGTTTTTCCTGATGTTTAGGTGGAATCTCTTTTCTTTCACCTTGAACCCATTGTTCTGTGCCCTGGTCTCTGAGGCAGAAGAAAACAAGCTTTCTCCCTCACTAACATGACATCCCTTCAAATATCTAAGCATGGCTATCATGCCACCTCTTAACCTTCTCTTCACCAAAAGTCCCCTAACTCAATTCTTCTTTGGCAGCATCCTTTTTTGCTTCTGTGATGTTGCCAAAGTTTGGGGGTGGGGAGAGCGGAAGTGAAAAACAGTATTTTTTCCAAAGGCTTTAACAAACAGCAATTCATTAATGAATTAAACGTAAGTGCAGGAGTCAGGGTGTGGGGCACCATATGGAAAAGCGCTGCCTCAGGAAAAGAAATATTTCCATCTTCATTAAAATCAAGTCCAAACAAGCAAGAGCTTCAGTACAGGCTAAGAACCATCCAGGAATGGGGTGTAAACATCACAAAGTAGTTCTGGATTCCCTGTAGTTCAAATTCACTATTGCATTCCTCTCTCATGCAGACAAGCCCAATGAGGAAGGCAAAACAGCGTCTTCTGTGAAATGTCTGACTGCCAACACCCATCTGGGCTGCATCTCCCTGAGATCTAAGTTAAGGCAGAAACACCATCAGCTGGATTTGCGTTGCCCCATTTTCATGCTGCTTCACTCAGGTCCAACAAATGCACAGCAGGTTGACGTCGGGATAAAGGAATCTGTTTTCCTGTTTTCGCATTCACATGCATGGTGCAGGCTACGATCGGAGCCCATGGAAACAATGTGGGTTGCTGTTGCACCTTCACGTGGAAACACGTCTCTTTCTTTTAATTTACTTCCCACTGATGCGAAGCTATGCAGGCATGCACAAAATGAACCCCCACAGCCATGCTGACATATCACGATACGACCATCTGCACCTGCAGAGCTACGCAGATGTAAACCATGAAATAAATTTTTAAAAAGGAAAACAGAGGCAAATAAAGTGCCTCCTGCCCGGCAGTTCGCTCGCTCGCAAACAGCTGCAACCCGGGATTTTTTAAAAGACTTGCAAGTAACGCGATTCTAAAAAAACCCGGTTTGGGGAAAATAACACTGAGCAGACTCGATTTAGGGGCGGGATCTGTGCAAAGTGCCCCCCAAACTGATTTTTTTTACCGTTCTAAACCCAACACACTGGTGGAGATAGTAGTAATTCCTGGAGATTTCCATGTACTACTTTGAGGATGGGACTCCTACTCTTCAACACCTGAATTCAGGGCCTGTCTCCCTTTACTGACAAAGATGAGCAGAAAATCTTGATGTCAATATAAAAAAACCAATTAGTATCAATACTATGAAAACTCGCTTTTTTCCTGCCAAATCACAGCTGAATTATGGCAACCTCAGAGGGTTTTCAAGGCAAGAGACATTCAGAAGTAGTTTCGTCTGAGTCAAAAACAGAAGTGTCGACATTTACATCAGTACAATGTTGAAAAAAGACCAGACTAGCCTGATCGTTTAAGATCTCAGAAGCTAAGAAGGATCCATGGTGGTTAATACTTGGATGGGATCAGTGGTGGGATTTAAATAATTTAACAACTGGTTGATTGCAAGCACCATTTTAACAATTGGATCTGCCGAAGTGGTGCGAACTGGCTGAATCCCACCACTGGATGGGATACCACCAAAGGATTGTCCTTTCTGTGTGGTTCTTGCCTGGAGAACCCTAGAGGGTGACCTTAAGTTAACTGTGACTTAATGAACCTTCATTCATTCATTCATTCATTCATTCATTCATTCATTCATTCATTCATTCATTCATTCATTCATTCATTCATTCATTCATTCATTCATTCATTCATTCATTCATTCGGTTTCCATTACTCTTGTTGGAGGATTTGTTGTACCCCAACAAACTCATTGGAAACCATCTGTTTTCATTGCTTCAGACATGTATCATGTGTAAAATCAATTTATGCATTTATTTTTACCCCGCCCTTCCTCCAAGGAACACAGGGCAGCATGCAGCTCCATTTAATCCTTACAAAGGCCCTATGACACAGAAAGTCATCCAATGAGTTTTATGGCGCATGGGGACAGAAATCTGGACGTCCACAACTGTAGCCTAGAATACAAACCACCACGCTGGCTCACAAAACAGATTGCGACCCTCGCCCAATGTATTTTTTTTTTCCTGAGATGTAATTCTAATTGTATGGTTTTGCTATCTTTGGCTTATTTGAATTTCATGCAGTGTCATTAGGATAATGCGCCTGTACATCCTCAGCTGAATTATTCAAGAGGGCTTCTCCAAGAAAGCAATAAAATCACACTGTACTAAATGATTCACAAAGTTGTTAGGGAGTGTGGCCTATGTTACTGCATATAGCTTGCTGAAAGGACCATCCTACCACGGAATCATTTAATGTCATGTTCAGACTTATGCTTTGCTTCAGTTCTGTTGTAATGCTTCTAATTAATGCAGGTAATTAGCTGCAACCTTAATCCTATTGCCCTGTTTATTGAACGTCCCGTCCGCCAATTGTGTTGACTCACTTTGTGTAATCTGCCTTGAGTCCGAGAAACACAAACTCTAAATAATGTAAATGGATTTTTTAAAAAATGAAACAACCTCTTCCTGAGTTCCGGCCAAATCCGGCTCGTAGCCAGTCCTGTCCTTGCCCTCTCAAACCTGATCTTCCCACGCCCAGGTGCAAGCAGGCACTGGCCAATGAATAGAGAAACATGGGATAGATGTTAAGATAAGAAGCCCCATATGTTCAGACAATGGCTGGTAGCCAGTTCTGCTAGGGTTTGAAGAAGCTACACACCTTTAAAAGCATCTAAGTTCTGATCATTGAAAAGATTGGAAGAGTCGCACTGAACAGCCTCAGGTGGTCCAGGCTCAAATTGGTTGGTACAATTACGGAGTAATTGCATATAAGTGCAAAATTCTCTCCAGCCAAATTTCTCACCTGATTTTCAGGTTCCAAATTGCCTGATCTCATATGCAAAGTAACTACCAACAACAATCCTTTATCCTTCGGTAATGTCCATGAAAGAAGTCAAGATCTGAGCCACTCTGGTAGGCTACACAGGTCAAGAGACACCTCATATGTATCTAGATGTTATCCTTCCTTACCCAGGATCAAATCTGAGAAGCTTTGGAGAGAGCATAAAGAAGCCCTCCACTGAAGTTTTGTTAGGTTAAAAAAATGTAATTTGGCAGAGTAAATAATCACAGATTCTGCTAGTTAGTTTATAATAAAGAGGAGGAGGAGTAGTTTGGATTTATACCTCGCTTTCTCTCCTGTAAGGAGACTCAAGGTGGCCTACAAACTCTTTTTCCTTCCTCCTCCCACAACAGACACTCTGGGAGGGAGGTGGGGCTGAGAGAGCGCTGAGAGAACTGTGACTAGCCCAAGGTCACCCAGCAGGAATGTAGGAGTGTGGAAACACATCTGATTCACCAGATAAGCCCCTGCCACTCAGGTGGAAGAGTGGGGAATCAAACCTGGTTCTCTAGATGAGAATCCACCTGCTCTTAACCACGACACCACGCTTAATAAGAAAAATAAGTTGCACATGGATAGAAAAACAATTAACAGTCCTCTCTAAGATGATCTACATGTTGCTTCTACATTGTGAAAAGTATGATTAACTAGCAAAGAGGGGAAGTTACGTGACTTGTAGCATGTTGTATATTGCAATGCATTGATTAGCCAGTGACTGTCATCTCATTAGTGCAGGTAACTAGCTACTTGAGCCTATTGGCTATGCTAATCTAGCTACCTGTTTACTCACGAACAGCATCTTTAACTCGTTCATGACTGAAGAGCTGAGGCCTACATATACCAACGAGTTTCCACACCTGTTAGGCAACTGGGGTGTTACCCATCAGACAGAGAGAGAGATGGGTGTGTAACGCTTTTGAAATCCAGTGCCCCAGGAAATTGCTGGGTGTGAAAAATAGGGATCAAGTATATACTTGATGCAGCTTCTGCTATTGCAACCATCCCTTAATTCATAGAAAGTTGCTCCATCCCTCATGTTTAGGCTAGACACTCGAACTGCAAGATATACTCTATCCCCGAAAGCTAATACGCTGTTTCTCCGAAAATAAAACAGTGTCTTATATTAATTTTTGTTCCCAAAGATGCGCTATGTCTTATTTTCAGGGGATGTCTTATTTTTCCGCTCCATAGCTGCATGCTCTGGTCAACGGGCATGCTTCCAAACAAAAACTTTGCTATGTCTTACTTTCGGGGGATGCTTTATATTTAGCACTTCAGCAAAACCTCTACTGCGTCTTATTTTCAGGGGATGTCTTATTTTCGGGGAAACTGGGTACATGGTATGGAAGATAGCATGTCAGAGGACAGCTGGCCAGATCCTGTCTCAGCCAAGACGTTTGCAGGGTGATTTTTAGCTTTTCGCTCTTATTTATTTAATTCATTTGTACCTCATTTTCTATCCAAAAGCGGTTTACATTATTCTCCTCTCCTGTATTCTATCTTTACAACAAGTCTACGAGGTAGGTTAGGCTGAGGGAGTGTGAGTGACACAAGGTCACCCACCCAGTTTCCATGGCACTAGTGAGGATTGAAACTTGTCTTAATCTGACACTCTTAAACACTACACCATACACTCTCTCTCCCAGCATAACCTCTTGTAGAGATAAAAAAGAGGAAAGGTGATCTATGCATGCTTCGATCCCTCTAGCTCACTCCATTTGACTAGCAACTGATCTCCAGGATCTCCATCAGAGAAGGGTCTTTCTAGGGTTTGCCAGCTGCAGATTGGGAAGGAACCAGCATGGTGTAGTGCAGGGGTAGGGAACCTGCGGCTCTCCAGATGTTCAGGAACTACAATTCCCATTGGCCCCTACCAGCATGGCCAATTGGCCATGCTGACAGAGGCTGATGGGAATTGTAGTTCCTGAACATCTGGAGAGCCGCAGGTTCCCTACCCCTGGTGTAGTGGTTAAGAGCATGGGCTGTAACATTTAAGTTTTGGCTGCGTCTATGCTTCTGCACAGATCCAAAAAATTTATCTTTGCTAGAAATGAGGGAGCTTCAGCTTTCGAAGTGGTGTCTCCATATTGAAAAAAAAATCTCCTCCTTGGGTTTCTCATGGGAGTCTCTTCATATGCTTACCGCCATGGAAATTTACCATCATCTAAAGATCAGACTGTATGACCAGGAATACCGATCTCTCCTGAGTGCTGCACAAAGCTCCTGTTCCTCTCTATATTTTGGGATCACACCCCTGAAATCTAGCCCTGCTGTATATTTAGAACAGCTTGTTAATTATAAGTGCAGATGGGTCATGACAAGAGCAAGGTGCAACTCATTCCCCTCTGTCTATCTTCAAGGTCGTTTCCTTAACATCCCACAAAGTAAGCGTTGTTGTCAGTACTGTCCCAACGCTATGGACTCAATCCCTCATATCCTGCTTTACTGTTCGAGGTATAATGATATTAGAACCGATCTGGGAGCTTTACTACCTCTTGAATTTATGTTTCTCTCAGACAAACTAAAAATGTCTAAGCTATTGAACAGCTCTAATGTAGAAATTTCTGAAGCAGTTGCTACATTTTTAATCCATGCATGATATATAACAATGATCCTGTTCTTGTACTCTGAATGTATGGTACTTCTAGTTTATGCCTAATAAAGGTTTTTGGATTGGATTGGTTAAGAGCAGGTGCACTCTAATCTGGAGAACCGGGCTCGATTCCCTATTCCTCCACCTCAGTGGCAGAGGCTTATCTGGTGAACCAGATTAGCTTGTGCACTCCAACACATGTCAGCTGGGTGATCTTGGGCTAGTCACAATTCTTCGGAGCTCTCTCAGCCCCACCTCCCTCACAGGGTGTTTGTTGTGGGGAGGGGGGAGGGAAAGGAGATTGTAAGCCTCTTTGAGTCTCCTTACAGGAAAGTAAGGGGGGATACAAATCCAACTCTTCTTCTACCTAGAGATTTTGTGACTAGAGCCTGCAGAGGGCAGAGTTTGGGGTGAGGAAGTTCTTCAGTGGGGTATAATGACATAGAGTCAGAGGTGGGATCCAGCAGGTTCTCACCAGTTCCCGAGAGTGGGTTACTAATTATTTGTGTGTGCCGAGAGGGGGTTACTAATTGGGTCCGCTTTTCCATCTCCACACCCTCGCCTCCCCGAGAGGCCTACTCCCTTTGAACGTGAAGGTTCCATATAGCAATTGCGACTAATAATGTAACTCCCTGAACTGGGTTAATCCCTTTCAGCTACTGCAATTCATTGATTCTCAGCCTTTTGTACCTTTTATCTCACCAGTCTCTATCAAAGAACCTGTGTGTTTGTGAGTTGGGGCATTTTCTATAATGTGATGATGATTTAGAAATGACCTGGTGCAAAAAAAAATGTTTGGGGTCGTGGTGGGGTGGCTGCCCATGGGGGGGCATCGAACTCGGGTTTTACCCAGGGCTCAGGTTTGCCTAGGTACGCCTCTGCCCCCTTTGCTGAGGGGGGCTGGCGAGGGAACCTGTTACTAAAATTTTTGGATCCCACCACTGCATAGAGTCCACCTTCCAAAGCAGCCATTTTCTCCAGGTGAACGTATCTCTGTCACCTGCAGCTCAGCTGTTACCTCAGGAGACCTCCAGCCCCTACCTGGATGCGGGCAACTCAAGATCTTTCCCAACACGTCCTCCTTAACATCTGTTAATTGGGGGAGTTGGAAATTGAGCCTGGGGCTTTGTGCTGGGTAACCAGGCCATTCGAAACAGCACCGTGCCCTTCTAAACTCACTGATTTCAGTGGAATTAGAAGGGCGTGGCTGCCCAGGGCTGCTACTTGTAAGTGTACAGCCTCTGCCACTGAGACAAAACAGGTCCCCATTTCGTTCTCTCTCCACAACTTCCAACAATGTAAAAAAAATGTTTAGGGCTTTCCCTAATCCTTAATAGAATGGATGTTGATGAATGTAGTAGCAGCTGTGCAGCTGTTCTCATTCCTGCAAATGTTTGCTCTTTTAGTAACAGCCTTTGAATCAACTGTTGGCTCCAGTGGATTCTGTTGACATTCTTCTGTTAGCAAGTCACGTTGAGAGTGCTATATTTACGCTCGTAAATAGTTCTAAATGTTTTCTTTGTATTGTATAAATAGCAGTTGCAACATTTAGGTTTCGTGCAAATGAACACCTTGACAATCCTCGAAGGAGAAGGCTCACAACAGGTTTTTGGCAACACTGACAGTTATTTCCAAATTGAGGGGAAATGGATAACTTTGGCTGTATCATTTATGTGCTTTTCACTTTTTTTTAAATTGCTCACCAGTGGGATGGCTGAGTTTTGTCTGTCTGGCTCATTCCACACATGCAGAATAATGCACTTTCAAACTGCTTTCAGTGCTCTTTGAAGCTGTGCAGAATAGCAAAATCCACCTGCAAACAGTTGTGAAAGTGGTTTGAAAACGCAATATTTTGCGTGTGCGGAGCCTCTGTTACAATGCATATCTAAGCAGAGTTACGCCCTTTTCAATTCATGCAAACCAATGGAAACATGCAACTCTGTTTAGGATTTTCTTAAGCGTTTCTTTATCATCTTTGACCATATTGCAAATGTAAGGATGTATAAGCAAGATGTTAGATCAGAGTTCTCTTATCAAACCCATCAGTGAAAACAAAGAAAAAAATGAACACCATCAATTGAAAATAATTGCTAAATAATCCAAACCAAAACCCCTCAGAAAATTTTATAGCAGACTTTCATATTAACATCTTTCTAGGTATTTATAAATGCAACCAGACATGAGTATTTATTTATATTGTTTTATAATGTGTTTATAAATAAATAACATACTCATTAACATACAGAATTTGTCATGTTGGTGAGGGAACAAGCTTGTTTTCTGCTGCTCCAGAGACTAGGACCAGGAGTAATGGGTTCATGGTAAACTAAAAGTGTGGTACCTTGGAGTGTGGTGGAGTCTCCTTCGTTGGAGGTTTTCAAAGAGTGGTTCTATGGCCATCTGTCAGGAGTGATTTGAATGTGTTTTCCTGCATTGCAGAGGGTTGGACTTGATGCCCCTTGGGGTCTTTTCCGACTCTCTGGCTCATTCCTTACATGCAGAATAATGCACTTTCAAACTGCTTTCAGTGCTCTTTGAAGCTGTGCGGAATGGCAAAATCCACTTGCAAACAGTTGTGAAAGTGGTTTGAAAATGCATTATTTTGCGTGTGCAGAAGGGGCCTCTGATTCTATGCTTCTATGCTACATGTTCTACTATGTCTCACTATGCTATATTAAATTCCCATGCAAGAATCTGTGCATCTGCCTTTGTTCCTATTATTTCTAAGCAAACAAAAACAAAATCATTTGACTTCAGTGACTGTTAATGTTATGCAGTTTGACTGAACACATGAAGTTGCCTCATACTTGGTCCATCAAGGATCTCCATTCATTAAGCTTAACACTGTCTATTCCAGGGCTCTCCGGGTCTCAGGTAGAGTTCTTTCACATCATCTACTGCCTTGTCCATTTAACTGGAGATGCCAGAGACTGAACCAAGTATATGTTCTACCACTGAGCCATAGCATAGTAGCAATGCGGGCATCACCAGTCATACAACTGGAGTTTCTGAGCTGTCTTTAAGGGCAGACCCATATAAAGCACACTGAAATAGTCAAGCCTCAAGGTAACCATAGTGTGGAATGGATCCAAGTTAGCAGATCAGCCAAGTCAAGTAAGAAGCCATCTTCTGGACAAAGCAAAGCTGAAAGAATGCCTTTTATTGCATCCACCTTAACTTGGTTTTGCAACAATGTTGTTTCCAGAATAATCCTTAAACTTTTAACTGAGTCAGTGAGCATCAGCTTGACACTGTCAAAAGTGGGAAACACAGTGTCTTTCAAGACCTCCAAGACCTTCTCAACCCAGATTGCTTCTGTTGGAAGAGAAGGACTTTACACTGTTTCCTGCCTCAACCTACAGAGGGGTTTTTACTAGATAGCCAGTGGCTAGATTGGGATTGACACCTTTACTCTATCATGCTGGTTCTATCCCTTTGATATTAGATTGCTTCCTTCCGCCTTCTTCTCGAGACTTCTCCATCTTACTTTCACCATGCCTAGAGGGAGGATGGGTGCTCCGTGCATACATCACCATCCAGCTAGATTTGGATAGATTAGTGAACCTACCTACCTACCTTTCTATCCAGAATGGAGTTCACTAATAAATTCTCTTTTTATTAGATTAGAAACTACAATTGACTCTGACTTTCTTTTGTGTAAGCTTGTACGCACATAGGATCCTTCATGTGCACGCACATGAGGTAAGGCTTCTGCTGTGCTCTCAGACTCCCATGCACACTGCTTGTTATGAACAGGAATAATCTCCATTACCAGGAGATATTATTCCATGTTACCAGAGCTCAGTTTCATTGTATGAAAGCCATCAAGACTGAGAATGGGAGGCAACTGTTTTCAGATGCCTTTAAATGAGACAGAGAGGAGGTATCGTGTAGGTCAGGAGTTCACAACTTTGTGAAATATGTAGGAACTTTTGAAATTTTGAGGAAAATCTAGTAGTGCCATCACCAAATAGCTGTCAAAGCCAATGAACAAATTAGAAAGCCAGCCTTCAAGTGGGGCCTGGGGACCCCCCAGAATTATGGCTCATGTCCAGATTACAGAGATCACTTTCCCTGGGAGAAAAAAGTTCAAAGGGTGGCCTCTATAACATTGTACCCTGCTGGAAACATTTCCTCCCCCACTCCCCGGAGAAGATGAATGGGTGGAAGTCCACCATGGGTCCACCCTAGCTTCAGGAGTTCTATTGACTGTACCCAGATAAGCCTGGACCTGGGAGCAGGGGTGTACTGCCCAGGGGGACATATAGGGTCAAATGTCCCCGGGCTGTGGCCATTTAGTCACATGGGGGGTGGAAAATCACCCCCATACCCCTCCTCCTTCCCCCTGGATCCATACACTGACTTCAAGACCTGGTGCAAAAAATATTGTTTGGTCGTGGTGGGGGAGGGCAGCCACCCATGGTGTGTGTGTGCGTGCGTGCGTGCGTGCGTGCGTGCGTGCGTGCGTGCAGAAAACTCCAATTTTGCACTGGGCTACATTTTCTCTAGATGAGCCTGGACCTGGAAGTGTGGGAGATGCAGTTTTGGGGGGCAGAATGTCAAAACCCTGATAAGACCTGCTAGCATTTCAGCTCTTCCCTGGTTCTTGTCATGAGACTTTGGAGTAGGCTGGGAGTGGGTGGCAGTGTGGAAACCCCTGGCTTATTTTCTTTGGCTTCAGGTGTGAAGTAACTTTCGCGTCCTTTGGGCCAGCAAGCACCTGGCCTTATCTTCTGGTTAATCTTGGGGACTCTGCTCTGCTTGGGAACACGGTTAGTGATTTCATCCTGCTGCGATCCTGAGGGTGGAGCTTGGAGTAATGTTTGGGGGGGATATTAACTATGAAATGCTATAGCGGGACTCAGTTCCAGCAAAAGCTGGCTTGCATGCTGTTCATAACCATCTTGCAGTAAAACGATGTTTGGACCCAAGAGTGTGGCTATTGCAGGGGTCGACAGATCCTGACATTGGTCACATACAACAACTTTCTTACATTTCTGGGCCTGGAAGCAGGATTGGCAGCTCTGGGTTGGGAAATACCTGGCGATTTTAGGGGTGGATCCTGGAACCAGCAGGGCTTGAGAGCAGAAGACCTCAGCAGGGCATCAGGCAGATTCTGATGTTGTGATCCCTGTCTTCCCCAGGATTCATCCCAAATCTCTAGGAATTCCCAAACCTGGATGTGGCAACTCTACCCCCTGCATCCCCCCCCCCCGAGGCCAAGGGGCCCTGAAATCCCTAAAACAGTGGTGGCGAACCCATGGCATGGGTGCCAGAGGTGGCAGTCAGAAGCCTCTCTGTGGGTACGCGCAAACAGAGTGCCCCCCCCCCCCAATCTAGGCTGGCTACTGGGCTCGATTATTAGCATTAACCCTAAGACCTAGTTTTGTAGTGTAGGTAACCCTATTAAGCACTGTTAAACCCCACTGATTTTCATGCGAAGAACTAAAGCGCGATCCTTTACCTGGGAGTAAGCTCGGTTGCTGGCAATGGGGCTTGCTTCTGAGTAAACCCTCCTAGGGTCGTGATTCACCCATTGGAAGAGTTGCTCGGTTGCTTCAAAGCCAAGCCACCGACTACCACCAGGCCTACTCCTGAGTAACACATGCCTCAGAACCAACCGTTTTTTCTAAACTAAAACCTCAGTATTCAGGTTAAATTGCTGTATTGGCACTTTGCAATAAATAAGTGGGTTTGGGGTTGCAATTTGGGCACTCGGTCTCAAAAAGTTTCGCCATCACTGCCCTAAAACAACTGAGATCAGTTTCCCCAGTGGAAATAGCTGCTTGGGAGAGTGCATGTTATGGCCTGATGGCCCCCTGAGGTCTTCTGTTCTCCAGCCCTGCTATTTCCAGGATCCACCCAAAAGCGTATCTAGGGAAAATGTAGCCCAGTGCAAAATCTGAGTTTCCCGCCCCCTCCCTGTATGGGTGGCCGCCCTCCCCCACCACGACCAAGCAACGTTTTTTGCACCAGGTCTTGAAGTCACTGTATGGACCTGGGGGGAAGGAGGAGGGATGTGGGGGTGATTTTCCGTCCCCCACATAACTAAATGGCCACGGCCCGGGGACATTTGACCCCATATGTCCCCCTGCGTGGTACACCCCTGGATCCACCCCTAAAATCTTCAGGAGCAGCAGTGGCGTAGGAGGTTAAGAGCTCGTGTATCTAATCTGGAGGAACCGGGTTTGATTCTCCGCTCTGCCGCCTGAGCTGTGGAGGCTTATCTGGGGAATTCAGATTAGCCTGTACACTCCCACACATGCCAGCTGGGTGACCTTGGGCTAGTCACAGCTTCTTGGAACTCTCTCAGCCCCACCTACCTCACAGGGTGTTTGTTGTGAGGGGGGAAGGGCAAGGAGATTGTAAGCCCCTTTGAGTCTCCTACAGGAGAGAAAGGGGGATATAAATCCAAACTCCTCTTCTATTTCCCAACCCAGAGCTGCCAATCCTACTTCCAGGCCCAGAAACGTGAGAAAGTTGTTTCATGTGACCAACCCACAGCTTTGATGCACCTGCCCAGGATTAGTTCAGCACTTTGGCATTCGATGGGCTGGCGGAGAGTGACCTGAAACTATGTTTTTCTCCATTCCATCCAAGTCCCTTTGAGTTTCATCCCCAAGACTCCAGAAGCAACCGGGCACCGAGCGAAACCTCCAAGGGTGCCGCCGTGCCCATGGGCTCCAAATTAGGCATTGCCAGATGAGAAAATTGGAGTCGTCTGTCGTCTGATGACAGAAGAGTTGCTTCTAGCTGTCTATGAAAATATTTCGCACCTATAGAGCCCTGGTAATTTCCCAAGTGACATTTATTGAGGCTCATGAGCAATTACCGGGTGCAGCGCCCTGACTCGGAGGGGGAATTAGGCTCCTCGGGAAGGTGAGAAAATTTCAAAGCTGAACCAAACTGCCTCGGGGGACATCCTGCTGGCTGCGGGGCTGAAGCTGGGCATGGCCTCCGCGATACGGATACGGAGCATCTCCCTGGCAGCAGGAGGAGATGTTGTTCAAGGCTCAGCCTCACCGTGGAGTTAATTATCATCTTCACTCCACCCATGCAAAGTGCTTTGTAATCCATGCATTAAAAGCCTTTGGGAGGTATGAGCAGTTATCCTTTCATTATGTAACTTCTGCCTTGACACGTCGGAGGGTGGAATGGGGCTGCCTCTTTGCATATGCAGGAAGCTTGTCTGGGAGATGGATAAAGTGTCTTGGACTAGCTCCACCAGGTACAGGCGGAACGTCAGCCTGGCAGCTTCCAAGGTTTCTCGGGAATCCTCCAGTTATTCCGACAACAACTGTTCTCATAAGAACAATAAGAACATAAGAACTAGCCTGCTGGATCAGACCAGAGTCCATCTAGTCCAGCACTCTGCTACTCGCAGTGGCCCACCAGGTGCCTTTGGGAGCTCACGTGCAGGAGGTGAACGCAATGGCCTTCTGCTGCTGCTGCTCCCGAGCACCTGGTCTGCTAAGGCATTTGCAATCTGAGATCAAGGAGGATCAAGATTGGTAGCCATAGATCGACTTCTCCTCCATAAATCTGTCCAAGCCCCTTTTCAAGCTATCCAGGTTAGTGGCCATGACTCTAGTTCAAGCTAGCAGATGACGGGGGGCCCTGCTGCCTCCTTAAGCATGTAACTGACCCAGCTGTGTAGAAATGGGGTCCCACTTTGGAAGGTCAGAACAGGGGATCCAGTTCATGGAGAAAACTTTCCTTGGGTTTTTATTTCAGAGGGCAGCTGTGTTGATCTAGAGAAGAAGAGTGGAAGAGTTTGGATTTATACCCCACTTTTCTCTCCTGTAAGGAGGCTCAAGGCGGCTTACAAGCTCCTTTCCCTTCCTCTCCCCACAATAGGCACTTTGTGAGATAGGTGGGGCTGAGAGAGTTCTGAGAGAACTGTGACTAGCTCAAGGTCATCCAGCAGGAATGTAGGAGTGTGAAAATACGTCTGGTTCACCAGATAAGCCTCTGCCATTCAGGTGGAGGAGTGGGGAATCAAACCAGGTTCTCTGGATTAAAATCAACCTGCTCTTAACCACTACACCACACTGGCTCAGAAAGAAATAGGATGTTTTCAGATTTTCCCTGCCAGCTGACTGGCCAGCAGAGCATTCATCCTTTTCTTAGACAGCGAAGTTTATGGACTCATTTCTAATGAAAGATCTTGGGCCAATTGTGGATACCATTCAAAACCATGAAAACTGGAGAATCATCAATAAAAAGTGTTTTTAAAAAACTAGGCAACAGTAAAAACACATTGCATTCCATGGGTGTCTTTGCACCTCAAAGAAAGCTCCAGTAAATCCATTTCAGATCTGCAAAGGGTAGATATAGGCTGAGCAGCAGTGGCGTAGGAGGTTAAGAGCTCGTGTATCTAATCTGGAGGAACCGGGTTTGACTCCCAGCTCTGCCGCCTGAGCTGTGGAGGCTTATCTGGGGAATTCAGATTAGCCTGTACACTCCCACACACACCAGCTGGGTGACCTTGGGCTAGTCACAGCTTTTCGGAACTCTCTCAGCCCCACCCACCCCACAGGGTGTTTGTTGTGAGGGGGGGAAGGGCAAGGAGATTGTAAGCCCCTTTGAGTCTCCTGCAGGAGAGAAAGGGGGGATATAAATCCAAACTCTTCTTCTTCTCTTCTTCCTTTTATATAGCACTTCATATTTGGGTATTTCTGGGGCTGTTCCTGTCTGTCGTTAATGGGGGATCTTTTCTGAAACATGTTTATTAGCTGAAAATATCTTGTGAGGTTGTAAAACAAACAAACATCCAAAGAATGGAGAACAAAATGAGCAGGGAAGAATGGGATAAAGCGCAATTAGAAGTCGGCGTCACTAGATGGTGCCACTGAGAAGCACAAGCTTGGTAGGTGAGCAAGCTTGTAAAACCATCAAGTCCTGCAAAACAGCAAGCATCAAGTTTGGGGTTCCCCAAATTCTTGATCAGACTGAATGTTAAGTACAAGGCTGCAAGGGTGGGGGAGGGGAGATGTTTCATGAAATGTTGGAAGAACTCAGATACAGTTTGTACCTTTCAAAAAGTGATGTTGACTTATTGCAGACTTAATTCGAGTGAGCACTGGCAATTGTCTCAGACGCTCCTGGGATGAAAAAGGCAAAAAGGGAATATCTTATAAACAAAAATAGCCAGAATTCTCCGCAGCCGTATCATAGCCCGGTCCAGAACCCAGAAGTTCTCACAATGCAGAGGACAGCTGGAAAATGTGGTAATCCTTGTCTTCACAAAGATGGAACGAGTCAGTGCAGATCAAACTGGGCAGTATCACCTAGTGGTTGGAGGGCATGCAAACTGGGTAGAGTTACCTAGTGGTTGGAGGGCATGCTGATCCATTAGAAAATCTCATGTGCAGATCTGAAGATACACCAGAAGACATAATAGTGCCTGTTTAACATAACTAGTAGACCAATTGATATGTCATTTGTTTTGTCATACAGCTTTGATGCTTTATTTTTCCTTTGAGGTTTGCAATGGAATATCTCCTGAAGCATTATGCTGTTATTGGTGGTGGTGGTGGCGGCGGTGGTGGCAGCGGCGGCAGCGGCGGCGGCAGTAGTAGTAGTAGTGCCAAGATAATATAGTGGAGAAGTCGATGTATGGCTACCAATCTTGATCCTCCTTGATCTGAGATTTCAAATGCCTTAGCAGACCAGGTGCTCAGGAGCAGGAGCAGCAGCAGTAGAAGGCCATTGCTTTCCCATCCTGCATGTGAGCTCCCAAAGGCACCTGGTGGGCCACTGCGAGTAGCAGAGTGCTGGACTAGATGGACTCTGGTCTGATCCAGCAGGCTAGTTCTTATGTTCTTATGGCTAGTGCATCAGATTACAGGACACAGGTTCAAATCCCCACTAAGTCATAAAGTCCATGTTGTGGTCTCCCTCACACTAACTTGATGAATATGATGAAATGGAGAAGATTATATGCTGAAATACTGAGGTCCCTTCCGCACATGCAGAAGAATGCACTTTCAATTGCTGCTGAATTTTACTCTGCGAAATAGCGAAATCCACTTGCAAACAATTGTGAAAGTGAATTGAAAGTGCATTCTTCTGCATGTGCGGAAGGGGACTGAGTTTCCTTGAGGAAGGGTAAGATAAAATGTGGATAGAGATTTCTTTTAGATTTTTTGGTCCTGTCTTTGACCTGTGCTGTGGAACTTGTTCTAATGTGAAGGCTGATCTTGACAGTCTCCATGGATGAGCTGGTTTTGCAAAACCACACACCTTTTACTTGTTGCCTAGAAAATCAGCCTTGGAGTCTATAAAGTCAGGACAAAGACAGTGCCATGTTTTTCCCATGTCATTTTCCTCTCTCAGAACTGATTGAGCTCCTTTAACCTGCAGCCACGTGTATGGAACAGAGCAAAAAGCCCCTGAAAGCAACATTTGCTGTCTTTTAAAAACAAGACAGAGAACTGGTACAAGAAATGTATGCTTACATACATCAACTGTAAGTCAGAGGTAAGCAATGCTTTGCTTCTTGCACAGGTTGCATATTTGCAGTGAGGGAAACACAGTTCAGAAGAGTTATGATGTTCTTGGGAACAAGTTCAAGATGTAGACTTTGCAAAATGATTGCCCAACCTCGTACAAACCAGCCTATTTCTTAGCTATAGTAATGATCCAGATTCCCTCACTGGAAGAAATCTGATGAGTGATGACCACCAGAGAGAGAGAGAGAGAGAGAGAGAGAGAGAGAAAGCACCCAGTTGTGGAATGTCTTTTCCAAACATATTCACATAGCTCCCACCAAAGTTTCCCTTTGGTGCCTGCTGAAAGCTACCCAGTTATCCCTCCCACTTGGCAAAAGATAATTACAGAATTCTTCATAGCTTTTTCCTGCTATTAATGTTGGTGCTATTTGTATTGTTGATCTTCTCTGGTTATTTCATTTTGTTCACAAGCTGCTTTGGAGACTGTGGTAGACAGACAAGACATAAATCTGGAAGGAAGGAAGGAAGGAAGGAAGGAAGGAAGGAAGGAAGGAAGGAAGGAAGGAAGGAAGGAAGGAAGGAAGGAAGGAAGGAAGGAAGGAAGGAAGGAAGGAAGGAAGGAAGGAAGGAAGGAAGGAAGGAAGGAAGGAAGGAAGGAAGGAAGGAAAAGCTGCTTTGGAGACAGACAAGACAGACATTTTTCAGAAAGAAAGAAAGAAAGAAAGAAAGAAAGAAAGAAAGAAAGAAAGAAAGAAAGAAAGAAAGAAAGAAAGAAAGAAAGAAAGAAAGAAAGAAAGAATTTGATCCTGGTTTGGGAGAGGCAGTCTGTGAGTCTCGCCTTCTTTCCTCCACCTGAAGCCTCCAAACATACCTCACGGTTTTACCCCCTTCCCTTCCGCTTCTTCTGCTAATTAATTTTCTGAAGATGCCGGAGTCTGCCTCAAGTGGTCTTCTAGGGTGACCTCACCTTCATTGAAAGTGGCCCTCTTGTGAGCCCAGCCGCGGAATAATGGGCCTGGCATTCTCCAGCCATTTCCGCCTCACAAATAGTTTCCTCCACATGAGGAAAAGAGAATGAAAACATAACCACAGAAGCTCTTCTTGTTCCTGGGGCCGCGCTTTCCTTTCCTTTGTTGCCTGCGGGTCTCCCGGGCCCCTGGTACTTCTGTTCCCCTCATCTAATTAACTGATGTCTGTTCAAAGGAAGCTGGACTAATTTTAGCCCCACTTCCCTTGCCTGACATTAGCACTAGATTTTCAGTTTATACTGAATATAATTTAGGGTGTGGAGCATGTGAGCAGGCAGCAGGAAGAGATGAAAGGATTGGGCATCAGACGTCTTGTTAAGAGGCCCACAGAGCAGGTGGAAATGTTTGAAATATGTAACCCGAACCAGATTTTCAAACATGCAAATGAAGTGATTTGAGGGAATGGATTGGTCAGTGAGCTGCTGATGTCACAGCAGCCCTCAGTTGTTTGCAGAGATCCTTTCTGCTGTCTTTCTGCTGTCACTGATAAAATGTGAATGTCCCCCCTGTAAATGGATATTTCACAAACACAGGCGATTCCCTCTCAGATTCTTTTGGGGACAGTATTGCTCTAACTTGTTCTGGCAGAGCAGTTTAAAAGGAATAAGGTTCACATACATGCTTGTAAACATTTTACTTATTCCACTTAATTCAATTTTGATCCTGTCCTCCCCTGACTAGGGTCAGGCTTAGAGCAGCTAACATCAGGGATATGGACATTCATTCAATAGATACTTACAATAAAACCATTAAAACTACAACTTAATACATGGAGCCAAAAAAGAAACCCCTCCCCCATTTTGTGGGTGAGTGGTAGGAGGCAAAGGAGAGGAGAGGAGATGCAGATCTTCAAGGGGGTCCAGCCAGGGAGAACAACTGATAAATAACCATTGCTGTCTTCAACTGTAGACCTCCCAGAACATCTCTGGCCCCTTCCGCACATGCAGAATAATGCACTTTCAATCCACTTTCACAATTGTTTGCAGGTGGATTTTCTATTCCGCACAGTAAAACCCAGCTGCAAAGTGCGTTAGAAGTGTATTGAAAGTGCATTATTCTGCATGTGCGGAAGGGCCTCTTGTTTTGCAGGCTGTGCTGAACTGCAGCCAAATCCCTCAGGACCCAGGTCTCTTTTGACAGAGAGTTCCACCAAACCGAGGACAGGACTGAAAAAAGTCTTTGCTGAGGACAGCCAGACATATTTTGGGCCAGGGATCACCAGCAGGTTGGTTCTGGAAGAGCGGAGCATTCTTTGGGAGGTATAATGGAAGAGCCAGTCCCACGGATATGATAGGGCTTTCAAGGTCAATTCCAAAACTTTGAACCTGATCCAGAATTCAATCTGGAGCCAGCAGGACTGGCAGAGCACTGCTTGCATATATGCTGTCCAAGTGGTCTCTGTAAGAACCCACCTCACTGCATTCTGAACTGGTTGCAACTTCCAGAGCAGTCTAAAGGGTAGCCCCAGAGGTGGAGTCCAGCAGGTTCTCACCAGTTCCCGAGAGTGGGTTACTAATTATTTGTGTGTGCCGAGAGGGGGTTACTGATTGGGTCTGCTTTTCCATCTCCACGCCCTCGCTTCCCCGAGAGGCATACTGCCTTTGAACGTGAAGGTTCCATATAGCAATTGTGACTAATAATGTAACTCCCTGAACTGGGTTAATCCCTTTCAGGTACTGCAATTCATTGATTCTCAGCCTTTCGTACTTTTTATCTCACCAGTCTCTATCAAAGAACCTGTGTGTTTCACCATTGCTGTGTTCAGATTTGTGAGTTGGGGCATTTTCTATAATGTGATGATGATTTAGAAATGACCTGGTGCAAAAAAATTTTTTGGGGTCATGGTGGGATGGCTGCCCATGGGGGGGCATCCAACTCAGGTTTTGCCCAGGGCTCAGGTTTGCCTAGGTACGCCTCTGCCCCCTTTGCTGAGGGGGGGGGGCCTGGCGAGGGAACCTGTTACTAAAATTTTTGGATCCCACCACTGGGTATCCCTGTTTAGAGTGAGTTACAGTAGTCTAGTCTGGCTGTACATGGATCACTGTGGCTAGGTCAGGGTAGAACACATATGGCATCAGTTGCTTGGCCTGGCAAAGGTATTAAAATGCCTTCCTGGCAATCTACATGATGTGACTCTCCAAGGAATGGGAGGCGTGTTATAATGGGGAGGGGAAATGATACAGGCGCTCCTGCCATGTGCTCTGATTTTGGATTCTTCTCCATCAAAGTCCCTTGAATATATATCTGCTCAGTTGTATTTAATATATCTGCTCATTTGTATTTATTTTTTTAAAATCCCCCCCTTAATAACTTTACACATAAATTACAGCTCCCCCCAAAAAAGGGGGAGATAACTTCATGATGGCCAATCGGTGCTGTTCACAGCTCTGCTCTGGAAAGAGATCAAAGGATGTAATGATTCGCCAGACCTCACTGTGCAAGTCCGCCATCCGTTGCAAACCAGAAGAACGGGTTTTCCCTGAACTTGATCCAGGGAAGAGATAATACCTGTGCCCAAAATGTGGTAGGTGCACCTCCCCAGCAGAATCCCGAGCTAAACATTATATCTGTGTGGCACTGTGTAAATTCCAGTGATAGCTGCCATGGAGGGGAGAAAACAGGAGAAGGGCGGGAAAGTCGCCTGCCAGCCGGGAGATGGGGGGTGGCAGCAAATAGATGAAGCTTTCACACTGCCCATCTTTCAAGGAGCTTGACAGATGTGCTATTTAGTCTTCCCAGCGCCTCTGTGAAGTAGGTTGGGAGGAGACTTTGCAACTAGTTCAAGGTCACCTGGTGAGCATCGTGACCAAGTTGGAGTTTGAATGCAGAGAGAGAAGAGAGAGAGAAGAGGAGTTGGGGTTTATACCCCCACCTTTCTATTCTGTAAGGAGACTCAAGATGGCTTTCAAACTCCTTTCCCTTCCTCTCCCCACAACAGACACCTTGTGAGGAAGGTGGGGCTGAGAGAGTTCTATGACTAGTCCAGGGTCAGCCAGCAGGAATGCAGGAGTGCGGAAACACACCTGGTTCACCAGGTAAGCCTCTGCCACTCAGGCAGAGGAGTGGGGAATCAAACCCAGTTCTCCAGATTAGAATCCACCTGCTCTTAGCCACTATACCACACTGGCTCTCATGCCTACACCATGTAGGCACCCTGGTTCCAATACTCTGGTGCCCATGTGACAATTGTTCCCCCTCTAGAATGAGGAATGAGGCTCTGTACCTTCCCTTTCCCTTTTGATGTCAAGTCCAAGCTCTTGAGAAGCCCTCTGACCAAGGGTGAAGTGCTGTATAGCGTGACTTTAATGACCCAGGCTAGTGATAGAAATGGTGGCGCGACCAGCGAGTTGAACCACCTTCTTACCTTAGGTGAAGGTGGTAAAAATGTAATGTTTTACTCTTTGCTTTTTCTAAAAACAAGTTGTTCTTCATTGCAAGATTGGATAAGGAAACCAAAGGCTGACGAAGCACTCGACTCTTGCGATTTTACTCTCTGATCCTAAAACATTCCTGAGATAAGAGAAAATGTTTTGTGTTTTGTAAAGTCTGGAGTCAGCTGCTGGCATTAAGAGGGATCAACTTCAGGGGAAACCTGGAGATAGGGTAGGAGCGTTGGGGGTGGACACGGGTCAGAAGAGACTGGCTGCCAGTTCCTGAAGAAAGGTTTTGACAAGCTGGAGCGTGTCTAGAAAAGGGCGACCAAAATGATTAAACGTCTGGATTCCATGCCCTATCAAGAGAGACTTAGGGAGCTGGGGATGTTTAGCCTGTAGAAGAGAAGGTTAGGGGGTGACATGATAGCCATGTTTAAATATTTGAAGGGATGTCATGTTGAAGAGGGATCAAGCTTGTTTTCTGCTGCTCCAGAGTCTGGAACAAAGTAATGGATTCAAGGTGCAGGAAAAAATATTCCACCTGAACATTAGGAAGAACTTCCTGACTGTCAGGGCTGGTTGACAGTGGAATACGCTGCCTTGAAGGGTAGTGAAGTCTCCTTCTTTAGAGGTTTTTAAACAGAGGTTGGATGGCGATCTGTCCGCAGTGCTTTGATTGTGTGTTCCTGCATGGTGGGGGGCTTGGACTTGATGGTCCTTGTGGTCCCTTCCATTTTTATGATTCTATAAGGTGCAACTGCTACCAAAGCAGCCAAATATTGTGTAGTGTAGAAAGCAGAGTGAGGCATTCAGATCACCTTCATTTGGCATTCCACCCTGAGGAAGATCAGACTGCCCATCCACTTAAGGTACCATCCAGATTGCTTTCCCCTCCCCACCATAGATGATTTATGACTCTATCAATAAATCTGAAAGATTGCTCTAGAAACAGGAACCAACTAGGCATGGAAGAAAATTCTAGATCTTCATTTTGCAGTTCCATTTTCTGGTGTGAAACACTGCAGTTGTTCTGGAATTCACCCTTCAATATTGTTAAGTGTCCATTTAGTTTAAAGGCCTTGGGTATTTTGTGCATGCATGGTTTTTTTTGCAGAAGCAGTGCATCATGGGGATTGTCATTGTCAATCTGGATCTCATTAGACAACAGCAAAGCAAAATATGCCAAAACAATTTGCTTGGGCCATGATCCTAATCAGGGCCTGGCATCCTTCATTTATTAAATAAAAGAAACTCACAGCTGGATTGTAGCCAAAATGCAGAATTCTGTCTCTGCTGCTCTTGGGTGTTACAAAAATGTCAGGAATTTTAAGGCCAGTTGCATTATTTTTAGTTTTGAAGGCATATTGGGAGCTGACTTCTGTTCTCCACCCAACTTTCTATGCAAGTATCACTTTGGCTGGAGAGCAACTAAAAATGTCCCCTTTCTTCATTACAGTTTATCCGACTACACAGTGCTATGCTGCATGCGGTCATATTAATAAGGAGGGGATCTGTCTTCTATTTTGCAGTCTTACGCTGTCCTCTGTTTCAAGTTTCAATCCACTTTCAGTGCACTTTGCAGCTGTGCGGAAGAGCAAAATCCACTTGCAAACAATGGTGAAAGTGGATTGAAAGTGCGTTATTCTGCATGTGCGGAAGGGGCCTGAGTGTGTCACACCATTCTAGGTGAGAGGGGGGAAAAAAGAATAAAGTCATCTACACTTCAGATCACACAGGAAGTAATGCAAGGAATGGCCCCGCTCTTCCGAATTCATACCTCCTGTCAATTCAAATCAAAACTCAGAACCCAGCAAACTGTGAGTGGCGAGTTCGATACATCTCAAGCTAATCTCTCGTCTTCCAGCCAAACTGCTGGCCCTCTAGTTGAGTTTCAACCCCCCCCCCCTCAGCTTTATTTGCAAAAGCCTCTTCAAAAGGGATGGGCAAATGCTCCTCTTTAGGCAGCAAGTGTGACCCCCCCACCTCCCTCCCATTGCCACTGTTCTGCCCCCTCCAAAAGAATTAGCAGGCAGCCCTGAGGATTTTAACTCTTTCATCTGACTTGGAGGACCTTTTATGGCTCTGTGAATTCCCCCCTGTATACACAAAGAAAAGAAGAGGGAACTCTACGCAGTGATCCTCCCAAAGGCTGGGAACTGGGGCCTTGTGATCTGAAAATTAGCAGTGTTTTCCTTTGCTGCCCCTCTCCCACTCCCAGCCCCCCTCCCCCACCAAGGGCACCAGTTGCGAGTTTTTAATGAGAGAAAGCCCTTACATAGAAAGAACAATGGCACTGAGGGATGAATAATCAGGAGCACTTAGGAAAAGTAGGACAATTTCTTCTTCTTCTTCTTCTTCTTCTTCTCCTCTCTCTCTCTCCACCCCCTCCTCCTTGTTTTTGGTAGGCCTGTTTTCCATGGAGAAGTTTGGACCTTCCTCCTTGGACAACTTAGCTGACTGTTCCTGTAGGCATTTGAAAAAGTCAGAACTAAAGAAAGTTGGGGAGGAGCTGTGACCCGTTGATGGAACAAGTGGTTGTTTTTTTCTTGCACAAAGTGCCTGGTTCAGACTCTGACACCTTCCGTTTAAAGGCCTGAAGATTTTGAGAGGATCTGGAGTTGCCAATCAAATCAGGCAAGCTCCGTGGGCCAGCGATCTGACTCCGCAGCAGCCAGCCTCATGTGAACTTGAATCTTAATTAATGTTATTTGTTTACACAACACTATTGATAGATATTTACCTGACCAGGATGGCCCAGGGTAGCCCAATCTTGTCAGATCTTGGAAGCTAAGGAGGGTCAGACCTGGCTAGTATATGGCTGGGAGGGCATCAAGGAAGACCAGGATGGCACTGGTCAACCATGTCTGTGTTTAGTCTTTTGCTTTGAAAAGCCTAGCCAGCATGGTTAAGAGCAGGTGGATTCTAATCTGGAGAACTGGGTTCGATTCCCCACTCTTCCACCTGAGTGGCAGAGGCTTATCTGGTGAACCAGATGTGTTTCCACACACCTACATTCCTGCTGGTTGACCCTGGGCTAGTCACAGTTCTTCGGAGTTGCCTGTTTTTTCGATTGCCTGTTGTCGAATACCCCTGACAGTCTGGAAGTTTTCCCCTGATGTTTAGGTGGAATCTCTTTTCCTTCACCTCTTGAAGAACTGGTATCTAGTCTCATATATGTGTACTGGGATAAAAATATATTTGCCACTAAGGTATCACAAAGCTCTTGTGTATTTTTTGCTACAATAGACTGATGCAGCTACTCCTCCAGAATCTTATGGGAAGATCTTTACAAGGGAAGCAGAGCTTGATTATTTACTATTTATAGAGATCTCTGGGGGCTGTGCAAAGCAATAATTATAGTCATTATTATTTTAGTGGTTTTTCTTTATACATTTATTGTAAAAAAAATAAGTGCTGTTCTATGCATATTAAACATGCACTTACATTCTCATTTAAGACAGAAATAAAACTAAGGCTGCAATTCAATGCCGGATTATTTGGAAACAAGTTCCATTGGATAGAATACACTTATTCACAAGTAAACAAGTGAAAAATAGAGCAAGGGTTTAAAGGGTTTAAAATGGTGTAAAAGGGTTTATACCGTTTTCACACCGTTTTCACACCGCTGTTTTTGGCCCATGCAGAATCAGCCTATGATTCTATGATGTTTATCTATTGATAGGAATGTATCAGCCAAAGTTGCAGGTTGCCTGTTACTTTTATTACTTTTATTTTGTTTTGCAAGAAATAACCCTCTTGTACTTTCTGCCAGAATATTTAGGCAGCATGACTATCATGCGTTGGGACGGAAGGAAGGAAGGAAGGAAGGAAGGAAGGAAGGAAGGAAGGAAGGAAGGAAGGAAGGAAGGAAGGAAGGAAGGAAGGAAGGAAGGAAGGAAGGAAGGAAGGAAGGAAGGAAGGAAGGAAGGAAGGAAGGAAGGAAGGAAGGAAGGAAGGAAGGAGGGAGGGAGGGAGGGAGGGAGGGAGGAAGGGAGGAAGGGAGGAAGGGAGGAAGGGAGGAAGGAGGGAGGGAGGGAGGGAGGGAGGGAGGGAGGGAGGGAGGAAGGGAGGAAGGGAGGAAGGAAGGGAGGGAGGGAGGAAGGGAGGAAGGAAGGAAGGAAGGAAGGAAGGAAGGAAGGAAGGAAGGAAGGAAGGAAGGAAGGAAGGAAGGAAGGAAGGAAGGAAGGAAGGAAGGAAGGAAGGAAGGAAGGAATTAATTTATTCCCTTATCAATAAGGTCTGGACAGTACAGGGATCCTCCCCTTGCCTCCAGCATAATGCACTAAATCTATTATGGGCAGCAGACATCTCCAAAAAACAAACACACACCAGGAATAAGTGATGGCATGTGAAAATATGAAGTTGGGGAAAGGTTAGGAAGTAACGTAGAAAACAGTCATAATTATGTGCACAAAGGATACCTTTTGATTGCTGCTGTAAAGATACAGATCAGTGCCAAGGATAAAATGAGGTTCAGCCCCATTTAGTCTGAGCATGTGAAAAGGGCCTTATTAGAAGGATTTATGGCCTCCTCTAAGCCCCTCTGACTTTTGTGGGACTGCCAAGTGATTTTTGTTTTGGTGATCTCAGTCCTCCTTCGTGAAAAGGAATGGAAAAAAGAGAGAATGGAATGGGAAGGAATGGGGAAAAGAAAGAAGGGAGAAAGTATCTGAGAGTGTAGGCATATGTGCAGATCATTTTGCTAAATAAAAGCAAGGTTGTTTAATTTCCTTTTTAAATGATCAAGAATCTCTCTGCAGTAGAACCACTTTGGTCAAAAGACAAGGCACTTTTCCGCCCTAGTTTGTTTTACTTAATGGGGCTGTGGAGCTGGCTTTTGGAGGGGTTCTAATCTTGAATAGGTATTGAAACAATAATTCAAAGGGCTTGATTGTATACCATTCCTCAAGACATATGAAGGCATTAGACCTGTTCTCCCTTACTGTTTATATTACACTGTTGGGAACTCCCCCAAAATACGTTCTGATGAAGTGAATTTCTAAAATTGAGAAGTACTATTGCCAGCACAAAGACTGGCATATTAAAGTTATGTTTGTTTTAGTTATCAAATTATGTGTTAAATTGAAAGCAGCAGCATGGAAAATCGAATCAGGAATCTCCTTCCTATTGACAGATGTTCTGATCGGCTGGACGTGTTCAGAGTTAAGGAAAATGTTCTCTGCAGGTGCTCAGAAACGTTCCACGTCTCCTGTTTTAGATATTCACCTGGACACTACAAGCAGTTTCAAAGGCACACTCTGAGCACATTCCAAGTCAGACTATGTCATAAGAGCATAAGAAGAGTCCTGCTGGTTTCAGTCTGGAGATCCATCTAGTCCAGCACCCTGTCTCACCAAGAGGCCAACCAGATACTGGAGCACAGGTGTCCAACTTGCAGCCCTCCAGATGTTATGGACTACAGTTCCCATCATTCCCTGTCTGGCAGGGGATGATGGGAACTGTAGTCCATAACATCTGGAGGGCCACGAGTTTGACACCTATGCTGTGGAGGGTCAACCTCAGAGCATAGAGGCCAAGGCCTCCCCTTGGTGTTGCTGCCTGGCACTCATATTCAGATGTTTGCTGCCACTGAATGTAGGGATTCCCTTTGGTCACCTGGGCTAGTACCTATCCTCCATGAATATGTCTAGCCCCCTTTTAAAAGCCATCTATGCCTACGGCCATCACTGTGGCCCATGTTTTTGGTTTTTAACCTACATGGAATTAACACAAGGTAAATTTTCTATTAGGATGTTGTTGATCTGTAGAGGCAGTGTAAAACAGCACATTTCAGTCTAAATGGGAATACATTTTGAGAGACAGCGTGGTGTAGTGGTTAGGATCAGGTGGATTCTAATCTGGAGAACTGAGTTTGATTCCCCGCTCCTCCACCTGAGTGGCAGAGGCTTATCTGGTAAACCAGATGCATTTCCGCACTCCTCCATTCCTGCTGGGTGACCCTGGGCTAGTCACAGTTCTCTCAGAACTCTCCCAGCCCCACCTACCTCACCAGGTGTCTGTTGTGGGGAGAGGAAGGGAAAGGAGCTTGTAGGCCACCTTGAGTCTCCTTACAGGAGAGAAAGATGGGATATAAATCCAAACTCCTCGTCCTCGTCCTCTTCTTCTTCTTGTCTTGGGTTCAAGTCCAGTAGCAGAACATAACAAGTTTTTAGGTAATGAGTTTTCCAGAGGCAAAGCTCCTTTCATCAAATAGGAGTAGAAATGGAGATCTGTGAGTCTTTGTATCCCAGTCAAAAGGCAGGAGGGGTATTGAAGAGAAGGAACTCATGACGCAAAAGTACAATGCATTCTAAGGTGGTTGTACCCTGGATCTAGTTTCAATTTCTGACATTTACACCACTTGCCCACCAGATGGCAGGGTAAGTACGTTTTACACATTGAAACACATTTTTTTGTCTCCAGGCTTCAGACCAGTCTACTGTATTTCATTTCCCCGACTCCCTTTTGCGCTGGCTCTCTCCAGGCAAATATACAGATGCATTAACTCAGCGAATGGTGTTCAGATTCCCCCAAACCTTCATTTCTAGAGTTTACTGAGGGCTCTAAGACTCCAGATCCATCATTATGCACGGATATATGGTGCATGAAGACATCCCCCAGGGTTTGGGGCAAAGTTTCGAAAAAGGATTTCACTGGGCCCCTTTCTCGAAAAGAGTTGAAATACATGCATGTAGCGGAAGAGGAATTCATTACAGAACTCTATAACTCATTTCCTGACAACTGCTTTTGGATTTGGATCTGGCTCTCAGTGGCTCGACCTTTGACTTGTAATCTCCTGTGAGTGGAGTGGAGACCTGTGCCTTGCTTCTCTCTGGGCCCTTGCCTCTGATAGTAGCAGAAAGCTTACACCAAATCAGGCGCAAGAAAGCAAAGCAGTAGAACTGACCCCGCCACTTCCAAATCCTGTTTTGAATATTCCGCATTTTAAAAAAACCTCCCTGCAAGTAGAAATGAGAGGTGGTAAAATCCATCTCTCTGCTCTGTTCTTGCATGGAGTCTCCCCCAGTCCACCACCCCACCGCCAAATGCTAAGGATCATACAAAACTGGGATCCTTTCCTTGCAGTTTACATAGGGCCTCATCCTGAGACATGCATGTGAACCAGGTTTATGGCTGTACTCCTATCAAGTAGCAATTTGCCCAGAATGAACCCTATTAATCCCCGCAGAAATTCTCCCTGTTGATCCGTTTGTCTCAAAGCTGCCACCTCGATATCTCTGTGTGCAGGCCTGCCTATGTAACACTTTCCAGCATTCTTTACCTGGAAGATTGCGATGAGGGTGATAAATTCATGCTTAATGAATATACTATTTGGCAAGAGTGAAGCCAAGAAAAAGGAAATAGAGATTGTATATGGAGGAAGGGTGGAGGATAGCCATTGGCTAACAACTAAGTTCCCAGATAATTCATGGAAGCATGCCTGATAGGTTGGTCCTGAATTCTAATCCTGTGAATGTATGATTAGACAATGGGAAAGATTCCCCTCCGCTGGGAGGACAATTCCAGCTCATTCACTGGCTCCTTAGTAAGTGACTCCTTGGTTGGTATTATTCACCCCAGGAAGCAAACTAAGGATAAGGGGGAGGGGCAAAATAAATCTGCCTCTTCTTCCTCCTCCCATTGATAAATCCTACACTATTAATAGTAGAGGGGACCTAATTCTGAGTGGGGAATTATGGAGATGAAAATCAAGGGGACTAGAGCAGTTCATAGAAGAAGAAGAGAAGTGTTTGGATTTATACCCCATCTCTGTCTCCTGGAAGGAATCTCAGGGCGGCTTACAAACTCCTTCCTCTCCCTCTCCGCACAACTGACACCTTGAGAGGTAGGTGAGGCTGACAGAGGTCCAGCTCAGAGGTCCACCTGGTGTCTACCCTTTCCTGGTTTAGACGCCTGGATAAGTCTTTCCTCTTCAGCCAGGCATTTGGTTGGTCTCCCTGGATGCTCCCTTTATAATGCTGCTGGTTGTGGGGTAGGGTTGGGATTTTAGCTTTTGTATGTTGTGGTTTTTTAATGGGGATGTTTTCATAGAATCATGGAATCATAGAGTTGGAAGAGACCCCAAGGGCCATCAAGTCCAACCCCCTGTTGGATGGCCATCCATCCTCTTTAAAAGCCTCCAAAGAAGGAGACTCCACCACACTCCGAGGTAGTGCATTCCACTGTCGAACAGCCCTTACTGTCAGGAAGTTTTTCCTGATGTTTAGGTGGAATCTCTTTTCCCTCACCTTGAACCCATTGCTCCTGGTCCTAGTCTCTGGAGCAGCAGAAAACAAGTTTTCTCCCTCACCAACATGACATCCCTTCAAATATCTAAACAATGACTATCATGTCACCTCTTAACCTTCTCTTCACAAACTCAACATATCCTAGGTCTCTCCTCATAGGGCATGGATTCCAGACCTTTTGCCATTTTGGTTGCCCTCCTCTGGACCCAGTTTAATGGGTATTTTTAAATATTATGCTGTAGTGTTCAATGGGAATGTTTTAATGTGCCACCTAGAGAGCTGGTGTATAGACGGATATAATTTAATAAATGAATGAATGAATGAATGAATGAATGAATGAATGAATGAATGAATGAATGAATGAATGAATGAATAGAATAGAATAGAATAGAATAGAATAGAATAGAATAGAATAGAATAGAATAGAATAGAATAGATATTTAATTTATATGCCGTCCTTCCCCGGAGGGCTCAGGGCAGTGCCCAACACAATAAATAATCAATAATATAACAATATGGTAGGACTAAACATAGTAACAATACCATTTACAATAGCCCTAACAACAAATCGATAGTTCAGCAATTCAATGCATACTAACAATTCTATACCAGGTTAATAAACTTATAACAAATTAATAAACTTATAGCAACAGCATAATATTTCATGACAACAGGGACAGAACATCAATATAACAGCAACAGCATAGCAGCACAGCATTCCATAATAGCATAACAATAATAAAACAACAATTGCAATATAGCATAATAATATCACAACAACAATTAGCAGAATGACCTGAATCCCCTAACATCATTTCATAATAAATAAATGATAATAAATAGCAGGACATCCATTTGAACGTTGCTGTCTCCTGTCTCTTAATATGCCAGATTTGCTCGAACAGATTTTGATCTGATCCCGCAGAGCTTTGTATATTCTGAGGAACGTGTGTGGCCTAGTGGTTAGATTTTTTGAGTAGGATCTGGAAGACTTGGGTTCAAATGCTCATTTCTGCCAGGCGACCTCCAAACTCCTCAGAAGGTTGTTTTGGAGGGGAAATGAGGAAGGGGCGGAAGGGGCGTTATGAAATGTCCATTTGCTGTGCCCTGACCTTCTGTCACCTGCCCTTGAACCTGAAAAAGGGATGTGGAAATCGAAACAAATCGGAGGGGGGAAAATGGTCCCACCAAATTTCAGTCATGACTGGGGAGAGCTTTCCTGTAGTTCAGGCTAGCATTTTGAAAACAGCCCCTGGAATCCTTCCGCCTCCCCCCTCTGGAAAGATGATCCTCCTGTATGGAAATCTCTGAGATCTAGAAGTGCCCCACCCTGACTGGATCCTGCCTGTATTGTGTGAATATATGTAGATATGTTTACCCCTTCCGCACCTGCAGAATAATGCACTTTTAATCCACTTTCAGTGCACTTTGCTGCTGGATTTTACTGTCCAGAATAGCAAAATCCATTTGCAAACAGTTGTGAAAGTGGATTGAAAGTGAATTATTTTGCATGTGCAGAAGGGGCTGTCTGGGAATCTGCATGCTTTAATCCATTTCTCTCCCTCTGCATAGCATACAAGAATATCTTGCCCTTTCTTGTGCCATGGGATAAGAAGGGGGGGGGGATAACCCTGGAGGTTCAGAAAACATTATAAGGGTCTGGAGAGGAAGAAGAAGAGAGTTTGGATTTAGATCCCCCCTTTCTCTCCTGCAGGAGACTCAAAGGGGCTTACAATCTCCTTTCCCTTCCCCCCTCACAACAAACACCCTGTGAGGTAGGTGGGGCTGAGAGAACTCCGAGAAGCTGTGACTAGCCCAAGGTCACCCAGCTGGCGTGTGTGGGAGTGTACAGGCTAATCTGAATTCCCCAGATAAGCCTCCACAGCTCAGGCGGCAGAGCGGAAATCAAACCCGGTTCCTCCAGATTAGATACACGAGCTCTTAACCTCCTACGCCCACCCACCCACCAACCATCCGGTCAGGTTTGACATGTCACGAAACTTCAGCTCGCGGAATTATTTGTATTGGGAAAAGTCGCCTAGTCCGACGCAAACTGCGCAGAACTCGTAGCCCCGTGACAGTTATTTCTGTTTCTCATTCAGTGTTTTTACCCAAGACAGCGAGGGATCGTTTCGGGTTGCAGAGAGGATACCTCCTTCCATTAAAAAAAGTTTGGGGGGCGAGCCTGGGAGAGATATGGTTTGTAAAAGGGGGGGACCGAACCGGAGACAAACCAACACCAAAGGCTCCCCCTGGTCGATCAGAGGCAGGCGAGCGCCTTTGCAGCCAACTCACAAAGTTCTGAAAACTTTTACGACCCACCTAAATCAGGCGGGGAGGTCAGCGGCTCCAAAGGTATCTGCCCGTGCTGCGCCCGACGATGTTTCAAGAACATTAAAAAGTCCGAAAGGTCCATTTGTCTTTGTTGGGTTTTTTTTAAAACCAAGTTCACAAACTTGTCGATTCCAAAAAAAGACTCGCAGCTTCAATCCCCCGATCCTTAACGCCATCGCTCGGACGCACCCCGGGCCCGAGGATTTCATTTCAATTTTGAAACTGGAGGTCAGTCAGGTTCCAACTGCGACCTAAGGGATATGGAACCAGAAGACAACTGGAAATCACTTTTCAGGGGTTTCGATATTTCAGGATGCGGTTCCCTTTTCCGCCTTTCCTCGGGAATAAATGGGATGGGGAAGAGAGCGCCCTTCCGGCAAGGTGGATAAAACCCTCTGCGCCTGCGAAGGGAATGATGTTTAATGTATTGTCGAAGGCTTTCACGCCGGAATCACTGGGGTGCTGTGTGGTTTCCGGGCTGTATGGCCGTGTTCTAGCAGCATTCTCTCCTGACGTTTCGCCTGCATCTGTGGCTGGCATCTTCAGAGGATCGTCTGAAGATGCCAGCCACAGATACAGGCGAAACGTCAGAAACCACAATAACCAAGCTGTTATTGCATGGTCCAGAGCCTGAAGGTTAATACTCCATGTTCCATCCTCGAATACAGTTTTGCTAAGGGGGAGGGGGGTCTTCAATGCAATTCTCTCCCCACTCCCTTGGCCAGGAGTCGAGAGAAAGAGGATTTCTGAACATAATAGCCCAGAGGACTGGAATCGCTTTCTCTGAGTGCTCCTTTTTTATGCCCCGATTAAACCTGTAATCGTTTCTTGTTCCCGGTATTAAAAAATAACAAGAGGGTTCTGTGCGTTTAATTAATCAATTAATTAGCGAAATAACAAGGTGTACATGAAGCCCCCCCCCCCCCGCCGCCTCCCTGGCACACCCATATAATTTGGACAGCTCATCCTCGCCGTGTTTTCACACGCCTTTCAAGACTAAGGAATAGGTTATTAAAACCAACAGAATGGAACGGGAACGTCTTTCCGGGGCTCAACCAGCACAGACTGAAGGATGAGCGATTGGGGCGGGGGGGGCAGTTTTCCTCTTGGAATGGGGCACGATTCTGAATGCGGGACATCCCAGCAGATTGGGGGAGGGGTTGATGACGGGAAGAAAGGGAGATGAGGCTGGCCTGCGACACTACTTTTCTACATGCAGGGAGACTTCTCAGTTCTGTTCTTAAGGCTGCTTATTCGTCTCCCTGGTGACAAAAAAAGGACGCAGAAGATACGCTTGCGTGGGTGGGCTCGTCACTGCGTGTGGACGTAGACACACATTGGCAGACGCTCTTCGCCTTGCAGTCGGAAGTGATGCTGTCCAAGAAGGAACAGGTTTACCTCTAGATTCTGTTGCGCAAGGTGCAGCAGCAGGGCATGTAGTTGGATAGGGATGGGAAAGGCTGAGCGATGGAGAGGTGGGTAAGTGTGTGGGGTGGGGGGGCACATGTGTTGTCAAGGCGGGCAGACTCTGCGCCGGAGACCTGTGTGTTTTTCTCTCCTTCGAACAGCTAAACAAAACCAAAGGAGTGACCTTAATTTTTACCCGATCCCTTTCCAGAACCGGCGATTTGGTTAATGGCGATGCTAGCGGCCAGTCCGGTAGCCAAAGATTGCTTCTTTGGTCTCGGGCGGCAGGTGTGGTGATGGGAAAATACGCCAACTTGGCGGGGGGGGGGGGCATTTCCCGGGTGCCTTGAGGCAGGGAATTGTGCCAGGTTACATCCAAGCGCGTTCATGTAGCTGGCTTCCCTTGCTAGTGAAAACTCTCCCGGCCATTTCCTTCATGTCTAAAGCAGGGCTTCCGGGTGGCAATCCTAGACAGGTCTACTCAGAAGCAACTCAGTTTTATTCTACGTGGCTTACTCCCAGGGAAGTGCTTTTAGGACTGTAGCTACACGTGACGAAGTCAAAGGCGCACCTGAGCACCCCTTGGTTTGGCCGAATGCGTTCCATGATCCTGGGGACGGCGACGCCCCCAAACCTCCACAAAGGCCATAAGTGGCAGCTGCAATGAGATAACCTTTTGCCGAGGCCAAAGACATTCCGCTGCAAGAGCTTCGCATTTCTTATCCGAATGGCTTCCTGGATCCCGCCAATCTTGCGCACCAAAGACGCATTTGAGTCAAGAAAGTGGAAAGGTTTACTAGGCAGAATTTGTTTATGGGCTGGTTTGCTGGTGCCTCCTCCAGTTGTCTACCCTTTACCCTCAACAAATTTTATTGACCTAAGAAGGGTGGAACTGCTGAGTCAGCTACCTGAAACCGACTTCCGTGGGGATCGAACTCAGGTGGTGGTCTGTCCTGCAGATTACCACTCGGAGCCAGGGGGTTCGCCATCCTCGTCACCTCGCGCTTAATTCTTGTGAGGGTATGCGGGGGAGAGATCTAGCATGAATGCCGGGATTAAATTAACCTCCACCCATCACTAAGTCCCTTGAGGACCTTCATAGCCCCCAGAGGAGGAGAAAACAAGGAGTAGATCAGATCAGCAAAGAGAAACACGGAACCACGAGTGCATTCACAGCTAGGCTCATTCCGCAAATGCAGAATAATGCACTTTCAAACTGCTTTCAATGCTCTTTGAAGCTGTGCGGAATGGCAAAATCCACTTGCAAACAGTTGTGAAAGTGGTTTGAAAATGGATTATTTTGCTTGTGCGGAAGGGGCCTTAGTTAGGTTTCTTCTCCATCAGGGAGAATAAATATTCATTCATTCATTCATTCATTCATTCATTCATTCATTCATTCATTCATTCATTCATTCATTCATTCATTCATTCATTCTACTTGTTATACCGCCCACCCCCCAAGGGATCTGGGCGTGTGCAGAAGATTTTTTTAAAAATAAACAATTAAAATCAGAATCTAATCATTAAAACACACTACGATACAAGTACAAGTAAATACAGCTTCAACAAAAACAGTAGATGTTTTCGCTTTGGAAAAGGTGAGCTCGTTGAGGCGGGATATGAGGGCGGGGAACGAAGTAGCAAGCGGCTGGAGCCACGCGTGTGTCCTGGGAAGCAATTCTGGGTATTTGGGAGGCAATTCTGGGTGTTTGAGGAGGGGGCGGGGGTGTAGAAGGGCACAGAGGAGGCCCTTCAGAAACAGCGCAGCTCCTCTTCTCCTTCCTTAGGACATCACTCGTCCTGGGAAACGAGAACTAATCCCAGATAAGTCCGTCCAGGTGCTCGGAGCCAGGCCGCGGAGCCAGGCTGCGTCAGTGGATGACCGCCCGTTGCAGAAGACACAATAGAGAATCTGGCAGCACAGATGCCATGGAAGACGTCGGATCCGGGAGGGTGAAAGTCCGGCCCCGGACAGGTTAGTCTTAAGCCTCCCCAAGATTCTCCGAAGTGGAAGGGGCAACGCATTGTTGTTGCCCAGGGAAATCCACCCTCCGCGTCTACTTGCCTGGGGCAACCGAGCCAATAAAGTCACGTCGAAGGAAAGGTGGACCCCTCGCGTCGTTCCCGGGCGAGGGCGGTAGGTGGCGCTGCTGCCCCGCGGAAGGCAGGAGCTCCGCGCCGCCGAGGCCAGCCCTGCCCAAGCTTGCCGAGCCGTAAAACCATTCGGGATATCAACCAGAGGCGCCAGGTGAGTAATAGACAGGATAATCCTGGGCGATTGCTCGCTCTTTGCCTCCCCCAACAAGCGCCGCGAGAGTTACTCATTAACGTTACTAGAAGTGAGTCCTACGCTTAACATGGTGGTGCATCCTTTGGGGGGGGCGGGGTGTGTGAAATAAATTCCAAGAAGCACTTCCGGAAGATTGTCCAGACTACTGAAAAGGGGGGTGGGTCAGAGAGAGTACTATGCTCATAAAATAGGCAGGACTTCAAACCTGTTGCAATTGCGGAGGGCAGATCGGATCAGTCTATTCCCTTGCGCTCTTTCCTCCACACCTCTCGGGGCTTTTACCTGTTCTTAGTTTCCTTGCATCTAACTTCCTGGGTTTTTTTTAGGGGGGGGGGAATCAGTTCTTCATGCGTTTTGCGCCTTCTAGTGGTCAATTTGAGATGACGCCGATGTTATCAAGCGCAAAAATATGCCGATTTAAATTGCAGGGAGAAACACTGAATTTTAAAGCTGTGTGATGTCCAATCCATCATCAGAGGGGGCAAGAGGCGTGCAGAATCGGAAAATAATCCCGACGAAACTGGAAGGTAAATGCGAGGAAAATGAGAAGGTGTAAAAAAAATCAGATTCATTCTTCCATGTTACTTATGTTCACTTCAGAGACTATTTTAATTCAGTGGGCGGTTTCTAGGAATCTGGTCCTGCTCTCCCTTTTCTCAGAGCGGAAGTCCAGCCTCTTGCCCCATTAAGGCAGATAACGCTGGCTTCCCTACCACTTTTGGCCTGGCTGGGCCACTTTTTAGTGTGGGGGATATGACTGAACGCTCCTGCACGGAAAAATCTAGGGTTGCCAAACTCCAGGCAAAGGCTGGAGGTCTCCTGGAAATTATAGTTCCTCTCCAGATGGCACAGATCAAGGCCCCTCAAGGAAGTGGCTTCACGAGGGATGGACTCTGGGGCATCTCATCCCAATTTAGCTATTTCCCTTTGCCAAATCCCAACGTCCGGAGGCGTCACCCCCACCTCCACCCCAGCCTTCAGATACCCCCCCCCCAAAAAAAAAACAATCCCCAGGACATTTCCAAGCCACTGGTACATAGCTTTCACGGGGAAAATAAACCGGAACTTAGAAATCTGTCAGTCCTGGAGCCTGTTAGAAGTCATCCTTTCTTGTGGCTGAGCTACTGCAGCTTTGCACATAGACTTTGCATTTGAGTAAGTGGGACTCACTTTTGAGTAAAGACTCCGAGGGCTCGTCTTTGCAGCGCGTACCTAAGTGAACCGTCTGTAGAACGGTACCTCGCCCCTATTATCGCAATTGTTTCATATGATTTGGTCATACTTCAAAGTACTCTGTTTCCTGGGACCATGTACGATGAGAAGTTACTTCAGGAGGTCTTTCAGGCAGAACAAGGGACGAGGGGCGGGGGCCGCGAGAAAGCCAAGTGCCCGGAAAAATGGGACTTTCTGAGTAAAAACGGCTGTGGAACTGAAATCCGGGGCACGTTTTCTTGGGAACAAGGCCTGTTCAATTCCTTGGGGCTTCCTTTTGAGCAAACATGCATGGGATATGGGACTTTTGAGCATACACAAATGGCAACCTACGCTTACATCCTTGGAGCAAATCGCACTGCAATCTATTGGGACACATAAACGAGGGAAAGATCGGGCTATCGACCGGGGTGTGTTTTGGCACTTTCCAGATTGCTTTCCTGTTCCGTCTCCGACAGGTGAGACAGCCCAGGAAAGCGCCGCCGTCGATCAAATGCTGTTCGATGTTTTTCCTTTCCTTTCTCGAGGCCCGTATCCGCTTCTTGCGGTCCGTTCCTGGCTTAGATTTCAATCCAGTCCTCCTGATCATATTCGGTTCCCACAAGCACCTGGGGTGTGTGTGCGTGTGTGTGTGTGCGCGCGCGTGTGGGCAATTTTTTAAAAATAAGCCAACCACTATAAACGCTATTATAATGATGATCATTTTATTCGATTTCTACGCCGCTCCTCCCCTATTCGAGCTCGCAGAAGGGAAAGGAGAAGAAAGGGAAATGGCGAAATGTAATGCAATTTAAAACCCCAAGTCCTGGCGAGCTCCCTCGGGATAAAGTCACTGGGCCTCCTCACTCTTAACCCATCCTGCAACTCTGCTTAGCAACCCCGAGGTTCCTGGTTCGAATGGATGGATGGAGTCTGGGCGTGTATGTGGGGTCATGTCTTCTCCCAGGGGTCAGACTAGAGGATCTTTCTACGCGCCTTGGCCCCCAGAACATTCTGGCTGTGCCGATACTGGTTGGCCCGAAGGAGAGAAAGTTTGCTGGCGCCTTTTGCCCTAGGACAGTGATGGCGAAACTTTTTGAGACCGAGTGCCCAAACTGCAACCCAAAACCCACTTATTTATCGCAAAGTGCCAACACGGCAATTTAACCTGAATACTGAGGTTTTAGTTAAGAAAAAATGGTTGGCTCTGAGGCGTGCGTTACTCGGGAATAAGCTTGGTGGTAGTCGGTGGCTTTGCTTTGAAGCAACCTTGCAACTCTTCCAACGGGTGAATCACGACCCTAGGAGGGTTTACTCAGAAGCAAGCCACATTGCCAGCAACCAAAATTACTCCCAGGTAAAGGATCACACTTTAGTTCTTTGCATGAAAATCAGTGGGGTTTAACAGTGCTTAACAGGGTTACCTATACTGCTTCCCCAAAACTAGGTCTTAGGTTTTTAACTTGCCCGCTAATAAATGGTGAAGGTTCCCAGCCACTAGATGGTATTGTTATTGTGGGAATTTCCCCCCCCATGATCAGAAACTCTGTTTGTACGTGCCCACAGATAGGGCTCTGAGTGCCACCTCTGGCACCCGTGCCACATGTTGGCCATCACTGCCCTAGGAGGACTACTAGCTCCTGATGATAATGAATCTTTTCAGAAAAGGCCCCTGAGTCCGAGGCACTAAGCGAGGGTCCTTTCCGTGCAGCCAAGTGGACGAAGCCAACGGACCCCTTCGCGTTAAGATCCGGCACCCGGGCTGGGAGAACGCAGCACCGCTCTGATCTGCTCATTCAGCACTTATTTCACACACTGGGGGGCGGGGGGGGGAGAGGGAGAGAGGGGAATGCTCCCTCGGCCTGTAAAAGCTTTAGCTTGACATCTACCAATCCTCAGACTGTTTACTTGGGAGTAAACGCGCATAGGATCACAGCCATTTTCTTCCCGTTAAGGAATGGCACCCAGGACTGGAATCGAAGGGCTCTTCGCAGCGTGTCCTGCAGGACAAACGAGCTGGTATTTGTTTTTCCTCAGGCTGCGCTGGGTGAGATACATCCCATCTCCCCCCTTTCCTCCTGCAGGGGCGGCAGGTGAGCTCAGATGAGCCAAGAGTTGTGTATAAAGTTCTGAACGGTATTTTGAACGGAGTTGTGCGTAAAGTTTTTGAACAGTAGCCTTCACTGTTCCAAAAAAAAAAAAAAGCAAGGAAAGAACTTTCCTGATTCCCTCAATGGGTGGGAGGGGCGTTCATGGAGATGACGCTGGATAGGTTCGACTTTCCCCAGCCGGGCTCTTGTTTATCTCTGGGTGTCACAATTCAGAGACCTGGAAAAGGGCCTGGGTGTAACAACAACAACAACAACAATAAGGCACAAACCAACTGAGGCCGTCCCAGCGATAATCGGCGCCATCCCGAAAACACGAGGGCAGCCCTTGAAATATCTCCAAATCCGACAAAATTAACATCTGGCAGATTCCGAAGGCAGCCCTGCTGGGATCCGCAGGAATATTTGAACACTACGCCCGATATATTACAACTTCCTAGGCCTCTGGGTGAGGCTCGAACTGTAATGAAAAACCAACAAGCAGCTAAAGACCTGGCAGCTGTGACATTAAAAATAAGAATAATATCTGCAGCTGGCTCCGGTTGAATCGCATCGCCTGGACGCATTAAGAGACCTGGAGCGATTTCTCAAGACGGCTCTGGCGCGGTGACAGAGGGTCTTGAAGACTCTTATCTGTCCTTCCATTCGCAAGCTTGACCTTCAAAGGCCTGGCCGGGCAGCTCCAACGCAACCTGTTACTGAATTAGGAAGTCGAAGGAAGTTTGGCAGGCTAAGGTTTTTACATTTGCTCAACAGACACCCCCCCCCCCCCAATAATAAATATTGCAATTTGCAGAAAGGATAAAGTCGAGAGTTGGGGGTCGATTTTAGTACTTATGCATAACTTGGCATTTTTCAAAACAGCCATGTTGCCCGGATTTTTGCAGAGGAAAGCCAAAAAAAGTTGGGGAAGGAGGCGATTTTTCCTTTTTTTAAAAAAAAAAAGTCATCGAAGATACTTCCGTGAGGTTAAGGCTGCCATCCCCTACACGCTTCCTCGGGAGTAAAACCCATTGAATGCAGCATAGCAGTACAAAAAGTAATATTTAATTCAACTGTGTTCACTAGATTTCTGTGTCTGGTTGGCCATCCAGCTTCAAATAATCCATGTACAGCAAATGTGAGATTTTTATCCCTAGTCTTTGGCCATTTGATATCCCAACTTTGTTAATTCAACTATTATTAATTCAATTATTAGTTGGTGTTGTTACCAAACTTGCATGATAACGATAATAGCCATGGATTAAATCAAGTTCGAGCTTCCTTCTCCCTCCACCCCCACGTGCTCTTCAAAGGGAGGCAAAAATATTTATTTCCCTGTTAAAAGATACCAGCGCCCCCCTTTCACCTTCTATTCTAGCAAAGACTGAAATGTTGAGAACAGAAAGGTCCGGAAATATAATCGCCCACTGAATCACAACAGATTTTCCCCTTCCAGGCATATCAGGTGAGGCCCCAATGATATTTCAATAAAAACTTTTTTTTATTGAAATTTCAGTTATTTAAAAGAGTTTAGGGGGTGGGTGAGTGGGAAGTACAGGGGGAAGAAACCCTTAGAACTTTTCAAACAATTCCATAACACAAAATAGACCTTCATCTTTTTCCCCCCATCAGATCCACGGATACCGACTCATCTACCCCAAGCACAAGGGGATACCTTAGCAATAAAAACCCACTGGGAGAAAGGGTAAGTGGAGGAGAGAAATATATTGGCATACAGAGAATCGTGGGAAAGGGAGATCCTAGCTGCATGGATGCATTTTTCACAAACCCACTTGAGAAGTGTATTGGTGTTTAATCAACATATTTATTCAACCATTTCCACTGGGGGGGGCTACCACTTTCGAATGAGGGTGAGTCCCATAACCACCCTATTGTACAGTCCTGTTTTCCCTTCCACCCAGTAAAAATTGCTGTGTGTGTGTGCTGCATGCGTCCCCTCCCCCATAAAATCACAGTGAATTCAAATCAAACCAATATCAATGTAAACACTCCCCCAAGTCCCGTGATGTATTTTTGCTTCCTTTACAAGTTTGAATTCTTTTCGAGGGATCCAGATTTTGAAATGAACGCGACTTACAAACCAGAAAGAAGACAGCTGAAGTCCTTATTTACAGTCCTATATACAGTCTCAATAAATTAATTCTTTTAATTTCTAGTATTCATAGGCTGCCTATTTACAAGTTATCAGTTAATTACATAAATACTTTTATTAACAGTGCCCACTTTTCTTCTTCTTCGTAGCAATACGTTTTAAACTTTGTTATTGCATATAGGGGGGGGGGGAAAGGGAGGGGATTTCCAAAGTTCTAGAAGGAACCAAGGCCCTTTTAAAATAAAACCACCCAACCCCCTGTTCCCCTCCCTCATCTATATTTTAAATTGTTGCTACGGGAAGGAGTGGAGCATTTGAAAAGGGGAGGGAAATTTTCAAAAGAAAAAAAAATCGTTCCTGGGATTTTAAACAAGCATTTTTAAAAAAAAAACTCCAAAAGAAGACGATTTGGAACAGAGCATGCAAAGTCAGCGTCTGTGATTGACAGATGTCAGGAGATCAAAGGGCAACATCCTCCCCTTACAAGGATTGACAAGAAGGGGCGCTTTGGGGGGTGGTGGGGGTGGTTTTGCTTGTTAACCAACTGATATGCAAAGTCCCCTCTGTTATCCCAGCAAGATGCCAGCCAGCCTTTCTTCGGGCCTCCTGTCCTGTTGTTTTCTCCGCTCCTTATGTACACAGGGCAGGAACAACAGAAGAAACCCAGTCCGAGACCTCAGCTCCAGGCCTGAATCGGTGCCCGCCCCGTCGCTCCCCGCAATCCAAGTGGGACACCCCAGTCCGGTTCAGAATAGCAGCTTGTTCACCGCGACTCCCTCACCCCCCTCCCCTCCCCTCAATGTCACGCAGTCCGGAGTCTTGCAAGAGGGCCAAGAAAGAGATCCGGGCTTCAGAAGTGGGGGAGTTGGGGGTGGCGAGGAGGGGAGGGGGGCATCTAGGGCGACCCGCTCCTGGCTCTGTCCTGCTTGGATTCCAACCCGCTGACCAAGCGCTGGATGTTCTGCAGCTCGCTGGTGGCCTCCTTGTCCGAGCAGAGCTTGGGCGACAGCGACACGGAGCCCGAGGAGAGCGTGGACGAGCGGCTGTTGAGTTCCGAGCCGGAATCCAGGGCCCCCGAGGCCGGGCTGGAGGCGAGGGGGCCGCCTTTGCCTTCCCCTGCGACGCCCCCGCCGCCCACCAGGGAGGGCATGGCCGTGGTGAGCAGGCCGCTGCTGTCCGGCAGGGGGACCGGCATGGAGTAGGGGCTGTAGCGGAGCCGGGGGCGCACGGCGCTCAGGAACGGGTGTCGGTGCACCGAGTTGCTGGCTGCCGTCGAGGCCGCGGCGGCGGCCGCCATGTAGGTGTAGGGGTAAGGGAAGAGGCTTCCGAAGGGAGACATGGCCAAGCCCTGCAGGGAGAAAGGAAGCAGCAAAGGAGCGGTGGTCAGTCGGTGGCCGGGGAAAATCGCAGGCTCGGGGCCAGAATGCAGGCGGGGGTAAAGACCCGCCGGGATTAATACTCCCGCCCCCAACAAGGGAGTCTCAATGAAGATATCACGCCTGCGCACAACCCCCCCCCCTTCCAGGCACGCACACCCTTCCCGCAGATTCCCTGCCGCACGTGCGAAGCAGACCCGGCTCTGAATCCGCGAGCCGCGTTTCTCAGCCAGCCCCGTGTCATTCCCTGGCGCCGGGGCTGCAGAGTGGAGCCAAAACACCCGGCCTGCTTGGAGATTCCCGGCTCAGCCATCCATCTCTCGAGGTGCTGAGCACCGGGGGCTGCCATTCCGACCGCTGGACTCAACAGCTCGAGAGGGGAGGGGAAGCCGGGAAGGAGGGACGCTGTCTTTTCCAAAATAAAACAAATATCCCTCCGCGTTTAAAGCAAAGGAGAGGTTGGCTTGGCTCGGGACGAGAGAGGCTGGTAAGTTACAGGCGGTCAGAACGCAAGAGGAAGAGAATCTCAGCTGGAGGGCAGACGCCGGAGATTTTCCTGCTGGGTTTGCCTCTTCCTAAAATGCCCCTTATTTGGACTGTTGCTTGCCTATTAAACTAAACCAGATCTCCTCCGCGTGGAGTTTTATAGCCCAGGCGGACCTGCATTCCCATCTCTGCTCAGCCAAAGAATAATTTCACGCGTGACCTGCAGCTGAGTCTCCGCCTCTCTCAAGTCAGCCTGGAAGGGTTGTTGTAAGGATAGGCTGGCTTGTCTTGAATTCTGAGCAGGAAAATCCAGGATAAAACCGAGCTACAGAACCAACCATTCCCTGCCTAGGTCATTCTCCAGCTTGCACTGAGAAACTACCAAGCAGCAGGGAAAAAACTCATTTGCAGAATTGGGCTCGTTTCGGGCAAGGGAGGGGAGGTGACCTTCCTAAAATCTGGAATTGCGGAAGAGGCTTCACCGGACTGTTGTCAAAAGCTTTCCCGGCTGGAACCTGTTGAGGGTTTTCCAGGCTGTGTGGCCGCGGTCGGGTATTTTTTCCTCCTACCGTTGTACCAAATGACCAGACCGTGGTCACACACCCCGCAAAACCCAGTCTCTCTCTGGCTAGCCCTTCCCATCGCTGGGGGCTTGAATGGGAGAGCGGCATAATTACTCAGTCGTCGTCCCCCCCTTCCGCCCCTTGGCTCCTGTCTCCCGGGAGGAGGGGAGGGGAGGGGAGGGGCGGGTCAGAGGGCCATAAATACCTGCGAGGCCAGGACGTGCTGCTGCAGGTGAAAGGGCAGCGCCGCCGCTGCAGCCGCGGCCGCAGAAGCGCTGGACAGTCCTTGCGCCGCGGCCGCCGAGGCCATCACGGTGCTGTCCAGGCCGGTCACTCCCGCCGAGGCGCCCGAGACGGTGGCCAGCAGGGGGCCCATCCCGGCCATGCTGGAGAAAGCGCCCCCCATGGCGAACTGGCCGGGGTGCAGCAGCAGCGGGTGCCCGTTGGCCAGCGGGTTGAAGAACTGCTGCCCGGCCAGGCCCGGCGGGAAGGCCAGGCTGGACAAGTGTCCCTGGGCCAGGTGGCCGGCCGCGCTGTCCGTCTGCACCGTCAGGGGCGCGAAGGGCTCCTTGGCCAGGCTGCGGCAGTCCTCCCGCGGCGGCGGGGTCTTGACCTCTTCGGCCCCCAGGCTGCGGGTGCTGGACGAAATGGTGGCCGGACTGTGCCTGGAGTCCGGCCGCCCCCTGGAGCCGGACTCTCTGCTCCGGCCGCCGGCAGAGTCCGGAGGGTACAGCGAAGAAGGCTTCGAGGGGCTGTGCTTCTCCCGGGCCTCTCCCGACCCCCCTCCCGGGCCCGTTGCTGACGCGGCCGGGCTGCTGTTGAGGGTGCTGGCCGTGGTGGTGGTGGTGGTGATCTTGCCGGAGTCGCTGGCCTCGAGGGGGTCTTCTTTGCTTTCCGAGTCGCTCTCGCCGTCGCTGGGACACAAATCTGGCGAGCGAAGGGTGGGGGAGATGGGTGAGGAGCAAACTCGGAGGAGTTGGGAGGGGGGAGAAGCCCAGTTGCTCCTTTAGGACGTTCCCCCCCCCCCCGCTTAATCTGGAAGACCTTTAGAGCTGAACAGAACAGGAAATGACTCGTGCTATTGTGCCCCCCCCCCCTCCCTTCGCTGGCACACGCTTCCCAGCAGCCTCTTGCCTGGCCTGGAATACTCAGCGCTGCCAAATTTATGCAGACTTTAAAGGCTTGCTGGGTTTCTCGAGAGGGGGCCATCTGGAACAGCCAGGAGCTCCCACTGGGTCGGTCCTCCCTGCAGAACCTCTGATCTTCCCCCCTGAGAGAGGAAGCCCACCCTTCTGCTGGAAACCGTGCAGAATTTGGTGAGTTCCCCATCTCCAGCAGAGACGGGTCACCTCGCGAGGAGACACCAGACTGCACCCAAGTGCCTCTTTTCTTCCCTGATAAATCTTCAGTGGGGTAAGAGGAAAGGGAACCTTCACTTTCCAGGGTTTATTTATCGGCTGCTCTTGGAACAATTACTCTTCGTCAAGCGCATGGAAGTTTAGATCGAAGTCTGGCTTCTTTCTAACCTCGGATAGACTCTAAATCCATCATGCCCCCCATTTTTTATCCTCCCCCCCTTTCACATTGAAAGCTTTTGAGCAGCTGTGTCTCTCGAGAGACAGTCTCTCTCATACACACATCTAGAAAGCCAAACTCTTCCTTTTTTAAAAAAAAAAAATCCAAGTGAGTATAAAAATCAAATTAAACTCTGATATTCTGCCAGTATCGGGCGGGCTTCGAGTCATGCAGCCAAATGGCTTCGTTTCCACTGCAGCTCATTCATTCAATCGCAGGAGAACAGCAAGAAGCTCAAAAGCCAGGGCAACAAGCTTGGGCAGTCTTTGCTAGAAAGCCTCTGAGAGTGGGTGTCAGAATTTGTAGTAGGGGATTAGAATTTGAATTCACAACACAACAAAGGACTGCTAACATGTAATGCCGTGAAGCAATAACATAGTTGTTCGCACAGTAGCAAGGTAGTATTCTGAGATGCATCATACCACACAGTGGAACATATAAAGAAATTTCCTCCTGTCGTCTTCTTAATTGTGGAGATAAATGCAGGGTCCCAAGAAAGAAAGAAAGAAAGAAAGAAAGAAAGAAAGAAAGAAAGAAAGAAAGAAAGAAAGAAAGAAAGAAAGAAAGAAAGAAAGAAAGTTCTTTGCACTTTCCTAGAGGTATTGAGGGGGGCAGCGGAGAGAGGAGGAAGAAACTCTTCCTGAATTAGAAAAAAAGATCCCAATATGAATATTAATAGCGTGGTTGCAGTGTTGAACTTTTGCCCCGTGGTCTGTCTTTGCTCCTCTGCCTCAGCCAGCGCTGGCTGACTCTCTTCAAACCACAGAAGAAATATAGATTCAAGGCGGAAAGGCGAAAGTGGGATTTAAAATGTTTGGAGCCTTTTCAGCAAGCTCCTTTTGCAAAAATCACCGTTTTCTTTCTCTCTTTTCTTAAACCGTGTTATTATTTCTGTCCAGCCGAGCTCTTTCCAACCCAAAGGATGTGCCAAAAATGTAATAACCCAGAAGTTTAAAGAGAGAGCAGAGAGAGCAAAGGCGGGGAGGGGAGGTCTCCTGGTGCAAAGAAAACCTAGATCCACAGAGGGAGGCTCACCTTTCAGACTGGACGTGCCCACAGCAGAGATGGCAGGAGAGGTGGACTGGGCGAAGCACCTGAAAGCTGTTTGCTCGCTGGAGGACTCGTCTGAGGTCCCGTTTTCCTTTTTCTGCCTCTCATCATACACCCTCATCGACTGAAGAGTAAGCTGTTTTCTGGGTGCGGGGAGAGATTGGTGGGTTCAAAGGCAAAGCACACAAACTCCAAATGTTCATGGACTGCAATTCCCATCAGACTCCAAATGTTCATGGACTACAGTTTCCATCAGCCCCGGCCATGCTGGCAGGAGTTGATGGGAATTGTAGTCCATGAGCATCTGGTGAGCCACAGGTTGCAGACCCCTGCATTAGGGAAAGTTAGCTCCCTTGTACACCACTGGCTCCTAAGACAGCTGCACATGAGCGGTTGAGGATCAATTAGGGAGTTGAGGTATGAGCATCTGGTTTCTAACCCAAGGTGTACGCCAATCAAGTCCCGCAGATCACTTCTGAATAACAGTTACAAAAGGGTAGGCTGAGATCCACAACCTGTTTACTCAAGATTTGGCCCTTAAAAGTCAAGGGATCGCTACTGTCCGCACCAGGCTGCTGAAGACTGTGTTCATATTTTGTTTGTTGGTGCAAAACAGCATGTTTGCTTAAGAAGGTTCCAGTTTACTGTTTCGAGATGGGCTGGGGTGCTTCTCTTGGCCAAAGGAGGGGAGGCTTGTCCATTAAAACCAGCTGCATCAGACTGGTTTCTCAGTGATGGTGTTTAGGAAGAATGGGAAAGGCAAAACCCTCAGAGTGGGGTTGTGTCCATGTGTAGGACCTACCCAAAATCCACAGATAACTGGCTCTTTGTACACAAAAGACACACAATGCTCCCCCCCCCCATTTTCCCCTGATAATGACACCTGAAACAGATGCTCTTCAAATGGGAACAACTAAAAACTTCCCAAAGTTTGGTAAAGTTGGGGAGGTGGGTGATCGAATGTCAAGGATTAAAGGTGACAGTAAAATGCTATGATGCACCTAAAATATCAAGGTCTTCAATGTTGCAGGTGAATCTTGTTAACATCATAAGCTCACCAACAATTGATAGTGCTGTAAACAGTACCAGAGAAATGAGAAACCATCCTTTGAATCCAAGTTTTATTCTTGTTAAATGGGCCGAAGATTTTTGTCTGTTTCTCTCTGCCCCATCTGTTTCCCCTCTCCTACAAAGCACACGAAGTGCCACTTTGACCAAAGAAAAGCAACTTTTTTCAGCAGAAGTCAAGCTCCTGCCTAAAGCTAACCTGTTCACTCTCATTTGGGCAGAAACCCCCTGTAAAAACAATGAGACTTAGGCCCTTTCTGCACATGCAGAATAATGCACTTTCAATCCACTTTCGATGCACTTTGCAGCTGGATTTTACTGTGAGAAATAGCAAAATCCACTTGCAAACAATTGTGAAAGTGGATTGAAAGTGCTTTATTCTGCATTTGCGAAGGGGCCTTACTTCTAAGTAAGACTCGGCTAGAGGTCTCTTGGAAAGGTGCTTAATATTGTCTGGATGATACCCAGCTACCATGTAGCTGAATATTCTGCAAATGGCTCCCAAGAAGTATTCACACGGAAAGGGTGCCTTACATAATCACTTCCCAGTTCCCAGTGAAGAAGTTGCAAACTGTGTATTCTTATCCCCCCTCCCCTCACTCTGCCTGCTTTAAACTTCCCCCTTTCCTCCTGAAGTCACATTTGAAACCCAACACTTCATGTACAGGCGGCTTAAGATCAGGTTAGTACAACATCTGAGGAGGTCCCTTTACTGCCTCTCTTGCCCCATCTCTCCTCTCTCCCCTTTTCTGCTCCACATTTCTCATTGCAACGGGGTGCCAATTGCAAACACATGTCCGAGCCAATATCCTTGTTTGGAGAGAAGGTTTCTCCCTTGGGTGGCATAGAATACCACATTGGGCACTTGCAAACTACTTTTTCTTTTTTTAAAAAAAAAGACAGTTCCTAATTATGCTGGAACACATTTCTCCCCTCCCCCCACCCACACAACTGGCTGTTAACCAAAACACCTCGAAGGAAGACAGAGATTTTCAAACTGACCTCTGGACTGCTCCAACTGAGCGGCAAACCCCAAACAAACTGTGGGAATACAGCAACTCACCTTTTCTCCCTCCGCCCATTCCCTGTGTCACGAAAGCCTTTAGCAAACGGATTGTGATCGATTTTCAGCTGCGTTATCTATTTTTTAAAAAGAAAGAAAAAGAGGGGGCGGTTGTAAATGAGGGAGGATTATTTCTGTTCTAATCGTTCTACTTTAATTATAGTCAGTTCTAATCAATCTAATCAATTCCAGATAGACCATTTCCAAGTTTCTCTCTTTCCAAACCGAGGGCAGGCAATTCCAGCACTAATCAGTTCTAGTCTAAGGTAGATTGTTTCCAAGTCTCTCTCTTTCCAAATCAAGGGTAGGCAATTCCAGCAGGAAGTTTTCCTGAGTATTTCCAAGGAAATTAATGGCAACTATTTGAGAGAGCCCATTCCTTTCCATGAGGGCTTAGGAGAGATCCTGTGCCTCCAATTGAAAGAAAGAAAGAAAGAAAGAAAGAAAGAAAGAAAGAAAGAAAGAAAGAAAGAAAGAAAGAAAGAAAGAAAGAAAGAAAGAAAGAAAGAAAGAACCATGAGGGCTTAGGAGAGATCCCATGCCACCGAAAGAAAGAAAGAAACCCAGCCAACAGAATGCCTTTGCAAACGACAATCAGTGTTGCCTTCTTAGCATTTACAGCCAAACTTCCAGTTACCTCGGGGGCACCCATAAGCAGCCAAATGGACTAGTCAATTACACCACCGGGGCTGTTTGCTTTTGGCTTTCCTAAACCCCCGCCGAGGAATGAATGGAACGCGGCCCTGCCATCCATTAAAAGTTATGCTGCAGTTTAAACTCTTTACCTGCCATAACTAAACCGCAAAGGAATGGTGGTCACCCGCTCGCTATAATAAAATACTTTATGTAATTACCTTCAACAGTGATCGTGTTTGTGTATATATATGTAGGGCCTGGGTCGGTGGAGTGTGTGCCGCGGGGGCGGGGGCTAACTTAGAATATCCGGTGCAAAACATGCAGGCTTTTGAGCACGATCTAGGGGCCTTTTCAGGCTTTGGAGATCACGCTGAAAATATTCGCACCTCTCTGGTTTCCCGATTGACGTTATTGGGGAGGTGATTTGGGCCAAAGTCGAGCACTTGTAAGTTCCATGCAGATCCTTGCGGGGGGGGGGGGGGCAAGGCACCTGCTTAGTTATGAGATCACTGGAACAAGAAAGCTTTAACTCGCGGCCATGGGGGGGGGCGGGGGAGGGTTTTGCTGGTGGCCAGAAGGTGGGAAATGGATCCGCAAATGGAAATGGAAAAAAAAAAGGGGGGGGGGTGGAAGTTGGACCCAAACGTTGGGAATTTTCTAAGCCAATTTCAAAGCGTTATCCCGGGTTTTGGAGCATGCTGCCTTTCCGGATAGAGTCATTTCATTTTTTTAATTATTATTATTGCTTCTTTTCCTTGTTCTCCAGTCCGTCCGCTTTCGAAAGGGCTGGAGGGTCCGAGAAGCCGGAGTCAGCCTTTCGGTTTGCAGCTAGCGCGAGGCGGCCCGATCAGGGTCAAGCCATTACATGCGAATTGCCCGGCAAAGTACTTAATGAATCCGACTGGGGCCGCCTAGGTGAGGGCCAGGAATGCGGGTTCTGACCTTTGCGAGAGATCGCCGGCGATAATGCGGAGGGCGAGGGCCCTTCGCTTGAATTACAGCGCGCCTTGACGCGTAAATTTCACGGCAATCAGACTGGCGCGTTCTCGTTTGGACTGGGCTAGGCTTGGGGGGGGGGCGTGCCAGAGAAGGGGGTAGCAGTCCATGCACGGGAGGCACACCGCCACTACTCTTCTGGAAAGCTGCAGGGTGTTTGCAAATGCACTTCGGAACAAGCTCAGGCTGCAGGCCCCCAACGGGCCTTGATTTGCTGAAGAAGGGGGAAGCCACCAACCCCCACTCCAAAGCAAGCAACATTTACTTTGCTAAGTCAGCTTTTTCCCTTTCCCACCTTCTGGATTCCGAACACAGAAGTACTTAAAAGTCACTACAACGGAGTGTAGTTCACTACAACTACAACGGAGGGTAGTTTTCTAATCAGCCTGGCTGCAACATAACAAATCCAACTAATCGTAATAATAAACAACACCTTTCAGAGTCCACCCTGCAGCTTCCATTTGACCAGCCTTTACAAATCAGGCGAATGGGGGGGGGGGGATTCATGCCCCAAAGTTCTCTTATTTACAGCAACCGAAAGAGCCAGAGACCACCTTTTGGGAGTCTTGAATTCATTTCCATAAATTCCCCCATTGGCCGGGGTCCCACCATAGTGGCAGCCTCCTATAAACATGATTATGAAAATAATTGGGCGTAGGTTGGTGGGGGGGGGGTGTTAAAAAATTCTTTCCCTTCTCACTCTCTTCAGGGTTAGTCCAGCTTTTCTGGTCAAAGGCTATCAGACTGAGCTCTTGGGTGTATCCCCGCTCCCCAAGACCCCATTAAAGAATCCAAAGCCTATTAATAAAAACACTGTGGAATTGAGGGGGTGGGTGGGTTGAAATATAATAAGAAACAGATTTTTGGTTTGGTTGCCAGCGTAGTATCGATGAAAGACAGAAAATCCGCAGGCAGGGGCCCAAGACTGCAAAATCTAACCTATCTTCACCCTCTCATTACACACACACCCCCTTCTCTTAAACACTAGCCATCAGGAGGATTTTAATGTCTCCTTTTCAGATGATTTTGCAAGCAGTCAAGGGAAAAGTGGAAAAGGGGAGGGGGTTGAGGTTGTGGCCCAAATGTTGGGAATTTTCTAAGCCAATTTCATCCGGGGCTCAAGCATACTCCCCCCCTCCCCCTAAAATTATCCTCTGTCTCTTAATCCAATTACCTTATCGTTCTGGTATGCGGTAACCGCGATGAATTCGTTCTCCGGGAAAACGTAAGTGCGGAAGGTGCTATAAGGCAGTTTCAGAATGTCGTTGGCTCGGACGATGTGGAACCGGGGCTGGTACTTGTGCATGGAGTTCAAGATAGTCTGCAAAGGTGGGGGGGGGGAGAGGGGAGAGAGGAGCAGGGAGACCCGGTCAGAAGCAAACCTTTCCTTTTCCACCTCAACTAGAGCTCCCACTGGCAAGCAGGCCGCCCTTCCCAGCTGCCAGCCATCTTACAAAGCCTTTGCTTGGAAATGTTTGGCGCTGAGAGGAAACGGCTCCCCCTCCTCGAAACAACAAAGCGCCTTCCTGCAGCTCCCGAAAATCGGCCCTAAGCTGATCTTGGGATATGTAAATATCGCCAGATCGCTCCACCAGGACCTGGAAGCTGGCAGGCCTCGCAGGAAGAGACTGAAGTTCGGCAAACGCCTGTTGTTAGTCGGCTACACTCTTCCCCTTTTTCTCCCGAAGAAAACAGTATCGATCTGGCTGCCGTGCTTATGACTGGAGTGTTTGCTTTGCAGCTGCATTTGCTGACAGTAAATAGCCGAGGCGAGGGGATCAGTTAATGGAGCCCACTGGCGGCCTGAGCTCTCGATTCCCTTCAAAAGACTTGCCGGGATTTCAGAGCGGTGAGGGGAGGGAATCGACTGAAACCCAAGCAGTCCCACTTCGTGGAGTTCGCCTAAATTCTTCTTTCCTTGCCCCCACCCCTCTGTTTTTCCCTCCTTTTGCCCCTACTCACAAACAACGTCTATTCCGCTGTTGCAGTTGGCTTATGGCCACTGGAGTACAGTAAATAAAAAATTATCCTCTACCCTGCATTTTAAACCGAATGCGAATTCTGCCAGTTTAGAGAGGAAATTGACCTCTAAGACTTCACTTTCCTAAGTTTGCTAAGGCTATTGAGAGTTTTTGAGAGGAACCTTTCTGGCTACCTAGGAAAAGGCATGCTTACACACACACACACACACTCACACACACAATCACACACACACACAAAGAAACTAACAACGCGCCAGCATGCCATTTTAGTCTGTCCTTCCTTTTTTAAAATCAGAAATTTTTGAAGCTAAAAAAACAGGTCAGGGCCCTGGCTAAACTGGATCACAGGCTCTGGCTGCATGCCTCAACTTCAGGGTATACCTGGTTACTTTCCGAAGTCCCTAAGTCTGTATGTTTCCCCCTCCCCTTGCAAAGAAAAGTAAGGAAATAAGGGAGCAAAACAAAGGGAAACCGCCCGACCCGAGTTGGTTTAAAAAAATGCAAAGCACTCACAAATCCGTGTTTGTCCGAAATGTTATTGGTAAGTTTCAGCTTGTGGAACGTGACCACTTTCGACATCCACTGCTCGCCCGTCGCGGGGCTATCCGGATGGATATACATTCTCTTTGGCATTTCGGGGTCGGCTTTCCCGGCCACCATCCACCGGGAATTGTGGAATTTATATCTACAATCGTCCGCCGCCACAATGTCCATCAGCAAAATGTATTTGGCCTTTTTATCCAGCCCTGTGCACCTCACTTTAAATGGTGGGAACATTCGCCTAGCAGACAGACGAGACAGGCGGAGGAGAAGAGAGAACAACCAAGGCGAAGAGTTTAGTGAAATATAGCAACCGTGACCCCGAGCAATTCAGGTGCAAGTTGCTCTGCAGAAATACATTGTTTTCATGCTTTTATTCCCCTCCCCCCACACACGCTTTTAATAAAGGTTATCTTAATAATCTAGATTGGTTAAATCGTCTAGATTTAATCATCTAGAATTCCAGGTTGATTCTCTGGATTGGAAAAAACAGAAGAAAACATGGCCTTGTTGGAATGAAGGCATCAATATCTATGTATGCCTACGTAGACCCCATAGTCTTTCATGCCACAGTACGCCAAATAAGGTCCCTAATCCACAAATATAGGAGGACCCAGGAACCCGCCCCCAGTTCTTGAAGATAATCTCCAAACTGCAAGGGGTCTTTGTCGAAGCAGACTTTTGCGAGAATCCAACCCTAGGGAGTCCAGAAAACATGCCGCGCTCGCACACAACACACTGGAGTTAACAACTAACATACAAATGAGATCACAAAACAGTATACAATAACATCTGGACTCTTGCTGGGAAACCTAAGGCCACAACCCTCCCCCTTTCTTGACACTTTCTCTACTACTACAGCAATCGCATTAAAGAAATAGAAAGTTCTGCTTTGAATTGCAAGCAGGGCTCGAGAAGCATTTCTGGGGGTGGCTATTTGTTCCCAAATGCGGGCACGAGAGGTAGCAATTGCAATTAACTGCCAGTCAGGTCGTTTCTAATTGCAGAGGTGTGCGAGGGGAAAAATATATATATACCTGGTTTCTTAGCCCCATCTCCCGCCATTGCTCTCTGAAAGAACTGCGAACTTCTTTTTATGGCGGGGCAAAAGCGCTCGGTCCTATTGTCAAATTACGATTAATTGCGTTAAATAGTCACACAATATTGGGGCCTACCTATAGACAAGCGAACTCAACCCGTTGCTAAAACGCTGAGATCCAAAAGGCATTTGTGTCGGTGGGTTGGGGAACCTCCCCCCCTCCCCTAGAAAGTAAAAAGCCTGCGGCCCAACAGTACGATTAACTGTCGGCGGAAATAAATTGAACAGATCCGCTCAAAGCAGAAAATCGTCTGCCAGAGTCCTGGTACACCTACCTCTAGATCTCCCACTCATTTCAAAGGGGCTTACTCTCCGGTAAGCCGCCAGAGGATCACAGCCTGTTGCCCTTCAAGCATTTCGAGCAAAATCTCAACCACGCCGAGGCAGATCTGGATTCAGCGCAAAGATAAATGGAACTTGTGCTCCTACGAGGCAGTGTGCCCGCGTGTACAAGCAAATACGGAAATGCCCGTTTACACGCATGGCAAGCAGGCGTCCTTCGGATATGACCAGTGACTTAGTAGCGCCTTTTGCTAGTACCTTCAGTTCTCAAACTATTCCCACCATTTCAAATGAATCAATGTTATGATTATTCCTTTCCACTCCCCCCGCCTTTCTTTTGGTAACTGCGGACTGTTTGGAAATCTGCTCAAGAACAAGCAGCAGCAGGAGGAGGAAGAGAGAGGGGTACAGATTCCCCCTCCCCCCAAGACCCCCCAAGACCTCTCCTTACCTTCCAGATTTGGTGATCACCATCTCGGTGCCTCGTTTGTGGAACTGCTCCCAAAGCTCCTTGGCTTCCAGGTGGACTTTGGGGTCGTCTTCCACCTCTTCCTCCGGCTCGAGGGTTTTCAAAGGCCTCAGGTGGGCCGCCGCTTGGTGTCCCAAGGAAGAGAAGGGGATGCCGGAGTCCCCCGCCCCGACTAGCTGATCCATAATCGGTTTGGCCAAAGCCCCGGGCAGGGAGAGAGCCCCGTTGGGGGGCAAAGCCAGAGCCGGGAAGAAAGGAGGCTGGTGCCCCAGCACGGCGCTCATGGCGAAGTCCGGTGCCCGGTGAGGTAGAAAGGGGTGGTAAGCCATGCTTGTCCCAGGGATCACGGGCTCTCTCATGGAGATGTTCATCCAACTGCCTCCCTTTGGCGAGGTCTCCGAGCGGCCGGGATCTGTCCTGAGTCTCGGAGCGGCCTTTAACAGCTCATCCTGGGGCTACAGTTCACAGCGGAAGGAAGGAAGGAAGGAAGGACGGGGAAAGGGGGTCGTCAGAAAAGGAGAGGAGCCACCGGAGGGGGTGTGAGCTGCAGGGCGACCCACGCGGCCATCAGGCAGCCCACGGCACCGACTCGAAGCTGGGAAGCATCTTCACCCGGAACTGGGGCGCTTCTTCCTCTCGCTTGGGAGCTCCTTCCAGCTTTGGCAGGGACCGTAGAGACGTGGGCAGGAAAGCCCCCCCCCCCAATTCAGCCGCTAGTTCTGCTAAAAGGCGAGGGCGGAGAGAAGGGGCGACAGGAGGCGAAGGTGGTGCAGGTAGATCTGCTTCGGGCAGGCAGGCAGGCAGGCCGGTCTCCTCCGGTGACCTCTCGCGTGGCAGACGTGGGAATAGACGGGGAACGGGGCGAGCTCCCCTCCCCACCCCCTCCCGCGGCTGTCCCACCTTCCTTTGTATTTCCAACACCAAAGAGGAAAGGTGGAGTGAATGTACACACAGCGCGGGAGAGAGGGAGGGAGGGGGGGAAGGAAGGAAGGAAGAGAAAGGGAGGGAGGGAGGGAGGGAAAGAAACTCTTGATTTTTTTTTCAAAAAAAAAGGGAGAAAGAATCCTGTTTTAATCAGGCTTCTCGCGATTCGCAGCGCCCAGAAAAAGTTGCGGAGGGAAAAAAAATGAGGCTTCCGTTTTCCCCTCCCCCTCCCCCGCGCGCCTCTGCCAAAGTTTGATCCCGACCAGCCTCTTCCCTCGTCTTCTCCTCCGGCGTCTTCTTCGCAGTCCTCCTCTCTTCCCACTCTTCGTTTCTTCTTCGATGCCTGGAGTTTTTTTTCTCTCTTGGAAAAAAATGCGGGTTCCCCCCCCCCCTCGCCCCCCGCTTTATGAACGGCGGCGCTGGGTAGCCGGGCGGCCGGGCGCTGCGTTCCGCTCTGGCTCAGCTCCGGCGCGGGAGAGGCAGAGGCGGAGGCGGCGGAGAGGAAGCGAGCGCGGCAGCAGCCGCGGCGGCGCAGGGGCTCCCGGAGCAGGCAGGCAGCGCTGGCGGCCGAGGTTCCCCGGGGTGAGTGTGTGTGTCTGAGCTTGGCTGCCTCGCTGCACCGGATTGTATGGATGTGTTGTGGGGTTGCAGGGCAGCTGCGGCATACTTGATTGGCTCTTTGACGCTTTCGGACCAATTGTGTGGCTCCATAGGCGTGGTTTTGACAGGTCGAGCGGAGGGGGACAGAGGCGAGTTATAAAAAGAAGGTGTCGGAAACTGTAACGCTGCAGCAAAGCATCCCCACCGCTCGGTGCCGTGCGAAGATGTCAACATGATCAGAGGGGGGGGGGAGGGAGGGAGGGCGGAGAGAGGGGGCGAGGAGCAAACACTGGCGAGGCCAGGCGCCAGCCAGAGAGATTGGGCGGGGGGGGGGCAGGTGCAAGGCCCGGAGCTGCCTCTAGGGGGCTTCGGAGAGGCGCGTTCGCCTGCGACTCGGCTCCCGAGCGTCAGCCCAGCCGCCAAGGAAGGGGATGGGGGTGGGGAATCGATCCTCGTTCTCTCTCGCTGACCCGGCTTGGGACATTTTCAATTTGGACTTCTCCGCAGCCGCTCTGAGCCAGGTTTTCATTTCATCGCCTTCTCTCTCCCCGTTCATTGGCAGGGAAAGATAAAAGGACGCGCGGGGGGGGGGAGGGGGAGGCATGTAGGGTGTGTGGGGGGGGGGCTCGATCGGCTCCCAGCTTCCCCTCCGGGTGCACAACGCACTGCCCTTTCACCCACCCACCCACAGAGAGAGAGAGAGAGAGAGAGAGAGAGAGAGAGAGAGAGAGAGATTTCCAAATTTCTCTCTCCTCCAAATCTCAGGCTTGGAGGCCGTTTCTGTCTGCTCGATCTATTCCAAGCAACGTCTCTCCCCCACCCCCCACCATACCCACGCACTCCTCTCTCCTCTTGCTTTATTCGAGGAGGTTGCAGAAGCGGGGAAGCAGGGGCTGGAGGAGCAAGCACAAGCACGCGTTACTACCGGCTTGCGTGAGTATTTGGGGAGGGGGAAAGGGGGCTCCTACTATCGCTGAAATCAACGATGCGCGGTCGGATGTGCTTATAGACGCGGGCTGCAGGGGTTTTGCGGACGGCCATAAAAAGAAATCCCCCCACCTCGGCAGATTCACAAGGGGATTGAAGTGGGTAGCTAGGCAGGTGAAATGTGGAGTCAGATGACTGGATAAAGGTCTATCCGCGGCTACTATCAGTACGCTGCTGCTGAATCGCTGGGGTCAAAGGTGCCCAGGGAAGATACCCAGCGCAGGTTTCTGGAGGCGCCTGCAAAACCACTGTGGGAAACAGGACGCTGGACAGATGGACCTTTGATCTGGTCCGGACCGGCTGGGAGGCTCTTACTTTTGTATGCAGATGATGGGCAGATAGAGAGGCAGTCGCAGGCACCGTCTGCAGCGACTGCGTAATGATCGCGGAATGCGTGACACCTCGGCTGGGCGTTTGCAAATCATCTGCATCCACAATGAAGTGTAGTTAACGCGTTTAGGAGTAGACAGTTGGACGGATTCGCAGGATCGCTGCACGTCTGTCTTGCTCTCCCAGTGTCTCAGCAACCTCTCCCGACCGTTTCAGTCCACCTCCCCCACGCCCCCATCTGCAAAGCTGACTATCTCTCCCACCCCCGCCCTCACCTTCTCACTTGGTTGGAGAAAGGGCGAAGGGCTGGGGTTGTCGCAACTTGCTGCGGGGGGGGGGGGGGGGGAAGGGGAGGGGCGGGAGGATCCGGGCTATCTCTCTCCAAAATCGCCTTTATGGCCCGCCTGGGGCCTGCAGTCTCCTTCCCTCGCCCTCCTGTATTCTTTCTTCTCGGTTTTTTAATCGGCTCTGGGATCAGAGGTGCCTCCTCGCCGTCTGTTTGTTTGTTGAGAGAGCGTTTGAAAAGCAAACTGTGAAATCCCACTGACTGTCTGAAGGGACCTTGTCTGTGTTTTCAGAGGAAGAAGGGGCTTGAGCAAGGGGAGGGGAGAAAAAACTGAAGGGGGAAATGGGGTTTTTTTGGGGGGGGGGAGGAGGAGACATCGCCCCGTGCTCTGGCGCCTAATGAGTTGCACTCATAATTCACACCTCCACTTTCCTGGGGCGAAGACCCAAGCATTGGGGGAACTGTTTTTTGGGGTTGGGGGGGGGGAGGGAGCTCGAGGCTGGAAGATAGAGACGGGGGGGGGAAGGGCCCCGTTGCCCAAAGGGGCAAAAAGTGAGGAGGAAGCATTTGCCTGTAAGTAGACCTAGTCTCCCCTCTTGGCTCTCCGCCCACCCCCCGTTTTCTCCCCTTCTCCGCTGGGTTATCATAAAGAGCTGGATCCGGTCTGATCTGCCTGGAAGTTAGCAGTACATGGGAGGGCGCAAAGCACATGGGCGAACGTCTCATGTTCAGGGGCGTGTGTGTTTGGTGAGCGGTCCGAAATTGTCCGGGATGTTTTGGTATGAGCGAGTGGGGGGGGGCGGAGCAGCTGAGGGGCGCTAGTCTAAAGAGTTTGTGCCAATATACGCATAATAGCCAGAGGGGGTGATTAATACCGAGGAAGTTGGATTTTTGAAAACTACCCAGAGAAAAGCAGAGAGAGAGAGAGAGAGAGCTTGCCCCTTCCGCACATGCAGAATAATGCACATTCAATTCACTTTCACAATTGTTTGAAAGTGGATTGTGCTGTTCCGCACAGTAAAATCCAGTTTCAAAGTGCATTGAAAGTGGATTGAAAGTGCATTTTTCTGCATGTGTGGAAGAGGCCAGAGAGAGAGAGCGCAGACAGTTTAGATTTCTTCAACAGGTTTTGGTGCGCTACTGGCCACCTCATCAGATAGAACCGTAGAATCATAGAGTTGGAAGAGACCCCAAGGGCCATCAAGTCCAACCCCCTGCAAAGCAGGAACACAGAATCAAAGCACTCCTGGCAGATGAGATGGCCATCCAGCCTCTCTTTAAAAACTTCCAAGGAAGGAGGCTCCACCACACACACTCCGAGCTAGATACACGTATTGCCATCCAAACACACACCAAGTCTGAAGGAGAAAGCACTTGGAGCGCTCTCTCTGCCTCCCGCTGGCGTGGTGGGTGGGGTTAGCTGCCAGGCTTTGTAATTTGAAAATAAATGCAATATGTCATCTGCGCAGGGAAGGTTCATCTCTGGCATCTGATGAAGCGGGACAAAGAGAAGCGGTTGGAGCCCCAAGACAGGCCTCAGACGCTCACTTGAGCAGCGGGAGAGGGGTCGGACAAAAAGTCCCCGGGATGAAGCCGTCCCTAGTTTTTAAGGCGACAGAGCATTGCTGCAGGGTATGCCAAGAAAACTGATTTGCGGGTGTGAGCGTCAGCATGTGCAGATGAATGTACGAACCCGAATGCAAAGAAGGATTACATAGACCATTTTTTTCGTGGAGGGGGGGGGGCGAGCTTCCCCCTCCGTTTGCTCCTCTCCCCTTCCTGCCAGAGATAAAGGGGACTGTGTTGGCAAGGGAGCGAGTGTGTAAGAAGAGGGAGGCCGGCTTGGGGCATCGAAATGCAGGCCAGAGAGAAAGGGGGGGGGAGGGGAATATCTAACGTGATTAGCTTCTCCAACATGGCCTTTTTGACGCACATGGTTAAGAGCGCTTGGCGCCAGGCGGGTGAGATCCGTGTATAAACTAGTGTCTAGGATCACTCTGCATTGACCAAAACAAATACTCTTCCCTCTTGAGCTGGTTCCGGGGTGGGGGGAAGGAGAAGAGGCCTGGCTGACAAGGAGGCTTTTTTTCAAAGACTGTAGAGGGAAGGCAAGGGTCAAAGGATAGACTCCCTCGGCGTTAATCCCAAAGATTTGTAAGGAAGAAGGAAGACCGTGCAGTCTTGTGCAGATGTACTGAATGGTGGACCCCACTGAAGACAGTTGTGACTTAACTTCTGAAAAAAACATGTATAGGCATCACTATGCACTGCTATGTGTACTTACCCAGGAGTAAATCCCATTAAACAGTGATTTTTGCCCTATTAGGTGATGGTAGAGGAAAGTACGGTCAAGCAGCAATCACATATTGTTGGGTTTCCAAGGCAAGAGACATTTAGATGTGGTTTGTCATTGATAACCCAGCCTTGTGACAGTCCCCTTCCGCACACGCAGAATAATGCACTTTCAATTCACTTTCAATATACTTTGCAGTTGGATTTTACTGTGCGGAATAGCAAAATCCCCTTTCAAACAATTGTGAAGGTGGATTGAATGTGCATTATTCGGCATATGTGGAAAGGGCCTCAGACTTTCTTGGTGGTCTCCCATCCAAATGCCAACCAGGGTTGATTTGAGATTTGAGAAGTCTGGCTATCCAAGACCCCTTCCACATGTACAGAATAATGCACTTTCAATTCACATTCACAATGTTTTGAACATGGATTTTGCTATTCTGCACAGTAAAATCCAGCTGCGAAGTGCATTGAAAGTGGATTGGAAGTGCATCATTCTGCATGTGAGGAAGGGGCCCAAGTCAGGCCCGTTAGGGGTAGTCTGAACTTACACCCCTTTCATTCTGGTTTCAGAGATGAGGTGATGCTCCCACAGCTTGGTTTAGAAAACAGACCAAGCTGCTGGGGGGGAGGCGCAACAACACCCCGCTCCCTCAACCGGCTCCACTTGTGATCCCAACTTGGCCCAAGCCTGCTAAATCAACAAGGAAGAGCCTGGAGGCATTTTCATGAGAGCTAAAAATGGTACTGCAGGAGTCCAGGAGGCTCTCTGGTTATCCTGAGCTCCAAAAACAAAGCACTCTTTGTCTACCAGAGAAGCAGTGGTGCGCCTTTGGGAGACACTCGGGCAAGATTCGAACATGTGCCTGCTTTGCTTGGCCTGTTCTAGATGTGCGAGCAAACTCCAGGCATTTTCATTTCACGCAATCCCCTGCGTGTTAACTCAGAAGTCTGCATCAGAGTGGTCTCAGGATTCTACTCTCGGATAACTCTGCCCCAGCTTCATCCTTTAACTGTGGCCTGCACCTACAACTCCTACCCACACTGAACCAAGATTATCTCATTGAAATAGAGCAGGTTTATTCCTGAGTAAATTCAGAAGAGTGCTCTGGGAGCGGGGGTCTTCCATTTGAAAAACAACTTTTGGATACTGGTTCTGGTGGGTTTTCTGGGCTGTGTGGCCGAGGTCTGGTGGATTCCCACCAGTACCAGTTGAATCTGGCTGTGAAAGCCTTCGACAAAACTTTTGGATAATTCAAGAGTTCGGGGACTATATTCAGAAGAAGATGGGTTTGGATTTGTTCCCTACTTTTCTCTCCTGTAAGGTGGCTTACAAACACCTTTTCCTTCCTCTAAAAACAAACAAACTGAACACACCTCCCCCTCCCCCCTCCCACACACAGATGTGAAAGGCTCAGTGGACGGTGACCTGGAGTATGACTCATGTCCACCCCATAGAGTTTTCAAGGCTAGAGACGTTTGGGAGTGGTTAGCCAAAGCCTGCCGTAGTGGCCAGGCCCAAACAGGCTTCATGTGGAGGAGTGAGGAATCGAACCCTCTTTTTCAGATCAGAGCCAGCGGCTTCTCACCACTACAGCAGGCCAGCTTTTGAAAAGTAATATTTACATATGTCCAATTTCAAAGGGGCGTAAAAGGGCGGAAGTAACGTGGGAAACGTGTCTCTGGTCATCTGCCGCCTGCAGCCTGGAAAGGGGGCGGGAAGGTTGTAGAACTTTCTGACTGTGACAGATTTCCTGACGGTGCAGTTCATTGAACTTGGCCGCAACCCGCAGAAATCAGGCCGGAAGCAGCCAAATCCAGCCTCCCCAGAAAAGTCAAAACACTGAACCGTTTCCGACCGAAAGCCTTGTCTGAGCCTTCATAACCCGTCTGGCTCCGCTATTTACAAATGTCCTCCCCTTTTCTTCTCCCGTATCCATGAGTAAATATACCTTACCAGGGTAAGGATACAATTCAGTGTATCCGACAAAGTGGCGTGTGGCCCAGTGAAGCTTAATATCCCAACACAAATGCGGGACTTTTGAAGGTGACGCAACACCGGGTTTGTAACTTTTTTCCCCTGGGTTTTGTTTTTTTGTTTGCTTACAGTTTGACAAGAAGCCGCCGGCCTGCACACATTTCCCGAGCTCTCGGGACCGTCTGAATAAACCAGGGGCTGTGCCCGGCTTTGCGCTTCCTTGGGAGTAAATTCCGCCGGACAAAAGAGGGCTGTGAACTCGCCTCGCGCCCCTGCAAGTTCAAACTCCCCAAGGTTTGGTGGATTCAGTGCTGCGCGTTGGAGCCGCTGCCCTAATGGCAGGCAAACTTCCGCCCCGCTCGGAGTGACCTGCCAGACGAAGCCCCTTGGAGACTCGTATTCTGAATGGAGGCCGCAGTAATCTAGGATCAAAAGCAGGAAGGTGCGAAACTCTCTTTGTGTCTCCGCGGCCGCCTCGCCCCCCCACCCTCCCGCGTGTGATAAATCTACACTGGCGCCGACTGCGCGCTGGATGATTAATTTGCAAGCAAACAGAACCAAACTGAAAAAAAAAAAGAAAAAAGGAAAGGCCCCGATGGCCAGCCATCTGAGTTAAATATTGGCCAGCGCTCCCAGCTACTTGCTGGCCCGTCGCAGGCTGTGGGGGGTGGGGGGTGGGGGAGAGGCGCGGAAGATCCACATCAACATATCTAAAGGAGGGAGCCTGTCTGGGGCCGGGCGGGGTAGCCCGAAAGATAAGCCTGGCCTTTCCCTCCCTATCTCTTTGGAGCCTCCAGCCAAGCCGGCTCGGCTCTTCAAAGGCCCACTCCAAAGCGTCTTTCTCAACCGTCTCTGGCTACAGGGGCTAACCTCTGGGGTGGGGACAGCCATAAAACTGATGCCCCCCCTTTGCTACATGCTTGGAAGTGCCACTGGGGGTGGCGATTCGCCAGCGCCAGCTAGATCCTCCGGATTCTGAACGCCTAGCACCTCGGGTTGCCAACAGACCTGGAGGGTTTTTTAAAAAAAGGAGAGGAGTGTGGAATGGCCCCCTGACGGTTTTGGTAACAGGAAGGAAAATGAGTACAGGGTCAATAACACCCCCTTACGCCTCTATGATAGGGACAGGACATTTTGTTCCCTCTAGGCAAGTTTTCCTAAGGGAGATCCTAAAAAGGGGCTGTTGGGGATACCTTTCCTTTTGGCCAAGAGCTTTCTAAGGGCAGTATTCCCTGGTAATGGAATGGGGATACGGGGAAAACGTTTAATAGATCGGGGATCGGCTAAACCGGTGAGTTCCATTGGACTAAGATTATCAATGGGTCATGCTGAGCACCCTGGCGAACACAGTGGTGCTGCTATTTTATGCTGTTTTACGATGATGCACTGTTTTACATCTTGTAACCCGCCTCGGCCAGAAAGGAGGACTATGTATGAATCAAATAAATAAAAGAAGATGGAGCAATTAATTAAGAGGCACGTTAAGAAAGGATTTCACCACCCCCTTGGTCTTCCAGGACATGGCCGGTTGTTGTATTTTGGTTCAGGAAGAAATGTTCCTCTGGATTTGGCTAGTGCCCTTAAGGAAAAAGTTCCCTCTGCATGACGTGGTTTGGCTCACTTGCAGGAGCCACCTGGAGCGCTGAAGCAGAACGATTTCCTGCACTGTGCGACACTGAGGGGTGTAGATTCTGGGATCTGTGTTTTTCCGGAAGGGCCTGCCGATGTTTGCAGGAAAGGAAATATACTTCTTCTGTCCCTACCGTCTGGTTCTGAGAGTTTCGTTGCCTCCGTTCTTGGAGATTTCATTTGTTTCCCATAGGTTGCTTGCTGGACCATGTTCCTACCTTATTCCCGTGGTGAAGTTCACACACTTTTTAAAAGTTCGCAGCTGGAGAAACTGATCTCCGACCTGTGTTAAGACGCAGCTTCACCTTTCACGCTTGTTCGGCGTAGCTGTAGCCGCTACACCTGACATCTTGTGTATGTATGCCTGGATCCATCTGGTCTTGGGTCAGTTCCGTATGCTCCGCCTCTTCTGCCTCGCAGAGATTCTTACCCCAGTATCGAAGCGTTATGGTCTCTTAGTGGAAGGACTTGTGTGTGGGGGCTAGAAAGAGGATAAAACCCACCTGGCGCCTTCCTGGCGGAGGTGAGCGCGGACTCCTGTCTCCTTGCCAACGCACCGTTTGGGCTATGGCGGTGCGCTGGTCGGTTTTGAGCCGTCCTCCTTCTGCCTTTCACAGGCAGCAAGTATCAACAAAGCCTGGGGAGTTGGCGGGAGGGGGGGGCGGGAGGGGGGGCGGGAGGGGGCGGGAGAGGCCAGCTTGACTTTGGCATCCCCGCCGTAAATATCCCAGGAGGCGCGTGTGAGGTCCGGCCAGCGGCAATTACACGCTCCTTCCAAGTTAAACGCTCACCCCCCGTTTGGAGGGCGGGCAGGCGGCGAGGCGCTCCCCAGAAGCAGCCCCTGTTGACACAGCCGCCGCCTCCTTTCTTCGCCGAAGCCTCATTAGGCCGGTTCCTTGGGGGAGTGAGTTAATCAGCTCTCGGACTACATAAACTTTTACACCTCGGGGGAATGAGGTATCCCAAGAGGGCTGTGTTTCCTCTCCCCTACTGTTTCCAAGGCCACTGTTCCAGTAGTCAGCCGGGACCACGTGTATGCAGTGGGGGGAGGAGAATGGCGTAAACCGCTTTGGATTCCCGTTGGAGAGAAAAGCGGGGTACGAATGCACGCATACGGGAAAAAGTTTGCTTGTCCCAGCCAAGTTGTATGTATTGGCGAAGGCTTTCACGGCCAGAATTACTGGGGTGTTGTGCGGTTTCCCGGCTGTATGGCCGTGTTCCGGTAGCATTTTCTCCTGACGTTTCGCTGCATCCTCTGAAGATGCCAGCCACAGATGCAGGGGAAACGTCAGGAGAATATGCTACTGGAATACGGCCATACAGCCCAGAAACCACACAAAACCCAAACAAAGTTATACTTTTGTTATACTTGGCTTATATAGTATAACAAAGCAAAGCATAACTTTGTTATACTTTGCTGTTGGCAACCCGAGGTTCTAGGCTCTCAGAGTTTGTTATACTTTGCTCATACCAGTTATACTTTGCTTATACCAGCAAAGTTTTATTCTTGGTATAAGCTTTGGTGGTGTTGGTCTTAAAGGTGCCTCTGGACTCAAAACTTTCCCCCTCCTGCTTCAGTTCAACAGGTCTGCCCATCTGAATATACATAGGTTGGTCTGAGATACCCTGTCTGGCAGTGCCCCCTCCCCTCCCTCGAAATCCCAGTGGGTTTGCAACCCAGAATGCGGTGCAGTTTTCTCAACAATAAGAAAACCTCAGTCATGCCATAGAGCCAATTTCTGTATGTTCGAACTCAGGCCCGAAGCAGGATCCAGAACACGGAATCACAGCTCTAGGACTTCATTAGGATGGACTTCCATCTTAGCAGTTCCTCTGTGGAAGCAGCTTCCTTGGGAGGTGAGGGGGGTTCTCCTTCTTTTGCGGGGAGGGTTTACTCAGGAGCTAGATGGCCATCGGACAGATGTCCCTTGAGGTTCCTTCCAGATGTCCCTTGAGGTTCCTTCCAGAGCGATGCTTCCACGGAAAGTTGGAGCTGCTCTTATAGGCTACCTGTTGCGTTTCAGCAGCACCTTGGAGTCCAAACAAGATTTTCAGAGTATGAACTTTCCAGAGTCAAAGCTCACTTCCTGGGGTATCTTGTGGGTCTCGAATCTGGCTGTTCTGATCCACACCAACAGGACTACCCTCCAGCTGTGTGATACTGGAAGGCAGGAGGCAGCACATTCCTGATGGACTTTCCATTCAACCTTTTCCTTGAAGACATTCAGTTCCAGTAGCTTTCCCACCCAGTCAGCAATTCCATTGTTGTCCAACTGCTGGTTGAGGGGATGTGAAGGAGATTCCCTCCTCACTCTCATTAGGAGAAATGTTCAACATCTCTCTCTCTCTCTCTCTCTCTCTCTCTCTCTCTCTCTCTCTCTCCCTCTCTCTCTCCCTCCCTCCCTGGCCTCTTTAAATCCAGCATTTTCTTTTCTCTCTCCTCCCCCCTTCTGTGCATAGAAACCATTTCAGGAATGATTCAAGAGAACTATTCTGTTGATTGCTGAACTGGAATAGACCAGATAATGTTAATGGGCTGGCAGACTGGGCCCAGGGCTTGAGTGGGGAAGTAAACTTTCCTGGGATCTAGAGGTGGGCTGCTGGCCAGGCAACGAAGCCATTATTGTGATTATGACACTTTTTAAAAACAGCATACTTCTTCCACGACTTTTGAGATGGCCTGCAGTAGGGGAGGAAGAGCCCTCCTTTATAGGACCCTGTACAATTATGCTTTGCTGAGTCCAGACCCTCCTGCACTCTTGAACCCATCCTACATATGTAGGGGTCCTGTAGATCTCTCCCACCTTCATAGAATCATAGAATTGGAAGAGACCTCAAGGGCCATTGTCCAACCCCCTGCAATGCAGGAACACATCATCTAAGCACTCCGAACAGATGGCCATTGAGCCTCTCTTTAAAAACTCCAAAGAAGACTTTACCACACTCCAAAGTAGTGCATTCCACTGTCTGTCAGAAATCTCTTTTCCTTTCCCTTGAACCCGTGACTCCTGGTCCTAGTCTCTGGAGCAGCAGAAAACAAGCTGGCTCCCTCACCACCATGACATCCCTTCAAATATCTAACCATGACTATCATGTCAACCTTCTTTTCACCAAACTAAACATACTCAGCTACCTAAGTCTCTCCTCGTAGGGCATGGATTCCAGACCTTTTTTAACCATTTTGGTTGCCCTTCTCTGGACCTGTTCCAGCTTGTCAATATCCTTCTTGAATTGTGGTGCCCAGAACTGTACACAATATTCCAGTTGAGGTCTAACCAATGCAGAACAGAGAGGTACAACTCAGTAGTCTGGGAAACTCAAGGTTTTGTGATTGGTGAATTGTGTGTGTGTGTGTGTGTGTGTGTGTGTGTGTGTGTGTGTGTGTGAGAGAGAGAGAGAGAGAGAGAGAGAGAGAGAGAGACCTGTCAAGTCACAGTGATTTTTGGCAACCCCCTGGGGTTATCAAGGCAAGAGACATTTGGGGGTGGTCTGCTGTTTACTGCCTCCAAGTGTGCTGAGAGAACTGTGACTGACCCAAGGCTACCCAGCAGACTTCGGCTCATTCCACACATGCAGAATAATGCACTTTCAAACTGTTTTCAGTACTCTTTGAAGCTGTGTGGAATGGCAAAATCCACTTGCAAACAGTTGTAAAAATGGTTTGAAAACGCATTATTTTGCATGTGCGGAAGGGGCCTTCATGTGTAGGAGTGGGGAATCAAGCCCTTTCCTTCAGATTAGAGTCCACTGCTCTTAACCTCTACACCACGCTGGCTCCTATAGATCAGGGTGTGTGTTTTTTATGTCTGGTCTATGCAGAGTGCACCAAGCACTGACCATCAATGTATGCTGGGGCGACAACTTTGTGGCAAGACTTCTAACCAAAAGGAGATGGGTGAAATGCTTTGAACACTGTTATGAAGAGATATGGATTTCTAGCTGACTTGAATGCCAATTGAGTATCATTACTCTTTGAGTAACTGCAGCCCGTGACCTCAGATCACAAGGCAAGGTTACAAGGTCAAAGGGAGATCAACTGGAAGTAAACTTGTAGGTCTCACTCATTATAAGACTGAAGAAATGCAGGTTTGAAATGTGTTGAACCACTTCCAGGATGCGTTTGCCTCTGTGTTTTTGCATGTGCTTGGAAGAGGCGGTAGGAGAAATTGTCTGGAGGTGAATCTTGGCACCTAATAGCAGCCTCACTGCCTCCAAAAGCCATTTGATATCTCTACCCTTCTTACACAAAACAATTGTAAAATGCTGCTACTATCTGGCTTTTGTGTAGCGTCTGTTGAAGCCAATATAGAGGCATAATTTTCTTGCAGTGCTGGCAGCCAAGCCAATGTTTCCCCAATGCAGAGACCTGCGTGGAAAAGGTCAGTGGCACCCATTCCTTGCCCCAGGGCCAGCACTGGAGAACTTCCTATGGACATTTGGCCCCAGGCACCAATCCTTTGGTTAAACTGGACCAGGGCAGGAATCACTACAATGTGTTCTCATAAGATTAGACAAAAAGCTATTGCAGCTAAATAAAGCCTCCAAGCTCAGGAGCAGTATATCTAGTATTGAGAATGTGCAAAAGATTGTTGAATCCTGTTCCCTTCTGGGTGTCCAAAAGACCTGTAGTCTCTTGCCTTTGGTTAGAACATTGGCCCCTTCCGCACATGCAGAATAATGCACTTTCAATCCACTTTCACAATTGTTTGCAAGTGGATTTTGCTATTTTGCACATCTTCAAAGTGGATTGAAGGTGCATTATTCTGCATGTGTGCAAGGGGCCATTGTTAGGACAGGAAAGTATTTTTTGAGTCTGATGATTCAGCATGGTCCTTCTCCAAAAGGTTCCTAGAATCAAATTCTCTGGACTCTCGATCAACTCCCTTTTGTTCCCGGCTTTCGATCCCTTTATTGGCCAAGAAGAAAAGGCTCCCCCCTTTTCTAAACTTACACATCCTTTGAGACAATTGAGTGCCCTGATCAAGACTGTTGTCTGTCTCACCCATTACAATTTTTTAGAAGTTCTCTTACTTGAGGGCTGCAATATTTTTAGTCTATAGAGCAGCCTTTGGTGCCAGACTGTTCAGAAATCCTAAGCGTAAAGCATCACATGCAAAAGCACCCATGGTTGTGTAGCCCATGACTGTGCACTCCTCAGTTGTCCCTTGCCCTCTGCCCACAAACACTGTCTTTGCAAATACCACCCCCCACCCCCAGTAAAAGTGAATGAAAAGACCTTCTCCCTTTTCCTTCCAATGCTGGTTATTCAGATTCGGGCGGGTGAATTCAGTTTGATTTACTGCTCTCCCCAAGCTGTGTCTCTGCGATGGTTGATTTCAGGAGGGGATCTTTTAATCAGGCACCCAGGGGCTCCTGCTGAAATCAATGGCACAGGCGCATAAGGCAGCATTCACCTTCGCTCAGGATTTAGTCACCCTGTGTTCAGGAGTGTTGCTTGCAAATAAAGGAGGATAGGATTGCAGCCCCCAAAGCTGAACTTTGCCTGGACGGAGGCCTTTGACATAGCAAAACCCAAGAACAGTGGCCTGTGTCTGTGTAAAAGAAACCTCGGAATGAGAATTATAAATTAGAGGAAGTATTTAGGACTGGAGATACATTAGTTTCAATCTAGTAGTTCTGGCAAGTAGGATGTAATTGGGACTGGATTTAAAGCTGTCCACCTTCGCCTTCTTGAAAGCAATATTATTCGCCTTCTTGAAAGCAAGACCTCAATAACTCAGAGTTTAGGATCGGTGCTTTCATTGACACATTCTAATGAAGGACCCTTGGATAAAATCCAACAAGGATGGTCAAATTAAAATTAAAAATAGCACAACTTCTCCTCCATGTTGGAAAGTTTTTACCAGCTATTGATGAAGCTTCTGTTGGAGTTCTGAATCTGGTGTCGTTGTGTGGTTGATGATAACAGTGGTTTAAAATCTAACCTGAATTACCAAAAGGTTGATTTTTAAAGTGAAATAAGGATTCTGATTTTTTTTAATGGGCTTTTTTTTGGGGGGGGGGTGTCATTTCCTTCCCTCCCTTTTAGAGTACAGATGAGGATTTCGAGCCAAGGATGGAATTCTGCTCTACCTCTTCCACTCTGCATTTCCCAGTTCAAAGACCCTTCTGCACCTGCAGAACAATGCACTTTCAATCCACTTCCACAATTGTTTGCAAGTGGATTTTGCTATTCCGCACAGTAAACTCCAGCTGCAAAGTGCATTGGAAGTGGATTGAAAGTGCATTATTCTGTATATGCAGATGGGGCCTAAAGTGCATGTCACATGCACAAATCCCCCACTTTTAGAGTAGTGGGATAACAATCGACAGATAACAATCGAACCTTGCTGTTGCAGCAGGGAAAAGGGGGCTCCCCTCACCTTATATACAGCATAATCTAGGATATATACAGGAACCGACCATTGAATAAGACTGAGATTCTCGTCTTCCCTTCCCGTGATTTAAAACGGGATTCCTTCTTAAAACGGGCGGGCGTTTCCCTTCCCACACCAACGGCCTTGGGCCCCTCCACGAAGCGGACTTCCAGCCTCAGGCCCTTGACTTAATGCAGCCTCCCCAGAGCTTTCTCTGCAATAAACTGTTTAGGATCTGGAGGTCCGGGAAGAAGGGACGCCTGGCTGGCTGCTGCTGCTGCGACAGCTGCCTTTTTTCTGCAGACGTGTTTTGCTGCAGACCCGGTACGACAAGGCAGACCAGATCCGCCTGGCAGAGAAGCCGAGCGGGCCCTGCTCTCACCCTCCGCGGGTAACCTGAGCAAACAACTTCGCAGGCTCTCGCCCTCCCCTGAGGATGACGAGGCGAGGTCTGAGCCGCGATTCCTAAACTCGGGGCGCCGGAGTAATCGCGCCTCCCTCCCCCTCCCAGCCCGCAGAGTTCTGCCACCCGGGTCGGAAACCCAGAGTCCGGTTGCGCCTCTGGAGCGGCACGAAACAGTCTTTGGGGGATCCAGGTGACCAGATTTTCATGGTCGCTCTTGTTTCGAAGCATTCCGGTTCAGGAGGCCATTGCTCAGCCCCTCCTATAGGGGGAAAGCGCACGCACCTCTCCTGCAGTGTGGGGGAGTGTGGTAGCTGGAGGTTATGGCATATTAGGGTGGGCGAAGAGAGAAAGGGGGTTGCTGTCTGGGGTTGGGGGTGTCGCTGTCTGCTGTCTTAATTTAAGCTTATTATCCGTTACCTTATTGGGTTTCAGTGAAAGAGACTGGAAGCATAGTAGGGAGCAAAGAAAGAAAGAAAGAAAGAAAGAAAGAAAGAAAGAAAGAAAGAAAGAAAGAAAGAAAGAAAGAAAGAAAGAAAGAAAGAAAGAAAGAAAGAAAGAACCCAATGTTTTCAAAGACAACTTGTTTCCTTTATCTAAGACACCAGACTTAATTATGGCAGGTATACACATTACTGCAAGATGGGAAGGGATCCAGTAACTTTGGAGCCAACTCCCTATAACAGTCCTGCAGAATTGTCATCAGCAGCCGATGGAGAACCGCCCAACAGAACCTCCTTAATTATAGCTCAGCAACCACCTAGGAATATTTCACCCAGGGTGAATCCCATTTCTAAACCAAGCCTTTCTCTTCTCTTCTCTGCTCTGCTCTGCTCTGCTCTGCTCTGCTCTGCTCTGCTCTTCTCTTCCCCCAACCCCAAATAAAATGGTAGAAAGCTGCCTGTTTGCCCATCTTTGAAATCTAGGAAGCCCTAACGTTCAAGAAGAACTGGAGTTTTATCTTTCTGTCTTAAACACCTACTTCTTTAAAAGTGTGTGTGTATAAAGATCTGAGATTTACAGTGCAGTCGGCAGAGAAGACGCGGCACTGGGGCTGTCTTTAATTAACCGTATAACTTTCAGAGATACAAAGTTAACATTGTGTATATTGCGTGTGAGCGACTGCGAGCTATCCCTACGCCCATGCGTGTCTGCCCACCAGCGCCAGCACCGACGCACGCAATTAGGCTGCATTTGTACATCTTCCTTTACATGCTGTGTTAATCCGTGTTAAAGAAGATGATAACTGATCGCTATCAGCAGATGGTACAATCGAGAAGTTGTCCATTTTTCCCGGGGGCCCCCCCATTCCACCCCACTCAGGGCCGAAGCATTACCCCCCCCCCCCGTCTGGCACAGACTTGTAAGGCACCCCGCCCTATTCCCTCCCCTGCATAATAACTTCATGAGTCATGGCTGAATTGGGGGTGGGGGTGGAAAGAGAGGGGAGGTGAATCTATTTCTGAAATTACGCAAATAAATAAGATCACGGTTGTACGTTTTGTAACCTGGGCGCCCTCTGCCCAGGTGAGGTACGCCCCTTCCCCACTTGCTGCCCTTGAGCCGCGCCCGCCCGCCCTCTCCAAATTTCTGATTGAAGACGTGGCTTGGGCCATTTGCCTGCCTTTCAAATATGCAATTATTTAAAAAAAAAAAAACCCCAACCGCGTTTTCAGTCTTAATTATATGAGGGGGGGGGGGGAGGGAAGAGAGAGAGAACCGAGCAGAAGGAAGACACGGAACCGAGATGTTGGGAAGGAACCAAAGCTCAAAATATTAGAGTAAGAAAAGCCTGTTCGAGTCAAAGGCATCCGTTTTTTTCCGCGTGTTTACAGGTCAGAAAGCAATTCCATTCGTGGGGTTCTGTCCAAACAGCCTCATTATAATATTCCATTTCCAGGAACCCTGAAGATAAAGAGTTCCTTGAGGGGAGGGAAGTCCCCCAAAGAGCAGGTATTTCGAAACAAGGTGTTTTGCGGGCGTGTGTAATACTTATTTACATTTTGCCCAGGTTGCGCGTGTGGAGTGGGTGGCTAATCTGACTTTCCCCTTTGACTGTGTTCTGTCCTTGTTGAACCACCTTTGACCGGAGTCCTTTCGGAGGGAGTTTCCGCCTCCCTCTCCCCGCTGAAGGCTACGACCCCTTGGACAACGTCAGGGAAATCTGCGGGTGAGGGGGCCTAATTCCCGACTCAGCAGGCAGCAGCCAAACCAGCAGCGCCAAACGCGCAGGAGGGAAGGGCTCGAAGGCTACAGAGGGCGATTCCGACTCTTTCAGCTGGAAGCTGGGAGAGGTGAACCTACTAGTAGGTGAACAGAGGCACCAACCAACCGCGGGCGGAAAAGCCAAACGGAGTCGGCAATGAATAGAGAGTTAGTTGCTGTGGGAGAAATCTAACTTCTGCGTTGGCCTGCGAAGAGTAGCAGACCTGCAGCCAGATCTTCGGAGGGGATTCTACGCCATGAGGCCCCCCCCCCACTTCAGTGGGGTTCATTCCCCCCCAAAAAGCCTGAAGACAGGACTACTGCTCCAATACTTTTCTTCGTCCTGGATTAACAGCAAATCCCAGCATGTTTGAGACCGAGGAAAAGGAAGAAAGAAGGAAAAGGAGGAAACGCGCATTTACACACAAACACATGCACAAAGGAAATCACAGGGAAGTGCTTGTCTGTCTGTTTTTCTGCCCACTTGCCTGTGGATTTATATCTTTAAAAGCACGCGTCTACTTTTCTATCTTTATGTATTTGTGGCAATCCGATAAATAAAGGAAATGTACTTCTGTCTGTTTGGTATATAGGATTGTAGGAAGCTCTGTTGTTTCACTGGAAAAATGCAAAAGCAATAAGAGGATTGTGCAAATAAAAACATAACTATTTGGGGGGTGGACAGGAATCTACGTGGCTGTGCAGAGACAGACAATAGCAAATCATCCCTGTTAGACTCTCGCCTTAGAACCCCAGGAGGGGCCTCCATAAGTCGGCTGGGGGCACAAAAAACAGTTGGTCCTGGTACCTCCGGAGCGAGACAGAGCACGCCATACTATTGGTCAGTGGACTGTTGCCCAAAAGCCAAATATAGGACGACCTTGCTCTGAGTAAATGGCACTGGACTCAGTGTGCAAACTTCAGCCAGAGAGGGAATTTTTCCCATGCAAATTCTGTTCCTGCGAAACCAGAACTTCCACCATCTTGACTTGTGGATTGCTTCCACTGACTCATGAGTTGCAGTTTGGGTCATTCAAGGCTCCTTTGCCTTGAACTGAGAAAACAAGTAAGCAAGCGTTACTTTTCTGCGTCGCTTCGTATCTCCATCTAGAACTCAGTTCGGTGGTGTTACTTGCCTTGAGGTTTTCACACCACTTAGAACAAGCTAAAAGTAAATCCACTGCAGATCACAGCCTAACACTTCTCTCTCTCTCTCTCTCTCTCTCTAGCTAAACGCCTTTTGGTGGAAACAGAAACAAATCCTCTTAATTTCAGTAGCGTTTATGCTTCGGGTCAGCGTCCCGAGAATCTCTGCCATAGGCCCCTAGAAGAGACGGAGTAGGTTATGCGTTGCTCACACTGTAAGCATTAAAGAAACTAGTAATCAACTTTCCAGAATGCAGGCACTTTAAAAAAAAAGAGAAGAAATCCAAGAAGCAATGGCGCCTTTATTATTATTATTTTCCCCTCAGCCGGGGCTGAGTTTATCCCAGAAAGTCAGAGGTGGAAAGAATAAACACAAAATCCCCGCCGAGTTGAAAGTCTCCTTTAATTCAATTTACCAAACGCCTTTCTAATTCCGCCATGTCTCGGGGAGAGGCTGAGATGTGGTTTGCAGCCGGGCCCCGCACTTGCGTCTAGTTGCTGAGCCTGGGAAAGCCAGGGTCGAAGCTCCCGCTTAATGGCCCCCTCCCCTGCCGCCCGCCGCCCCCTCCCCTTTCTCCCCCCCTCCCCTCAGGAGCCCGAGCAAGCCCCAGACCATTAGACCGCCTGCCGTAATTACCGTCAGGCCAGGGTTCAGCGCAACAGGCAGACCCGGTTCGGATTTTTATTTTTTTGGCAGGAGGGGTGTTGTGAACATTTATTAAACCCAGATGAATTTTAGGGTTTGGGGGCCATAAGGAAAAGATTTACTATTAGGCCAATTGGAACCGAGAGACACTCATCTTTGCTTCGCAGGTGTAAATAATGCAGGCTGCGAGGAACGGGGCCATTGACTTGACCCTCGGTTTGAAAGCGCCCTCCCTCCTTTCCTTGGCTGCTCTGATCTGAAGTGGGGGTGTGGGGGGGGGGGGTTTCAGCCTTCGGGACACGGATTGGAGGTCTCCCAGAAGATCCCCGGACCCGGTATAAAATATATGCCGGTTCCACACTCCAGGACTAAAGTTCTGAATCCACACCCAGTCTATCGATTTCGTCGCAGTCTTCCATCGGCCGATGGGGTCTTATCTACTGGGCCCCAAAGACGTGAGGGAATTCAAGGGACTTATTTCCCAGAAATTATGCATAGGTTGGAAGGCTGGAGGGATAGATCAGGACGGTAGATCAGAAATGCCAAAGGGCTTCCAGTTGGTTCCGCACAACAGTCCTGCGGAGTAGATGAGGCCCAAACGTGTTTTTTTCCGGGCTGAAGTGACCCCCCAGATTCCCCACAGCCTGCGTTTTCCTCTGTGTTTTCTCTCCCCACCGGCTACGAGTTCGAATTCTTTCGCTGGATCCTACTTATTCTCAGATAATTCCTGTTCATAGGTGGCACCAGCAGATGATATCAACATTCAGCTTTAACCTCTTGTAAAATGCCCACTAAAAGGTTGCAAATCCGCAAATGGTCAGTCGGAAGAAAGTTCTGGAGAAACTTTATTCTCTTCGCTATTGCATTAGATTTACTGTTCGCACGGAAATGTGAATCTCCCGTGTTTCCGTGCAGCCCAAGGCGACTTGCAATCCATATAACTAAAACGCAACACGACCCACAGAATAGCCATTAAACAAACAAGAATCTCAAAAGGTCCCAAACGCAAATTAGAAGTCAATCAATACACCAATGAAGTCCTTACAATACTTTCACCTCGGAGGAGAGCGGGTTTTTACCTTTCTCTGGATGCCAATTCCAAAAGGGGGGGGGGGCACCAGATGAAAAAGGGCGGGGGAGCTTCTCCGATGGATACCCAGCGGGCACCCTCGGGTGGCAACCGGAAGAACGTTTTTGGAGCCACAAGGACTGGTGGGGAAATATGTAGCTTCGCGAGTTTCAGTCCCCGAAGGGCTTTAAAGGTGACCCACCCGACTTTGCAGCGGGTTTAAGAGTAGGCAGCAGTGATAGTAGCCAGTAGGGGTTGGAAGTGGTCGTGGGAAAAGGTGTGAAGCCACTGCCTTCTTTAACCCCCTTCTATCTTTCACGTTCAGCCGCCCCTCGAACCGTTGTATAAAAGCATTGCTCAATTTTCATGCTAGGATCTGGAGCGATTTGCGTCGGGGAAGCGGTGCAACTCCGGAGCTGCTCGGTGCAACTCCGGACTGGCCGAGAAACTGAAATAGCATTTACAAGAGATATTTCCCCCCACCCAGTCCTGCTGTGTTTCAAGTGATGGGAGTGAAGTTAGAAGGGGGGGGGGGAAGTGGGAGAAATGGGGGGGGGCGGCAGCGGAAGAGCAGTTGATGAGTGAAGACAGGGTAGTGTCCTGGCCTCGATTCACCAGGCATCTTCGCTGCAAGGAAAACAGCAAAATAAAAATCAGTGGAGGCATCCCCGTTTAAACCCGGAGCCCTTCCAGGATAGGGCGGGATGTAAATAAATAAATAAAACCCGTATGGTTTGTCTTAAGCAGGTGACAGGTTGGGATGGAGTTGCGGCAAGATAAAATGATCTTGGAGAAGGGCAGGATATAACACCTTTATTACAATTACCTTCAAAAGGCTAAAAAGGAAAAGCTGAATCGTTCATTGCAGCCTCTCAGGTCCGGCACCCTAAAGCATCAGAGGCAACAGGCCTGGGGTGTGTGGGTGTGTGTGTGTGTGTTAGGGTCGCCTGTGTAACACAACAAAGAGCCGGAGGCATGTAAAATCGTGTACCAATAACACAGTTACTAGCATAGTACAACCTAGCATTTTGAGATATATAAGACTGCACAGTGGAACATATCAAGCGATTTCTTCCTTTCTAATTGTTCTTTTAGTGAAGGAAAATATAATGTCCCAGATGACATACAGACAGACAGACAGACAGACAGACAGATAGATAGGGAAGGAAGGAAGGAAGGAAGGAAGGAAGGAAGGAAGGAAGGAAGGAAGGAAGGAAGGAAGGAAGGAAGGAAGGAAGGAAGGAAGGAAGGAAGGAAGGAAGGAAGGAAGGAAATTCTTCACTGCCTGGTAGTTAAAAAACGTGGTCAAGTTTCGGTGGTGGGCAAGATCCAGCGAAAATTATAGGCCTTTTCTCCGCCTGGCTGATTTCCACGGGAGGGAGCCAAACACGCCCTTAACGTTTCCATCACAAAACAGTGACATTTTAGAGAGCCCAATTTGGGCTGGATCATGCCTGCCTGGTGAGATGCCTGTCGAAATAGGCTGGTCCAGCTGCCTGCCCATCTCCAGCTAAGCAGCAGCATCTTCGGGGCACCATTTCCTCCACCAACAGCATGGGACTTTGTGGCTTCTTGGCTTGCTTGGAGTCCCGGCAGTTTGACTGAGCTACCTGGAGGAGCTACAGACACTTTCACTATTAACAGACGGCTCAGGTAAAGCCTCCGGAGCGGCTGCTTGAGGTTGAGCTTGGAGGCTGCGCCAGGCGAGACTAGCCTTTGGAGCCCTTTGCAGAGAAATCTGCAGATCTTTGCACCCACTGGGGTAGTGGCCCCTCACCCTACTGAGAAAGGGCCCGGGTGAGCCACCGCTCTGATTTTGCAAGGACAGGTGATTATCCTCCAAGCGAAAGCAGATCACAGGTTATTAAGGTGCGCTGAGCAACCACCGCAAATACAAATGCTCCTTCCCCCTTTCCATTTAAGTCAGAGTACATTCAAGGCCTTTCACCCAAACCTCCGCTTCCAGCTTTCACTCCTGGCGTCTACTTAGTTGCCAGAACTGGGTCCAACCTAGTCCAGTCAGCAGGCGGGTTCCTATTGACTTCAGGGCAAGGCGGTTCAAGCGCTCCGCACCCCCAACCCCCAATATTGGCTTGGTGTTTCCGACGCTTATTGAAGCAGGTTTGTTCAGAAGTCAGTCGCCGCTGAGACGAATTGGCTGTTTCTTCTCCCCCCCCGCCACCCCGCCTCCTCCTTTCAATGCACAGCCAAACGGTTTTTTTTTTAAATCACATGCTTCCCACAAGGAACTCAGGTCAGCAGCCAGGTTTCTCCCTGCCTCCATTTGTCCTCACAAGGTTGTTGTAGGCTAGATTGTGAAACTGTGACTTGCCAAAGCTTCATGAAGGATTTGCGCTGCTTCATCCCAATGCGTAACACGACGTCTGGCTGTTCCAGCGCTGCAAATCTCCAGGGTGGCTTGGGCCGAAGGAAGGAAGGAAGGAAGGAAGGAAGGAAGGAAGGAAGGAAGGAAGGAAGGAAGGAAGGAAGGAAGGAAGGAAGGAAGGAAGGAAGGAAGGAAGGAAGGAAGGGGAGTCAGGCTGTCTTTTTCGCAACAGCTACGTCTGTATGCGATGGTTTCCAAGGGCGAAGCGCGTGCCCGCGCGCGCCCATCTGCTCCCCTAGAACTGCTAACATCGCCTGTGTTTTGTTTAAAGCACATTACACGGGGGTGGGAGCATTGCTTCCCCGGCTTGCAGCGGCAGCGGGACGGAACTGAGAGATTAGCTAGCCGGAGACAGCACGTTACAAACATTGGAACAAGACCTGAAACGCTACAAAGCCTCGGAAAATGCGGGAGAGCCACATAAAAGCGGAGCTAAGTAGGAAGTGGTGTAAAAAGCCTTGTCGTAGAGTCGGCCTGGTCGCCCAGATGTTCTGCATCAAAAAAAAGTCTACCCCCGTCTTTAATGAGTGAAGGGGAGAGAGCAGTGAACGCTGCGTGAACCGGGGAGGCGGTGGGTACAGATGTTGCGAGCCAAGGCGCAGGCGCAGGAGCCCCAAGTCTTCGTTGCTTTCTCTCTCTCCTCATCTCACCTGCTTCTGCTCAACCTTCTCCTAACCCACCGCCGCCTAACCCACCACCGCTTGAGGGCGCCCCAGTGGCCGGCAGCTATCCTCACTTTTTAGCGTTTCCCAGACGAAAATCAAACTTTTGGGGACAATTTGTGCAGGGTCTTATTGCCACGAAGAAGAGGAGGAGGAGGAGGAGGAGGAAGAATTTGAATTTATACCCCACCTTTCTCTCCTCTAAGGAAACTCAAGGTGGCTTGAAAGCTCCTTTTCCTTCCTCTCCCCACTACAGACACCTTGTGAGGTAAGTGGGGCGGAGAGAGTTCTGAGAGGACTGTGACTAGCCCAGGTCACCCAGCAGGAATGTAGGAGTGCAGAAACACATCTGGCTCACCAGATAAGCCTCTGCCACTCAGGTGGAGGAGTGGGGAATCAAATCCGGTTCTCCAGATTAGAATTAGAATTAGGAGCAGAAGGACAAAGGGCATGTTCTTTAAAAACGTGACGCAAAAGCGTGGGTGTGGAGACAGAAATGAGCCCAGGTCTCCACTCCAATGATGCTGGAGGCGGGAAGGGGCCTCAAGTCACAGCTGACCTAGGGCGACCCCATAGGGTTTTAAGGCAAGAGACGTTTGGAGGTGCGTCTCCATTGCCTAGTTCCGCCTGAGCGTGGAGAGTTCAGAGAGAGCTGTGACTGGCCTTAGGATACCCAGCAGGGTTCATGTGGGAGAGTGGGGAAGCGAACCTGGATCTCCAGATTACAGAAAACCCCTCTTAACCATCCGATCACCCTGCCTCTCTTCAGTGTCGCAAAAGCTGAAATCAGGTTCTTTTTAAAATTCACAAACCAAACAGTGCTTCAGTAGAAGAGGATTGTGTATTTCCATCCCAATATCTCAGAAGGTCAGTCTCAGGAGCCTTTATCTATCCTTCGAGGATAATTCCCATGTGCTTTATCCTTTGAGCACTTGTGTGTGCGCCATGTAACCCCAGTTGACTTATGGCGAGCCATTCAAGGCAAGTGAAAAGCGGAGGTGGTTTGTCATTGGCTTTCTCTGCGAAGTCTTCCTTAAGGGTCTTCTTTTCAGCTACCAGCCCTGCTTAGCTTCTGAGATCTGGCGTGATCAGGCTATACCTTCCTCCACCTTTCAGCACTTACTTGATACTAATTCTGTTGCATTCAACTGGATTGACTTCCAAATTACGGTACTGATTCGCTTCTCATACCTCAAAGTTCTGCACAGAAGTACAGGGATTAAACTCTCTGCAACTGAAAGGAACGGGTCTTCCAAGAGCTGGCATTGTAGCTGGAAGCAACAATATCCATTGTTGTTCAGTGCCCTGCTCGTTGTTGGAATAATATCTCCTGGTAGTGGAGATTATTCCTGTTCACATTGAGCAGAGTGTACAGCAGAAGCCTTACCTCATGTGCCTGCGTGTGATGGATCCCATGTGCTTGCAAGCTAGCACAAAAGAAAGTCGGAGTCAATTGTAGTTTCTAATCTAATAAAAGGAGTATTTATTAGTGAACTCCATTCTGGATAGAAAGGTAGGTGGATAGGTTCACTAATCTATCCTAATCTAGCTGGATGGTGATGGATGCATGGAGCACCCACCCTCCCTCTAGTCATGGTGAAAGTAAGATGGAGAAGTCTCGAGAAGAAGGCGGAAGGAAGGAAGACCCTGAGAGTATCAGTCTAATATCAAAGGGATAGAACCAGCATGACAGAGTAAAGGTGTCAATCCCTAGGTCCCTATCTAGCCACTGGCTATCTAGTAAAACCCCCTCTGTAGGCTGAGGCAGGAAACAGCTAGAGTCCTTCTCTTTCAACAATTGTTTTGTATCATAAAGCATGGTGTAGTGGTTAAGAGCAGATGGATTCTAATCTGGAGAACCGGGTTTGATTCCCCACTCTTCCTCCTGAGTGGCAGAGGCTTATCTGGTGAACCAGATGTGTTTCTGCACCTCTCCATTCCTGCTGGGTGACCTTGGGCTAGTCACAGTTCTCTCGGAACTCTCTCAACCCCACCTACCTCACAGGGTGTCTGTTGTGGGGAGAGGAAGGGAAGGGAGCTTGTAAGTCACCTTGAGTCTCCTTTCAGGAGATAATATGGTATGCTTCATGAAAAGCCTCTGGCCCCTTCCGCACACACAAAATAATGCGTTTTCAAACCACTTTCACAACTGTTTGCAAGTGGATTTTGCCATTCTGCACAGCTTCAAAGAGCACTGAAAGCAGTTTGAAAGTGCATTATTTTGCATGTGCGGAATGAGCCTCTGCCAGTCAGGTGGGGGAGTGGGGAATCAAACCGGGCTCTCCAGATTAGAATCCTGCTCTCAACCACTACACCACTGGCTCTCAAACTTATGGAACGCTCGTGTCATCCTTAGCATAAGGGAGCTTGTTATGTGCATCATTAAGCATTATATTACTTCAAAGTCTACTCTCAACTAGTCTTTCTAGCTTGGACGAGGTTCAGTCCAGAATAGTAGCCCTGTTCTGTCACACCAAAACAGAGTCGGTCTCCTGTGTGTGAGTATGTAAAGTGCCATCAAGTCGCAGTCGGTTTATAGCAACCCAGCAGGATTTTCAAGGCACTTTTAGAAGTGGTTTGCCATTCCCTTCCTACCCATAATGACCCTGGTGTTCCTTGGTGGTCTCCCATCCAAGGACTAACCACCAAATACTCTGCTTAGTTTCTGAGAGTTGAGGAGACCAGGTTTTAGAAATATGCCCAATCCCAAACATAATGCCCCCAAAGAGACTTGTCACGCCCGAAAACTGGCAATACTAAAGGTAGGCAGGTCTTCGTAAACACGCTTTAATGACTGATATAAGAATGCCTGATGGTTTCTTTGGTCTGCACCATCCAGTTATTATTTATCTGTGCGAATCACAGCAAAACCCACAGACAGGTTCTCATTGCTGGAATTTGCAAGTTTCCACGTGGTGCTGGACTGGACCTGCGAGGCTCAATCAAACGGTGCGGGAATAACATCCTCGTTCGGAATTCTCGGGTATTTAAAACAGTTGAGAATAAAGGAGGACATATTTCTAGGCATAAGCAAGTGCACCTGAAGAAGAAGAAGAAGAGTCTGAATTTCTACCCCCCGCCCCCCCCAGGAGACTCAAAGGGGCATTCAATCTCCTCCCTCCCCCCAACAACAAACACCCTGTAAGGTGGTTGGGGCTGAAAGAGCTCCGAAAAGCTGTGATTAGCCCAAGGTCACCCAGCTGGGGTGTGTCGGAGTGCACAGGCTAATGTAGCTCCTCAGATAAACCTCCGCAGCTCTAGTGGCAGAGCGGGAAACAAACCCTTTCTCCAGATTAAAGTGCACCTGCTCTTAACCACTATGTCACTGTTGCTCCAGGGGACTGGGGACTGGGGGTGGGGGTGGGGGTGGGACCAGCCAGGCACCCACGAACTTTTCTGCCACCCACTGGGTGCCTGCCCTTCTTCGTCTGTGTGGAAGATCCGCAACGCTAGTAAGGAGAGAAACAGCAGGATTTTCATTCTAAGGCAGGGTTCTAAGGAAGACTGCCCTTGGGAAAAGCGAGCCAAGACTCTTCCAAGTCAGGGTGACTTTTGCCAGTGAGGTATATAATGAATGGCTTCCGCCCACACGGTAGGTATTCTGCAAGCGATCCCGTGGTGGCAGCAGCTGCTTAGCCCTCCAGGAAGACAACCAGACCTTCCGGAGAATAGCCCCCTCACTATTCCGCAGCAACAGTCCCTCGTAGCAGCTTCTACTTCTCCGCCCCACCCTCCCACCGGTCGCGATTGGAAACGCCAGGCGGAGGAGAAAGGGGACCCCTCACAACCTGCGCCTGGTCATTTGTTTAATGCTCTTTTAGTCAAATTGACCGGCCGGAGCTGAATTCACCAGCGAGCTGTGCATTCCCAGATTCGATGTGGATGCAATTTTCTCATCTCCTGCCTGGGAGAGATTTTTCATTAGATTTCAATTTGGGCAGCAGATACAGTTAAAAGAGAAAGAAAACATTTGCGTTTCTTTCTTTCTTTCTTTCTTTCTTTCTTTCTTTCTTTCTTTCTTTCTTTCTTTCTTTCTTTCTTTCTTTCTTTCTTTCTTTCTTTCTTTCTTTCTTTCTTTCTTTCTTTCTTTCTCCCTTCCTCACGCACACACGATTTCCTTCAACCCCCTCCCTCCCCAACTTCATTTTGCTTGATCGATGAAAGAGGTCATTTGGTCCGTAATTAGGTCAATAAAATCAATGTTAATTCCTCTGATGGCCCTGAAAGCTAATAAAATTTTCCAGGTTTGCTGGCTTAAAAAGACTCTTTCTCTCTCTCTCTCTCCCTCCCGCCTCGGCCCGTCCAACTCGCCTTGGAACTAATGCAAAAATAACGCTCCGCAGAGGCTGAGCTGTGATTTCTCTTGCAACATTGCTCTGTCTGGCTGGAGAATGGGAAACTGGGGAGATGAACCGCAGCAACCCAAGAGATGTGGAAGGCTTTCCAGGCTGTGGGTTTTCCGAGCTGTGTGGTCTGGTAGTTTTTGCACCTAAGTTTCTCCGGCATCTGGGGGCCCCTTCCGCAAATGCAGAATAATGCATTTTCAATCCACTTTCACCATTGCTTGCAAGTGGATTTTGCTATTCCGCACAGTAAAATCCAGCTGCAAAGTGCATTGAAAGTGGATTGAAAGTGCATTATTCTGCATGTGCGGAAGGTGCCTATGGTTGGGCCAAACGTTGGGAGAAAAAAAACTACCAGACCACGGCCACACAGCCCGGAAAACCCACAACAGCCAGGTCATTGCGGCTGCGAAATCCTTAGAACATGTAGAGGCGGAAGAATCCAACCACGGCGTTTGGAAAGCGACGGAAACCGGGGCTGGACAAACTTGCCCCCATGGAGTCGTTTGTTGCCTTTACTTAAACCAGCGCTCACACAAACACACAAGCAATTGGCAACAATGTCAAGACGCTCAAGGGCTCCTTCCCCCGGCTTCGTCCGCCTTTATAGTCCCCGGTCTCTTTCTAAATTTCTTCCCCTCGCTTAAATCCTGCCTTTTAGGAGATTGTGGGGAGGGGGGGAGAGTTACAAAAACCGCATTAACTTTTTAAAAGGAAAGGTCTGGGAAGGGGAAAGATGTACAGGGGGTTTGGCGCAGCTGAGGGGTTAGAGGGAAAAAAAAACAGCTCCTAATAAGATCAATAAGGGGGAAAGGGGCTGCCAAGGGGAGCAAGAGAATCTTCACAAAGGTCTAGTAGGCTAAAGACCTTTGACATACATTGCGGATTAATTGGGCCCTCGGCCGAGGAGAAAAGGAGGGCTTCCAGTTAATTAGTCCCGAAACGAATCAAGCTAAACATTCGGCAGAATGGGCTCCAGCGCCAGGTTTGTTAGGCAGGATTTAAGGATCAGCTTTTGTGCGGGACAAATTGGAGGCGAGTAGCGTGGTGCTGGCCGACACTGTGGGTTTTGTGAACTGGCGACAGCTCTCCTCCCTGGGAAAGGCGGAGGAGGGGGGACCCCAGGCCGGAGCGGACCTTGGCGCTGCCACCACCCCGCCTCATTAGCTCATGTCTGATTCCTTTGGGAAGAGCCCTTAATCGAGAGTGGCACACACAAGCAGGCGCGCATACAAGTGCGCACGTACGCGCCACAAAACGCACGGCTTGGGGGCTCGGTGGCGGGGGCTGCCCTGGACAGGACTTGGTCTTTCAAGGTCAGGACCGGCCAAGCTCAGACTGGCCAAAGTCTTGCTGGAACGGGTCCAGAGGAGGGCAACCAAAATGGTGAAAGGTCTGGAATCCATGCCCTACGAGGAGAGACCTAGGGAGCTGGGGATGTTTAGTTTGGTGAAGAGAAGGTTAAGAGGTGACATGATAGCCATGTTTAGATATTTGAAGGGATGTCACGTTGGTGAGGGAGCAAGCTGGTTTTCTGTTGCTGCAGAGAATAGGACCAGGAGTCATGGGTTCAAGGTGCAGGAAAAGAGATTCCACCTAAACATTAGGAAAAAATTCCTGACAGTAAGGGCTGTTCGACAGTAGAATGCACTACCTCGGAGTATGGTGAAGTCTCCATCCTTTGGAGATTTTTAGAGAGGCTGGACGGCCATCTGTCAGGAGTGCTTTCATTATGCCTTCCTGCATTGTAGGAGGTTGGACTTGATGGCCCTTGGGATCTCATTCCGCACATGCAGAATAATGCACTTTCAAACTGCTTTCAGTGCTCTTTGAAGCTGTGCGGAATGGCAAAATCCACTTGCAAACAGTTGTGAAAGTGGTTTGAAAATGCATTATTTTGCGTGTGCGGAATGAGCCTATGATTCTACCGGATCCATTTAGCTGGAGATGTGGGCGATTGAACCTGTGATCTTCTACATGGCAAACAAATGCTCTCCCACTGAGTCCCAGCCAAACACTGAAGACCAAACACACACACACACACACACGTGCGCGCGCGCGCGCATGCACAGGCACAGGCACAGGCACACACCACGTATGTTTTGCTCAGGAGTCAGTTCCATTTATTTGTATTCAAGGCACTTGACTGCAGCCTCGAATGAATTAGTAAGAAAACACACCAGGGGATAAGAAGAGCTTTCCTGGTCCATGTAGCTTCGCACCCTGTTTTTCCTAATCTTCTGGGAAACACAAGCAGGATATGGCATCTTCCTCCGCTGTTGCCGGGGTGCATCTGATAGTTCGAGTCGGGCTGACTCCGAAAGTAACAGAGAGCTGTGGTGGCTAGAAGCGCTGACAGACCTCTTCTGCACACATTTGGCTAATACCCTTTTGAAATCCTCCCTGGCTGCTAGTTCCACCACAGTTTTCTATGGCCCCTTCCGCACACACAAAATAATGCATTTTCAAACCACTTTCACAACTGTTTGCAAGTGGATTTTGCTATTCCGCACAGCTTCAAAGAGCACTGAAAGCAGTTTGAAAGTGCATTATTCTGCATGTGCAGAATGAGCCTATGAGTCAATTTTCATTTTCAAAAACCGGGGGGGTGGGGGGGCTACGCTTACTTTTGAAAAAAAATTTTTTAACAGTCGGGCTTTTCAGGATGGGAGATCCAAGACGAATTACATAGCACAAATCAACCAATAGGAGAATTAAGAGTTTAGATTTATACTCCACTTTCTTGAAGGAGTCCCAAAGAGACTTTAAAACTTCCTCTTTTCCTCTCCCCACAACAACACCTTGTGAGGCTGGTGAGGCTGAGAGAGTTTTCAGAGAATTGTGACTAACCCAAGATTAATGGAGGCTTAATGTAGAGGTTTAATGTAGAGGAATCAAACTCGGTTCTCCAGATTAAAGTCCACAGCCCGTAACCAGTACCCGGCACTGACTAGGGGACATTTACTGAACAGTATGATAGGGTTTGGATTACAGAAATCTGAAAACAAAGCAGAAATCTAAAACAGAGCTGAAACAAAGCAGGAGCATATGTCAGATGGTGTGGAATACTACCTAATTTGCTGCATGCTTAGTAACTGGATCATAGAATCATAGGCTGATTCTGCATGGGCCAAAAAAAGCAGTGTGAAAACGGTATGAAAACAGTATAAACCCTTTTACACCGTTTTAAACCCTTTTACACCATTTTCACACTGTTTTCACACTGCTGTTTTTGACCCATGCGGAATCAGCCATAGAGTTGGAAGTAACCACAAGGACCATCCAGTCCAACCCCCTGCAATGCAGGAACACACAATCAAAGCGCTCCGGACACATGTTCACCTAGTCTCTGTTTAAAAACCTCCAAAGAAGGGACTGTAGTACAGTGCCTATCTCTTTACCAATGCAACTTTCTAAACTCAAATCCCACTTTGTTGAGTGAGTGCGCAAAAGAAGGAAAGTCTTCGCTGACTTCTTTGCTGACTTAGAGCAAGGGGATACAACTTAATTGTCAAACTTAATAGTTCAGGTCCACCTTAAAGCGACCATCAAGTTAGTTTTGGCGTTCTTCAGACCGGTCTCTGTCCTCCTCAGCAGTACTCCATGCTGTATCAGTATGTCTATAGCGTGATCAGTCATGAGTCATAGGAGCTCAAAATTCGTAAGATTCCAATTTAATTTCTGACACGAACTTGCTGGGTGGCCTCAGGATCAGCCTTTCCTTTGCTGGATGGGGAGTAACAATAATGTTCTGTTCTGCATGCCCTGTTGGATTACCATATCCTGATTTGGATGGCTCAGGTCAGACTGATCTGGTCAGATCTCAGAAGCCAAGCCGGTCCACTCCTGACTTTGTATTATTTGGAGATCACCCAGGAATGCCAGAGTCATTGTACGGAGGAAGGCAATGACTAACCACCTCTCAAATTGCCTTGAAAACCCAGTTCTTATATGTGTGCCAATTTGCCATCAAGTCTTATGTTCTTATGTTCTCAAGTCACAGCCAACTTATGGCAACCCCACAGGATTTTCAAGGCAAGGGATGTTCAGAGGTTGGTGGCACCACATTGGTTCCCCTATGTTAGGAGCCTTCCACTCAAATCTTGGGAATTATCATCATCAACAACAAAAAGATGGGATGGCCAATGAGCAATACATCAGCATTTGGACTAAGCAAATCTGAGGAGGTTTTCAAGGCAAAAGATGTTTAGAGGTGGTTTGCCATTGCCTGCCTCCCCATGAACGGAGAGAGTTCTGAGGAAACTGTGACGGGTCCCAGCAAGCTTCATGTGGAAGAGTGGGGAATCCAATCCATTCTCCAAATAAGAGTCTGCCTGCTCTTAACCGCACACACACTGTCTCTCCTACTCCTCTGCATAGCGACCCTGGTATTCCTTGATGGTCTTCCATCCCAGTTCTAACCAAGACCGACTCTCCTTAGATTCTGAGATCTGATTAGATCCGGCTGACCTGGCCCATCCAAGTCCCACCCTGTTAATGGGCAAAATTAGGAAGATGCATTGATACAGACCTAGAGATAGCAATTTACACCACTATATTGCTATCCAACACTGCAGGTGTACACCATTTAACTACTGTGTTTAAAAACTCATGCTTGCTTGCAGTCCTGAGTTTGCTGCCTTTCAGATTTCCTTAGTCCAAATGCTATTGAATTGCTCATTGGGCATCCCATCTTTTTGTTGTTGATGATGATGATGATCATTTCCAGGATTTGAGTGGAAGGCTCCTAAGAAGATAGAGGTAAGGTATGGATATCTGCTAGGGCAGTGATGGCGAACCTATGGCACGGGTGCCAGAGGTGGCACTCAGAGCCCTCCCTGTGGGCACGCGCAAACAGAGTCACCTCCCCCCCACACACATCTAGGCTGGCCTGGGCCACCGAGCTCGATTATTAGCATTAAACCTAAGATCTAGTTTTGGGGAAGCAGTGTAGGTAACCCTGTTAAGTGCTGTTAAACCCCACTGATTTTCATGCGAAGAACTAAAGCACAATCCTTTACCTGGGAGTAAGCTTGGTTGCTGGCAATGGGGCTTGCTTCTGAGTAAACCCTCCTAGGGTCATGATTCATCTGTTGGAAGAGTTGCACTGTTGCTTCAAAGCAAAGCCACTGACTACCACCAAGCTTACTCCTGAGTAATGCATGCCTCGGAGCCAACCGTTTTTCTAAACTGAAAGCTCAGTATTCAGGTTAAATTGCCGTGTTGGCACTTTGTGATAAATAAATGGGTTTGGGGTTGCAATTTGGGCACTTGGTCTCGAAAAGGTTCGCCATCCCTGTGCTAGGGCGAAGTCCCTTCAGTCAAATAAACTGATATTGCAAGATGCGAGTTCAGGACATCAGGCGACTCAACCAGCCCCATCCAAAGGCTCCTTCACCGCTGTACATTCGGTGATCTACGTCGTAGCAAACCGCCAAGCCCTGGTTTGCTGTTTCCCTTTGACAAGAGGGAGATAGCAGGTGCATGGAGGGACTCAGATATGTCATATCCAAAAGGACGGGACGTCATCCGGGGCAAGGGCAGTCCGCCTAGACATCTCCAGACCGAGATGTCCCCGTCCTTGTGCCAAGAAAGAATTCAAAAAGAGACTCCAGCACGAAGCTGCTGAGTTTGGAGCTGATCTGCAAATTTTTACCCTGTCCTGCGGGGAGTGGCAATTTTACTGTGGAAAGTAATTATCTCTCCTCGCCACGGTTTATTCATCTTGCTCTGCTGATTCCTGGCTGGGTGGGTGTGATCCACGCCCACTGCGGTTGGTTTTTTCACTCTTTGCCCGGATCGCTTTATCATCGGGCATCTGCAAAGCCATGAGAAAGGGTTTGTCCCGCTTGGCTGCTTTCCCTCCCGATGTAACCCTTGCGAGCTACAGTCCTTTTGCCCCTGAACTGTCGTCTGCAAGAAATACTAGCGGGGGTGGGGGGAGGGAGGGAGATATGTGTTTTCGCACTCCTATATTCCAGCTGGGTGACCTTGAGCTAGTCACAGTTCTTCAGAACTCCCTCAGCCCCACCTACCTCACAAGGTGTCTGTTGTAGGGAGAGGAAGGGGAAGGAGCTTGTAAGCCACCTTGAGTCTCCTTACAGGAGAGAAAGTGGAGTAAAAATCCAAACTTCCTTTTCTTTCTTTCTTTCTTTCTTTCTTTCTTTCTTTCTTTCTTTCTTTCTTTCTTTCTTTCTTTCTTTCTTTCTTTCTTTCTTTCTTTCTTTCTTTCTTTCTTTCTTTCTTTCTTTCTTTCTTTCTTTCTTTCTTCCTAATGCGTAGGATTTCAGCCTTAACTGTGCTCTAAAAATTAAATTAGGCTAGTAGAACCTTCCAATCCAAGAACACTGATTCCAGGCAGCATAAACTTTCTTGAGTCAGAGCTTAATTCCATGGAGTGAATACAGCCAAAGCAGCTATACAGAAAAGGAGGTGGGGTTGGATGAGACACGAGAAGAGGCCCGTGCAAAAATACCAGTAGGTAAAAGACTAATCAGCCCATTCAGAGTGGGTGAGAACCACTCCCAGATTTAATATGGGCTGGGCAGGATTAACCAAAATCGAATTATGTAAAACGTCAAGCAGAGTCAATAGGGTGGCAACAAAAACCTATAAAGATAGTGAAATAATTAACATCTGCAAAGTGTGGATCCTGCTGAGGCATTGGCACCTCCAGTGCGTGCGGAAACCAAGGTCTTTATTCAAGCCTGGGAGGGGAAGGAATAATGATAAACCTCTTGATGAATTTAGTTTTGCACTTTCGCTTTAGACTCTCCCTTTGAAGCTCTTTCCACGGTCTAAAAAAGAGGAGGATACACACCCAAGTCAGGTGGCCAAAAGTAGTCTGGGTGGCTTAAGTCCTCTGATTTTGCACACTGACCTTGATTGCGGTTGTCATTATACGGGGAGGGAAAAGGCTGGGGTTCAAAAGTTCTACACAAAGGAACAAGAACAGCCTTTCCTCGGAACTAAAGCTTTATCTACTTCGACTTCTTTCCCGCAAGGCAGCATTGCAACACTCTTCCTATCATGTTTGTGTGTATCAGTCAGTTGGCCCCGGGTAGACTGCTCTTCAACATGGAGGCTCCATTCTTCATCAACCCTTCTGATAGCTGCTGAACCTGTGCGCCATTTGCCTGTCACTATATTTCATCACAGCTAGATCTCATAGCAATGAATGGCGTTAAGCGAGTTGGGCATTGTGTGAAGAACTTTGGCCTCTTTCGAATCTGGTGCCCAGCAACTTCAACTTTGACCTCGATTTCGGATAGTACTGGACACAAGCATCCTAGCCATCTTTCTTCCTAAACAAACAAAGCCCCCAATTCTTAAGCCTTTTCTCTTAATATGACTTCACACATTCTGCAGCTGAGCCCCAGCCCCCAACAGTCTAACCATCTGTTCTGCCAAAGGAGTAGGCACTGGCAGGGATTGTCTCGAAGCTGTTTCTTGGCCTCTGGTCCTGTGCTGTGGAGAAGGGCAGCAGAACTAGACTCTCCAGGGAACCCCCAGTGCATGCAGAGGAACAGCAGGGTCTATGTTGTTTGCTCTCTGGCACTGCATTCGTAGAACCCCTGAGTCAGGAGGCCAAAGCTATGTTTAATTTGGTAATCATTGTGGAACACAGTGGATTCCATGATATCCACCGTTCCTATCCAATGGTTTCTTTGGAGGGCTGGATTTCTTCTGCTGGTCCCTTTAGTATCGCCCAGGGTAATAGTGACATTTATTTGTTTGTTTGTTTGTTTGTTTGTTTGTTCAATTTCTTAACCGCCCTCCCCCAAAGGGCTCAGGGCGGTGCACAACATAATTATAAAACATTAAAACTATTATACTGGTTCTGGTGGGTTTTCTGGGCTGTGTGGCCGTGATCTGGTGGATCTTGTTCCTAACATTTCGCCTGCATCCCTGTGGCATCTTCAGAGATATATCACAAAGAAAAGTCTGTTTCACACTGTGAAACACATTGATACACCTCTGTGATACACCACTGTGAAACAGACTTTTCTCTGTGATACACCTCTGAAGATGCCAGCCACAGATGCTGGCGAAACGTTAGGAACAAGATCCACCAGACCACGGCCACACAGCCCGGAAAACCAGTTGAATCTGGCCGTGAAAGCCTTCAACAAAACTATTATAATTTAAAACCATTTAAAACACTGACAGAATTTCTAGAGAACTTCTATCCAAAACAAGCATTTGATTTCTCGTGGTGTAGTGGTTAAGAGCACGTGCACTCTAATCTGGAGAACTGGGTTTGATTCCCCGCTCTGCCACTTGAGCTGTGGAGGCTTATCTGGTGAACTAGATTAGCTTGTGCACTCCAACACATGCCAGCTGGGTGACCTTGAGCTAGTCACAGTTCTTTGGAGCTCTCTCAGTCCCACGGTCCCACCCACCTCACAGGGTGTTTGTTGTGAGGGGGGAAGGGAAAAGAGTTTGTAAGCTCCTTTGAGTCTCCTTACAGGAGAGAAAGGGGATATGAATCCATCTCCTCTTCCTTCTCCTTCTTCTCCAAATCGGAAGTTAAACAGAAGGAAAGGATGGGAGGGTGACTTGGCAAAGAGTCCAATAGCATCCTTTCTCCCCCCTCTGCCCTTTTAAAAATGTTGCTTAATGGTTCCCAGCCTAACACGAAGCTCCAGAGCAATAGCCAGAGCAGCAGAAATTTAAGGGGCGCTCAGACACCTTGAAGGCTTTAAAATAAAAAAAAAAAGATACTACAAAAGCATTCCTGGAATAATTGCTCCAGGCATATGTTGCATCTTGGGAAGACTGTTAGTCCAAAACTCTTTTCTGATCTTTATGAGCCTACGTGGTGTGGTAGATAATGGTTGCAGTTTGAGATTTTGATCTGGGAGAAACCGGTTCAGACTCCAGTCTGCCATGGAAGCTTGATGTGTGATCTTGGGACAGGCTCAGGCTAACCCATCTCACAGGGTTGTTGTGAGGAGAACATAAGACTGGTGAGGTACACTGCCCTCAGCTGCTTGGAGGAAGAACTGCATAAAAACATAGTAAATATTGGTAAATGGAATCGCTGGAGCCTGAGGAAGAGGGCCAGATGGAGGGTGTAGTCCAGATGTTCATGGACTACAATTCCCATCAGCCCCTGTCAGCATGGTCCATTGGACTGGCAATCTGCCTGTGCACTGGCAAAGGAGTCAAATGCACCAGCACAACCTTGTGCCAGTGTAACCCCTATGTTAAGAATCGGATGACGCCGAAAGGGGTGGAGACTGAAAGAAACAGAAGGTTGCAGAACTCATGAAGTTGGAGGAAGCGAGGCTGGGATCTTGTCTGATTATTATAAGCTCTTAACACCTTTTTAAAGGAAACCTCAATGTTGTTGGGAACTAGTGGGAAGGGAGATGTTTATTTCTGCTATATTGTAAACGTTAGAATTTATTGTTTCAGGGTTTTGTGTGTGTAATTGGTGAGAGTTCTTTTGGGGACCTTCATCCTCTCAGTTCCAGTACACCAAGTATTCTGGAGTCTTCATGAGCCACCCTCTTGCAGGAAGAAATGGACTTGGCATTATCAGACTGTAATTAGAGAGTCTTGAAATGAAACTTATTCTGGACCTTGAATTGTTATGTTAAGAATACTTGATTACTGTTATATGTTAAGAAAAAGTAAACAATTTTGTTTAAAATTCAGTTGTTGCGAAACTTCTTCCAAGTCCTGCCCCACTGAACCCACAAGCTGAAGTTACACCAGTTCCTATGGCCAATCACTCCCCCAATATGAATTGGGCTGCCCGTCTATATACCCTGGTCATACTCAATGCCTTCCACGTGAGACCCTGTTTCACCCTTTGAAATAGGACCTGTTCAGCTAGATTGGTGTGGGAGCCTTGTGTATCCAACCTAGTGTTCCTCATGAGCAGGTGTATGCTGGGTGGTTGTCACCTTTCCATCACCCCACCTGTGCTAAGGGATGGAATTATATCCTTACAAGATATCAGCAATCTCCTTTTGCCTGTTGAATATTCTAAATAGCTGGCTGAGCAATACAGGACAGAATGTCATTTCTTTATTTAATGCCTCTAATATTTATTGCTTCTCCCCCCCCTTGTCTATCTTTCCATACTTTTGCTGATTCTCAGAATCTGCCTTCAATTTTGCTGAAATTAAATTCTAAGAACACTCCACCCCCATACCTGGCACCCTGAAATCCAATTTCTTGAATTAAAGCTATAAAATCATTTGCTACCCACAGGCAAACTTAAATTCACACCCTTTTATGCCTACATCCTCACTATTAAAACTATCTAGGTGAGGGAGTTTTGCCAGGTGATGCTGTTCAAACCCCAGAACCAGTGCGATCTAAAAAGCTGCCTTTGCTAAGAGATTTCACTTCAACCCCACCCTCTCTGTCTCTCCCACAGAGCCTATCAAAGCAATGCAAAACACACCACAGTCTCCAAGGAAACTATCTGGTGGATCACAATACAGGATTCCAGAGATGGTCCCTCCTTTTTCACCTGGCTCAGGGCCCTGTCTTTCCTTTCTTCTCACCCGCCCTTCATGTTGCTGATCCTGTTGGTCACTTGGATTTAAAAAAAAAACACTTTTCAAGAGAGCAACCTTCCATCAAGTAGAAATCTTCATTTGCTTTTGCCAAGGAGAATGTAAAGCAACTGCGAAACAAGTCCAAACAGTTTTGATCAAAGATGAGTATGACAGCAAAATACTAGAGTTTAGAGAGTCCCGTTGTTCCCAGATGTAGAAATCACTGCCATCCAATGATGTTGGCTGTAAGTCTCCCCAGTCTGGATATTCTAAGAGTTCTGCAAGATTTTTTTTTGCTGATATCATTCATGGTATCAGCAGCCATTTGCATAATTGCTTTTCTTTAGAAGTGTGCTAACACATGAGCCAGAAAAAGCAAGTTTGCCGAAGGTGCAGATAATAGCAGGCTTTTAACACAATACTTCAAAACTACAGATCAGAGTAGCATGTCATGCAATGAAGCAGTAATCAAGAAACACCAAGTCAGCTGTTCAAAAGTTTGCAATTGATGTGCTGTCATCTTTTCTTTTCCTTTTTGCCATCAAGTCACATTTGCCTTATGGTGGCCCCTGGTGAAGTTTTCAAGGCAAAAGATGTTCAGAGGTGGTTTGCCACTACCTGCCTCTGGGCCACGATCCTGGTATTCCATGGAGGTCTCCCATACAAATGCTGGCCAGAGTCAGGGCTGAGAGTGTGTGACCGGACCAAAGTCACCCCACAAGTTTCCCTGGAAGAGTGGGGATTCAAACTTGAGTTTTCAGGTTTTAGCCAAATGTAAGGGAACAGAAGTTAAATATTCAGATTTTCAGAACTTGGTTGAGTATCTACAATGAAGAAGAGGAAGAGGAGGAGGAGTTTGGATTTATACCCCACCTTTCCTGTAAGGAGACTCAAAGTGGCTTACAAGCTCCTTTCCCTTCTTCTCCCCACAACAGACACCTTCTGAGGCAGGTGGGGCTGAGAGAGTTCTGACTGTGACTAGCCCAAGGTCACCCAGCAGGAATGTAGGAGTGCGGAAACACATCTGGTCCATCAGATAAGCCTCTGACCACTCAGGTGGAGAAGTGGGGAATCAAACCTGGTTCTCCAGAGTAGAATCCACCTGCTCTTAACCACTACACCATACTGGCAAAGAAACATCAGTGACAGCCATACCCAGATTCGACAAAGCTGATGAATACATGAAGAGACCTGATGAATCAGCACAAATCAGACTATTGGTCCATCTGCGCCCATATCCCCTGCTCTAGGTGGCAGTGGCTCTCTAGGCAGAGATCTTCCCCATCACCTGACCCTTCTAATTGGAGATGCCACGGGTTCAGGCTGGGGCCTTCTGCATGCAAAGCAGATGCTCTATCACTAAGCCTAATCTCCACCACAAATAAAATAGGCCTTACCACACCCATTTAATCATCCTGTTATATATAAGGCTGTGGTGGTGACGACTCACTTCCAGCCAGAGGCGTAGCACCACCAGGGCAGGGTGGGATGCGACAGTCCGGGTGGAGCTGCCGAGGAGGTGTGGCCAGGCCATGGACGGGGTCTGGCGGGGGCAGGGCATGGGCATTCCGGGGCTGGGGTGGGCGGCACTGCGGCACTGCGGCAGGGACACAGGGTGAGCACACGCCCTGGGTGGTGTTTCCCCTTGCTCCGCCTCTGCTTCCAGCCAATTGCCACATACATACAGCTTGGGGGTGGGGCTTACACAGAATGGGTTAAAAACAATACGGACAAAACAGTGGAATGTGATGGTTACTCACACCCTCCCATGCTCATCCTTCTCTCCCACTGCAGTATAATTACAGTCACTGTACAGTTTGCAGCTGCCAGAGGAGGAGCAGGTGCAAGTGTTGGCCACAATTGCACTGTTAACTGTTGCGTGCCAATGTAGGCATCTGGGAAGAGGAGGAGGAGGAGGAGGCAGATGGTGACACAAGGCCAAGGAGGGAGGAGAGGCAGGAGGGGTTGCTCCCCTCACTGGCTGCCTTTAGCTCTTGCATGCTGATGTAGGTGCCTGGGAAGAGGATGAGAATGAAGGGGGAGCTGGTGATGTGGGGCCAAGGGGGGAAGAAAGGCAGGAATGGTTGGCCCCCTTGGAGGGTACCATTGACCCACCAACAGTATTCTAGAGCCGGTTGTATTTGTTCATACAATGGGCTTTACTGCTAGTATATAACATAAACGTTTTTCTAATTCTTTCAGAGGATGAGCATGTTTCTATTGCCAAACAAGGCATGGTTTTTCTACATGGACATAAACAAGTATCTCACGAGATAAATCTCAGCGCTATGGGTAATGCATCCATTTAGAGCCTTCCAGCTTAGAAGAAACTGAAGAGTTCTAGCAATGGGCGCACAACATTCTTTTTACAATTAGTGGTATTTCTGTCAATTAAAAATGTAATGAAATATGTTTTATTATTTTGAGCTGTTTTTGTCGAACTTTGTCCTCCATTTTGGATTCTGGGCGGGCAACAAAGGACTGCAAGACAGCTATCCAAAATTGGCCCCTTTCCCAGGTTTGGCTCACTGGGAAATTCAGTTTGGCTCACTGGGAAATTCATCCTCACTGGGAATTTCAGTTGTTTTCACCTGTGCAGGTGTGTGTGGTGTAGCACCTATTTGGATCGGAGCTATAAACAAAAATATAAACACAGCCCAGTCCCGTTTCTTCCACAAAATTATGGGCTTACCAAATTGTGCTTCATATGCAGCCCTATGTTTAGAACTCGGGCAAATATCATATGCCACGATGGCCTGGCTGAGAACTGTCAGATACTGGCTACGTATCCACTATTTGCAGGATCACTCCAGTTTGTTACACCTCATGCTTTCCGACTATGCAAATTCTAGGTGGCTGAAACTAGTTGAGGGAAAAATCAACACTCTTGGCTTTTCATTAGAGTCGTTAGTCCCTCTTTCCTATCAGAACATATAGCTGCTTGAAAAAACTAAGCTATTAGAACAAGAGTATCGATATGATAACAGCTATGCAGGGAACGGTTCCCCTGACCCTGCTTATTCCAATTGAACAAGGACACATGGCCAATTATTTACAGTGGATCACCAACCCTAAATTAAGAAGAGCTTTAACACTGGCCAGATTCAATCTAATGCCTTCTATGCTGCTCTCTATGGCAGATATCAACAAATTGATAAACAGAGGAGGCTATGTCCATGCAATATGGGTCAGGAGACACTCGATCATACCCTCTTTCATTGTGTATATTTGCAAAAAAATCAGAATGTCACAATCTGCACTTATCCCATTTCTGTATAACAATCTAACTGATGCTCTTAAGATACCTATGCTTTTGAACAACATGGATCCCACAGTGTGTGAGAATGTAGCAAAATTTCTGCTAACAATAATAGACATAAGTCTAGATGAATACCAACCAATGTCTATGTATTATGACCACATATAGCCAGCAGTAATTTTGCTAGCTTCTGTCAGTATCCGATGACGTTTAAGTGAGTTAACTTAGCTGAAGGAATGTCCTATAGTTACAGAAGGACCATGTATATATTTTAGTATTTAGTATTTTAGTACCAGTGTCTATAATTGTGAGCAATAATGGGCAAATTTTGTATGCTGATTTTGTATGTTTATTTTATGCCAATAAAGGCTTGTGAATACTGAAGGTGTGTGTGGTGGACACCCTAAGGAAGATTTAACGATTCAGTGACTTTTGTTTGGGAGCTGATGGCCCCGTTTTCTGCTCGGTTTCAGTTTCAAAACTTTCTGATTCCCTTCTTTTCTCCCTGTTTCTTTGAGGGCAGTGGGGAGGAATATTTGAAAGCACAAGCATTTAGGTTGGGTTTTCATGTGCTATATGTGACTACTAGAGGATGGAGACAAAGAAAGCTACATCCACTTGTCTTGCCTGCTGTGGCAACTTGACTTTTTTCAATTTCCAGAAGTCAGCAAACGGAAAATCTAATTTTCACTCAAACTTCTTTTCTTTTTGGGATTGCTCTGAGACAATCATGTTTATGTAACTTTAGCCATGATCAATGAATTAATAGAAAAGCAGGGTGTATGTCTGATAAGACATAAGATGAGAACAATGAGAAAATGGATCCAGTGGGATGCAGTCGCTTAACTAAGTAGACCCAGATTCAAATCTCTACCTGGCCAACAACCCACTGGGTGACCAGATACACTCTCAGTCGCCCTAACCTAGTTTGATGTGGTTTGACATGAAGGTAAACTGGTGGAAAGGAGAGCAATCCATGCTGCTCTGAAATCATCAGAGGAAGAGTAGGATGGGCTACTTATATAATTCATTAACATGCAAATTAACAACAACAAACCCTCAACCAATGTCCCAACACTGTCTTGACCATGAACACGGTCTGCACACCCATTGGTTGGGGGTTCATCATGGAACTAAAAAATCATGGCAGGGGAATGCCGCCTTGTGATCCGCTGCCCTGCTGCCCCCAAACAACCTCTCCATTGCTTTGCCTGCCCTCTAACCTCCCCCCCAACCAAGCCTCCATAGCAGGGAAGCAGCACCTTGTGGGTCACTGCCCCACCACACTCCCAACAGCCACCTTGTTGCCCCACCTCTCCCACCAACTGAGACAACCCCTTTCTCCCGCACTCCCTCCCAACAGCCTTCTACACTTAACTGTTTTCCTGGCATTGGGGCCCCCATCTCCCTTCCCAAGACCTGCTGGCCTTGGAAAGCAAGGTGGGGGGAGAAGTAGGCTGGTTATACATTCAGGATTGCCCTTCTCACTCCACCTCTCAAACCTGGGGGCCTTGGAAAGTGGGGGTGAGGGGAAGACAGCACGATCCTGCCTGTGGGATGGAGCTAGCTCTGTCCCACATGCAGGATCACCCTCCCCACCCCACTTCCAAAAGCCTGGAGGCCTTGGCAAACAAGGTGTGGGGGGAAAGACAGTATGGGGGTGCTTATGAAGATGGGGGAGCTCTCTCCATCTTCACAGGCACCCTGGTGGCTCCCCCCATTTCCTAAGTCAGGATCCCAACTTTGCAATGGGTGGCAGTAGGGTACCTGTGAAGATGGGGAGAGTTTCTCCCATCTCCTTAGGCACCCTCCCCCTGTTTGCAAATCTGGATCCCGGCTTTGCAAAGAGGGGGGAGCCAGCAGGGCCAAGTGGGGAGGAAAGGAAGGAGGAGCTGCCCCCTAGAGACATTGTTCCCACCAACAGCTTTCTAGTTTTCAAACCACTTTGAATTAGTTCGTGCAACGAGTTTTACTGCTAGTGTGTTAAATAAGCAAGGCTGAGACTGGGTAGATGCAGATGAAGATAGGGCTCCTGTAGCCCGACTGGTTATGCAGCAGAGTTTACTTCAGCAACTACAGATTTGCAGTTCAGCTTGGTTTAAATTTAACCCAACTTTCTTCCAACTTACTTCACCTTGAACCGGAATTTCTTCATTTTTCTCACCCTTTCAGGATGACTGGTACCAGCTCAGATTCTGTCTTCTACACAAGGACTACAATTTCAGGAAACCATTATATATAATTGCTCTAGACTGAAAGGGGCAAGAGGTGAGATTAACCTGGATTACGTGTTGCAGATTTGGGCTAAAAATATCCCATGTGATACATTAGCTAGAATGTCACCCTAAATTGAACCCCCACCCCAGTTCATTAATAAATCTCACTCTGGGGCCTTGGGCCATTCTCACTCTTAGCCTAATCTACCTCACAGGGCTGATGAGAGGACATAACAAAGAACCCTATGGTGTAGTGGTCAAGAGCAGGTGGATTCTAATCTGGAGAACCGGGTTTGATTCCCCACTCCTCCATCTGAGTGGCAGAGGCTTATCTGGTGAACCAGATGTGTTCCTGCACCCCTACATTTCTGCTGGGTGACCTTGGGCTAGTCACAGTTCTTTGGAACCCTTTCAGCCCCACCTGCCTCACAAGGCATCTGTTATGGGGAGAGGAAGGGAAAGGAGCTTGTAAACTGCACTGAATCTCCTTACAGGAGAGAAAGGTGGGGTATAAATCCAAACTCTTCTCCTTCTTATCCTGCTCTGAACTGTTTTGAAAAAGGATGCAGATAAAAGTCTGCATAGAATATAGATAAAGGCGGGGTTTTAGTCTGATAATAACACAGCAAAACTAAGGCTCATTCCGCACATGCAGAATAATGCTCTTTCAAACTGCTTTCAGTGCTCTTTGAAGCTGTGCAGAATAGCAAAATCCACTTTCAAGAAGTTGTGAAAGTGGTTTGAAAATGCTTTATTTTGCCTGTGCAGAAGGGGCCTACGTAACAGTCTGCTTTTCCTGAAGTTTGTATCAGCGCCATAGCATTGCTTCCGTTGGCAGAATAAAAGTTTTTTTCTTTATGTCTGTTTAAAAAATTAGAATCCCTGTCCACAATATGCCCTTCATAATGATGCAACACACCCTTTGCAGCTGATTTTATTTTCTTGCAGCAATTCAGCATCATCAGAGAGAAGCACAACTGCAGATGGAAAACTCTTTCTTTGCTCCCAGAACTGGACCACCTCCCTCTGATGCTGCACTTCTTTCACGAGTTGAGACCAGCTACTAGAGGAGCACAGCGGAAGAAATACATTTGTGAGAAACAGGATACAAAACATGAAACACAGTGCAATCTTAGAGAAAGACACTCCACTGAAATGAATGGACTTAGGTCAGTGGTGGGATTCAGCAGGTTCACACCTCTTTGGCAGAACCGGTTGTTAAAATGGTAAACAATGCAGTCCAATTTCACTGCACTTTGCAGCTGTGCAGAATAGCAAAATCCACTTGCAAACAATTGTGGCAGTGGACTGAAAATGCATTCTTCTGCATGTGCGGAAGGGGGCTTAGACTGGAGTAACTCTCTTTAGAATTGCTGGATAAATATGCAGCTCTTTGTAGGATGCTGGGAAGTATACAAATGGGGAGTCAAAGTAGCATCTGCACAACCTGGTCACACCACAAAATCTCTCCCATTTGGAATTCAGTGAAATCTGCCCCCCCCCCCCCGCTCCGCCCTGCCCCTTTGGCAAAATTCTGGGTAAGAATCTTTGAAACTAATCGCTAAAAGACAATTCAAGTAGAATAGGAATGATGTGTATTGGATTGATTGATGTGATCGTATATCAGAATTCCCTGTTTCTATTGAGTCTTTAGTCAGACCTAGAGTGAACAAGTTATTTTTAAATAAAAGATTCAGTTAATACATTGACTCTTCATTGGCTGGGTGATACAGTTTTGTGTTGAACCTAGAACAAGCAAATAAACAAACCTCAATATCTCCCTTGGAAATTCAGGGCTGTGCCCTGCAAAAAAAGAGGATGTTTTAATGGAAAACTCAGCACTGCCATTTAGTGGTTACTGCATTGTTTTGATGAAATCAAAATAGTCTTTAATCTCTGGGTAGCTGTTTAAAGTAATGCCTCTTCACATGTGAGTCCAAGCAGCAGTGGCATATTTGCCTAGGGACAGGGGGTACCCTCTGTCCCTGGGCACCAGTGATTCTCCACTCCTCCACATGAAGCCTGCTTGGTGACATTGGGCTAGTCACAGTTCTGGCAGAACTCTCTCAGCCCAACATAGAATGTGGTCCTTCTGCATGGAGCCATGTACCCCACTGCTAAGCTACACATGCATGTGTCAAATGCCGTCAAGTCGCAGCTGACATATGGCAACCCAGTAGGGTTTTTCAAAGCAAGAGACTAACAGAAGTATTTTGTCATTGCCTTGCTGTGCATAGTGACCCTGATATTCCTTGGGGGTCTCCCATAGTGATATTCCTTGATCCCATCCAAGTGCAAGACAGAACCGACTCTGCTTAGCTTCTGAGATTTTAGGGCAAACTACACATAGCTACTTTGATCTTTTTGTGACCTGCTTGCTCAACAATCAAATGACTCCATAATGCATGAATGGTACATATGAAAAAGTACTGGGATCATGTGGATATGAGCCACCTTAGAGCAGCAGTGGCGTAGTGGCTAAGAGCAGTGGCTAAGAGCAGGTGCACTCTGATCTGGAGGAACCGGGTTTGATTCCCAGCTCTGCCGCTTGAGTTGTGGAGGCTTATCTGAAGAATTCAGATTAGCCTGTACACTCCCACACACGCCAGCTGAGTGACCATGGGCTAGACACAGCTTTTCAGAGCTCTCTCAGCCCCACCCACCTCACAGGGTGTTTGTTGTGAGGGGGGAAGGGCAAGGAGATTGTAAGCCCCTTTGAGTCTCCTGCAGGAGAGAAAGGGGGGATATAAATCCAAACTCTTCTTCTTCTTCTTCTTATGCTGAAAATACACTTTCACATATATGATGATGATGATGTTATCCATTCAGTCGTTCTCGACCCTTGGTGACCCAATATGCAAGGTCTTTCTCCATTTTTTGATTAAGTACTGCTTCCTTCAGCTGGTTGATGTTCATGCCTGTATCAGCTTTTATGGTATCTAGCCATTGTATTCTTTGGCATCCAGGTCTTCTCCTGCCACTGACAAGTCCAAGCATTATAGATTTTTCTAGTGAATTTGATCGCATCACATGACCAAAGTATGTAAGTCTGAGCCTGGTTATTTTCCCTTCTAGTGATGTGTCTGGTTTTATGCAGCTCAAGACTTCTGCGTTTGTCACCCTAGCTGTCCATGGTATGCATAGTAGCTTCGAACGCATCTATTCTTCTGTCGGCTTTCTTTGTAGTCCAGCTTTCACACCCATACATGGCTTTTCACACGTATACCTCTTTCTGGGCAATGATGGCTTAATATAATTGTGTGAACAGGATTCTGCCTTACATAAGATTAGCCATGCTGAATCAAACCATGCTGGCAGGGGCTGATGGGAATTGTAGTCCATGAACATCTGGAGAGCCACAGGTTGCAGACCCCTGCAATAGACCACCAAGTTCATGGCTAAGGGAGGGAGCATCTGCTTGGCATGCAGAAGATCCCAGGTTCAATCCCAACATCTGTTGGAATATTCAGCCTTGTTTGCATGCAGTGGCAGGAGAAGCAGCAGGGAATTCTGGGAAGCTGCACGAACATTCTAAAGGTGATAGTTAAAAACCATTGGTAGTGTTCTGTTCCCTCACTGCCTCACTGACTGAGTGACTGACTGACTGACTGGCTGAGTGAAAAGATGTTCTCTGTGCTTTGTAAACCAAATGCAACGTAAAAATGCTCTGACAAAGATATTGTATCGCAACCAAACTGTAATAAACTATGAGCCGTGCATGTAACTATATATGTGTGTTACTTTGTTGATGTGTATATACTGTAAATGTTTTGTCTCTCAGTTAAAGTAAATTTTGAATTGTGTCCAAGTTCCAGGTTAGAGGGACTGAAATCCATTCTAGTTTGGGTACTGTTTGGGTACTACTAGTGGCCACTTCTAAGCATCAAATCGGCCATTTAGACTACCAGTAAAGTCAAACCACCAGTCTAGGGGTTTAGCTATGTGAGTGTAATGTGCCCAAGTTCCTGTATATATTACCTGTGTTTTGTAGCACAACCAGCAATCTGATAGGTTTCCCAGGGTGGCTAAATACTGAAGAGGAGGTTTCAGAGGATGTTCCAAAGGTTGCATTGGGTGGATGGAGAGGCTATACAGAATTAATACCAGTGGGCATATTATGGCCCTCATCTTGGGCTCTGGCTGCAATAACAGGGACTCTTGGGTTGCTGTATAAGCCAAAACCCTTATGTTCATGAACTTCTGAGGTAAAATGGCTGGTCTTTTGAGAGTTAACTAATCTAATTTAATGTGCTGCACAATCCACATTTCTGCTCGTTACTTTGATTGACAGGGTTATATATTCTAAATATACCTGTTGCCCTTCATTTAATAGATAGCAGGCAATCTGAAAGGTCTCAACCTGAGACCTGAAGAGCCACATAGAATTGATAATATTCATGTTGGTTGACCAACAGTTTGTCTCATTACCAAGCAGATACCACAGGGAAGCCCACAAACAGAGCTCACGGGGCTCTGCCCTTACCTACTTATGATTCCACAGCATCTGACAACAAAAAGTATTTAGCCTGTGAACCTGGAGATCCCATCTGGTTATTGTGGCTATTAGCCAACGACAGACCTTCAAACAAAACATCTGGCCAACTCCCTTTTAAACCCACCTAAACCACTGCTGGAGAGTCCAGCAAGTGAAGTATTATATCACACAAGCCATGTGCAATGTAATACTTCCTACATTAAATCAACTATGGGTCTGTATTGATTTGGTCATCCTGAACATCAAGGGGTTTGTTTTGTTATGTTCCCTTACTTAGGTACCTTCATATAACATCTGTCTATATTGGGTCGCAGCTTTCAACTTTCCCAGAATCATAATTAGAATCTCAACAGCATCCTGAAGTGAATGGCGTCAGTCTGCCCTCGTTCCTGAGAGGAAGTGGGTGGAAGATAGAGTTACCAACTGCCTGGAGGGGAAAAAATTATGTTCTTTAATAGATGTTTAATAGGATGTTATTTACCAGATTACATTATTTGCCAAAGGAAAGAGGCAGCTGCCCATTTCCACACAATCAGTCTTTCTTAAACAGACCTGGAGCCATTTCCCTCCAAATCTGTTGGCAACTCTAAATGAGTCAGATTTGTCTTATGTGACTGCTGACAAAAAGAGGTGTTCTGACCTTCCTTTGCAAAAGCAGCATCTAAATGCTTAAAGTAAGCTAAAAGAAAACCAGGGCAGGATCCAGCCAAAGACTTAGGAGCAAGTTCCATTAAACTCAACCGATTTATTTCTTGGTGAATATGGGAGAGTCAAACTGCCTGTCCTTGGTTTCTAGGGGAGAATTAACTGAGATCAGGACAAGTTTTCTCTCCTTTAAATAAATAAGGTAGCACAGTTTTTAATGAATGTTTATTCAGAACTAATTATGGGCTTATTTCTGAGAAAGTGGGCAGAGGACCCAATCTTGGGCATGTTTGAGGGGAAAGAGAAGAGGAGATTGAGGGGGGAAATGATTACTCTCTCGAAATACTTGAATGGCTGTCTCTTAGAGGAGGACAGGGAGCTGCTCCTGTTGGCAGTAGAGAATAGGACTTGCAGTAATAGGTTTAAATTACAGGGAGAAAGGTTCTGACTGGATATTAGGAAAAACTTCTCACAGTAAGGGTTGTGCAGCAGTGAGATCAGAGAGGGAGGTGTTGAGCTCTCCCTCACTGGTGGTCTTTAAGAAGCTGTTGGACAAACACTTCTCTAGATGCTCTAGTCTAGGCTGACTGAGTAGGAGGTTGGACTTGATGGTCGGAAGGTGCCCCTTCCAGCTCTATAATTTTCTTTGGGCACTTTCATACATGCAGAATAACGCACTTCCAATCCACTTTCACAATTGTTTGCAAGTGGATTTTCTATTTCACACTGTAAAATCCATCTGCAAAGTGCACTGAAAGTGGATTGAAAGGGCCTTATTCTGCCTGTGCAAAAGTGCCCTGATAGCCCCCTAGTTCTATAGTTATTGCTAAGTGAGTGGGTATAGGCCTGCAGTTTTAAAAATCCTTTTTCTTTTCTTTTTCTTTTTTGGCTGGATCATGTCCCTACTACTAAGCCAAAGACTGAAGTACTCCCAGCTGGTGATAAACTGGCAAAACTAGATAAACAGTGTATATAAACCTCTAAAGAAGAGCAATTACTGCCAGAAGTTCCAGTTCCTATAAAACCTAAGCCAGGTATGATCAAAAGGCTGTTTCATTGTTTATAAAGTGCCACAAGACTGATTGTGAGGGTGCCAACTCGCTTGGGGGAAAATATCATATCTCTTTATAAAGGCTTGATGTGTAGAAAAGGGTAGTTGAAGCTTTTCAGGGCATGGAGAAAAATGATATCATCTGGTAAATTGCATCCCAGGAAGCTTCTGTTAAAGGGACACGACTTCCTCCCCCCCTCCCCTCCCCTCCCCCGCCCACCAGCAATGATTGCAACAAACATTCTGCTAGTAAAGCTTAAAGCTGTTGGTTGTGGTGGGTTTTCCAGGCTGTGTGGCTGTGGTCTGGTGGATCTTGTTCCTAACGTTTCGCCTGCATCTGTGGCTGGCATCTTCAGAGGTATATCACAGAGGGAAGTCTGTTATACACTGTGCCCAGAGTTCTCTTATAACAGATTCTCTCTGTGATACACCTCTGAAGTTGCCAGCCACAGATGCAGGCGAAACATTAGGAACAAGATCTACCAGACCATGGCCACACAGCCTGGAAAACCCACAACCACCAGTTGAATCCGGCCATGAAAGCCTTCAACAATACACTCAAAGCGGTTGTTGGAGGCAATTTATATTTTATCCCAGCTTCCTTCCAAACAGCTCTATGTGGCATGATACACTCCCTATTTTATTCTTACAACAAGCTAGTGGAGTAGGTCTGGCTGAAACAGTGCCCCCTTGGCCCGCTTCCCCAGTAAGTTTCATGTTCTAGGCCCGTGGTGGCGAACCTTTGGCACTCCAGATGTTATGGACGACAATTCCCATCAGCCCCTGCCAGCATGGCCAATTGGCCATGCTGGCAGGGGCTGATGGGAATTGTAGTCCATAACCTGGAGTGCCAAAGGTTCGCCACCACTGCTCTAGGCAGAAAGCTAAACTCAAGCCTTGCTGCTTCCACTTTATTCTATTTATTTTATTTTATTAAATTTAATATCCCACCCTCCCCAGCCAAGGCCAGGCCCAGGGCAGTTTACATACCTAATTCCAAAACATTGATCATAAATCAGTTTCCAAATTGACATATAGTTAAAACATTAAAAGCATCCAAAAGATGGAATCTCAAGGGACTCTCAGATGGCCCATATTGTAATTATCAATCCCATCCCATTATATGCTCAATCCTTGCTATCAGGGTGGGGAAGTAGGGGGGAAACAAAAACTCAAAAGACCAGCAAGATGTAACAGACCCATAGCAGCCTCAACCAAAGGCCCAACAGAACATTTTAGTCTTGCAGGCCCTATGAAATTGATTGAGATCCCACAGGACCCTAACATCAGATGGTAAAGAGTTCCACTAGGTACGAATCAGGGCTAAAAAAAGCCAACCAAATGTCCTTGAGACCAGGGATCACCAAAAGGTTAGTTTGAAAGAATTCAGTCTCAACTCCCAATTACCAGTCAACCTTAATGATCTCAGCTCAATCCTGTACTTGGAAGGAAGTAACTGAATTCAATGGGGCTTACTTCCAAATTGACATCCTCAGAATCACATTCCTATGATGTGAGCGTTTTCTCATGGGATTCAATGGGATTTACTCTCAAGTGGGCCTTTCTAGGGATCCTTATGAGGAAAGAGTTGTTTCACTTCCTGTATGACTCTGCCCCTTTCCTTTTGCAAGACCCCTCCATACACCAACATCAAAAGAAGGGATTCAAACTCCAGCCTTCACCATCCAGTGAATCAGAAAATCTTGGCTGCAATCCTACAAACCTAGGAGTTGCATGGGAGTAAGTCCAATGGAATAAAATAGGATGTACTTTGCAACAGGCATGGTTGATGATGGTAGTAGAAGTAGAAGAAGGAGTAGTAGTAGTAGTTTGGATTTATACCCCCTTTCTCTCCTGTAAGGAGACTCAAAGGGACTGACGATCTCCTTTCCCTCCCCCCCACAACAAACACCCTGCGAGGTAGGTGGGACTGAGAGAGCTCAGAAGAACTGTGACTAGCCAAGGTCACCCAGTTGGCATGTGTTGGAGTGCACAGGCTAATCTGAATTCCCTAGATAAATCTCCACAGCTCAAGCCCAGGAATCAAACCCGGTTCCTCCAGATTAGAGTGCACCTGCTCTTAACCACTACTCAACTGATTGTCTCCTAAAGCCCTCATAGATGATCTTGTGGTTTTGGATGTTCTGGCAGCAGATCAAGAATTAACAAGGTTTCCACCTGCCTGGAGCACAAAAAATGTCCTGTCTCTTTAACGGAAGCTTAATGGAATGTTATTGACAATATGATGCTATTTAGCTTCACACCATGAAAAGCTTCCGCTGCCGATTTCAATGCACTAAAGCCTACCTTAAAGGGACAGGACCTTAATTTTACTCCAGGCCTGTTGGTAAGCTTACTCGCCCTTGCTCCTGTGCCTTTCTTTCTGACCATTCTAACCCAGAAGGCACACATTTGTGGATTGATTTTTCCTTTTTTAAAGTGATGCTATGACGTTAATGGTTTTAGAGTATCGCTTTAATGGTGCTTTTGGGGTGTGATTTATGCGGTGATGCTTATGAAGAGCATACAACAGATAAATGAAAAGAAGACAGGGCCAGGGGGAACGGGGAAGGGCTGAAAAGGCAAAACACTGGGGGGGAGAGGAAGGGAGAGGGGGGGAGGGGGGAGAGGGGGAGAGGGGGTGGGTGGGGCGTAGATGACTAAATGAGTAAATGCCCCAGCCAGCATTCAGTGCAGGGCCGCAAAGATGCCTCTCTCGCTGATAGGGTTATTTAACATGCCCAATCCAGTTATCTGGTTCAACATTAATGTGTCCATTAAATCACAACTGAGTAGCATCAAGCTGCTCTCTGAGCGCTTCTCCCCTCGGGAAAATGGTTGCTAAACAGGATCAAACATCTGACGCTGACAAGTCGGGCGATAAGCTGAAATTCATTAGGATTCGTTGCGGCTGCGCATTGGTTGCTGTTCTGCTTCGGAGGGGATCGCTCCTGCGCCGGTGTTGTGGACGTCTCGGCTTCGACCTTCGAGTGATTCCTTTCCTTTCGGGACTCGGAAGCTGACAGCCAACTTTGAGACTTCTGGGTTTAGTTTCTGATCACTGATGCCTGCCACAAATGACGGACGAAAGGACTTGCGGAGGAGTCTTATATTATTATGGAGGCCTGGCGACAGCCAGCCAAGTGATTTGTGTTGTTATGAGAGTCAGCGTGATGTAGTGGTTAAGAGCAGGTGCACTCTAATCTGGAGAACCGCATTTGATTCCTCGCTCTGCCACTTGAGCTGTGGAGGTTTATCTGGTGAACTAGATTAGGGTATAAATCCAAACTCCTCCTCCTCCTCCTCTGTAAATCTCTTGTCTAGAAAACCGTGAGGGTGCAACTGGACTGCACTTCACACCTCCCCCCCCCCCCACTCGACTGCACGTCACAGCCGCTCAGGTGCTTTCCTAACCGGTCATTTGACAATCCTGTAAGACCTGCCCATATGGATGCTGAGCCTGGTGCTTTTTAATGAAATACCTCCCCACCCCCACTTTATGACGGGAAGATACTCAGTTCGCATCTAAGCAGCCTGACCCTACTCATAAGACAGATATTCTAGGCTCCTTTGGAAATGCTTTTCCCGAGATTATGTTTAGTCATCTAGAAGTGTGAGCTAGATAGGGTTAAGGGGGGGGGGGGGAGCTCCCAGAATGGCCCCAGGAATAGCTAACAATTGAAGCGGGGGGAGAGGAATTAATCGTAGGTAAAGGACGTTAGACGGCTTCATAGAAGACGGGCCTGCTAGCGATAGCTGAATATAACACCTTCATTTAGACAGGGGAGCTCTCTGAATTCCAGATACTGGGGATATACAGAGGTCCCTTCCGCACATGCAAAATAATGCATCGCCTACAGAATAATGCTTGCAAGTGGATTTTGCTATTCCGCACAGTAAAATCCAACTGCAAAATGCATTGAAAGTGGATTGAAAGTGCATCATTCTGCATGTGCAGAAGGGGCCAGAGGGAGATGGGTCTGTCCTGTTTGAAGCAGCCGGTTGGCCATGAAGGGTTTGGTCCTGATCCAATAGATTCCCCCTCGGGAAAACTTCCTTGCAGTCAAACATGCCTAGGATCAGACTGCGCGCCTGCTTCCATCGCTTATCTGATGCGTTTTCCCCATCGGTTCCGGATTGCCCAAGACGTTTCACGTCCAGTTATCTCTCTTTCTCCCCTCTTCCGCCTGCCTTCTGCTGAGAAACGCGCTGTTTAAAAAAAAGCAGAGGCGACCCGGGCGAAATGGATTTATGTGTGTACTCAAAAGAGACAGGAAGGAGGTTTATTTGCTCGGCTTTAACAAACAGCTGACGGGCGTTGACTTTAAGGTAGGCCATTAAAATGAAAAGGGGAAGAAAAAAAAGCCCTCCAACGGGGAAGAAGCGTCTTTCTCAAGACTAAGAGCCCGCTGGGTTTGTTTCCTCCGAGTAATAAATGAGAGCCCTTCAGGTGAGGAGGTTTCTGGGAGGGTGGAATGTCAGGAGAGATTTACACCTGTCCCTTATAGCTGGAGCTGACAACCCGCATCGCCTACAGAAATGACCACTGGAGACAGGCAGTCTGGGCGAATCCGGCAGGCTGGGGATGCCGGGCGGCTCCGGAGCGAAGGGAGATGGCCCAGCTGATACGGGGCTTCCCTCCTACCCGAAGCGACCCTTTGAAACCAGCCTGGCTCGGCTTGTCGCCCTGATCCTCAACCCAGATGCCCTTCGTGGCGCAGGAGCACACCTGGAGAACCTGCTCCTAGGTTGGCCTCTTACCAACCTCCTCCCCGCCATTCCTAGCCCTCCTCAGAGGACAGCCTTCCCCGCCCTCCCTTTCCGCACCCTGCTGACAGATGTTGTCCAGATGCCCCAGGAATCCAGCCTTCCTCATCTGCAATCGGAGGAACACATTCCTATCTCCTAAGGGTCTGTTGCCACCCCCTCCAGCCTGCTGAAATCCGCCTTTGTGTGGAGGCTTCGGCTCAGATGGCCTTTGGAGACAAGGGACACTCGGCTCCCCCACTGGAAAGTCTGCAGGACTCTCTCCTGACGTTGGCACCCAAGAGAGCCCTTGAGAGTCTGCAAGTGCCAGAGAGCCTTGATGGGACGTGCTGCCGGCATCTGTGAGAATAAGCTGTCATGTAGCTCAAATAACCATTGTGCTGGAGAAAAGGGGGAGGCGGCAACCGGAGGAACCCTTTCTTAAGAGAGCTAGCGTGGTGTAGGGGTGAAGACCGCTGGTTCTAATCAGGAGAACCCAGTTCGATTCCCCATTCCTCCACATGAGCGGAGGACTCTAGTCTGGGGAGCCAGGTTTGTTTTCCCTGCTCCTACATATGAAGTCTGCTTGATAATTTTGGGCCAGACCAGTCACAGTTCTCTCAGAACTCCCTCAGCCCCACCTACCTCACAAGGTGCCTCACAAGGGAGAGGAAGGGAAGTAGTTTGCAAGTGGCTTTGAGACTTCTTAACATTGAGAAAAGTGGGGGTATTTCTTCTTAATAAAATGGTATTTCCTTCTGAGTCGACCTGCTTACCTCAGTTACTGTTAGGCTTCAAATCACAAAATGGCTTTAAAAATCCCACGCACAGTCTGTATTATGGAAATAATAAAATGGATGCCTTTTACAATGTTGTTGGACGATTTTTTAGGCCATGTGGTCTGGAAGTTCTTAAATGATTTGCACATGCCTATTATTTTATCTACTTAAGGCAGAAAATTATTCATATGGCATTGAGTGGAGCCCACTTATATTACTGACTGAGAAAGAAGGTGACTAGAAATACACAACGCTGTGGTATCCCAAAGATTGTGTAACCCATCTTTATTGCCTTGGAGCACTTCTGCACCATGAAGAGCAGAAAGGCAGCTCCACAGATTCAGCAACCATTCCTGCTTCAATGTGTGTGCAATGCATGCTGGGAAATGCTTCTGGTGACAGTCTTCTTCCGCAAAATGAAGAATGTGTGCTTTCTTTGACAATGTTGATAAGTCAAAGTCACTGGAGAATGTTATCATTTATCTACAACCAATTCACAGGCGTCAAACTTGCGGCCCTTCAGATGTTATGGACTACAGTTCCCATCATCCCCTGCCAACTTTCCCTCAGGAAACAGGGGGTTCAGCAAAACACAAACAGGGTAAGAATTGTATCAGAAGCACCTCAGACAGCTTCTATTTTTTTAAAAAAATCACCACAGTAGATTCTGCACAGTGTATTTCTAATGAGTTGCAGTTGTTATAAATGATCTCGTTTTCCCTGAGCAACATCTCATTTGTAAGGAGTTGGGAATTCTGCGCCAAGGGAAAAAGTAAATGAGGTTGGTTCTCAAGGGACCTCCACATACTGCTTGAAAATGTCAGCATGTGTACCACATCCCTGACACAAAGGAATGCCCCCCTCTTAATGCTCATTGAACTATTCATACACGGAAGTTACCTTTTGCAAGCCTATCTAGGATTTCCAACTCTGCGGCCCCTTCCGCACATGCAGAATAATACACTTTCAATCCACTTTCACAGTGGTTTGGAAGTGGATTTTGCTATTCTGCGCAGTAAAATCCAGCTGCAAAGTGCATTGAAAGTGGATTGAAAGTGCATTATTCTGCATATGCAGAAGAGGCCTAAGTTGGGAAATTCCTAGAGATTTAGGGGTGTTATCTGGGGAAGGGAGAAGTTGGGGAGGAGAGGGAGCTCACTGGAGATTTCCACTGAGTCCACCCTCTGAAACTGCCATTTTCTTCAGTCCTACAGAACTGATTTCTGTAATCTGGAGATCAGTCATACTTCGGGGACAAGTCCAGACCCCACTTCTAGGCTGGTAATTGAACTGCTACCCCATGGTAGGATGAAGTATCACATACGCAGAATGGGTGCTGCAGACAAACATCTCTCCAATCTAATAGCTGGAGATACATGTACAGATATTTAGCAAAAAGATCCCAGACAAACATACTGGTCACCAAATATTCAGCAACAGAGACAGTGTGTAAATGCATACACACACAGAATGTATATGCACTATCCCGTGGGGGCGAACCTTTGGCACTCCAGGTGTTATGGACTTCAATTCCCATCAGCCCCTGCCAGCATGGCCAATTGGCCTAGAATTTTAGCCTAGAATTTTAGTCCATAACATCTGGAGTGCCAAAGGTTCGCCACCACTGCATGCAGTATCCATCCAGATTGTTGCTTGGCATTATTGGCAGCTATCCAACTCTGGTCATGCATAAGCATAGCTCCAGCAGCTGTATGCGCATGGATTTGTTATCTGCTGGATTTCAGCCAACAGATAGCACCCATTTGAAGAGGCAGTCTTCTTGTTCTGGGGTGCTTCTGCATGGGGAAGGAAAATGGCTCAGCGCTTTCAACGCAGAAGGTAATCATTGGTGTGGATGATGATGCCGTTCTGTGCCTCGGAATTGGTAGCACTTTATAAAACAAATCCTATATTTATAAATGATTTATGATTTAATTGTCTATGTAAACAGTTGCCTGCCAGATGGAGCCGTTACACAGCAAGGATGGGCGGGGCAGCAGAACTCTTGTCAGACTATGTGAGAATGAACATGTGCAAACATTGCATTTTACTGCATCATTAGGAGGGAATACAATAGAGCCAGCTGGTGTAGTGGTTAAGAGCGGCAGACCCTAATCTGGTGAACTGGATTTGTTTCCTGCAGAAGGCAACTAACCATGGAACATGGCTTACAAGGAATTGTTGGTATATGATTGTATTTACTACATGAGTGCAATATTGTTGGGACCCAGAGCAGAGAATCGCTTTTGTGATCTTTGCAATCGATTATTATTCAGTTTGTTCACCGCCCTTCCCTGGAAGGCCCGGGGTAGCTTACAACAATCAATAAAACGGTGCATAAAACAGCAATAAATGATTAAAAACCACAAATACAAAAATATCATTTAAGTCGAAAATACGTCAGAAAGACCTCTCATTGGCTCTCATGCTAGTTAACACATGGGTCCAGTTTTAATCATTTTAATATAAACAGGTCTCCAACAGAGGAGGGAAACCAAAGGGGGGGGGGGCGAGTCTGTTTTGATGTCATATCATCACTGCCTCAGCCATAGGCCTGGAGGAACAGGCTCTGTCTTGCAGACCTTGTGGAATTGTGTTAAATCCTGCAGGGCCCTGGTTTCCCCAGACCAGGGGTCTACAACCTGTGGCTATGGAGCCGCATGCGGCTCTTTCAGCCTTATAATGTGGCTCCACATGGCCTGGAGGTCGAAGGGTAGCATGGGCATGTCCTTCCAGGAAAGGTGAGTTTAGGGGCAAAACTGGAGGCTCCAGCTTGGTAGATCTTCGGGGCCATGGAAAATGGGTCAAAAAGGCTCTTTGGGTGGTAAAGGTTGCTGACCCCTGGTATAAGGCAAAAGCAGGAGCTCAGGCTTGTTTTAGTGTTACGTTGGCCCCTTCCGCACATGCAGAATAATGCATTTTCAAACCACTTTCACAACTGTTTGCAAGTGGATTTTGCTATTCGCACAGCTTCAAAGGGCATTGAAAGCAGTTTGAAAGTGCATTATTCTGCATGTGTGGAATGAGCCGTTGAGTTGTAGGGCGCAGTCCGAGAATAGGCTATGGTGAGTTTTAAGTTTCCAGTTTTTGTTACAATTTTGGGAACAATTTATGACTGAAAAAAATTAAATAAAAATAATAAGTTAGGGTTAGGGTTCAGACAACAGCAGGGGCTCGGGCTTGCCTTAGCATTACATTGAGTTCTAGAGCACAGTCTGAGAAAAGGGCTATGGTCAGTTTTAGGTTTCACATTTTTATAACAATTTTGGGATCAATTTCTGACTGAAAAAATTAAATAAATATAATAAGTTAGGTTTAGGTTTAAGGCAATAGCAGGGGCTCGGGCTTGCCTTAGTGTTATGTTGAGTTCTAGGGCACAGTCTGAGAAAAGGGCTATGGTCAGTTTTAGGTTTCACATTTTTATAATAATTTTGGGAACAATTTCTGACTGAAAAAATTAAATTAATATAATATGTTAGGGTTAGGTTTAGGGCAGGGATCTGCAACCCGCGGCTCCAGAGCCACATGCGGCTCTTTCATCCTTATACTGCGGCTCTGCGTGGCCTGGAGGTCGGAAGGTAGCATGGGCATGTCCCTCCAGGAAAGGTGAGTGGAGGAGCCAAACTGGAGGTGGCTCTGTGCAGAGCGGCCTCTCCGGCTCGATAGATCTTCAGGGCCATGGAAAACGGGTCCAAATGGCTCATTGGGTGGTAAAGTTTGCTGACTCCTGCCCCAGAGAGAGCATTCCACCAGGCAGGGCCCAGGGCCAAAAAAGCTCTGGCCCTGGTTGAGGCCAGTCAGACTTCCCCTGGGTCTGTTGCTAGGAGAAGAAGGGAAGGGGTTTGCAAGCTGCTTTAAGACTCATTACGGTTGAGAAAAGCAGGGGTTAAATCCAAACTCTTCTTCTAAACAGCCCTGATCAAGTTCACGAAGTGAAAACAGAAATCTTTCTTTGAGGAACCTGTAATGTAGACTTACCTTATCTGAGAAGATCAGACAAAAGGAAATATTTCTGTATTCAGTCAATAATTGACATGGCGGATTTCACTGCCAGTGGGCACAGTGGTGGCCATCACTATAGATGGCTTTAAATGGTGGCTGAACAGTTTCATGGTGGACAAGTCCATCAGTGACTTCTAGGCTTAGTGAATGAAGGGAACCTCCACATTCAGGCCCCTTCCGCACATGCAGAATAATGCACTTTCAATCCACTTTCACAATTGTTTGCAAAAAGGATTTTACTATTACGCACGGTAAAATCCAGCTGTAAAGTGCATTGGAAGTGGATTGAAAATGCATTATTCTGCCCGTGCGGAAGGGGCATCAGAGGCAATACACTTCTGAACATTAGTGCTAGGAGGCAGTAACGGGGCTTGGCCTCTATGCCCGGTTTGTTGGCCCTCCAGGGCAACATTCTTGGCACTATGTGAAACAGTATGCTGGACTAGATGAGCCACTTGCCTGATCCAGTAGGGCTAGTCTAGATGAACCACTTGTTTGATCCAGATTCTTGTGGTTTCCCCATATGTATGAACAGACCAGTTTCTTTCCCACCTTGGATACAGAGACTTCTGGTCCAATTACACCATTACATTGGCCTAATTTGTATGCATTACAGACATGAATAGTTATTCAGAAGGAAAAAGGGAAGTGGACGAGTACATATTGTTACCGGTTTGTAACAGCTCTTGGAATAGAGTGCAGGAAGAGCCTCTTATGCCTTTAATCTTAAGGCATTCCTGGGATACAATATTTAATTGGCAGTATTGGGAGGAAGGAAAAAAATGTTGCCATTTGAGACACTAAAGAAAAGAGAAATCGTAGCTGATGCTATATGTAAATTATTGGACTCACTGGTGATTATCCGTTAAGATGGTTTTCTGTAAGGGAGAACTGGGTAGCAAATTTCAGGTAATTGCTTTGCCCAAGAGCAGGGGTCCCCAAACTTTTTAAACAGGGGGCCAGTTCATTGTCCCTCAGACTGTTGGAGGGCCGGACTAAAAAAAACTATGAACAAATTCCTATGCACAAATGATTGTAAAATGTTTGATTTCACCTTTCAGCCTTTCTGTCATGGTCTATTTTTAGAACAGTGACCAAAGTATGTCAAGTACAGGGTGGGCTCCAAATATTGTTGTGGAGGCTGTGGAATACCTTCCCCTGTAAAAAAAAACAAACCATCTAACCCAGAATCAGGTATCTTCCTGGGTTCTTTCCTCCCTAGCAGCCAGCGAGCGATTCGCCAGCCTGGCTGATGCCAATGGGAGTGAGGCGGAACAGAAAGCCTGAGAGCAACACATGGAGTAGCAGAGAGGGAAGGGCGGAGCAGGTGTTGCCACATGTAAGGTTTCCAACTCTGGGTCAGAAAATGCATGGATATTTTGGGGTGCCATCATGTAACTGCAATCAACGGCCGTTGGGGCCAGTTCCTCCTCTCCCTCGAGCCCCCACTGCACATGAATGGAGCCATCACTGCCATGCCAGGCGGGCTGGATAAATGCCTTCAGGGGGCCACATTTGGCCCCCGGGCCGTAGTTTGGGGACCCCTGCCCAAGAGCAACTGCTGGCCAGAGTGAGCCACACTGAGACCTTTTCTGCACATGCAGAATAATGCGCTTTCAATCCACTTTCACAATTGTGTGCAAGTGGATTTTGCTATTCCGCACAGTAAAATCCAGCTGCAAAGTGCATTGAAAGTGGATTGAAAGTGCCTTATTCTGCATGTGCGGAAGGTGCCTGAGCTAGAGAGGTCTGACTTCATCTAAGGAAGCTCCAGTCCAGTGGTGGTGAACCTATGGCACTCCAGATGTTGGCCATGCTGGCAGGGGCTGATGGGAATTGTAGTCCACGAACATCTGGAGTGTCATAGGTTCGCCACCTAGTCTATTCTATGCAAATTCCTCAGTCAGGATCACATGCATGCCTGAAATGTATGCTTTTGAGAGTCATCTGATATCAGGGAAAGGATTTCTAGGAATGAGGGTATGATTTCTAACTCTGCTTTTAACTCCTGAAACAAGAGGTGCAAAACATTGATGAGCTGCAGAGCAAGTGATAAGAATCTCTTGAGAATGTTTTTTTTATGGCCTGACAGGTTTGTCAGCAATTGCAATCTTGTTTGAATGGAATGGGCCTCCCATAAGGCTGTGGGAAAATGTGTGTGAGAAATAATTCAAATTAACATGGTCATAAATGAAGATTGAACGGTAAGACTTTAAAAAACCCACAGTATTATTTCCTACCATTTGGCTCACTGTTTATGCAGTTAATTTTTATTGAGTAACCACTTTAGATATGCATGTATCTCCTTCTTATATGGTCAGTTACAGATAGAGCTGAGAGTTAAGGCACAGGATTAATTCCAGCATGAATGTTTCATATGTTGATTCTCTGGGTGAGTTAAAAAGAATTAGAGAGGTGTGACCCGCATCATAAAACTTCAAAGTATGTCTGAAACGTAAGCAATTACAAATAGTGGTTGAGACAAGAATCGGAGGATCAAACAAATAAGCAAGGCGATAAGTTTGAATCAAAATTAACCGATAATCGGTGCAAGACTACAAATTCGGTAAAACTACAAACCGGTAAAACTACACTACAAGACTACAAACCGGTAAAACATGCTAAGAGCTGACAAAGAAAACTTCTATAAAGTGGGTTCTGCAGAACTGTTAGCAATAGTAGGGAGTAAGGAAACCTAAGCCCCTGTTTAAGTCAGGATGAAATGTAGTGCTCAGTTTCTGGATGAGTTCTGATTTAGTACTTTCACGTTATATATTCCTTTTGCAGTTTCTAAAAATAGAACAATGCCTTTGGGCCACTAGTTGTAGGTCCAGGGAGATTAAAATGTTCTCCCACTGATTTCTGGATGTTGTAGTTTGTTGTGTCCAATGTGTGCTTGATTTGAATTGACTCATACAATGAGGCAAATTGATGAGTTCGAGCAGTGGTGGGATCCAAAAATTTTAGTAACAGGTTCCCATGGTGGTGGGATTCAAACTGTGGCGTAGCGCCAATGGGACTGGGCGGGGCATGATTGGGGCATGGCCAGGCATTCCGGGGGCGGGGCTGTGGCAAGGACGCAGCCGCTGCGCCGGTCCTTGGGCGGGAAACGAATGCACGCAGGCGCAGGCTACCACGCACACCGGTGCACCTCCTGCTAGACTGCTTCAAGTTCTGTGCTCTACTGCTGAAAGGAGGGGCGTAAACTAAGGCAAAAATCACGTGGCAAAATCACCAATTAGTAACCCCCTCTCGGCACATACAAATAATTAGTAACCTACTCTCGGGAACCTGTGAGAACTTGCTGGATCCCACCTCTGAGTTTGAGCATCCACCAACTAGCATAGAGAAGAACTGCAAACAGAAGTCCACGATCCTGCATTCTGTACATCCAAACTCCAGCCTTTCCCTGTGTCTGCAGCAAACACATGAAACAATCTTATCTTGAATCAGACCACCAATCTGTTTAGCATAGTAGTCACAGTTTTTAATAAGTCAAGGGAAATTTAATAACATCTTTCGTTTGAAATCATTTGGAGAGGCCACACTTGAATTGGCCATGCTGGCAGGGGCTGATGGGAATTGTAGTTCCTGAACATCTGGAGAGCCGCAGGTTCCCTACCCCTGGTCCAGAACAAACTTGGATGTGACAATTTCTAGAACATCATGATCAGAGTCAAATCAGGTTAACAGAAGAAAAAGAACAGTTTGGATGTATATCCCCCCTTTCTCTCCTGTAAGAAGACTCAAGGTGGCTTACAAGCTCCTTCCCCTTCCTCTCCTCACGACAGACACCCTGTGAGGTAGGTGGGGCTGAGAGAGTTCCTAGAGAACTGTGACTAGCCCAAGGTCACCCAGCAGGAATGTAGGAGTGTGGAAACACATCTGGTTCACCGGATAAGCCTCTGCCACTCAGGTGGAGTGGGGAATCAAACCCGGTTCTCCAAATTAGAATCCACCTGCTCTTAACCACTTCACCACGCTGGCTCACATGTGTAAGGGAAGGCAGGGATTTCCATACCTTCCTGTCCACATCCAGCCCCATTTCTCCTCATGCCCTCCATTCCACAAACACACCCCACAACTGGAAGACTTTGGTAGACTTAAACATATGTTAGTAGATATATCAACATAACATTATAGCAATATACTATTTTTTAAAAAATCTAACAAAAAACATCATGTGCCAAAATTGGAGAGGGAGGATCACAAGCAGAAGGCCATGGGGTGGGGAAAAATGCCCTGTGTGAATTCTCCACTGCTGCAGTGAATGGTTTGCACATAGTGTACACAGAGACATGGGGAACACATCAGAGGTGGTGTGGGATCCAGCAGGTTCTCACAGGTTCCTGAGAGTAGGTTACTAATTATTTGTGTGTGCCAAGAGGGGGTTACTAATTGGTGATTTTGCCACATGATTTTTGCCTTAGTTACGCCCCTCCTCTCAGCAGTAGTGCACAGAACTTGAAGCAGTCTAGCAGGAGGTGCACCGGTGTGCGTGGCAGCCTGCGCCTGCGTGCATCCATTTCCCACCCAAGGACTGGCGCAGCGGCTGCGTCCTTGCCACAGCCCCGCCCCGGAATGTCCGGCTACACCCCCGTCATGCCCCGCCCAGTCCCATTGGCGCTACGCCACAGTTTGAATCCCACCACCATGGGAACCTGCTACTAAAATTTTTGGATTCCACCACTGGAACACATATTTGAATGCAATGGCAATACAACTCACTGCACTTACACATCAGATAAACAGTTGTGTCCAAATCTTTTCTCTAACAATTGTGCAGGGATTTGGTCATAGAAAGAACCATTTGAATAATACTAATGTGCAGCTTGAAAAGGTGCAATCTATAAACAGTTCCCAAGTTCCTTCCATTTCATTTTTGTGAACAAGGCATAGAATGAGCAGGCATCTTCTGAACCAGATTGCCTTTGTGGCTCCATATGCCACCCCTTCACTAAAGGTACCTCTCTTGCAGCAGGAGAAAAAATAAAACCAAAGTGTGTACAAGATAAAGCTCTGGAGCACAGTGACACCGAAATCCAGCTGTGAAGGTTGATGTTTTTGTCCTCACAGCAACTGAAAGTTAGCCTGCCTCTGAACTTAGAGGTTCCATTTAATCATAATAATTAATAGCATTGGTGGCTATATCCTCTGTAAATGTCTAATCCGCCCTAAATTAGTGTAATTGTTCATTGCCAGCATTCCAATCAATTCATGCTTTAAATACGAGACTTTTATTTGACAATGTTTGATGAGTAAATTGGCTGAGGTTTTTTACATGCCAAAGGACAACACTACCTAGAAGAATTAATGATTTGCTTCTCCCCATCCCTTTGTATAATGTGTCTTTGAGATCATTTTATTTTATTTACTTCTTCTAGGGGTCCAAAACAGATTGTTTGCCTTTCCTCCATTTTGGCCTCACAAAAGCTCTGTGAGGTAGGTTAGGCTGAAAATGTGTGACTGCCCCAAGGACACCCAGGGAGTTTTCATGACACAGAGGAATTTGAACCTGGATCTCCCCGATTCTGGTCCAGTAGTACACCACAGTGGCTGCTCCACAATAATAAACTAAATAATCATGGAATCAGTGGTGGGATTCAAACATTTTAACAACAGGTTCCAATGGTGGTGGGATTCAAATAATGACTGCTAAAAAGTATTTTTAAAAATATTTTTCATATCACTTTTTTATTTTAAGTATTAAAAATATTAACACTTAATAAAAATATTTTAAGTATTAAAAAAGTGAAAAAGGAAATTTTAACAACAGGTTCTACAGAACCTTCGGAACCCCCTGAATCCCACCTCTGCATGGAATACTGTTTCCTTGCTTTCACTTCAGTGCCTCCCATACTTCCTTGACTTTACACCTATGCCTGTGTTGCAGGTGGCCACTCTTGTTTGTGCCCATGGCAATCACATGCTTTGAGCCTGCCAAATAGCTGCTGAAGTGTCTACTTCAGGGGTCCCAAAATGTTTTGAGCCTGTAGGTACATTCACAGCATATTGGGCACACAACAAAATGGTGCTGCAAAATGGCTGCTGTAGAAGGTGGAGCCAGCTGCAAAACGATTGCCACAGCTTAACCAATTGTAGCAGCTGCTACATTTGAAAAAATGTATAGCCAATCAAATCTCTAATGGTTAATCACATGCCTTACAGGGCAAAAGTCATACCTGGCTTTGTCCCTTCCTAAAAACACTTGGCAGCCCCAGAAAAAGTACTGGTAGGCACTCTGGCTCCCACAAGTACCAGATTGGGGAGTGCCTGGTCTGCCAAGATACACCGTCAGGCCCCAGCTTGCTGTCTGAGATATTTATATCATTGAGGAGGCGTACCTACGGGATTTTTGGACCCCCCAACACTTCCTATCTTGCCTCTGTGTTTGAGCCAGCCACCCTAGGGATCTGCAGTGAGAACAGCTGACACTCCTGTCAGACTTCAGTTCCCTCAGGTCTTTGAAGGAAGTCATTGTGACATCCCAAGAGTGAGACTTTTATGACTTCACCACACCACACAACCACAGATGTGCCATTTTCCCTTCCTCATCTCCCTAGGGTTACCACCAAGAGTGTCATTCTAAGATAAAATTTGGCTGGCGCAGGACAATCACCTCAAGCCTGAGGGTGACAGTTGATGTGTCAGGTAAACTTGACAGAGATAAGAAGAGGGTTGTTTTTTTTAAAAAAAATTAGAGTTTATTTGTACTAACAAACTGAGGTAATTATAGCAGGTAACACAGAGATAAGATTCTCAAGTTTAAAATAAATAAATAAATCCTACCCGGCACTCCTGAATAACTTGTTTCACACTAGTTAAATACGAGAAATAAACATAACAAACCCTGCAGTCACTCAGTAAAATCTTGGCCACTTAGTTCCAGCCCAGTATGAAATGACGATGAAAAATCCATTCCCCAACAAGGTCCTTACTCTTATTCGGACAACTCTTTCAACTAGCCCTCCATTCCAGCTCCCAGCAATCAAAAATCAGCTGTCGGTCATCATCAACTGGCTCTGTTTCTTAGCACTCAGCTCTTATGGTGATTGAAGCTCTGCTTTCATTTGGGGCCTGTGTTGCTGGCCAGTGGTTTTTGACTGGGTTCGCAGAGAGCCAGGATGGTGTGCTGATGAAGAGCAGTGAATTCTAATCTGGACAACTGGGTTTGTTTCCCTACTCCTCCATATGAGAGATGGACTTTAATCTGGTGAGACAGGTTTGTTTTCCCCACTCTTAAACAAGAAGCCAGCTGGGTGACCTTGGGCCAGTCACAGTTTTCTTTGAACTCTCTCAGACTCACCTACCTCACAAGGTATCTGTTGTAGGGAGAGGAAGGGAAGGAGTTTGTAAGCTGCTTTGAGACATCTTATAGTTGAAAAAAACACCTCTTCTTCTTCTTCTTCTTCTTCTTCTTCTTCTTCTTCTTCTTCTTCTTCTTCTTCTTCTTCTTCTTCTTCTTCTTCTTCTTCTTCTTCTTCTTCTTCTTCTTCTTCTTCTTCTTCTTCTTCTTCTTCTTCTTCTTCTATCATAGATTTATGCTATATGAAAAATGACAAATCTCACAAAGAAATCTATTCTGCCTGGCAACTTAATTAATGACTTACCATTATAGTCTAGATAAAAGAGTTTAAATCTGATCAGTTACACTGTAATATGACTATGGTGAAAATTCTGAATATCATGGATTGCATGGCCTGTTAAACACACACACACACACACACACACACACACACACGCACACATACACACACACACACACGTATGTATGTGTATGTATATGTGTGTGTGTTTCTTGTTTTATTATTTTATTCTTCAATAAAGCCATATTTTAATTCTACAACTGCTCATTTGAGAGTTTACACCCAGGACTATCCTGGTATACATAGGTTATCATTGTCAGTTACCCTCTCTCATTCTCTGTCTCCAGCTAATTCCCCTAAACCAAAATGGAAACTGTCTACCTAGGGTAACAAGAGGGGACCCTTCCTCCCATTTTCATCAGTGAAAAAGGTGGTTGGATCCACCCCACTAACTGGAATATTTGAATTCTATACGTTTGCATTTATTTGTAACACCCCATATTTGTAACACCCCATAAAGCCGTGGAGTCCCTCTTTCAGAAGGAAAACTCCATGGAGCAAATTGCTTGTTTGTATCTTTCAAGGCAAGTGTTAGTTTTCCTGAGGGCATGGATGTGAATGAGATACACATGTGTTATTGAGGTCTCCCCCTCTCCCAACCCCTGCCCAATTTCTCTAACCTGAAAGTTCCTGAGAAAATGAATGACAGCTAAATTGCCCAGAAGGCCTGCTCCCCACCCCCACCCCCACCCCCACCCCATACTCTTTCATTGCAAGTTTGCTCCATGAACAGGTGGTTTTCACACATAGCAAATATTTCTCCGGCCTGAGTGTTAACAGGGGGAATCAAACCATTCCCTTTGAGCCTGGAATTTTGATGAGGGGTGTCAGGACTTCCAGCTTTGGAAAGGGGCATTAGGCATCGCTCAGCAGGAACATCCATCATTTCTCAGTCAAGAGAGTTGCCTATAAAGTATGTCTTATGCCTGTTATTACTCAGCCAATTCAAAGGTGTCTGCTGTTCTAATAGGCCCTTAGCAATCATGCATACGTCTCCCCATCTATCATGTTGCCATGACGTCCCCCACCCTTGACAGGAGACAAACTTGGATTGATGTGAATAAATAAGGAGTGGCAAAGACAGGCGGAATCACAAGACGCACTCCCAATTTATGGCCACTTCACACACAAAACATATACACTCATACAATCAGATGTATTAGGAAAATTGTTTCTGGGTCTAACCTTTGCAAGCTGCGTGGCCAAAGTCAGAGACGTATCTAGGGGAAATGTAGCCTGGTGCAAAATCTGAGTTTTCCGCCCTGCCTTCCCCCCTCCCCCCGATGAGGAGCCGCCCTCCCCCAACACAACCAAACAAATTTTTTTTGCACCAGGTCATCTCTTCCAGGAGGAAGGAGGAGGGGGTGTGCGAGGCAATTTTCTGTCCCCCCCTTGTGACTAAATGGCTGCAGCCCAGGGATATTTGACCCCATATGTTCCCCTGGGCGATACACCCCTGACCAAAGTTCACAAGATTGGATAATTCAATAATTCACTATATGACAAAAGCCCAGAGAAATCTAGAGTCCAGACTTCACTCTGATATTTTTATTGTGTATGCAGAAGAATGCTGCTTCTGTTGCAAGGGGTAAGTGTAAGTTCCACTACAAAATGTTGTGGTTTCCTCTAGAAATGTTTATATAATGTTTACATAAGTTGAGTCTTAAGAATCAGCCAGTGATGCTGCTTAATACAGGAATTTTCACATTTTGTCCTTCCTAAGTACAGTGATCGGAAATGGTGTAATGCAGTGGTGGCGAACCTTTTTGAGACCGAGTGCCCAAATTGCAACCCAAACCCCACTTATTTATCAGAAAGTGCCAACCCGGCAATTTAACCTGAATGCTGAGGTTTTCGTTCAGAAAAAAACTGGTTGGCTCCCTCTTCTTCCGCCCCACCCGCTTGAGCAGGGGCCAGCCTGCTCTAGCCCTCAGCAAGTCCTGTACGCACTGGTCTGTGCCTCTCTAGCATCTCTGCCTCCTCTGCCCCCCCCCGCCCCAGGCAGCAGCCACCCGGAGCACAGGCACCAGGCCCTCCAACCGAGTCCTCCCTGCTCACTGCAGTGTGCACACATTGTGCTCAGTGGCCCAGGCCAGCCTAGATGTGTGTATGGGGGTGATTTTCCACCCCCACCCCCACATGATGAATGCTGTGTGTGCGTGCCCACAGAGAGGGCTCCGAGTGCCACCTCTGGCACCCGTGCCATAGGTTCGCCATCACTGGTGTAATGGTTAAGCTGCCGGACATGGGAAATGCAGGTTTTGACACCCACTCATTCCATAGAGCCTTCTGGTTGACCTTGGGACAATCACTCACTGTCAGCCCTGTTATTGGATGGGAGCCTTCCCGGGAATACCACAGTTGTGACGTGGAGGTGTAACCCCCCATGCTCAGAATGGGTTGACCCAGAAAGGGGTGGAGACTCAAAGCAGCAGGAGGCTGCAGAGCTCATGTAGTTTGGAGGAGGCAAGGCTACCAGACTCGGACCTTGATTTGTATAAGCCCTTAACACCTTGTTAAGGTAACTGCAATGTTGTTGGGAACTAGTGGGAAGGTAGTTGTTTATTTTTGCTACGTTGTAAATGTATTATTGTTTCAGGGTTTTTTGTGTTTGTAATGGGTGAGAGTTCTCCTGGAAACCTTCATCATGTTGAATCCTGTTCACCAAGCCCTTGAAGTCTTCAGGAGCCAACCCACTTGCAGGAAGAAATAGACTTGGCATTACAAGACTGTAACTAGAAGGACTTGAAATGAAACCTGAACAGGACCTTGAAGTGTGATGTTAAATGTTGATGTTTGATGTTATATGTTAAGAAAGTAAACCATTTTGTTTTTAAATTTTGTTGTTGCAAACTCATTCCAAGTTCTGCCCCACAGAACCCACAAATAGAGGTTACAGAGGCAGACAATGGCAAACCACCTCCGAATGTCTCTTGGCTTCAGAGGTCGTGGCAGGGGTGTGGCATGGCGGAGTCGTGGCGGGGACATTCTGGGGCAAGGCGGGGGCGTTCCGGGGCGGGATGGGGCAGAGGACGCACCGGAGCACCGGACGCTTCCCCCCCTTGCTACATCTCTGATCTCATGTTCTTTTTCAGTTACCCTGCTGTCACCAGGTATTGCTAGGCTGATTCTGGTCACTTTCTTGTCCTTATTATCACTTTGATATCTGGTGTATTATGCGGCAACACTTTGGATTTGAAAGTCCCACAAGATCTTGACCTTCTCATTTTTGTGACTTTCTCTGGACAATGGGTTGCAAAGATTCTGTGAGTTCTTGCATTGCCAACTAGCAACTGTAGTTAATTAAACAATAGTGTAATGGTTAAGACGAGTAGATTCTAATCTGAAAAACTGGATTGATTCTACACTCCTTCACATGAGCAATGGACTCTTATCTGGTGAAGTGGATTTATTTTCCTGGTTCTCGACATGAAACCTGTGGGATGACCTTGGGCTAGTCCCAGATCTCCCAGAACTCTCTCAGCCCCACCTACCTCACAAGGTGTCTGATATGGGGAGAGGAAGGGAAGGAGTTTGTGTGCTGCTTTCAGACTCCTTACTGGAGAGAAAAACATGGTATGAATCCATACTCTTCTTCTTGTTTGAGCATGAGTTTGGAGCATGTATTGAATGCCATGTGCAAAAGCAGCACATTGACCTGACATATAGCTAACTGAAATGATCCATGACCTGCGCAGGATAATCCAGAGACATAAATGCAGTCCAAGAAGGGGAACTAGAGTAAATTATAAGCATGGATCAACATGCTGCCCAGCAGGCCATGAAGTTGAGTGCTGCCAGCCAAGAGCCATCCTGGTGTAATGGGTAGTATGTTGGACTAGGATCTGGGAGACCCAGATTTGGATCACTTCTCTGCTCTTGAAGCTTTCTCAGAGACCAGGAGCCAGGCACATATTCTTACCCTCTTAACCTACCTCATAGGGACTTTGGGAGGATAAAGTGAAAGGCGCAAAGAGAACAAGGTAAGCCACTCTCTGGAGAGAAAAGCGAAGGCTAAATTAATAAATAATGCACAGATGAAAAACCATGTACAATATTGTTGATTTAAAATTTTGTACATGTTGAGAGCCAGAGTGGTGTAGTGGTTAAGAGCAGGTGGACTCTAATCTGGAGAACCGGGCTTGATTCCCCACTCCTCCACCTGAGTAGCAGAGGCTTATCTGGTGAACCAGATGTGTTTCTCCACTATCATCTATCTATCTATCTATCTATCTATCTATCTATCTATCTATCTATCTATCTATCTATCTATCTATCTATCTATCTATCTATCTATCTATCTATCTATCTATCTATCTATCTATCTATCTATCTATCCTATCTATCTATCTATCTATCTATCTATCTATCTATCTATCTATCTATCTATCTATCTATCTATCTATCTATCTATCTATCTATCTATCTATCTATCTATCTATCTATCTATCTATCTATCTATCTATCTATCTATCTATCTATCTGCCTATCTGCCTATCTGCCTATCTGCCTGCCTGCCTGCCTGCCTGCCTGCCTGCCTGCCTGCCTGCCTGCCTGCCTGTCGTCTATCACCTACCGACCGACCGACCGACCGACCGACCGACCGACCGACCGACCGACCGACCGACCTATATCATCATCACCTTCCTTCCTTCCTTCCTTCCTTCCTTCCTTCCTTCCTTCCTTCCTTCCTTCCTTCCTTCCTTCCTTCCTTCCTTCCTTCCTTCCTTCCTTCCTTCCTTCCTTCCTTCCTTCCTTCCTTCCTTCCTTCCTTCCTTCCTTCCTTCCTTCCTTCCTTCCTTCCTCCCTTCCTTCCTCCCTCCCTCCCTCCCTCCCTCCCTCCCTCCCTCCCTCCCTCCCTCCCTCTTCAATGCAATCATTTGGGGTGCTGGATTTTAGGGGAAAATCAGCACTGCAAGCAAGGTAAAGCAAAACTGATGGATTTTGAACATAGAATAATGATGGATTTCCACCAGCTGAGCTAGTGCACTCACCTGTCTTAGCTACCTACATGCCTTCATGTGCCAGACTACCAATGACTTATGGGCCAGCTGCTTTCTTCCTAGTACTTTGTATTCCCATCTGCAAAATAGACACAATTATATTATCCAAGGCTTTGAACTCCTGAGATGAAAGTTCCAGCATGAGCAGAAACCATTATTATTTCACTTTTATGTATACGTAATGCAGAAGGATGGAGGCACACTTCAAAGGAAGAGCAATACCAGTACGCAATCAATTAATCTCGTGTTTAATTGAGGAATAATTTATTTCATAATTGTCTGGATATTGCCCGAAGATGAGCTTCTATGAGACTTTCGTGCTTTTAAGCTTGTTGGAGGCTTCTTTCCAAAACCACAAAGACCAGCTGCAGTCTAAATGTGTGTGTGTGTGTGTGTTGGGTGTGTGTGCATGTGATGATGAATATATTATAAAATACTCCACATCTGACAAAAATGTGGCATGGTGGAATGGTTTCAGTTAGAGCTGAAAAGAAGCTAATAATCCAACATTAATAATTCCAACATTACACATTTGGATTTTTGAAGATGAAATTGAATGTTTCCCCTTATTTGTTTTATTTATTCATTTTACAAAATTTATATCCCACCTTTCTGCTCTCACATGGGCCCCCAAGACTGCTAACGAGTTAAACGAGTACACAATAAAGTCATTTTGTAAATCAGTGCAAACCTCCCCAAAAACATCATTCAGATGATTACAAGCAGAGCTAAAACATACAAAAATGTTGGGCAGGAATGAAGGATCACTGATGGAATGCCAAGTGAAACAAAATGTCTTCACCTGCTGGTAAAAGATGGGAACAGAAAGAGACAGCCGGAGCTCCATGGGGAGAGTTCCAGAGTTTTGGAGTCACTTTGGAGAAGGCCCTTCCGCACATGCAGAATAATGCACTTTCAGTGCTCTTTGCAGCTGGATTTTACTGTGCGGAATAGCAAAATCCACTTGCAAACAATTGTGAAAGTGGATTGAAAGTGCCTTATTCTGCATGTGTAGAAGGGGCCTTAGTGAGCCAGTCCACCATATTGCCCATTCACCTCTTCATGTTTGCCTGTGTAACCTCCATTCTGGGAGTTTGCTTGCTGCCTTTTTTGGGCTGTGTGGTGGCGGTGGTGTTTAAAAAAACTATCAACAGTTCATTGAAACTACTAGCAAGGGCAATACTGGACAATGAAAGCCTAAAATCTTGCAGAAGGCTTAGGAGGGGAGGGAGGGAGGAAAGAAGGAAATGACAGTTTTGAGGTGCGGGACAGCAATGAGGAGGGTAGGCAAGCCTTGTTGATTTCACCAGGTTCACCGCTCCAGTCTATTGCTCTTGTAATTGTCATCAATTGTGATTATTTTTTAAAAAATCCAGCAGGGGAATCAGACCATCCTGAAATGATGGCTGGTACAGTGGGAGGTAGTGTGGTGTGGTCAGGGCAACATAAGAAGGAATGAGAAAACACAATGAAATGCTAGTGCATATGGATCTCCTTTGCTTTCCCTGTGAAGGGAGGGAAAAAGTCGCATTTAAAGAGCTTTCAGAAACCATGGGGATCGTATGATCTAAGAGAGGGGTAACTGCCGGAGAGGGGAAACATGTGCTTACATCAGAATCAAACCTGAAAAGAATGTGCACTCCAAGCGAAGGAGACCATGCATGCATAGATGTCCTTCAATGTTTGGGTTTGTTATCTGATTAACGAGACATTAGCTGTCATCAGCCCCTTCCGCACAGCAAATGTATAATAGATTGCAGCTGCGATGAAGGAACTAGTTTTCCTGTTTTTGCGTTCACGTGTGTTCCATGCAGGCAGCGATTAGAGCCCATGGAAACAATTCAAGTTTCTGTCATGCCTTCTCACAGAGATGCTTCTCTCTCTTTTAAGTTACTTGAAAATGCGCAGCTATGCAGGCATGCACAAATGAACCCCCACCCCCCAGCCATACTGATGTCCCATGGTACGACCAGCTGCACCTGCATAGCAATGGAGGGCAGCTTCTCCCTGAATGTGGAGAACTGGGTGCCTCCTGCCTGGTCATTCACTCAGGAATGGTTCCAACCTGGGATTTTTGAAAAGGATCTCTTGTTTAATGATTTTCAAAAAACCTGGGTTGGGGGAAATAACTTGGATGTGAAGTCCTCCCAAAAAACAGGTTACATAGCATCCTACACCTGTGTTTCTTGGTCCGTGTGGAAGAGGGTTAGGCCATCCATTCACAAACATTCAAGACTACCACAAGTGCAAACTGGCTGTTGGGTGACTTTGGCAGAGATTCCTGAGCTGTTGACTGGCTGACACCTGATGGTTGCCCAGGCAAAATCTAAGTCTGTCCCGGAAACTTTCATAATGTATCGAAGGCTTTCACAGCCAGAATCACTGGAATGTTGTGGAGTTTTGCCTGCATCTGTGGCTGGCATCTTTAGAGGATCCTCTGAAGATGCCAGCCACAGACGCAGGCGAAACGTCTGGAGAAAATGCTACTGGAACACAGCCGTACAGCCTGGAAACCCCACAACACTCCAGTTTTCATGATGTTGCCATTTTGGGGGAAACCAGGGGGCTGCCTGGGGTGACAGAGACAATCTGCTTCCTGGAACAACATCATAGCCCTGAAAATTGTTTGATCTGCAAATTCCGAGCCACTTGCAACAAATAATAGCAGCACATGCATCTAAAGGTTTTATAGTTTTAAATCAGACGGCGCACATTATCTTGCAACTATAATCCGGGATGGCAGGCTGAATTCACGCTTTTTGCTTTTCTGACAGGTAAATGGATTGCTAATCATCTGCAGAAGATCTTTAGATCTGAATGTTCATATTTGATTTTTTTTCTTTTTTGCAAATTGCTTTTCAATATGTTTATCAAATCAGAGACTTTTTAGGGGATAAGCGTGTCTAAATAAGGAAGAATTTTCTTTTACCATATTGTATATTGAATTGTGGAAGTGTCTTGCAGGCCCACTCATGTGTTCCTAACCTGCCACATGTTATATAAGTGGCCCTCAAAGTGTTTGCAAAGTGAGGACCAAATCTAGGGGGTGATGGGGGACAGATGCCCCAGGTGATGAGCAGAGAGGGGGTGGCGGCAGGAGGTTGGGGTGGTTCAATTGCCTGGAAGAGATGACTTGTTCTGCTGTGGGCAGGCCTCAATTGCTCAGTAAAGATGGCTCTTCTACAGGCCCCTTCCGCATACACAGAATAATGCCCACCCTCCAGTGGTGGGATTCAGCAGGTTCGCACCACTTCAGCAGAACCAGTTTTAAAATGTAAGCAACCAGTTGTTAAATTATTTGAATCCCACCACCGGAACCGGTTACATTATTTGAATCCCACCACTGCCCCCCCCCCCATCCTATGCCTGTCCATCTGTTCAAATTGGAGGGGGTATTTGAGCCAGAATAATTTAAGTCCCAGTCCCTCAGTCCCAGTGGAGTACATTAGACATTTCAAGCACCCATAGTCATTTTATTCCCCCTCTGCCTGTTTTTCAGAGTCAGCGGCAACAGACACCTTGTGAGGTAGGTGGGGCTGAGAGAGTTCCAAAGAACTGTGACTAACCAAAGGTCACCTATCAGGAATGGTGCAAAAACACATCTGGTTCACCTGATAAGCCTCTGCCACTCAGGTGGAGGAGTAGGGAATCAAACCCAGTCTTCTAGAATTGAATCCACCTGCTCTTAACCACTACAGCACAATGGCTCTCAATAGACAGGCTATTATGAACCTGGTCTCCAATTTTTGGTCATGGTAGAGTACCAAGACTAGTTAAAAATGCCGCCCATCTTCTGCTTTGCTTTGGTTGCTCCTTGACTTCTTAGCCCCTTCTCTCCATGATACTCTGTCCAATTTACCATGTCACCAATCTAAGGTTTCCCTCTGCAAGCCTCTTCTGCCTCTTCCATCAGGCTGGTGCGCTGGTCTGCATTGTTCCATGACTGATTCTCCATTTCTATTGTTTTAGTCATTCACAAACATTTAGTGATATTACAGCAACATGGGTAAGGCCTCCAGAAGGAAGAGAGGTTTACAGGGGTGAGTTAGGGGGTCCATTTTTTAGTCTTATCATTAAGGCAAAGGCTTCACAGCTTTGAAACCCAGAGCTATGTGCCAGGGTCCACACTCAGAAATTGTGAATAAACAAAAAAAATGTGAAAATCCGATGAGTCCTGTTGAATCTACCCTAATATCATGTCTGCATATGCTGTCAGAAATCTTGACCACTGAATGAGAAGGTATCAGCTCCCCTGTGCCCAGCAGCTGAAATTTAGAGGGACTTTGCTTTTGAACATGGAGGCTCGTCAAACTCGCGGCCCTCCAGATGTTATGGACTACAGTTCCCATCATCCCTTGCCAGCAGGGGATGATGGGAACTGTAGTCCATAACATCTGGAGGGCCGCAAGTTTGACACCGATGCACAGTATTCCATTGTGCCTTCAAACCACTTACTTTAAACCTTTAACAACAGGTCATGTGGTACTGGGAAGATTTTTGAGCAGTATTCAGCCCCCACACTTACTTAAGAAACGGACTACATAAATGTCTGCAATGCCTTTTTAATGAGGTCATGGATTAAACAAATAGTTGGTATCGGTATCCTCCCTCCAGATCTCTGATGTTCCGCTGGTTGCTATCTGACCATGCTAATCCCCATGTTATGATATACACCCCATGCACTTTCTTTCGGTAGGGATTACTCGCAGGTAGGGGGTTAATGCCTTTGCTTTTCTTGAAAGTGTCCTGCAGATTATCTGCTTATTGAAAGGATCCTCCGCCCCCCCCCAAACAATGGAGCATCACTCCCTGATGGTTTTCTTGCCCAGCAGTGAAATTATGTGTCCTCCAAGCTCTCTAATGTATATCAACGCTTCTTCCCCTTTCTCCTTTCACTTACTTCATGTGGTTCCTCTGAAAAGGTGATTTCAGAAGATCCAACTTGTCATGCCCCCCTCCCCCCCCCCCGCCGCACCCCACAACTGTAATATCAAATGACAGCATGCATGAATGACAGCATGCTATATATCTCAGATCAAGAACCAGGTGTAGAATTTTCAGCTGACATCTGAACACAGGTCATGTCTGATTTTACACATGTAAAAGAATAAGGAGATAGAATGAATTACATCAAAAAGGATATCGAAGAGATAGAAAAAGTGCAGAGAAGGGCAACGAGGATGATTGAAGGATTGGAGCACCATGCAAAGACTGTATTTCTAAGTCAGTGTGTGGGGGGGGGTATTAGTTGGAACCTTGAACTGTAATCTGTGAAAGCCAGGTCTGAAACCCCACTCGGCTACAAAATTTGGCTGGGTGACCTTGAACCAATGTACACTGGATTCAAACTCAGAGGGGTGTTGTGAGGATGAAACAGAGGAGGAGGAGGAGGAGGAGGAGGAGGAGAAATGAAGAAGAAGAAGAGAAGGAGGAGGAGGGGGGTTACTGCAGCATAAGCAAGCATAGGGTTAGAATGTCATAGGCAGAATAATGCACATTCAATCCACTTTCAATGCACTTTGAAACCAGATTTTACTGTTCAGAATAGCAAAATCCATTGGCAAATAATCGTGAAAGTGGATTGAAAGTGCATTATTCTGTATGTGCGGAAGGGGCCAAAGTGGCTGGAAAGAGAAGTGCTCTTGAGGAATGGTCCTATGTGTCTCCTTTTCTTTTTTACAGGGTTCTTCCCTTCTCTGTTTTATCTTAACATATATGTGAGGCTAAGACAAAGGTTGGTTCATTCTGGATGAGGGCGGCAGGACTTGAAGAGGGGAGGGGTGAAACATGGGAGGAGCTGCCCTCTTCCTCTTTACAGAAGAGCATCTCTGGATGTTGCTGCTAAAAATGGAGAAACCAGAACAGCTTCCTTTAATACAGAAAATATAACTGCGAATTAAAAACTAATAAGATACCCTGCTTGAAAAGATGGAGAAAGGCTCCTTCCGCAGATGTGGAATAATGCATTTTCAAGCAGCAGCAGCAGAAGGCCATTGCTATCGCATCCTGCCTGTGAGCTCCCAAAGGCACCTGGTGGGCCACTGCGAGTAGCAGAGAGCTGGACTAGATGGGCTCTGGTCTGATCCAGCAGGCTCTTTCTTATGTTCTTATGTTCTTAATCCACTTTCAATGCACTTTGCAGCTGGATTTTAGAGTAGAATAGTCACTTGCAAACTATTGTGAAAGTGGATCGAAAGTGTATTATTCTGCATATGCAGAAATGTCCCCAGCAATTCGGGACTGCCCGTCTGTGTCTGTTTCTCCTCCTCTACCCAGTCAAGAATGAAAACTTCTGAAAATTCCCAGAATCCCATTGCTTGACACCCCACTCTCCCCACCCCACCCCACCCGTGGTGGCCTTCAAAGTCTTTCTCCTGCTCTCTCCTCTTTCCCACTCCTTCCCTGGCGTTCTGCGTGGAAGGAATTCTTCTCTTTCGGCTCAGCCTTCAAGCAAATTTCACTTCGATTCTTTTAATTCGTGGAGCGCTCTGTAATATAAGCAATGATTCAGGTCATTTGGAAATAAAACAGGCTTCCCCGCCCCAGCGCTGTCCCCAGCCATCCTACTGGCCAGGGGTCCCCGGAGATCTGATTAAATTGCTGGCCTCCTTTCGCTGGAGTGTCGCCCTTGGCCTTTTCTGGGCGTCCTTGGGATGGCTGTAAATTTCAGCCGAAGGCAGCAGCAGGACCAGGCCCCTGCTTCGCCCAAGCCCCGGTGGGTGCTGCTGGGGCAGTATTTTACAGATCGGCCGTCGAGGCCGGAGACAGCCGATCGATCACCGGAGTCCTTCAAGGCAGTCCATGAATCACGCTGCCGATCCCGAACCGGTTGCGCCGAGAGCAGCGGGGTTTCGATCCTGGCCCCTTGGCTGGCTTGGCGCAGGTTTGATGGTGCCTGAAAGAACGGGAGTTCGGAAGACACGGGCTCTGCGCGCAACACCTACTTCGGCATCTCCGGGAGCAGGAGTTGGGGGAAGATGCCGCTCTGCGCCTTAAAGCTTCTAGAAGTCCAGAGGGAGAAGACGGGCTATGGTGGACCAGTGGTCCGGCTGGGTAAAAGGCAGCTCCACAGGTTCATTTATTGGGGGTTGATTGTTTCAGATTAAAAGTTGTGAAAGATGCCAGCACGCCATGGTGGAGCTGCCGCAGAAACGCAGAAGGTCTCGCACAGAATTGCCGGTGTCTCCGATTAAGGGCATGTCTTGAGAGCTTGAAGAGCTGCACCCACCTCTGGCGATGGCTTTAAAGCCGGGAGAGTAAAGCCCACTGCACCCCTTGGGCCCCTTCCGCACGCGCAGAATGATGCACTTTCAAATTTCAATCCACTTTGCAGCTGGATCTTACTGTGCAGAAGAGCAAAATTCCACTTGCAAACAATTGTGAAAGTGGATTGAAAGTGCTTTATTCGGCATATGCGGAAGGGGTCCTGGGATTTCCCTCAGAGGAGTCTTGATTAGGCTCTCCCCCTAAGGTGCGCCTAGACGCCTGCTTTCTTTCACTATTTGACTTTGATGCCACGGACTAACTGGCTCCCCCCCCCCCACCTCAAAATTGATTGTGAAAGATGTTGGGAGCTGAGCCAGCGGGCCGAGTCTCCGGCTTTCAGCCCCAAAGGAAGGGGGCATTTTGTCCCCCCATGCGTAGGGCAGGCAACGCCAGGAAATATAGCTTGGAAATTGGAAAAGGAAGTAAATCCATCAAAGCCAGTCCTTTGGGGGGGGGCACAATTAGGCGTGGGGGGGGGGGCGGTGAGGTCGCAGCAACACAAAGGCACCCGGATTGGAAATCAGCACCGCTGCTGAGTGACGATCCGCAGGCAAGCTTGGGGGGGGGGGGAGGGGAGGGGGCTGGGGGAGGGGAGATCAGCAAATGTGATTTGTAGGAGACGGCACAAGAGGATCGATGGAAATTCATTTGGGCTTCGGGAGGGATTCGCTGGCCTTCCTCCACTGCTGGCCTTCCTCCACTCGAGCAACCTAAGCCCACCTCTCTAAGGACTTTGCGCCCACCCTCACCCCCACCCCCTGAAGCCTGTCTTTTGTCTTTCTCCGCTCCTTCGGAGCCACTTGTGCAAACGGAGAAGCCCTCTGTACGCCAGCGCCAGCGCCAGCGGGCTCGGACTGGTCATATTCTGCACATGCCCAGAGGCACGCTCTTCTTTTATTAGCGGGCCATTTGCAGGGTGGCCACGGAAAGGGAGTTTGGGGCTCCTGCCTGCCAGGCCTGGAGCCTTGTGCTCGGGATCCCTGCGCTGAGAAGGAGGGCAGAACCCCGGGCCAGGCACGTCCTGTTGGATTTCTGCCTGGAGCCAGTCACCTGGAGCCGAGCAACGAGCCCTTGGGAACGAGCGCTTTCCCCTTGCTTGAACGTATTGTCGGATTTCTCCAGTCATAGAACGCTGGGCTGTATCGTGGGAGGTTCAGGGTCAGAATCAACAGGCTGTTTTGGGTTTCCTGGGCACGGGCGTGGGTTGGGGGGCATCTTCAGACCACGACCATAGATGCGGGCGAAAGAAGACTAGCAGCAAAACTGCCAGACCAGGGCCAAGCAGCCGGGGGAAACCCACAACAGCCAAAAATAGTTGGCCTTTAATGCCCCCCACCCTCCGCCACACAATACAACGATATTTCTTTTAAGCTCTTTGGGCCCGATCCGGCCAAAGCGGTTTCAATAAGAGGTCCCGAAATCCAACTTTTCTCCTCCTGTTGGAGTAGGTAGTGCTTTTAAGGCTGACAGATCTGTCTGTCTATTGTCCCGTGAGGAAGAGTTACCCCTTTTGGCCAAAATGGAATTTCCTTCTGGGTAAATAGCCCTGGCCCTGATAGCCCAAGCTAGCCCGATTTTGATAGGTCTCAGAAGCAAAGTAGGGCCACCCTGGGCTAGTATTTGGATGGGACTCCCCCAGCAGTGCCAGAGGCGGGCAATGTGTCTGACGGGTGCGGGGGGACCCTACTGGGTTGCCTTAAATTCCCTTACTAGCACAGGTGTCAAACTTGCAGCCCTCCAGATGTTATGGACTACAGTTCCCATCATCCCCTGCCAGCACGACGCTGGCAGGGGATGATGGGAACAGTAGTCCATAACATCTGGAGGGCCGCAAGTTTGACACCTGTGCTAGTAAGGGAATCCTACTGGGTTGCCTTGAATCAGCTGCGCCTTCAGGGCTAAATGGATACATAAATAATTTAAAAATACCTCTGAGATTGTGACTGGCCACGTCGATTTCCTCCCTTAGCTCGCCTGCCTCCAGGCAACACGTGTTTTGTCCTTACAACAGCCCTGCGAGGTCGGATGGAAGGACAGAGACCGCTCCCAGGTCCTCTAGTCCGCTAGACCAGGTCCTCTAGTCCGCTAGACCTGGGGGTGCCGAACTCAGTTCTGCTCTCCTTGGTAGTGTTGGAAGATCCACACCTGGTGCGTGTGTATCCCTTGAAAAGTAGCAGAGTGGCACAGAGGCTAAACACAGGGAAGCTTACCTGGGTACAAACACGTGGTTGAGCTTGCTAGAGAGAACTTCAGGCACAAAAGAAAATCAGAGTCATTTGTAGTTTCTTATCTAATAAAAAGAGTATTTATTAGTGAACTCCATTCTGGATAGAAAGGTGTAGAGATAGGTTCACTATCTATTCTAATCTAGCTGGATGGAGGCGGATGCGTAGGAGACACATCCTCTCCCTAGGCATGGTGAAAGTAAGAGTAATGGAGAGTGTCTGAGAAGAAGGCGGAAGCAAGGGAGGAAGTCCCTAAGAGTATCAGTCTACATCAAAGGGATAGACTCAGCATGATAGAGTAAAGGTGACAAATTCCTAAGTCCCTATCTAGCCACTAGCTCGCTAGTAAAAAACCCCTCTGTAGGATGAGGCAGGAAACAGCGTATAGTCCCTTTCTTCCAACAGGTAGGACCCTCTGACCACCCAGCAAGCCAAGCTGGGATCTATTGGGAGCGTCACCTCTGCAAGGAAGCCACGCCAACCAATGGAAATGCCCTCTTTTGCGCTGACTAAATTCACGGGACTTCCGCACCAAAGTAAGCGATGGGAACCCCCCTTTTTATTCCCGAAATCCAAGCACATATTCCTGAACTTGCCGTTCCCAGTCTCTCGCGAGTTCAATGCCACCCAGCCCCTTTTCACCCCCTTTTCACTCCCTGCAGCAAAGAAGGTTCTTTCTCCCTACCCGGCTGCGGGTGAATTGGGCTTCTTATTCCTGAGAGTCCAGGACCGGCCAATGGAAATCATTCCATTTAAATTACCCCCGAATTCAGCACCCAAATGTCGCCAGCTTGTATAAGGGGATCTGTCCAGGGCAAGTACCACCCTTGCTGCGGGCTTTGCTCAATGCAAAATTCTAATCTAACGATGGGACTTACTATTAATTCTATAGTCAGGGACCCGATTCCAAATTTATTAGATTCAAAGGAGACAGAAACTCGACTTAAATGTGGTATTAAACTGGGGGCGGGGCTTTCCAATGTCCCCTTCCACCCGGAAACCGAAACAAAACCTTCCCTGCCCCGAGGAACTTACAATCACACTACCGACATTATTTGTCGGTGACGTGAAATAATTTGTAAGTCACTTTCCTTTTTCAAATTCATCTCCAACGCAGCTCACAGAAGTGGGTATTATGTAGCGTTATAATAATTTTTAAAGGAAACATCAATAATATCTCAATAAAGGAGAGGTTGGAGGGATGGCATTGGGGAGGGAACAAGAAGGCGGGACAAATCCCTTTCAGAAACGTCACCCAATTTCTTTTAAAAAATGGCTTTCTGATATTGATCTATTAATCAGCTAATTATTTGCATATTTCTACATATATAGTTTTTTTACATTAAAAAAAATCTATTTGTTTTTAGATTATTTCTGTATGATCGCGGTGGGTGTTCCCAACTGCTTGGAGAAAAAAAACAAATGTCCCTTCCATGTACTGAAGGTTGTAATGAACCTTTTGGCAGGTGACTTCTGATCTAGAGAACCGGGTTTGATTCTCCATTTACACACATTTGGAGAGAACGTAGCACCTCACGGGAAAGCGCAGGCAGGCATTCAGTCCTGTTCCCATTTCGCCAGGATGAAGCCCCATTTAATATAAAGGCAGGGCGAGCTAAGGAAGCAAATCGACGTGGCCAGTCGCAATCTCAGAACGTCTTGGGTTCAATCGCCAGCATCTCCAGGTAAAAGGTAATAAGTGGTTGGAAAGGTTTCTGCCTGAAAACGTGGAGAGCCGCTCCCGGCGGAGCAGACGATTGTGACCTTGGCCGACTAAGTGTCCGATTCATTAGAAGTCATCTTCCCGTGTGATTGTCGCACGATTGTTCCTTGCGGCTGGAATGGGTTTATTGTGAGTAAATGGAAAGCGGGGGGGGGGGGGGGCTGCTTTGCGAACTACCTGCTGAGACATCCTCCTGTTCCAATCAGACCCTGCGCTCCCCCCGACCGACCGACCTTTCGAGGTTGTTGTAAGAATGGCAACAGATAACGTCTGTGAATCGCACGTTAACCAATACGAAAGTGAACTAAGGTCCCACCGAACCACAATTACGACTTCAATTCGGGCTGCCCGGAAGATCCCGCGGATCTCCCCAGATCGCCGAATCGGGGCCTTCCCTCTCCAGGGCTGAGTTTCCCCCACCGCTCTGATCTGGCGACCTCGGAGATTTGCTTTAGGGCTCGCCTGCCCCCAGATATGTGGTCGCGGACCTCGGTTGGGAGTCGAGCTCTGGGTCGCTTTCAGCACGTCAGTTTCCCCTGAACAGTGTGTGTGTTATATAGTGTGTATCTATCTTGTATGTGTTAGAATCCTTGACCAGGGATTCTTGCTTCAAAGTGAATTAGAACAGATTAGAATCCACCTGAACAGGCGTCCCGGAGCCAGACTGCGGAGGTCGCCGGGAAGGCAGCCCCAGCCTTTGATCTGAGCGGGCAGAACCCTAAACTGCGGCCGGCCGCTCACCTGAGTCACCCACAAAAGAAGGGAAACCGATGACGGACGGGATCCCGCTCTTTAGAGCCGCGTGGGGCGCAAGCTGCCTTCCCGGGAGCGAGCTCCATTTGAGTTAGTCTTGTGGAGGCCCGCGGGGTGTGTGTGTGTGTATGTGTGTGTGTTTGTGTTGGGGAATGTAGTAGTGTAATCTTTTTTTGAACTAGAACCGCCCAAAACACCGCTGGAAAAAGGTGGGGGAGCAGAGGAAAACCTGAGGATCAGTACCTTTAAGGGGAATTTTGGGTAGTGCACTCCTAAGCATCTTTATGCATTGGGGAAGTGTGCTCCTAAATTTCTTTCTCCTGAAGTAAGTCCTATGGGACTGATCCTCTAACAGGACAATCCTAAGAACTCTTCCCTGTGGGTAAGCTCCGTTGAAGCCGACTAAGGAGGCCTGCTTAGGATCCGAAGAAGAGGAGTTTGGATTTATATCCCGCCTTTCTCTCCTGTAAGGAGACTCAAGGTGGCTTACAAACTCCTTTCCCTTCTTCTCCCCACAACAGACACCTTGTGAGGTAAGTGGGGCTGAGAGAGTTCTGAGAGAACTGTGACTAGCCCAAGGTCACCCAGCAGGAATGTAGGAGTGTGGAAACACATCTGGTTCACCAGATAAGCCTCTGCCACTCAGGTGGAGGAGTGGGGAATCAAACCCGGTTCTCCAGATTAGAATCCACCTGCTCTTAACCACTACACCACGCTGGCTCTCAAGAAGAGCTGCCTTCAATTTAGATGCTCTATCACAGTGGTGGCGAACCTTTGGCACTCCAGATGTTATGGACTACAATTCCCATCAGCCCCTGCCAGCATAGACAATTGGCCATGCTGGCAGGGGCTGGTGGGAATTGTAGTCCATAACATCTGGAGTGCCAAAGGTTCGCCACCATGGCTCTATCATCACAGGCCTGAGGGGTGAAGTGTGGGCGTATTTCGCCAGCCATGATGTTACACCCCTCTTTCCCAAGGACAGCAAACCTGAAGGATGCTCATCAGTTCCGGTCACTTTGGCGCCACCCTATGTGTGCTTCTCAAACAAGGATGTTGGGGCCATAACTTTCCTCCGCCACTCAGTGAAGGAGGAGGGCACAAAATATGACTCCAAATAGTCACTCACAAATCCAGCGCACAACCAGGTCCTTACACTGAGGAAGAAGGAACTGAGGGGAGGGCACTGTGCATTTGGGCAGGTGACCCTTGGAGGGAAAAGGTCACAAGGCGCCTTTGATGGCAAGAGTGCGCCCGATTGGTCCATTGCTAGCCTGCACAGGTGCAGTCCAAATGTGTGGTCTGCAATCAAGATTGAAGGAGAATTCAATGTGTTGAGGATAGTTGTCTTACAAAGCAAGCCATGCAAGGTTACTCAGAAGTAAATTCCTTTATTTTAAATGAGGCTTAATCCTGGGTAAATGGGAACAGGACTGAATGCCTGCCTGCATGTTTTCCTTCGCTTTCCCTTGAGGTGCTGTGTTCTCCCTAAATGTGTGTACTGGAAACAAGTTTCCTAGAGGTTTCCTAAAGGTGACTTGGTAGTGAGGGAAATGAAGACCTTTCCCACCCTGCTGCAGGCATACAGAGACTTCTCTTTCGCCTCCGCTGCTCCCCTCTCCCCCTTTCCCTCCATCAGGGCAAAGGATCGTTCCAGTTCATGTCGCCTCAACGCTTTTGTTGCTACCAGAGAGTCTGGAGGGGAAATCCTTTAGAAGCTTGATTTCTGTCAAGATTATTTCTCATTAGTGAGGTCTGAACAGCTAAGCAAATATTTTTAATTTGGTTCAGTGAGGAGGCAAAAGCCCGAAGAATCTCCTTTTCCACCCTTTGTCTCATTAGAAAGCACTCTTGTCCCACTAATCCTGTCTCAAAACTGTGGGGTTTTGCAGTGTTTTCATTAATGCTGATAAAAAAATAAAGGGAGTGAATGACTGCTGACAGGAGCATATCTACGGGAAAAGGTGCTGGGGCTCTCAAACGATGCCCCCCACCTCTTGCTATCTGGATGTTATGTCCCCATTGATACACCCAAAGACTGCATTAGCCTTTTTTGTCACTGCATCACACTGACTGCTCATATTTAACTTACTGTCCACTCATACTCCATGCTCTTGTTCTCTCACACACTGCTCAGTTGTGTATCTTCCATCCAGAGAGAAAAAAGAAGAGTGTGAATGTATATCCCCCTTTCTCTCCTGTAGGAGACTCAATGGGGCTTACAATCCCTTTACCAGGTTTTCTGGGTTGCAAGGCCATGATCTGGTAGTTGTTGCTCTTAACTTTTCCCCCACATCTATGGCTGGCATCTTCAGAGATCTGTCTTGTGGTGACATATTTCTGAAGATGCCAGCCATAGATGTGAGCGAAACGTGAGGAGCAAAATCTACCAGACCACGGCCACGCAGCCTGGAAAACCCACAATAGCCAGGAGGTCCGATACATTCATGGAAGAGATGTCTGTCGGGCTACAGCCAACCTCCATGTTCAGAAGTTACCAAGACTAGTTGCTGCAATTCAACTGGGGCTGAAAACCTTTGGCATAGATCCCTCAGAGTATTTCTACGTATGGAAGAATAAACACGCAAGCTTCTCACATTCTCCCTCCTCCCCCCCCCACCTCCTGTGAAATCCTGCTCCTGATCTGGGTTGTCCTCCAAGAGTAAAGGTCTGGAATCTATGCCCTATGAGGAGAGACCTAGGGAGCTGGGAATGTTTAGTTTGGTGAAGAGAAGATTAAGAGGTGGCATGATAGCCCTGTTTAGATAGCAGCAGCAAAGACAAGGGCTGATTCCGCATGGGCCCAAAACAGCAGTGTGAAAACGGTGTGAAAACAGTGTAAAAGAGTTTAAAACGGTGTAAAAGGGTTTATAATGTTTTCACACCATTTTCATACCGCTGTTTTTGGCCCATGCAGAATCAGCCTTGGACTAAGAGTCATGGTTCAAGGTGAAAGAAAAGAGATTCCACCTAAACATCAGGAAAAACTTCTTAAGAGCTGTTCGACCATGGAACTCACTGCCTCAGAGAGTGGTGGAGTCTCCTTCTTTGGAGGTTTTTCAAGAGAGGCTGGATGGCCATCTGTCAGCAGTGCTTTGATTATGAGTTCCTGCATTGCAGGGGGTTGGACTTGATGGCCTTTGGGGTCACTCCCAACTCTATGATTCTATGATCCTAATAAATTTTTGGAGTACATTCAGGCTGCCACAAGAGGGAAGAAAGTTGCCACCCATGAGTGTGCTCTGGGCGAACTGGAGTCTTTGCTTTCTTGCCCTGCTTGTGGCTTCATTGGGGCACCAACAGAAACATGGTACAGGATTATCTGGACCACTGACCTGATTTAGCAGGGACATTCTTATACAGTTCATAGTTACACTTTTTATATGTTCACAGACACAAAGAAAGACGGAGAAATAAGTTTTCTGAAGCGCTCCAAACATTCCAGCCATCCTGCATTCATTCAGGCCCCTTTCTGTGAAAACGATCTCTCTTTTGCTGGCATCCCACTTTTTGATCTAATTTGTTGCTCCATCCAATGGGTTTTAAAAGGGAAAAACAGGGCGTTCGGTGACATCAATCAAGGCTTAGTCTGGGGAGGCAGAAGGATAGAATATCAGAGAGGTGACCAAGCATGCCACATGATTCAAATCAACTCAGCATTGATTAATTGGGTTCAGTTGGAGTTTCTGGATCATAACAACTGTTGTTCTCCTTCACGTCACATCAACAGGCCCTTGAAAGGAAGAGTATCCATTTCCATCCTGCCCCATCGAGCTGTGTGGTTGCATCGAGACAATCGTTTGTGTATTAAACCTTTAAAGGCTGGGTGAATTTTAGACAAACTCAATTTGCTCAAGAGAGCCCAAGGGGTGATTAGACAACGCCGGTTCTTTCCCTTCATCACAGATTCTTTCGCACTGTCTCTCCTTTCCTCTTTACACACACAGACACAGACAGACACACACACACACTCTTCAAAGCAGTGTTTTGACATGTGGAAAATATGGGTATGGGTATGTTTTGGAAAAGCCCCCTAAAGATGAATAGGGGGAAATGGTAACAGAGACGTAGAGGCATTTGGGAAGTTCAACTGAGCACGAAACACAATAGCAATGCCACAGTTCTGTTTCATTATTTTTTTTAAACGAAGGCTTTATTTCTCTGTTTGAAGATCAAGCCGGAACTGCCAAGGTAATGGAAGGAAAGTGTGCGCATAAGTGCTCGCATGTGAGTGAGCTTGAGAAAGACAGACAGACAGAGAAGGAGGAAGAGAAGGATCATGTTTCTTTGCAGTTTTATTTGATTTTGTAAAAAGTGAAATACCCATTTTATGGCAGCAGGGAAGAGATGTGGGCATTGGGCAAATTGCCCCAGGCTTCACATGTCAACTATGCTTCAGTGCTTAACATAATCTTAGCCTGTCCTTCCAAAGCAGTAACAATGGTCTGCAAATGTGTAATGAGCAATGGACAGTAATCTGGTGAACTGCGTTTGTTTCCCCACTCCACCACACAAAGCCAGTTGGGTGACCTTGGGCTAGTGGTAACTGTCTCCAAACTCTCTCAGCCCCATTTATCTCGCAAGGTGTCTGTTGTGGGGAGGGAATGAAAAAGTGGTTGCAAGCCAATTTGAACCTCCTTAAAAGATAGTGAAAATTGGGGTATAAAAACCAACTCTTCTTCTTCTTAATCCCAAGACAAGGGCCCTTTCCGCACGGGCCATAAACGGCGCCCTGGGGACGGCAAAAACGCCGTCCCCGGGGAGCCGTTCGCACAGGCGGCGCTGCCAAAACGCAGCAGCGCTGACCTGGCTCCCCTCCCCCACCCCCAGAGCGGCGTCAGGCCACCTCCAAAAACCTCCCTCCTGGAAAAACAGCGCATTCCCGGCGGCGCGGTGCGAACGGCACCGCCGGGAACACACTGTTTCCCCCGTCCCTCTCCCACTCACCTCGTTGCCTCCGTTGCCCTGCTGGCCTCCTAAGGCCCTCCCTTGCTGTCCTCCGACCCCTGGAGGTCGGAGGGCAGCATGGGCGGGTCTTAGGAGGCCAGCAGGGCGACGGAGGCGATGAGGTGAGTGGGAGAGGGACGGGGAAGAGGCGGCTCCGTGTGGAGCCGCCTCTCTTGCGCCGGCCTCTGCGGGAGCCGCTTGCACGGTCTCGTGCGAACGGCCCCCACCCCTCCACCGGCAGAATTCCTGCCGGTGGGGAAGCGCCCTTTGGCCCATGCAGAAAGGGCCAAGGAGTCGGTCTGGGCTTGCCCAATGTTCCGTTTACTGGATCATTCACCAGTGGAAGGATTTGCTGTTTTCGTCTTGATTTGGTAAATCAACATAAAGACCATTACCTGTTTCGTCCTCTTGGCCAAGGAAAAGTTTCACTGACATCTTGGCTTCAGGGTTGAGCGATGGTGTTCTTGTTCCCACCATTGGCTACAAGGAATGTCCACTGGCTAGAGGCATGGCAAGGGGGAAAAGTGCACTGGTGCACTGGTGCATCCTCTATCCCCAGAACGCCCCCACCAAACCCCTGCTAACACCCCCAGAATGCCCCCAGAATGCCCCCAGAATGCCCTTGCCACACCCCAATAGGAGTGCGTGCCCGGTGTGTCACACCCCCCTGTTCCCTTGGAGTTACACCTCTGCTACTGGCTACATACAAGTCCCTGCTTGGTAACTTTTGCTTCTCAAGATCCCACTGACATGAAACTGGGCTTGACAAAAATATTGGTAAATTTCAGGTTTGGGTTTTATTAACCTGGATTTTTTTTGGGTAAAGTTGAACAATGCTGATATTCAGCATTATTATGATTATTACTAAAAATATTTGGGTTAAAAAACTCAAAATTTTTCAGTTCTCTCCCCCCTCCATTTCCCAAGCCCTCCGGGGCTCAAGAAATGGGGTGGAGGAGAACTGCCCCCAATGGAGCTTCTCACGTCCTGCAGAGTTTGAGAAGCGCTGGCACGGGATACATCCTGCATGTGGGGCTGATCTACATCAGCCCCACATGTAGGATCTGATAGACCAGTGGTGGCGAATCTTTGGCACTCCAGATGTCATGGACAACAATTCCCATCAGCCCCTGCCAGCATGGCCAATTGGCCATACTGGCAGGGGCTGATGGGAATTGTAGTCCTTAACATCTGGAGTGCCAAAGGTTCACCACCACGGTGATAGACTCTTCTCCTGCTAGCACCAGGGACAGACCTCTCTCCCCTTCTCCTCCTCCACTGGCTCCCAATCCCAAGTGGTGGAGGAGATGAGAGAGATTAAAAAACTCAAAAGTTATTTGGCTTTTTTGACCCTAGGTGTATTCAAAAAGCCAAATATACCTGGGTTTTTTAAATCAGTGAAAGACCTCCCCCCCCCAAAAGCCCAGTATGGCTTTTCTCGGGTTTTTCTGTGATTTGACTTTACTGAATCACTATGCCTACTTGAAACGCAACATCTACTGAAATGGCAGGATCTCATTTGCCGAAGGGGCACTACGCTTTGAAGTCAATCCAATATATTATTGAGATGAGTGAACATATCACTAAATCAAGTGCTTCATAATCAGACTGGGCATGAAGGTTAAGGGAAGATTGATTGAAAGGCACAAGTGATCAGGAAGTTCACCAGAGTGAGACCCAATAAATGGGAACAGATTCCATTTCACCCCTTTGATCTGTCCTGGCCAAACTGCTACCAGAACGCAGAGCAAGTTTTCGAGCTCTCCAGAACTCTTCATCAGGGCGGACATGACAACATTTAAGAAAGATAGAGGGGCAAGAAGCAGATTTTTCAAGACCTGATGTTACAACTTGCTCTTGTAAATCTTATCTGTGGGATGCACGCAGGCAAATAGTTCCTGTTACAGCTCATTTGGGAAGGATGGGGGCATAGTTTAGATCAGTGGTGGCGAACCTATGGCACTCCAGATGTTCATGAACTACAATTCCCATCAGCCCCTGCCAGCATGGCAGGGGCTGATGGGAATTGTAGTTCATGAACATCTGGAGTGCCATAGGTTCGCCACCACTGGTTTAGATGGATCTTATCAAAATCTTGGAAGATACATAAATGGGAGACCGTCAAGTTATGAGGAAGGCAATGGCAAATCACCGGTACTTCTCACTTGCCTTGAAAGCCCTTCCTGGGGTTACCACAAGTTGGTTGTAACATGACAAGTTGACAACACTTATGTAGTTGGGCATTTCCTTGGAGGACCTGCTAATGTTAACATAGCAGGAGGTCTATGGGGCTATCAAGAAGAGACTTTTTGATAGAGAGTTTCAACAGATGCTAGAGGAAGCTAATAAAACCTGTTCCCCGATCTCTCTGGGAATACCTGTGGATAGATTAATTGTAGCCCGGTACCTTTATCTCCTGGTTGAGGCCCGGTGGTGTAGAGCAATCACCTTAGCTAGGTGTAATGCCCTGCCTTCTTCCTTTAGCCTTGGACGCCACCTTGGAATCCCACATAAAGAAAGGAAATGCCCGTGTGGCATGGGTTCTGTGGAAACAGTATCTCATATGCTGTTGAATTGTCCTTTTTATGAGATAGGTAGGAAGAAGCACATAATCCCCTTCCAGCATGGAAGTGAAGGCATTACAGATAAACAGAAGGTTATATATCTTTTAAACAGCCACAACTATGAGCTGTTGGAAGAGGTGGCTAAATTTTTTAATGGTGGCCGTTTCCGCACGGGCAAAATATGACGTCGTCGCAACGGAAAAAGAAGCGTCAGAGCGAGAGCGTTCGCAAGCACTTAGCGGAGTCGCGCAGTCAGCGCCGTCGTCGGCAGCTAAACCGGCGCGAAGACGGTGTATTCAGAAAACGCTTAAAACCACTCTTTTTCCCCATGTGACGCATCGACGCCGCACTCGTGCGAACAGCCGCCACGGAGCTGTCGTCACAAATGGCGTCGGGCCTGCACGGCTTCGCAAGTGCGCAGGCGCAACGTCGCGAGACGCCGCTTCCGCAGCGCTTCCGTGCGAACCGTCACATTTCTGCGGGGCTGCGGACGCCCGCAGCTCCGCCTGTCTGTGTGAACGCTTTTTTTGGGATGCGTCGCAATTTGCGACGTCATCGCGTCGCTGCTTTTGGCCGTGCGGAAACGGCCGGTGTTATTTTAACTCAACAGAAGTTATAAAGGCTGTTATTATCTTGCAATGTTAATCTTAAACTATTTATATGCCATTAAAGGTATTCAAAATCGAACACTTATGTACAGCACATTCTCTGGGAAAAGTTTGGATTTTAGACCCCACTTTTCTCAACCATAAGGAGTCTCTTAGCAGTCAGTGTTTTAAGCAGTGTTGGGGAGGGGGAAAGTCTCGCTGGGCTGGTTGAGAATATGCATATATGAAGCCCTGTTGATTGATTTGTACCAGGGGTCCCAACCTTTTAGATCTTGAAGGCACCTTTGGAATTATGACATAGTGGGATAGGTGCAGCCCCAAAATGGCTGCCGTAGGAGGTGAAGCAAGTCACAAAATGTGTGCCACAGCTTACCTTCAGTCACACAGTGAAGATCCTTATGCTGTGGTGGCAGCTGCTGTCAAACCAACATTTAAAAAATCGCACAGCCAATCAAATTTCCAGTGGCCAATCAAAAGACTTGCTAGGCGAAAGCCGCACCTGGTCCTGCCCCCTTTTTCAAAAAATGTTGTGGGCTGCAGAAATGGTGTCGGCAGGTATCATGGTATGCCTATGTGTGCCCTGTTGGCAGAGGTGTAGCAAGGGGGGAAAGTGCCCAGTGCACTGGTGGGTCCTCCGCCCCGTCTCGCCCGGAACGCCCCCGCCCCAGAACACCCTCATTACGCCCCCGGAATACCCTTGCCACACCCCCACAGGGGGGCGCGCCTGGTGCGTCCCCCCAGTCCCCTTGGAGCTACGCCTCTGCCCGTTGGAGACCATTGCTCTATACTGTACTGTGATATTTGAATATGCAAAAATAATTCAATGGACAGGCTCCAAGTTATTGCAAAGAGCTGAACGACTGACAAAAAAAATTGTGCTCCATGTTCATGACCAGGGAACTAGAGTAGAAGCTGAACCACGGAGTTTGCCGGCGTTCCTAATCAGAAGCAGAATGGACCTCCCCAGAAAAATAATGTCCCTACTTCCTGATGAAAATGAATGTACAGAGTGTTATGGGCTGTTATGGTACAGTTTTGACGACATCTTCCTAAGAAGTCCAAAGCTGCTTCTTTGTTTCTTTCTCCCTCTCTCTCTTTCACTCTGTCTCATCCCTCCCAAAGTCCTCGAGTTGATTTGAAAGGGTTTCTAATAAAATAGAGATGTAACCCTATCTGCAATAAGTGCAGCAAATGTACAATGGATAACATGTAATTAACAACAGAAATGTTTCTCTCTTATTAAATCGAGGGCCCCCTTTAGCCTTTCACCTCTATATAAGTGTCTCTGGTTTTATGATGGCAACGGACAAAATTATGGTGTGGGCCTACTTGTGCGTGTGTGTGTTTGTGCGTGTCTGTCTGGGAAAAAAAAGTTCCCATAACTTTTGGCTGAGATTGGTTTCATGGTTGTGCGCACGTGTGTGTTTTTATTTGCCTCTTGCAGTTTATATGGAAGTTGTCCCCGAGATGAACTCAATCACTCCCTGAAAGTGATCCTGCCTCTTTGAGGCAAGATCCTGGCTATATATGCGTAACTATATCTGTTTACATATAAACAGGCGGCAAATGGAGAGAAGGAGTGTGTGAGCAGTGGTGTATGTGTATGAGAGAGGGGGGCTATACGGCTCTCTCAAACATAGGGAAATATGCCAACATTTACCTCTGTGTGCAGCAAAAAAAATCAAAAACTTGTGAATATACCATAGGGAATATACTCTCGCTAGAAATGCATCAAGCTCTGGTTCTCACTGTGGCCCCTTCCGCACATGCAGTTTAATGCACTTTCAAGCCACTTGCACAATGGTTTGCAAGTGGATTTTGCTATTCCACACAGTAAAATGCAGCTGCAAAGTGCATTGAAAATGGATTGAAAGTGCATTATTCTGCATGCACGGGCCTGTGTTGACATCAATAGGGATAATTAAGAGACTGTAAATTACCTGCACCAGCAGAAGCATAAGAATTTGGATTTATACTCTGCTTATCTCCACCTTAAGGAGTCTCAAAGCGGCCTACAAACTGCTTTTCCTTCCTTTCTCCACAACACACACCTTGTCAGGTAGGTGAACCTGAGAGAGTTCTGAGAGAACAATGACTAGCCCAAGATCACATCCCAAAACTCTTCCCCACTACACCACTCAGATGCTCTCTGTGGTGCAGTGGTCAGAGTATCAAACTAAGAATTGGGAGACACAGGTTTGTATTCTGTCTCTGCCAAGGAAACTTCCTGGGCGATCCTGGGCCAGCTGCCCACACTCAGCCTGACCTACATCACAGGGTTGTTGTGAGGATAAAGTAGAGGACAGAAGAACAATGCACACAACTTGGGATCCCCAGTGATGAGAAAAGCAAGTGTACAAATGACGTAAATAAATAAATAAATAAATAGAGAGGTTTTATTTTGTGCCTTGCTGATTTGCTGTACACTTTTGTGCATATTTTGGAGGGGTACAGTGAGTCTTCCATTTTGGCATGTCAACAAACAGGAAACAGGAATATGCCTAAAAATTAGTTTCGTGCAGAGTCAGTCAAACCCCTGTGACTCAAATCCCAGATGCTAATTGCAATTGCACATATTTTTTATTTTGCATATATCTTATCCTGTTTTTGAAAGTCATGAGAAGAGGCCAAGACCCTCTCAAAAGATAAGGATGTCCAGGGCTTCAAAGAAGAAGTTCAACAACCAGACAGGTTCATATGGAAGGTTCTTTAGTTTTCCCAGACACAACATGGTCCCATGGAGGCTGCTGCCATGTTTTCCTGGTACCCTTCTTCTTACCCCAAACATATTTTCCCCCAAGCTAGGAGCTAGTCTTTGCTTTCTTCCACCTCATTGGAAGAGAAGGTGGATGCTTCAGAAAAGGCATCAACTTTGTGTCTTCAGGGAGTGCTTGTGTACAAACAATTATCTTATCAAAGGAGGGCACTTACCCACACTGTAATTTGTAATTATCCTCAGATCCTAAGGCAGACCTTTTGAGGTCAGGTTGACACTCCCTTCCATAACAGCCATTTTATGGGGGTGGTCACTCAGGCCCCTTCTGCACATGCAGAATAACGCACTTTCCATTCACTTTCAGTGCACTTTGCAGCTGGATTTTACTGTGCAGAATAGCAAAATCCACTTGCAAACAATTGTGAAAGTGTATTGTCGAAGGCTTTCACGGCCGGAATCACTTGGGTGCTGTGTGGTTTCCGGGCTGTATGGCCGTGTTCTAGCAGCATTCTCTCCTGACGTTTCGCCTGCATCTGTGGCTGGCATCTTCAGAGGATCTGATGTTGGGAAAGCAAGTGGAGTATATATATCTGTTAGAGTGTCCAGGGTGGGTGAAGACACATTGTCTGTGAGTAACAAAGAAGGCAACCAGGTCAATAGTTGAGGGCATCTGAATATAAGTATGAGTAACATTGAAGTCTATAGCATGGGAGTAACAATGGAGATAGCAAGGTCACTGGGTGGGAGCATCTGAATAGAAGTATCCTGGCCTTTGTTTCCTTTGTCTATAGTCATCCTGTGTTTGTGTGGAGCTGGTTAGACACTGTCTTGACTCTAGTATTTTTCAACACTGGCAGCCAAGTTCTGTTCATTTTCATAGTTTCTTCCTTTCTGTTAAAATTGTCCATGTGCTTATGGATTTCAATGGCTTCTCTGTGTAGTCTGATGTAGTCTCCTTGCCATTCTCCCCCCTTTTCCAACATATATATACTCCACTTGCTTTCCCAACATCAGATCCTCTGAAGATGCCAGCCACAGATGCAGGCGAAACGTCAGGAGAGAATGCTGCTAGAACACGGCCATACAGCCCGGAAACCACACAGCACCCAATTGTGAAAGTGGCTTGAAAGTGAATTATTCTGCATGTGTGGAAGAGGCCTCAGTGTTCTAAAATTCCAAAAATGCCCGCAGGCTCAATAAAAGTGGGGACCTCTGGCAAAGAACTTCTAAGTTCAAAGCCAGCATTTAGAATTGTGTCTAGAAACTGTACAGGCCTTTAGGCACTTGTGAAATATGGCTGACCCTGTCTTCCAGTCAATGACCTGCCTGACATATTTGGAATCATTTGAAGTTTTCTGAATGGTGTTCAGTGACCGCCCTTCACATGTAACTCTTTACTGTAATCTGACTTGGACGTTGCTGGGGCATGGATAACTGTGGCAAGAGGGTGGGCTGTTGTTCAAGGAGCGTAAGTCCAAAGCTTCTTTGAACACACAGAACTAGCTGTGTGTTGTTTTTCTTGTTATTTTGGGATACTGGCCAATCAGTTTACATAGCAATGTGTACAGTTTCTGCTCATTTATTTCATGGGATCCAGATGTCTTTGAGAAAGTCTGGATCTGGAGACATTTATGAAAAAAATATTCAACATTCACTGAATATTTCCATTTTGCTACTCAGTTTTTGAAGGTGGGATTTGAGATGCAATTTGAATGGTGGAAGTTTTAACTCGGAATTGAATGGTGTAATCTTTGGTCTGGTTTTGACTGGGATGACTTCTCAAGCTATCAGCAGTCATTGTCAAGTGTTAAATGCCTCCTTGCCATTCTCCCCCCTTTTCCAACACACAAACCTTACTCTTTCAAAGGGAGATCTGCAAATGTAATGGGAAGTTTCTTTTTTAGAAGAAGAGAAGAGTTTGGATTTATGCCCCCCTTTCTCTCCTGTAGGAGACTCAAAGGGGCTTTCAATTTCCTTTCCTTCCCCCCCCCCCCACAACAAACACCCTGTGAGGTAGGTGGGGCTGAGAGCTCCAAAGAACTGTGACTAGCCCAAGGTCACCCAGCTGGCAGGTGTTGGAGTGCACAAGCTAATCTGGTTCACCAGATAAGCCTCCACAGTTCAAGAGGCAGAGTGGGGAATTAAACCCTGTTCTCCAGATTAAAGTGCACCTGCTCTTAACCACTACATCACGCTGGCTCTCTTTTAAATTGAGACTAGACCTTTTATCAATACCATGTTTCATTTCATTTCATTTCATTCCTTCATACCTACCTACCTACCTACCTACCTACCTACCTACCTACCTACCTACCTACCTACCTACCTACCTACCTACCTGCCTGCCTGCCTGCCTGCCTGCCTACCTGCCTGCCTGCCTGCCTGCCTGCCTACCTGCCTGCCTACCTACCTATCTATCTATCTATCTATCTATCTATCTATCTATCTATCTATCTATCTATCTATCTATCTATCTATCTATCTATCTATCTATCTATCTATCTATCTATCTATCTATCTATCTATCTATCTATCTATCTATCTATCTATCTATCTATCTATCTATCTATCTATCTATCTATCTATCTATCTATCTATCTATCTATCTATCTATCTATCTATCTATCATCTCCAGCATGATTGCCTGCTGATAGGAGTAGTTGTTTCTTGGGCCTCCAAACGCAAAAGGGGAAGGGTGGCTCAGCCATAGCTCAACGGTTTAACATCTTGGCATACACAAGATCCCAGGTTCAATCCCTGGCATTTCCCGTTAAAAGGATCAGGAAGAGATGACACGAAAGACCTCTGAGGCCCTGGAATCCTGCTGCCAGTCCGAATAGATAAGTGGAACCCTGATGAACTATTGGTCTGAGGTGGGATAAGGCAGAATCGTATGTTCAACAAGGAAAGTATAACTCCCTCCATTCTCAGCAATGCAGCCAGCTCTGAGCATGGGTCAGCAAATGCAAGTCCATTTAAAAATGCTGCTTATTTTTTAAAGTGTGAACACATCACCTTCACGAGCATGTGTTTTCTGCCAAAAAACTGCACTGTGAGCTGAGCAATACAGATTTTTGAGCACTTTAATTTCTGGAACTGCAGAACGCCTGAACTTCAGACAGCCCATTGGACTGGCTGTCGGAGCTTGTAAGCCTCGTTTGGCTTTCTCCTAGGCAAGAGACACCTTTAGCTCCCATTCAGGTGACGGGTTGCTGAATCGTTTCCCGTGGTGCTTGCTGGACTCTGTAGCCTCGCGACAACGTGTAACCATGTCGTCATTGTGAACCTGGCTTCTTCTGGACCGTGTGAAGCACTTTACGTTTGTCCTTGATGGATTTTTGTTCCCTGCTGTTTGTCCAGCTTGCTAATTTACTGAGATCACTTAAAACTGTTCGCCTACCCACTCCAAAGCAGTTATTTATGTGCTTAAAAGGAAAGGATAAATACATGATTGCAGGGTCGGTATTGATGTTGGCTAAGAGGACTGCAAGTTTGTTTTCCCCAGAGTTGTGTTCAGCCTTCTGGTATTCATCCCAGGCCTCCCCTCACCTCATTTTCATCACCATTGACTGATGAAGAAATGGTTAAGACACAAGACAGAATTCTGGTTTCCATGTGGCCAAAAGAAATGACTAGACTCTGAGGAACTAGGTGATGGCATTATAATAAAAATAGCAGCAAACAAAGAGCAAATGAAACTCTGTAAACAGACCAGTCTGAATCATGTTTGCAAGAGATCCAGTTCTAATAAGAAGACGGAATCTTTCTTTCTTTCTTTCCCCTTCTTTAGTCCTCTGTTCTTGGAGATACACACTGCACAGTATGGATAATACTGTACAAGTCTTGGGACCAGGTACAAGCATTTGCAAACTCCTTAATATTTTGGTACTCCAGCATACTTGAATGTTACTCTGCCTGCTTGTGCTTTGGTTTCACTTATTAAACTTTGGCTCATTCCGCACATGCAGAATAATGCACTTTCAAACTGCTTTCAGTGCTCTTTGAAGCTGTGCGGAATAGCAAAATCCACTTGCAAACAGTTGTGAAAGTGGTTTGAAAACGCATTATTTTGCGTGTGCGGAAGGGGCCTTTGTCTCCTTATTCTGCTAAACTCCCATCTCTACCTTCACATTGGAGCCCCATCATTTTATCACAATGATCCTTAAAACAGCTTTTATGTATGCTCCCTTCTAGCCTCATATTAAAACTTAAGTCAATAGTCTGCTAGTACAGGAAGACCAAACTTCATGATACATTTGGCCATGAGTTGGGTAAAGCTTCTCTCAAACCAACTCATTTTCCCTGTAGATGAGGAGTACTTACTTAACCAAGTGCTTAAGGGCCTGCTTTGGATTGGAATCACAAAACAGAGGAGGAAGGGCACCAGTTTTGCTCCCCCCCCATAATTTTCCTGAGCTGTGAGGTAGGTGGGGCTGAGAGAGCTCTGAAGAACTGTGACTAGCCCAAGGTCACCCAGCTGGCATGTGTTGGAGTGCACAAGCTAATCTAGTTCACCAGATAAGCCTCCACAGCTCAAGTGGCAAAGTAGGGAATCAAACCCGGTTCCCCCGGATTAGAGTGCACCTGCTCTTAACCACTACACCACGCTGGCTCTCTGGGAGAGGGTTTATTTGCCCTAATGCACAGCTGCATGTTCGGCATTTGCAGCCGAACAATGGGCAAATAATGCCCTCTGGAGTCATGGCTCAGAAAATTGGCTCAGGGAAGAAGTCTGGAATCCCTCCCTCCAGTACCCTGGTCCTGATCTGGATTTGGCTCTGAGCTTGGTAGGTAGGTAGGTTCCTTGCAGCTGCAGTGTGGCTGGGGGAAAGCAAGTCAGGTCAGGGAAACCCCAACTTGCCTCATAGGAAAACATATCATCTAGTTTGGCCTGGAGAGGCGGTGGCAGACAGGTTTCTCTCCTATTCCTGGCTATATTATATGGCTTTGACTCCAGGCCGGGAAGTGAGATCATTTGCACAAGACACACATCCAGCTGACACAGGTACAGACTTGACAGAGTAACTTTCTGTCTCGCCTCAAGTGGATCCAGAGGAGGCATCAAAAGCAAAACTCAGTGATGGGACAGTATGATAAGGCTAATGAATTTCAGATGTTTACATGCTAATTCAGGCAGTGGGTAGGTGTCACTGGCTCCTGCTGAGCAATGTTTGGGCAGAGACTGGCACAGTTACAGAGCCAAGCTCTTGCAGTATATATGCCTTATCAAGCCTCCGAAGAAATACATGCAGGAGGCACTGCCACAAGCAGATGTTTTTATCATTCATTCATTCATTCATTCATTCATTCATTCATTCATTCATTCATTCAGTCAGTCAGTCAGTCAGTCAGTCAGTCAGTCAGTCAGTCAGTCATAGGGCTCAGGGCAGCTAACAACAAGCAAATAATAGCAACAAAATGCTAATCAAATATCAAACCAACAAATATCTAACAACAAAATAACCACACCCATAAGCATGGTCCCAATGATCAAATATCAAAACATCTCCAATTGTGGCACAGCAACATTTCATAACATAGTTGCAAAAAGTCATAACAGCAGCATCATAAACATAATCATATAACAATGAAATCACATCTAACAGCAAAAAATATCAGCAATCATATAATAACAGATTATGGCATCATCACATAATATAACGATGATACAATATCTTAACAGCAAAAAAAAAATCAACAGGTATAACATCGTAATTACAAAATTATGTATGGCTCAGCCATGGAAAATGGGTTGCTCTACAGCTGCCTAAAGAAGTCAGATGTTTTTCTGTCTCTATGTTACTGGAAATAACCCTTTTGGCACACTAGACAAATGATGGAAGTCTGAGAAACGCTACCCACATCATGCCCCCACCCCTCAATCCCGTCTTTAACATATCTATTTCCATTGCAAATCCCCAAATATTTTAATTGAAAATTTTGCTCCCCCCCCCTTCCACAACCCAAACCATGCAAATAAATAACCTCCTCGCTTTGCCATGGGCTGACGGGTCTGAGCTCCTCCAGAGACATCAGTGGGAAGAACTTCTGCACCCCCAGTGAACTTTCGAACTTTACCCTTCAACTCCAGCAGATCCGTTATTCACGACATTCTTTCGACAAGTGGTTGCACATATGAAAAACAGATAAAAAGCGTCTGCTCTGTCTCACAGGCCATTTTCATCCGGCAGAGAGCCGCTTCCACGGTACAGCAAAGTCTTCGTCATCAGTTGTTGGATTGTTCTTCTCCCGAATCCATCCGCTGACATAGACTGTCTTTGGCTGGTGGATAAGTGCCATTCATAACGATCTGCCATCTGCTTGGCTACGTGATCAAGTCTCAGCAGTAAATTATCTGGAACTCAGATGCTATTCTTCAGAAAATGCTCCTTCCTCATGTTAATTCTGTCCGTCTCAGGCAGTTTCCTTCCACCTCTCCTCCAAAGAGCTGACAGCAAATATATTTTCCTTTGCAGTCCTCCTTTCACACTGAGGCTCAAGGCAGATTACAGAATTAGAAAAAAAAATGCAATTGAAAATAGTACTGGTGACCAGACATGCTATAAAAAGTGTAGAAACTAGATTACAAAAATTAAAAAAACAGTGCAGTAAAAACAATGTCATATTGTAAACAGTGCAATAAATTACAACACTTTATAAAAGAATCACTCGGAAGCAGTGGTGGGATCCAAAAATTTTAGTAACAGGTTCCCATGGTGGTGGGATTCAAACAGTGGCGTAGCGCCAATGGGGCTGGGCGGGGCACGACGGGGGCGTGGCCGGGCATTCTGGGGGCGAGGCATTAATAATTTCTCTGTTACTGTATCAATCAATCAATGTTTATTAGCCACAGGCCATACACAGGCCATACTGTAAAAAACTCTTACTGTAAAAAAAAGTTTCTAATTTCCAGCTGTCATCTTTCTGTCCATAATTTAAACTCATTATAGCAAGTCCTATCGTCTACTGCCAACAGAAACAACTACTTCTCCTCTAATTGACTGCCTGTCAAATACTTAATACTTTCAAATACTTAATTTTGTTTCTAGAAATCAAAAGAAGGATACTTTCCTTAAACAAGGAACTTTACCATATTACTAAAACATGTTTTAAAAACAGCACAACAGGGAGAATTATCCCATTTTCTACCTTCGCTAACCAGCCACATAGGAAACAACAGGACTTTATGATTTTTGGACCTAATGGAATTTCTAAGGGAAAAGCAGGCCCGATTAGTAACCCCCTCTCGGCACACACAAATAATTAGTAACCCCCTCTCGGGAACGGGTGAGAACCTGCTGGATCCCACCTCTGCTCGGAAGATTCTTTCTTTAACTGCTCTGCAGACCACTAACATTGTGAGAGCCTTCCTGACCTTCCCACCAACCCTATACAAGATCAGTTTATAGGCCAAAAACAGTGGTTAAGAGTGACAGACTATAATCTGGAGAACCAGGTTTGTTTCCCTGCTCCTCCACATGGAGCCTGCTGGGAGACCTTGGACCACTCACAGTTCTCTCAATAGTCTTTCTGCCCTACCTTCCTCACAAGGTGTCTGTTGTGAGGAGTGAAAGGGAAGGCAATTGTAAGCCACTTCTCCTTGAAGGTAGAAAAAAAAGTAGGGCATAAAAACCAACTCTTATTTGTCTTCAGCTCTTCTGTTCTAGATTTTTATTTTTATCTGTGACTGCTATCATTTCAGAAATGGGAAAATGTTGGCCAGATCTTTGGATTAAATACTAATTATTCTGAAATGTCGAGCATCTCGGTCACAGCTGCCACTAAAAGACATCTGGCAAAGATGTTTGCCTTGAAATGGACATCCGCTGCTCTAAGATACTGGGACATAAAATTACACTGGACCCTGCCTGTCTGTTTAGGAATAAATGCACTCTGCTTGTCGAACAAATTGAAAGAGGATTACATACTTGGTGTAACGAAATCTGAATTGGGAAAACAGAAGCTGTCATAAAGCCAGCCTGATTTTGATTAAAAAGTCCTGTTTTACACACTAACAGCCTCTGCTTCATCCTGCCAAATGGATGCATGGCAAAAATTACTTGGACAGAATCATTAAAGAAAGTCAAGTTAGCCCTCCCACCCAAAAAAACTGATTAGAAAAACACACCATGCTGCGGTCGCCTTATTATACCTTCTCTGCAGCTTTCCACTCACACTATAAACTTGTTTCTTTTAGTAGCAGAAAAACATTCCAAAAGACCAACAGTGGATCTTTCCAGATCATGAGCAAATCCCAAAGATTCCCTTGGACATATCATTCCCCCATTCGCCTCCAGCTGAAGCCTAAAATATCCCTTGCAATACCATTCCTTGGGGATCCTTGCTCACCAATAGCAGTATCTCAGGACGCATTTTGGATTGCAGTAGTGGGGGTAGAGAGGTAAGAAAACTATTTTCCATGGATGGAAAATAAAGTGGACTCAAAGCAGTGGTGGAATTCAGCAGGTTCGCACCGCTTCGGCAGAACCGGTTGTTAAAATGGTGCTTGTAAACAACCAGTTTAAATTATTTGAATCCCACCACTGACTCAAATTATTTGAATCCCACCACTGACACTGGTGCTTGGAGGGGGGAAATAACATTGATCAGTTCAGAGAACTGCTTTCCAGCAGAAAGGAGGCGTCAAGAATCATTGTAAGAAGAAAATACATCGGTTCTGATCCCCCCCCCTTCAAATTCACAGCTTCTTGCACAAAGAACCTGGATTACTAACACAAGTGTCAAGAAAACAGACTCTCTTTGAAGACCTAATCCAAACCATTCAAGCAGACATGAAAGGCTTGATCTTAGCTATGTACAGATTTCACTGCAGACAACACTCGATAGCAAGGCAGGCTTATATGGCCTGCTGCGAAACATGTACAGATTCACCTCTGGCAGACGAAGGATGGCTAGGAGACTGGGGGATAAGCTAAGTGTCTCTCTTGACAAGCCACAGGAAACACTTCTAAAACTTTATCATATCCGTATGTTATTGACCCAGTCAGCCTTATCTTTTGCTATAGTTTAGGACTCTGTTGTATTAATGCCAACAGAATAGAAGCTATTTATATGTATCGATGTGCTGAACACTCAGTAGTATAGAGCCTCGGCAAAAGTTTTTGGTAGAAATGCATGAGAAGAAGAAGAGTTGGTTTTCTCTACTCTGTTTTATTTCCCTGAACTCGGGATATTTTTTAAAAATCACTAAACCAGAACTCCTTTCGCACAGATCCAGGTTGGAGCTGCTATTTCCCTCCCTTCCACAGTACTGTTCAAAGTCAGGGAGACTCCACCTGCCATTAACCTGCTGTTGCAGGGAGCACCCTTTTTCTTTTCTTTTGCGTGTTGTACATGCGCAGCTACGCAGGTGCAGCTGATAGTATTGTGGGATGATCAGAATGGCTGTGAGGGTTCATTTCCGCAGGATTTTTTTTGTTAAAGAGAGAAACATCCACTAAAGCAACCTGAATTATTTCAGTGGGCTCCAATTGCTTCTTAGAACCAGGGGGCATTCATTGAAAATGCTGGGGGGAAGAATTAGGACTAATAAAAGGAAACACTTCTTCATGCAACGTGTGATTGGTGTTTGGAATATGCTGCCACAGGAAGTGGTGATGGCCACTAACCTGGATAGCTTTAAAAAGGGCTTGGGCAGATTTATGGAGGAGAAGTCGATCTATGGCTACCAATCTTGATCCTCCTTGATCTCAGATTGCAAATGCCTTAGCAGACCAGATGCTCAGGAGCAGCAGCAGCAGAAGGCCATTGCTTTCACATCCTGCATGTGAGCTCCCAAAGGCACCTGGTGGGCCACTGCGAGTAGCAGAGAGCTGGACTAGATGGCCTCTGGTCTGATCCAGCAGGCTAGTTCTTATGTTCTTATGCTGCCTGCACTGCACACACATGTGAATGGGAAAAAGGAAAATGGGATCCTTTTATAATGGGATCCTTTATAATGACTGCAACCTGTTATACATTTGCTATGTAGAATTGACAAATGCTGAACAAAACACACACACACACACACACACACACACACACACACACACACACACACAAAGGCAGAAGAATCAAGGAAGTGGCAGGTTGATAATAGTTGGAGGCGGGGGCTGAGAAAGGAGTGCCTTTGCAGAAGATCCTGTGGGGACAGATTCTTAGTAGTTGGGGTTTGCAAAAGCATGCTTAGGAAAAACCAGGCAATCCCGGGCATCCAAAATGGCAGATTGGCTCTACTCTACTGGATGCTTGGCCCAGAAAGCCACAGGAAAACCCTGCTTGGAAGCGAACAGCTGGGGGGTGGGGGTTTAAATGAGTAAAGCATAACGGGCCACAGCGAAGTGTTAAAGATTCAATAACATGGGACACTTATCCTGATGTGGTAAAACTATGTTTACAGACAAAACAGTGGATGGTGTCTCCTATTTAGAAGAACTGGAGAGAAGCCAATGGACAGCAATGAAACAAACACCCGAAAGGAAATCCAAGAAGTAAACCACAAGGTCAGCTGGAATAAGTGTCTTATGCCTTGAATTAAAGGATCTAATGGCCAAAATCTCCCCCCCCCCCCCACAAATACATAGCAATGTTTTAAAAGGCCAGTTGGTTTAACGTTGCAACATGCATTTGATTTCATGGTTTCCTTAATAAATAGCTTCTTGTTTTAGACACAGAAATGGGGTTGCGGCTCTGGGAAGTTCATCTCACTTGTGACTGAAAGATGCCGCCTGATCACTCTGCTGATGCATTCTTCTGTATTTGTGTTCTGACAGCTAGCTAGTTTGTGATGGGAGCAGAAAACAGAGGAGTATCTAGGACAGTGATGGCGAACCTTTTCGAGACTGAGTGCCCAAACTGCAACCCAAAATCCACTTATTTATCACAATTTAACCTGAATACTGAGGTTTTAGCTTAGAAAAAACGGTTAGCTCTGAGGCATGCGTTACTCGGAAGTAAGCTTGGTGGTAGAAGGTGGCTTTGCTTTGAAGCAGGTGAATCACGACGCTAGGAGGGTTTACTCAGAAGCAAGCTCTATTGCCAGCAACCAAGCTTACTCCCAGGTAAAGGATCGCACTTTAGTTCTTTGCATGAAAATCAGTGGGGTTTAACAGCGCTTAACAGGGTTACCGACACTGCTTCCCCAAAACTAGGTCTTAGATTTAAGGCTAATAATTGAGCCCAGCAGCCCAGGCCAGCCTAGATGTGTGTGTGTGTATGGGGGGGGGGGCGATTTCCCCCCCACATGATGAACTCTGTGTGTGCCCACAGAGAGGGCTCTGAGTGCCACCTCTGGCACCCGTGCCATAGGTTCGCCATCACTGATCTAGGAAAAGTGTAGCCCGGTGCAAAATCTGAGTTTTCCGCCTGCCCCCCATAAGGGCAGCTGCTTTCTCCTACCATGACCCTACAACATTTTTTTGCACCAGGTCTTGAAGTCAGTGTATGGACCCAGGGGGAGGAGGAGGAGTAGGGGGGGATTTTCCACCCCCCATGTGACTAACTGGCCACAGCCCGGGGACATTTGACCCCATATGTCCCCCTGGGCGGTACACCCCTGGCAGGGAATGCTTAAGACTGTAAGAAGGTTTGCATAATGCCCTCCTTGTTTTAAGAAAAATGATACCAGAGTGATACTCAGACTGAATCTCCAGCCTTAATAACTGAGAATTCATGAATGCTTAAGCCTAAGGGAAGGTTGCCAGTTCTCAGAGGAAATGGGCTAATAATAAATGTTTCTTGCCTTTCTTCAAAGGAACACAGAACACCTAGTATGGGGCTGGATCCAAGGGTGGATCCAGATTTTGCAGTGCCCTTGGTAGGACAACTTTACGTTTTACCTTCCCCAGCCCCCTGCCAAGAATTCCACCTCTGCTTTACATTCTTCTACCCCATATGCTTCTCATCATTCAGAAACAGGGAAATAGAAAGTAGTGGAGCCAGCTAGTGGGCCAAAGATTGGTGCTGAGCCCCCCTGGTCCATCAGGGTCCTAGAGACTGCCTGATCAATACTGAATCCTGATGCTGGCCTTGATCACAGTAATCTTGTACGACAAGTTACAGTGAGAAGCACAGTTCCACGGTCTTTGATCCATGTTTAGAAGTCGCTTGACTACAATAAAATGGCTCTCATGTCATCAGTTTGGTAGAGTGCTTTGAACAGCTTTTTTTTTGGCTTTCCAGTGTTTTCCCTTTTGCTGTCCCATCTTTTTTTCAGAACTGTTTTGTGGTGATATTTTTGGTTTTGAATAGAATAGGTTTTCATGTAAAGACAGGCAAGGCACTAATAAAGCATGTGGCTGGAGAAGATATTCATTAGGAATGTGGTCTCTCAAGTGATGTGGTTGGTGATACTCCTCCGTCACCTTTTTGCAGGGGTGTAGCAAGGGGGGAAAGAGCCCAGTGCACTGGTGTGTCCTCTGCCCCGTCCCACCCTGCCCCGCCCCAGAACGTCCCTGGAATGCCCCCGGAACGCCCTCGCCACACCCCCAGAACGCCCTCGCCACACTCCCGGAATGCCCTCGCCATGCCCCCACAGGGGCATGCGCCCAGTGCGTTGCACCCCCCCATCCCCTTGAAGCTACACCTCTGCCTTTTTGTGTTGTATATTGTCAAATATACTATAAAAATGAGCTGGACTGAACATAAAATGCTGTGCATACACAATTTATGTTCTACCACTGGTTCCTCCTCCTAATAATGTAGAACAGGCATACCAATCATTTTATTGCTTCTCCAAACAAATAGTTTTTTTTTTAAAAAAATGACTTATTCAGCAGATTATTCTATTTTCTTTAAAAATAACATCCCTATAAGTACAGAATATTAGCGGTCTTATACCATCCATTATCCTGACCATTTCATCATACAATATAATTTGACGATTTTCCATAACATTTTCTAAAGTACATAAACTAAACATCTTCCAGATTGAAATATGACCAAGAGTTTTTGTCCTTTCAATTAACTGTTCATTATACAAAATGTAAGTCATGGGTGATAAGCCGAGACTCAAGACTGTTTTTAATTTATACCAGTTTGATAAAGTAGCAGTAACTGACCATAAATCATTAAGTTTATTACTCCACGATCTTTCTTGGAACCACATTAAACTACACACGTCGTGACCTAAGATCTCCTGGTCTGCTTTCATCATTGTTTTTTTCAGGGTTTAACCAACCCTTGAGTGATTTCATTTATATGGCTCTCTGGCTCTCTCTCAGTTGGCTTTGTTTGTCTCAGTTACATCTGATTGGCTACATAGTTTGGTGGCATCATATCATTCATTGTGGCCCCTGATTGGCTGTGATCGTGCCGGTGACTGGGAGGCATTTTTCTCACTCTCAATTGACTTGATCTGATCTCACTGATCTCAAGTTGCCAAATCTAACTGGCTCTTTTGCGTCAAGATACCAGGCTTCATTGCTTGTCGCTGGACCTATCTATGGTGGCTGCAGAAACAATGACGAGAAGGAGGAAGAGGAAACAACAGCAATGAATGGGTGACAAAAGTTGAACAGTTTCACAGTCAAAGAGTTTTCCAAGCCCTTGCTCAAACTATTCTTGACACCCAGAAAATGAGGAGAGAATATGTGACCCAATTCTATATTTTGTCTTTCATACACTACTACACCCTGCTCCCTCATTCTACTGACATCCAGCTAAATTTGTTGGAAAGCATCTTGGATCTGGCAACCAAGGTGAAAGAAAGGCTGATTTGTGCATTATTCTCCAAGTGATCTCTCCGTTGTTATTGAGGAATATGCGAAGGAAAATGCCTGAAAGCCATCCAAGCATCCTTCTCGTCCAGTCAAGATTTCTAAAAGTGGGAGACATCTGTTCCTAACTCCTTCAGAGAAATGGGGGGGGGGGGGGGGGAGAGGCTGGGAATTGTCCCACCTAATGCCGAGATAAAATATTGCTATGATATGTGCAGCCCCGGAGAAGAGGTGCTTAATCTAATGACAGGCTGTGTGTGTGTGTTGATCAATGCCCCACCATTGCTGTGTAACCTCTCCCTCCCCCTCTTCTCAGCCCCCATTTCTTTTTAAAACCTTCCAGGTTCTGGCCAGCCTTATAGATTTATGATGTGTTTTGCATTCTGAAGACCCTTGGATCACATTTGGGTGATGAAAGCCTGATAGCTCTGCAGATAGGAGAGGATTTTTTGGTACCGTTTCCCCCCCTTTCTTTTTTCCTGGAAAGAGAACTTAATGAATAAAGTATTATATTCTCTCTCTCTCTCTCTCTCTCACACACACACACACACACACACACACACGAGTCTGTGCCTTTTTTGACAGTGCCCTGCTTTACTTTCTAATCATAAAATGCATTCAGAAATCCCGCACCAGAGACCACAGCTTTAAGCCAGTCCACACACTTTAACAAGACTGCAAGGAATATGAAAAACTAATCCCAGCCACATCAGCAGCTCTCGGTAACAGAATCTGCTGAATTTGTGCGGCCCACTAAGCGCATGTTCCTGGCCAGTTTGGAAACCTCAGCTTTCTGCCTTAACAGCTGCTCTAATAAACTTCCCAGAAAGTATTAGGTTCACAGGGGAGGGGACGTGTGCGTGTGCGTTACTTTCTAGAAACCCTGGCAGAGAAACCTCATGGAAGTGTTCGATCCACAGAGCCGACCTGAGATAAGCACTTTGTTCAATAAAGAAAGCCTTCAGCTGGCTCTGTTGGACTCGGGCAGAGTAAAGATCTGGAGGTGGAGTAGGAGGTTAAGAGCTTGTGTATCTAATCTGCAGGAACCGGGTTTGATTCCCAGCTCTGCCGCCTGAGCTGTGGAGGCTTATCTGGGGAATTCAGATTAGCCTGTACACTCCCACACATGCCAGCTGGGTGACCTTGGGCTAGTCACAGCTTCTCGGAGCTCTCTCAGCCCCACCTACCTCACAGGGTGTTTGTTGTGAGGGGGGAAGGGCAAGGAGATTGTAAGCCCCTTTGAGTCTCCTGCAGGAGAGAAAGGGGGATATAAATCCAAACTCCTCCTCCTCCTCCTCCTCCTCCTCCTCTTCTTCTTCTTCTTCTTCTTCTTCTTCTTCTTCTTCTTCTTCTTCTTATCGTTTTTCCCCACGTTTTTTTTCAATGACTTAACTGTGGTTGGCCCACTGCTTCCTTTTGAAGACATTTTTCCTCTCAGGGAAGCTGATTTGGTCAGATCTTTGTAGCAATACTTGGTCTATGGAATAATTGTCCAGAAGGCATGTTAAGAGCCCTATTTTTGGTCGAGTACATGATCGCATGAAGCCTCCTTATACTGAGAGAGCGCCATTGGCCTATTACAGTTGGCACTTTCTGCTTTGACTGACAGCTACTGTTCGTGGTCTCAAACAGAAGTCTTTCATATCACCTCCTATCTAATCTTTTCAAATCAGAGATGCTGGAGATTGGATCCTAGTGGGGGCATACTGCCCAGGGGAACATTTGGGGTCAAATGTCCCTGGGGTTGCAGCCATTTAGTCACGGGGGGGGGGTGTGGAAAATCGCCCCCCTTTTCCCCCTTGGGTCTAGATACACCTCTGCCTACTAGAACATAAGAACACAAGAACATAAGAAAGAGCCTGCTGGATCAGACCAGAGTCCATCTAGTCCAGCACTCCTTACTCGCAGTGGCCCACCAGGTGCCTTTGGGAGCTCACAGGCAGGGTGTGAAAGCAATGGCCTTCTGTTACATACAATCAACAGAAGGTCGCAGTGGACACATATGTACTTTACCCATTGGAAAAATGACAATATTTTGCTCGGGATCCTTTCAGTAACTATCTATTTTCTTTTACATCTGTGATTTCAACAGTCTCTCACTAAATTCATGAAATGGGATAATGATGCAGAAATCCCATTCTTTTTGTTTCCATGCAACCATAGCTGTGCATTAATCTTTTTTTTAAACCCTAAGGTCCATCGCTTCTTGAACAATGAGCCATTTGTTCCTCTGAGAAGCATTTTCCTAAAGAATTACTCCATTTCTGCAGGACAGATGACAGTTTGATTATCTCTACCAAGGGAACAAAAAACGCCAGTCCTATTTCAGTGTATGAGACTCTGTTCTTAACAGGTTGCAGTTTATCTCATTTGGCTCTCGCCCATCTTCCAGAGAATAATGTGCATAGTCTCATTTCCTCCAGTTTATTTTCACAACCATCTTGAGAGGTCGGCTAGGTTGGGAGAGATCATCCAGAGAGCTTCATGACTGAATTGAAAGCTAGGCTTCACCAGCCCTCATGAGACACTTAGGCCCCTTCCGCACACGCAAAATAATGCGTTTTCAAACCACTTTCACAACTGTTTGCAAGTGGATTTTGCTATTCCGCACAGCTTCAAAGAGCACTGAAAGCAGTTTGAAAGTGCATTATTCTGCATGTGCGGAATGAGCCTTTGATCAACATATTGCCCTTGATCCATCTTCAGTGGAACAAAGAACTTTGGGATTTAACCCTTAAATTGGATTACCTGCTGCCAGAATTAAATCTAACCATATTACAAAACCAATCTGATGCCATATTTATTGGTTTAAATGGGAAACACATTGATGCAAATAACTCCCCTGTCTCCACAATGGAATGGAATGCTTAGACATTATGCCCCTCTCCCAAGGGATCGTCCTTGGCAAATTTCAGGCAGATGAGGAAAGGTATTCCCATACTTTAGGCAATTATCACCAGCAGAGTGGACAAGGAAGATCAAACTGGAGGGAGGATTTTTTAAAGAAAAAAAATGGGATGAAAAGGTAAGGGGAGCTTTACCTTGCCCCTCCCACACCTTACCTGTAAAATAGATTTAAAATGGGATTATTTATTATTATTTTATTATCTTTATACCCCCTCCCCCCCATTCCTGGCTGGTGTTGGGCTCCGGGTGGCTTAGACCAAGATAAGCTTAGGAGACAGGTCTGTTAATGGTTATTGGCCTCAATGGTTAGATGGCTAAATATCTATGTTTAAAGCCAGCGTATCTCTGAAAATCAGCAGCTGATGGACCCAAGAGAGATACTATTGTTTTTATGCCTGATATGGCCTTCCAGGATACATACATCTGCCTGGCCCTGATCGGAACAAGATGCTGGTCTAGGTGGACCTTTAGTTTGATCTCAGCAGGAATCCTCTGATGTCATCTCTAAATATAAAAAGCTAACCGTCCGTTTGTTGGTGACGGTCTAACGTGGAAACGGCTAGACGGACCACCCCCAAATTTTCACGCAACATCCCTTCCCGTGGCGAGCAGGTAATGCGCCCTTTGCCGGGGTCCCAGGTCACACCTAAGCCCCGTAAACTGCCCATTTCCCCAGACCTCTGCTGGGCCAATGAGGGCCCGCCATTCCAGGGGGGGGGGCATGGCTTGCCCGCCTTTGCTGTGGCATGCGCATTCACGCCGAGAAACCCCCTGCTGCCGGACCCTGGGAGACCAGGGAGGAGCGTCCCCAGCCAAGCCGTGGGAAAAACCTGGTACGGCTCGCCCCTTCCTCCTCCGTCCCAACCCCCCCTCCTCTAAAGCTACAGCGAAGCATGGCCGCGCCAGCTAGTAAAAATATAAAGATAGTTCCATGAGCAAGCCCCAAGTGATGACTGAGCCATGGGGTGACATCACATCATGACATTTACTAGGCAGATCTGTTTTTGGGATGGTTTGCCATGGTCTTCCCCAGCCATCTACGCTTTACCCCCAGCAAGTTGGGTACTCATTTTACTGACCTTAGAAGTATGAAAGGCTGGCTGAAGCCAACTTCTCTCATATTCAAACTCAGGTTGTCAGCAGAGCTTTGACTGTAGTATTGCAGCCTACTATCTGCACAGTGGGGTTCCTGATGTCCTTACCCAAGCTTATTGTCACATTCCATCCCGCCATTCTTTTGCATTCTTCCATGACAATGGCTAGAGTCGCCAGATAAGGGCAAGGTTTAACTCTAACGCCCGTGATTTTTTGCTTCTTCCTTTGAAACACGGCTGGCTGCCAGTCATTTCTTTGGGCAGGAGTCTGCAACCTGGGAGCCAGTATGGAACCAAATGTGTCCCTTTACAAAAATAAATGGTAGATGGGGTACCAGATTACCCAGTATGTTAAAGGGATGGATTTTTATGAGACTACATGGATAATCTTTACAGAAAAGGAAATGATAGAAGCGAAGAGATGTCTGTAATCCATGTGCCAACCATGCAAAAATTACATTCCAGTGCACCAAAACAATCATTCAAGGTGCTCCTGTGTATATTCATTAATTCCCATGAGACCTTGTATGTGTTCCTTTCCTAATAAAGGCTCAAATAGCCAGTGTTCAGGCTGCTGAAACCTTATGGATCATGTCATTGAGCAACATGTCAATTACGGGTAATGGTAAATAGTACAATGGTTACTCACAAGGGCTTTTAGGAGAACCCTTGCTCTGGATGTTGACAAACTTTGTCTGTTCAATTGTACAAGGTTCCAGAGGTCCCTGCCTTTGGGGATCAATAACACGTTGCCCTAGAGATATTGCTATGCTGAAGGCAATGCCTTCCTTGTACATCTGATCTTGGACCTGTGAAATATATCTGCCTTCTCTTTACACAGATCTACATGTCCTTAGGCATGTACAAAACTCCCAGCAAGTGACTTTGTCTTGTTTCTCTTTATATGTCTCCAGCATTTCTTGCTTGCAAAGCTAGCAGACCTATAGGCCGTGCTTTCTAGGGTCAGGGCGTTCACCTACCACCTCCGCTCAGGTCTCATGTTATGTATCTCTCCATCTAAGTGGCGAGTCAAAGACCTGAGTCCCTTTCTTGAACTGCCACCTTTCCTCGCTCTCAGCAGCTCTGCTGACTCCTACGCTGGCCAGAGCTGGAATTTCCTGCCTGTACAGTGGTGTGGTTTTGAGCACTTTGGGGCTCCAGACTGCCCTTTAATCTCTCACCAGCTGGGACTGTGAGTTTCAACGGAAGGCAGTAACTTTGCTCACTTGCCTGAAATCTCACCAGCAAACAGAACAGAGCTTCCCCTGCTTTCTTTCAAAACCTGACCCCTCTGTTAGACTGGACCCCTTTTCCAGTCTTCAGCCATAGAGGGGGAAGCTGCAAGCCATCTCATTCCAAAAATGGTGGTGGTTTGCACAGCAAGATGTCTGCAGCTGTGACCACAGCCTGCTGATCATGGCCACTGGTAGGCATGTTCAGACCTAGGCCCAGTGGTGGGATTCAAATAATTTAACAACCGGTTCCGGTGGTGGGATTCAAATAATTTAACAACTGGTTGTTTACAAGCACCATTTTAACAACCGGTTCTGCTGAAGTGGTGCGAACCGGCTGAATCCCACCACTGCCTAGGCCCCTTCTACACGTGCAGAATAATGCACTTCCAATCCACTTTCAATGTACTTTGCAGCTGGATTTTACTGTGCGGAGTAGCAAAATCCACTTTCAAACGATTGTGGGGGATAGGGGGTCACCCGGAGCAGGTGTTTCCCCCGGATGCCATCCCCCCCAAACGCCTCTGAAGAAGAAGAAGAAGAAGAAGAAGAAGAAGAAGAAGAAGAAGAGGAGGAGGAGGAGGAGGAGGAGGAGGAGGAGGAGGAGGAGGAGGAGTTTGGATTTATATCCCCCCTTTCTCTCCAGTAGGAGACTCAAAGGGGCTTACAATCTCCTTGCCCTTCCCCCCTCACAATAAACACCCTGTGAGGTAGGTGGGGCTGAGAGAGCTCAGAAGAACTGTGACTAGCCCAAGGTCACCCAGCTGGCATGTATGGAAGTGTACATGCTAATCTGAATTCCCCAGATAAGCCTCCACAGCTCAAGCGGCAGAGCTGGGAATCAAACCTGGTTCCTCCAGATTAGATACACAAGCTCTTAACCTCCTACGCCACTGCTGCTCTGAATAAAGGTAATCCATAAACCACAATAAGAATTGTAATGAGGGCATTCCAAAATCATGTGGAATAGAGTCAACCTTTTTCAAGTCATATCTGAATAAGGCAAATTATTATATCTCCCAGATAAAACAGCTGATGGTGAAGCGGTCAGATGTTTAAGTATAAATGCTCTATGAAACAAGGGATTGTTAGATGTCTAATGTAAGCTGGGATGCTCAAAAATGGAAGAATCCCAAAGAACTGGGCAGACCATATTCTTCAGGCACATATAAGCGAACGAAAATAATCTTGATCTTTTATACATTTCTTAACGGTTAGTAGAGATTCGCTTCTTCCGTCTTAATACATTGTGCTTTGTTAGGCAAAGGTTAAGCAATTTTTTAATCTATTCTTTACATCCAGTGGGATAATTTAGACCTTAGTTCTCGGTAAACACAAAAATCAGGGCCATTGGCCCCAGCCCCTCCTTATGAAAAAGGTAATTGAACGAGGATGCAGAAAGCCAGTGAAACAGACAGAGATATAATGGCTGAAAGGGAGGGGGAAAAAACCATTCCTGGCTTGAAGGTCCAATTATTATTATTTTTTGTTCTGAAAAGTAATCCAGTTTTGAATATGTTTATTGTGCAGCTGCCATTAGTGCAGAATGAGATGTCTCAAGAACGGGGAAATTGCCGTTTTCACATCCACTTTCCTCCTAGCAGTTTGTGTGTCTTCCGCTACGTTAGTTGATCATGCCATACGTTAGGGCCTTCAGAAATAAATGAGAAGCCTCTTGCTGTAAGTACGAGGGAAAGAAATTCAATCAGCAAAATAATGATGATGATTTTAAAAAAAAATCCCTGACATAAATGAAAAGTCTTCTGGGCAGCATGAGAGCATCTTCATAGAATTTCATCAAGCAAAGAATTGATGATACACTAAGCAGAGACTGATGATACACTAAACAGAGAACAACACATGAAATCGGGAGAAAACACATTTGTGAAAAAGGGAACGGCTGCAGCGGGACAATTTTCGGCCTGTGAATGAACTCTAAAGGACTAGAGCCGTGGCAAACTTTGACCAATTAGATTTAGGCCCAGTAGTGCCTGAGAGATCAACACGATATAAGCTTTCACGGGTCAATGCTCCCTTCGTCAGATATTGTCAGTTTTGATTCTTACAAGCTTATACACCCAAAATTTTACTGATCTCTCTGGCACTACTGGACTCACGCCTAGCTACCCTCTGAAACTAACACTGACCAGTTAGGCAACCTGATAATAGTGGTGGTGGAGGGCAGCAGTTTCTGAACTACATTTTGGAGTTCCTTAAATGTTTATTGGAGGGACCTCCACTATGTTGATTCTTGGTTTTAATCTTGTTTGTAAGCCATGCTGAGCTCAACTATTTGGGCAGGGTATAAGTCTAAAAAAATAAAAAAAAATATTTATTTACAAGTCTTACATAAGGAATAGTGTGTCTTGGGGGGGCATTAATCAGCAACAACAACAAAACAGTATAAACTCTATACAACCTGAAGAAGAAGAAGAAGAAGAAGAAGAAGAAGAAGAAGAAGAAGAAGAAGAAGAAGAAGAAGAAGAAGAAGAAGAAGAAGAAGAAGAAGAGGAGGAGGAGGAGTTTGGGTTTATACCCCATCTTTCTCTCAAGTGTAGGAGTGGGGAATCAAACCCTGTTCTGCAGATTAGAATCCACCTGCTCTTAACCACTACACCACACTGGCTCTCAGTGGGCTGGCTCTTTGTGGGCTAGTTTCTCTTAATGGACTAGTGTCACTTTCTTTCCTCTTAACATTAATGCTTCTGGCCTCAACAGTCCATGAATGGCATCACTTCTGAAACTTCCATTCATGGAAAGGCTTCCTAGCCTTGCTTCCTGCTGAAGTCCCAAACACCCCCTAAACACTTCTCCAATGGTAGGGAACCCTCCAAGGTGTGTATGAAAGGGCAGCTGGGGGGCTTCCACAGGAGAAGGAACCAGCAATAATCACCGGCCTCTTGAGCACATAGATCTTTTTGATAAGATCCCTGGAGGGCAAGGAACATGCCCAGTCCTCCTCAGGATGATTTGGAGCGGAATTCTTTTTTAAAAAATTTATAGGTTTTTGAAATTTACAGGTTAATCGTTGTACACATACCTGGGGATTTCTTTTAATTGGTGGAGAGAACTGATCTTGTCTGTGGGTTTCATGCCCAGAAGCTGATAACTGGAGGCGTATGAGGATTTATGGAGAGGACAAGAAACTGGGAAATCCCCCTCCCCAATATCCCTTGGATATCTGCTGAGTTTGTGGAGCTAGACAGCTTCCTGCTTAGCAGGAAATACCCTGACTTTTGAGTTCAAGGTAAGGTGAGCAGGACACTTCTTATCTGACCGCTAAACTACATTATATGTTTTTCTTTCATTTTTTGCAAGTTGACTCACTTTCTCCGCAGCCACACGGTAGGTATGGGGATCATTGTAGACATCAGCTGGAGCCTGATATGGTTTGGAACCATGACTTGAAAAGAGGGGGGACTCCTGCTTCCCCCCTCCCACCCCATGCTGTTTTTCCCAAGCTGAAACAGTCATGGGGGGTAGGAAATGGGAACTCAGTCCCAACTCTCAAAAAAAAAATGTAGACTATAGTTTGGCCCTGAGGCACATCTCTGGCCCCTTCCGCAAATTATTTATGTTATCACATTTTTATCCCGCCTTATCCCAAAGGGCTCAGCAGAATAATGCACTTTCTATCCACTTTCACAATTGTTTGCCAGTGGATTTTGCTATTCCGCTCAGTAAAATCCAGCTGCAAAATGGATTGAAAGTGGATTGAAAATGCATTATTCTGCAAGTGCAGAAGGGGTCTCCTTGAAGCAAAAATAGAGACAACCCAGGGACAAATGATTTGCTGGGGACAGGTACCAAAAATCAGGCATAACACTAGTTATTATGGGCAGTTGGAGCACTTGATACTGGGTTGGATCCTGCCAGCTGTTTCACCCAATTTCACCCAATTGCTCTACTCATCACAACCCTCACACCACATAACTGCTATCTATGCAAGTCCCACGATGCTAAGTGATCAAAGGGGCACCATCAATCCATCATGGCTAATGGGTCTGGATGTGTCCAATCCCATTCTAACAGTATCTAAATTAGTGACCATCAGCACATTCTGTGGCAACAAATGGCATAAGTTAGTTACTGTTTGTGTGAAGAGAAGTCCTTCCTGGCTGGCTATCTCCTGGACCAGAGTCTGCAAAAGGATTCCACCCATAGTGGATTCTTTCCTGTCATGTACCTTTTTAACGTACATAGGCAGTAATCTTTCCTGCACACCCATCACTAGACATTTGGTGTGATCTAAATCACAACTTACGTATGCAATGATAGTGGCTGCCAAGAAGAAACCAGTTTTGATGCTGGAAGCTACTAACTTTGGCCCCTTCCGCACATGCAAAATAATGCGTTTTCAAACCACTTTCACAACAGTTTGCAAGTGGATTTTGCCATTCTGCACAGCTTCAAAGAGCACTGAAAGCAGTTTGAAAGTGCATTATTCTGCATGTGTGGAATGAGCCTAGGATTCAGGTTAAAACTGGGGTGTAAGACATGCAGCCCAGGGGCAAGATCCAGCCCCTTGAGGGGTTTATGAGGCTTGTGAGCTAGCTGAGGCAACCCTCCCCCACTTCTGATCCTGATCAGGAGTGGGGGGGGGGAGTTTGCCTCAGCTGGCTTGCAGGCCTCATAAGCCCTCTCAAGGCAGCCACCCCACCCCACTGCAGGCATGCCATTCCAGCCCCCCATGCTAGCCAAAACAGCCACCCCTCCCTGGGCTCAGCCTGACCAAGTCACCTTTATGTCATATCCAACCCTCATAACAAATGAGTTTGATGCTCCTGGATTAATTCTGAGTTGGGAAATTCCTTGATACTTGGGGGTAGAGCCTGGGGAGGGTGAAATTTGGGGAGAGGAGACAGATGTACAGGGATGTGATCACACAGAGCACCCTTCGTCCGAAGCTGTCACTTACAACTGCCCTTCGTAGTGAAGAGATCTGTCACCATTTTGGGAAAACTCCCGATTATTCTGAGGCTGGCTGCAGTTATGTCTTGCTAAGGGATAGCGTTTTGAGCCTGCTTGGTCTTCTCCTCATGACAAAGCCAAATGCAATGAGGAAAAGTGATGGAAAACCTCTTCTCAGAGATGCCACTGAAAGAGTCTTTTGCAGACCTTCCGCACATGCAGAATAATGCACTTTCAATCCACTTTCAATGCACTTTGCAGCCGTGTGGAATAGCAAAACCCACTTGCAAACAGTTGCGAAAGTGGATCAAAAGTGCATTATTCTGCATGTGCAGAAGGGGCCCAAGAGTGATCACACCTGACTCGTCAGGCTTTACATTATTTTGTGACTTTAAAAGCACAAAAAATCCCCTTCTCTAATAATAAAAAAATATTCAGCGTACTGAGTAATTTGGGGCTGCAATGAATGAAACTCACTTAAAGTGATATTTAAAGCAGAAGACTGGAGAGGTTTCCAGAAGATTTTTTTAAAGTGTGTTGTTATTGCAAACAAAGAGGAAGCTCTGAACTGTGACCTAGTCCTGTCTTCAAAGCTCAAAGGGCAGAAGGCAAGGGAAAAAATGGCTCTAATAAGCATTTTATTACTACCCATCTTGTGATCTGAAGGGCTGAGAGATCCTGGTAAACTAGTATTCTTTCCTGTGCTTCTGACTGTCTGATGGAGAGATTTCTCCTGTGCCACACAAGTGGAATTCCCCAGTATTACAGATCCGCCCAGCTCTACCAGTTTCTTTGTACATCTAAGAGAACAAAATTGGACACCTCTTTGCCTTCCATTCCCCCACACCTTTCATAAGCCACACCTACGTTCAGTTGTAAATCTATATTGCTGTTGATCTATGAACAACGAATAGGGAGATTCCCATCAGTGAGCTGAATGGTGGTCATTTCACATCTTGGAATTTTTAAAGCGTGTCAATAAGGAAGAGGTTATGGATTGGATGATTAACTGCTGTTTCACAACAGCTCTGAATCTGAGAGATCCTTTACCCTACTATTTCTAGGGATCAAATTAACTAGAGGATTTTGGATTTTGCACAGAAGCTAATTTTAGAATGAATTTATGTGACTTGTTATTCTCTGTTCCGGCTCAACCTAAGAGCCAGTGTAGAATAGCGGTTAGGAGCAGGGGCAATCTAATCTGGAGAACCGGGTTTGATTTCCCCGCTCTGCTACTTGAGCTGTGGAGCTTTATTTGGTGAACCAAATTAGCTTGTGCACTCCAACACATGCCAGCTGGGTGACCTTGGGCTAGTCACAGTTCTTTGGAGCTCTCTCAGCCTCACCCACCTCACAAGGTGTCTGTTGTGGGGAGAGGAAGGGAAAGGATTTTGTAAGCCCCTCTGAGTCTCCTTACAGGAGAGAAAGAGAGGGTATGAATCCAAACTCTTCTTCTTCAATTGCTTTTCAAAGTGTAGTGGTCTTTCATATCATGACTACCTGACCCTTTTGACTGGAAATGCCAGTGGCTGAACATACGGCATGTTATATTGATATTGTGATAATTTAATATTGATTGTAAGCCACCTTGAGCCCAACCTTGGCTGGGAATTGGGTGGAGTATAAATTTAATAAATGATGATATTAAACAATAATAAGAATTGCTTCTGAATTTAATTGGGGCCTTTGAGGAGGTGAAAAGGGTGTGCTTAACCTTCTTTCCACAAGCTGTTTTCCCATCCCAGTGTTTTTCTATCATGACATTGGATGAATGCAATAAAGATAGGCATTTTTTATATATATATTCTGTCTCGGTACCACCCCCTGAGAAGAAGAGATGAAGAAGAGTTTGGATTTGTACCCTACTTTTCACTCCTGTTAGAAGACTCAGGGTGGTTTACAAGCTTCTTTCCCTTCCTCTCCCCACAACAGACATCTTGTGAGGTAGATGGGACTGAGAGAGTTCTGAAGAACTGTGACTAGCCCAAGGTCACCCAGCAGGAATGGAGGAATGCAGAAACACATCTGGTTCACCAGATAAGCGTCTGTCATTCAGGTGGAGGAGTGGGGAATCAAACCCAGTTCTCCAGATTAGAGTGCATCTGCCCTTAAATACTATACCACACCAGCACTCTGCATCAATATTATGAACAGAAATAAAAGTACTGGTGAAGATTAAGTTTATTTCTTTCCCCATGAAAATCATAAATCCTGAGCCAATTTTGAATCAAGAGAAGATCATCCATCACTATTTTTTTTTGCATCTTCCAAGGCTGTTTGATTTTTTTTAGTATAGTGCTTAGAGTGTTGGAATGGGAAGCCTTGGGGTTTGAGTTCCCACTCAGTCATGATGCTCACAAGATAAGTTTCAAGTAGCCAGCCTAACCTGCCACCATTGTTGTAAGGATAAAAATAGAGAAGAATTGTGTATGCCACTCTGTGCTCCTTGGAGGAGGGAGAAGTTAATCCAATATAGGTGTCTTTGGGCCTTTCCCCACTTTCGTCCTTCCCCTCTATGCCGCGCGCTGCTCTCAGCGTGCAGCATCCCAGGTGCGCGCCTGGCCGTCCCCACGACCCCGCGCTCTGCGCGGGGCCATCAAAAGGCGCCGTTGAGAAGAGCGCCTGGGATGCTGCGCGCTGAGGGGCGCGACAGCAGCAGCTTCGAGGTGGCTGCGCTGTCGCCGCCCCTCTCAGTGGGGAGTGTCGAGGAACCCCACGCTACTCTCCTCGAGTAGCGTGGGGCTTAAGGGAAGTGGGGAAAGGCCCAAACTCATGCCCCTCCAGATGTTATGAACTACAGTTCCCCTCATCCTCTGCCAGCATCATGCTGGCAGGGGATGATGGGAACTGTAGTCCATAACATCTGGAGGGCCGTGAGTTTGACACCTGTGCAATAGATCTTCTGTAGCAGAAATGCATCTTGCCCATAGCATCACAAAGGTGGATCCAACCATCCTCCAATGTAGCCTTTCTGCAGCTTAAGGAGCTCCATCTTCAGTGTCTTGCTGTCCAATGGATGATGTCAAGTCACAGCCAACTTATGGCAACCTCATGCAGGGGTGGCCAACCTATGGTGCTCCAGATGTTCATGGACTACAATTCCCACCAGCTTCTGCCAGCATGACCAATTGGCCATGCTGGCAGGGGCTGTTGGGAATTGCAGTCCATGAATATCTGGAACACCATAGGTTGGCCACCCCTGTATAGGATATTCTAGGTGTTAGATGTCCAGAGAAGCTTTGTCATTGCCTGCCTCTGAGTAGTGACCTGGAATTCGATGATGGTCTGTCATCCAAATACTGACCTGGGCCGACCTTGCTTAGCTTCCGCAATCCAACAAGATCAAGCCAGCCTGGGCCATCCAGGTCAAGGAACAATGAGGGATAACTAATTAAACAAACAAATAAACTTTGCTCCATGGCACTGCAGGACAGCAGTAGGATCTACCCTATAGCCTTGCTGGGATTAGTGCTAATCTTGGATAAACTCTCAGAGGGAAAGATGGTAAACTCAACAGTCTAGTTCACAAATACTCTCCTGGAACTTTGGTCCCTGTTTTTCACCCTGAGTGGAGATAAAGTCCTTCGTTGTTTGCCTTGGCTGTCAACAAACTCAGGCTGCCGACAGTAGCCTTTGATCACAGGGCTGTGTGGACGCTGACCCATGACAACGGGCCCAGTCACTCCCCTTTCAACAGTGCCCAATCAGTCTCTGTTGTGTGAGGAGGGAAGAAGCAAGCCTCAATTCTGCTGGCCTGAAGAGCCTTTCAGTTTGCAAATTAGATTTGAGAAGAGCTCATCTCTTCCATGAAGGAGAAAGAGAAGAGACATCTCCCAAGTTAGTGTCTGCTTCTGGTTGCCCACTTTCTCTTGTTACACTCAAGTCAAAGCCAACTTATGGGGTTTTAAAGGCAGATCAGAAGCAGAGGGTGGTTGCCATTACCTTCCTCTGCAGAGTCTTTCTTGGTGGTTTCCCATCCAACTACTGACCCTGCTTACCTTCTGAGATCTGATGAGATTGGTTAGACCATGTTGCCTTCTCCCTTGATCGCCACATTACAGAGATTTATTCTCTGGAGGAAATGGCAGCTTTGATTGGCAAACTCTGTGGCATCATATCTCCACTGACCTCCCCTCCTGAAGCTCTGACTTCACCAAGCACCACCCCTAACTCTCCAGAAATTTCCCAAGTTGAATTCAGCAATTCTATGGGCAGAAAAGGCACATTTAGTTGTTTGTGAACATGTGAATAGATTCATGGAACTGCCTTACACTGAGTAAAACCATTGGTCTATCAAGGTCAGTATTGACTACTATGACTGGGAGAGTTAGTGCGGTGATTCCCCGCTCTGCCACGTGAGCTGTGGAGCTTTATCTGGTGAACCAGATTAGCTTGTGCACTCCAACACATGCCAGCTGGGTGACCTTGGGCTAGACACAGTTCTTCGGAGCTCTCTCAGCCTCACCCACCTCACAAGGTGTCTGTTGTGGGGAGAGGGAGGGAAAGGATTTTGTAAGCCCCTTTGAGTCTCCTTACAGGAGAGAAAGAGAGGGTATGAATCCAAACTCTTCTTCTTCAATTGCTTTTCAAAGTCTAGTGGTCTTTCATATCATGACTATCTGATCCTTCTGACTGGAAATGCCAGTGGCTGAACAGATGGTATGTCAAACAGATGGCTAGCCACGGAACCACAGCTCTTCCCTATTTTTACATTGGATTTTCCACCATACGCAACTTTCAAGGAGGCAGCTGACAGTTTCCACTAAAACTATCGCTAGATTTAACAGGAGAGAGGATTTTCAAAATCCCATCCCCCCAAAAATGATTCCTTGGTGGTCTCTAGTTGGTTAAAAATATTATCTATACAAGGAGAAAATGATGTTGTTTCAGTGACCTCTCCCGTCTTCAAGTCCTCTCTACCACCACCACTTCTCTGACTGTTTTTCGATTAGGCTAGGTGCAAAATGCAATATTCAAGTATTTCTACTTATTGCAGTCTGTGGGTCTAAAAATTCAGCTGTCCAGAAAAAATAATTAACAAGCCCAAACTGCAAATAAGCAAGGGGGAAAAAAGAAAGGAAGAAAGAAAGAAAATATTTTTTTACAGTTTTAGTGCTGGCGTTGTTAGCGATGAGCTAATGTCTCCAACTCTATTTAAGTGTTTAATATCACTACTGCAGGGATCTCTTGTCTCAAGGACTGGCTGACTCTATTCCATTTTGCCTGCCTTCTGTGAAGTAGTTACCCCAGGAGAATTCCATCTTGTCCATGTGATGAACCTCAATGGGGAGAAGTCTCAACTCTGAGAATAAAATGGACTTTTAAGGGCTGCAGCTTCAAGAAATACTAGCCTATTCCAGTTAAGCACCCATTACAGGAAATATCAAGTGCAGGCGGAGAGAATACATGTTTTCACCTTTTCTTTGTTCCCTTGCTGAGGCGGATGCATGAACAGACCATTTATTAAATTTTCATTAAAAGTTGACTAAACTTTCGTTCATTAAATGTTCTCGCATTTTGGAATGCTCTAACTCTGATTGTTTCCAACACACCATGCCAGTTCACTCTTGCTATCCAAAGTGTGGTAAAAGGGAGGGGCAGCAAGTGAACTCCCCAACCCTTGAGTGTGATAGCTGGAAATGGCAAAAACATGATGGATCAACCCCACACTAGCTGGGACAAAGTGAAGCAGGAGATGTGACTCATCGGAGCAGGGTCATGTGCAGCTGACAATCTGCAAATTGGCAAGACCAACCATTGCCCATAGATGCCCATTTGTGGCTCAGCCTAAGAGTGTTAAGGGCAGGTGCACTCTAATCTGGAGAACTGGGTTTGATTCCACACTCTGCTACTTGAGCTGTGGAGCCTTATCTGGTGAAACTGATTAGCTTGTGCACTCCAACACATGCTAACTGGGTGACCTTGGGCTAGTCACAATTCTTCAGAGCTCTCTCAGCTCCACCCACCTCACAGGGTGTTTGCTGTGAGGGGCGGGGAGGAGGGAAGGGAAAGGAGATTGTAAGCCCCTTTAAGTCTCCTTACAGGAGAGAAAGGGGAGATATAAATCCAAACTCTTCTTCTTATGGAATGGCCTCCCTGATGGGGACAGGAAGGTTTCCACTTTCCTTGCATTCTGCAAACAATGCAGAACTGAATTATTCAGGAGCACATATTTATACAGGTAATAGGGATATAGTATAACAGAATGGTTCTGAAAAATACTTTAATGAAGGGAAAGGAACGATGCACAATATTATTGTAAATAATCCTATTCTCTGTTGCTGTATATATTATCCTACTATGCCTTTTCTACACTGGTTAACATCTCGTGCTAATTCATATTCTTTGTTTTGCTTTGTTTCAGATTTCTCTTGGTCTCAGACTTTGGCAATCCTAATCTTAATCTCGTTCATTTGACATGTAGTTCTGGAATTACCAAAAAAGGCAAATAAGGGCTTCCTAGATCAAAACAAGCCTGAACTCTCCCCAGAAGCTGAAATGACTAATCTGAGACTATTATACTTTGGTCACAATTGTGAGAAGACAAAACATACGGGAAAAGAAGACAACTAAGCTAAGAAGGCAGCAGGAAAAGAGGAAGATCCAATAGGAGATGGGTTGACACCATCAAGGAGGCCATGGACCTAAGCAAGGTTGTTAATGATTGGACAATAATGAGAGGTCATTAATTCGTAGGGTCACCATAAGTCAGAAGTGACTTTACGGTACTTAAGCTTACTGGAGGACCCACCTTATTGACTTTATTGACTCACATTAATCTGCCTTTAGTCTTAGTGAGAAAGACAGACTATAAATTAATATAGTTATTATTATTATTTTTTAAAAAAACAGGTAGAACATCTAAACACCAGCACAGATACAGAGTACTAGATACACACCCATATCTTTCAAGGGGTAAGTTCAGATTTGGTGGTGGCAGTGTTTACTGCCAAGTTAGATTTTGAAATCCCCCTGGAGTAAGGGAAAGAGACTGTGGCATCAGGAGAAGACCTGGGAACACCGGGGGTGGGAGGAGGGCGGGTGTTCTGACCTCCTGGAACCCCAGGAAATGGGGCTTACAAGTCTGCATTTTATTGAAATCTTAGTGGGGACCAGAGAGTGGAAGGATGGATAGGCTGTTATACGCGGACACAGTTTTAAAATAAAATATTTACTTTGTGTACATCAAAAGGTTAGCTGGGTGGGGATACAGCAATATGGTGTAGTGGTTAAGAGCAGGTGTACTCTAATCTGGAGGAACCGGATTTGATTCCCCGCTCTGCCGCTTGAGCTGTGGAGGCTTATCTAAGGAATTCAGATTAGCCTATATACTCCAACACACGCCAGCTGGGGTGACCTTGGGGTAGTTACAGCTCTTCTGAGCTCTCTCAGCCCCACCTACCTCACAGGGTGTTTGTTGTGAGGGGGGGAAGGGAAAGGAGTCTGTAAGCTAGGTAACAGCCCCTTTGAGTCTCCTATAGGAGAGAAAGGGGGGATATAAATCCAACTCTTCTTCTTACCTTAAGACCATAAATTCCCATTTATAGCACTGAGCAGGTAATTCAGGGCTACAAAATTTATCAAGAAATTCACAGAAAGAGAACTTCTATAATTATCCACAAGTATTGCATAGAACCCCTTGTTTCTTTGAGAACTGAAAGAGTCTGAAATAATCTCCCAAACCAAGATTGCAGAATGACTGAGAACCTGGGGGACGTATTATCAGCGATTTTTGTAAGCACATGTTTTTCTCGTTAAAGCCTTCTCAGTATATGAAACAGCCCAAGGAAACCGTAAATAAGGCCTCACAAAGCTACCTCAGGTTGATGTTGACATGACAAATCGCTCCCCCACCCTACCCCCATGTACCATGTTGTCAATGGAGTCTTTATTTGCAGCCACTCTGCTGTGTTGCCCTTATTGCTGTGGTTGTCTTTGGAGCTTAGGGAGAACAAAACTGAGTCCCCCCCCCCTTTTCCACGTATTCCGTTCCTGTGAGGAAGGCACATCTTAAGAAACGTCCCCTTGAGGGCATCCTTCTACGGACAGATTTGTGTGTTGTGTTACCATTGGTCACGGCATAGTATCCTTCATAGGCTGAAATAAGAAAGGCTTATTAAATTTGTGGGAAAAGTAATATTGATCCACAAGGAAAAACGATTCGAGGGGAGAAACAAATGAGGAAAATGTCTGTGTGACTTTCAAGCAGAGTGGGAAAGTTTAAGGGTGCATCTGAGCTTCAGTTTTCCAAAAAGCAGTTGCTTTGTTTCCTCTGCTTGAGCAGGAAGAAAGAACGGAGGTGTTAAAAATGTAAACGGATATACAAAGAAGCAAACTATTTGCTGAATTCAAGTCCAGTAACACCTCAGAGACTAATAAGATTTTCGGGATACAGCTTTCAAGAGTCAAAGCTCCTTTATCAGATATGCATCTGACTAAATCTTGCCTCGACGGACATTCACCCTTGCAGTGCGGCAGACACCTTGTGTATAATCAGGCAGAGGTGTAGCAAGGGGGAAAAGCGCCCGGTGCACTCCACCCCTCTCCTGCCCTGGAACGCCCCTGCCCTGGGCCGCCCCCACCACACCCCTGCCATGCCCCCACAGGGGCACACGGCCGGTGCATCACACCCCCTGTCCCCTTGGAGCTATGCCTCTGCAATCAGCCTAAAAGAGATTTGACTCTTGAAAGCTTATGTCCTGAAAATCTTGTTGTTCTTTAAAGTGCTACTAGACGCGAATCTACTGCTAACCAACATAGCTACCTTCAAAAAGATCTGCTGGCTGTATCTGGACAACTCTCGTGCAATCAAATAGGGTATGCAGTAGCAAGAACTGAGTCAAACTGTGGGGGTGAGTATGTTTTATGAAAAATTTCCTACTGTGACAAGTCCCCCTTTTGATTAGCCATTCTCAAAAGATCTAAGTGCTTGCCCACTTATTCAACCCAGTGATGCTCTTGCCCCATCTCTAATATTGCCTGGACCGACTTTCCCCCACAAAAGAAAAACAGCTTTCCCCAGAACCATTTGACAATGTCTTCAGCAGCCGTCTCATTTCCTACATTTCCTAGGCCCCTTCTGAACATGCAGAATAATGCAATTTCAATGCACTTTCACAATTGTTTGCAAATGGATTTTGCTATTGCGCACAGCTGCAAAGTGCCTTGAAAATGGATTGAAAGTGCATATGATTGCTCTATGGATGCCATTTTCTTTTCCTTCCCTTTTTAAAAATCAGACTCCTATTCCTAAAGATAGCGAAGTTATCCTGTACCCAATGAGATCTAGCATGGCAGCGATATCGCAGAGGTTGAGTAAAACAAATTCTGAGAGCTCTATCATGTAGCCAAATCTCATTGGCTATCTGACTAGGGATGTGCACCTTGAAAAAGATCGGTCATTTTTGGATCCAGAAAAAAGGTACCCCTGTTATTCAGGTTCCCAATACTGGTTTAATGTTCAGTTCAGTTCCCTCCCCCCCAGGGTTCTGATATTATTTTACTCCCTATTCCCTCTGGATATCTTTAGTGGGGGCTGGAGGAGCTCTTTTCACAACTATTGGCACAAAAATGCAGAAGATTTGTTGGTGCCAGTGGTCAGAGGAACCCCCAAGTCTCAACTGGATTGGATCAAGGGGTCTGGTTATATGAACCCCTGAACAAGGTACCCCTCCCCCCAGCCATCTTCCATTATCGAACATTTGGTTCAGCTAGGGCCGTGGTGGCAAACCTTTGGCACTCCAGATGGTATGGACTACAGTTCCCATCAGCCCCTGCCAGCATGGCCAATTGGCCATGCTGATGGGAATTGTAGTCCATACCATCTGGAGTGCCAAAGGTTCACCAGAGGCTGATGGGAATTGTAGTCCATACCATCTGGAGTGCCAAAGGTTCACCACCACTGAGCTAGGGTGACCAGCCTCCAGGTGGTGGTTGGAGATCTATTACAACTGATCTCCAGGAGACAGAGATCAGTTCACCTGGAGAAAATGGCTGCTTTGGAAGGTGGATGCTCTGGCATTGTATTCTATTGAAATCCCTTTCCTCCTCAACCTCCTCAGGCTCAACTTCCAAAATCTCCAGGTATTTTCCAACCTGGAGCTGGCAACACTTGGTTCAGCCCACATTGTAGCTAGTAGCTACCAACTCTCATCAGCTATCGAGCAAGTAACTATGAGCCATTAACTAAAATGAGCAGAATTTCTTATCCAGACTGGTCTCCGTCAGGCATATCGGCTGGCGGAGTACCAGAATGTATTGAAAGGCCTTGCTTGTGTATACACAGGTCCACCCTGAAATTCAAGCTGTGTCCAGAGACATCCTTCCTTGATAGATGGCTCATCTGTTCTCTTCTTTAACAGCTCTAGGGAAGAAAATTCCATAACTTCGTTGGGAAATTTCTTCCATTGTCTGAAAGTTTCTTAACAGCATTTCCGGATGTTTTGTAATTGCTACATTTGTCTTCATTTATCTCAAGTCCATGTAATTCATCATAAATCAAGCTGCTTCTAATTTTTGCAGTCTTCACTTTGGTGAATACAAAAGGAGAACTCCCCCCCCCTTCTACTTAAATTCCCTTCCCCAGTTATACCTGCCCTCTGAGAGATGTGCAGCGCTAAACAGACTGCAGGTAAAGAAATCGGTCTTCAGAAACAGAAGAAAAAACCAATACGATTGATACTGCAAAATATGGAAGGGTTAGTACTATATAGATCAAGTACTGGACTGGCCAGTTTCCCTGCAAAGGATTTGGACTGATGTCATGACGCTTCAAAAGACAAGGGGTCTATTTAATGCACAAGCCTGCAATCTTATAATTGTCAGAGAGTTAGAACAGTCCAGGGTCAAGAACAGCTAATTAATTACTAATTGAAATGCAGCTCTTATCACCCCAACCCTTCCCATGTCCTCTATACATATATGCATTATGCAGAGAACTATGGTGGAACAGAAAAGGAAACAGTTGGCTGTACACACAGGGAAAAACTACAGCTAGAAAGCACTAGTTCTGATCTAGCAGAATAAAAATGCATGCAGACCTGGGGAAGAGGTTGTGCGGCAGAGCCCTACAACCTTTCTGCAAACCCACAACCTTGGACTGTGTGCTGAAGATGCCTTAGACTAGGGGGAGAATATTTTCAGCAAACCTTGCTGCGAAAAATGAAGCTGCCACAGGGGGAAATGAAAGCAGAGGCGTAGCTCCAAGGGGATGGGTGGGAGTGGGGTGTGCTACACACCGGGCGCACGCCCCTTTCTTTTGCCTGTCCTGAGCTTACTGCCAACCCTTTTGATCTTTTATTGGATGACCCAACATTATAGTACCATGACAGGGAGAAAAGGCTTTCCCCTCTCTACTCTCTCCACATGATACAAAATTGTTTATACGTCATGTCTCCTCTTTGAATCGCCTTTTCTAAACGAAAAAGATGCAGTCTTTTCAACTCAGGGTGATATAGTTGTTAAGAGTGGTAGACTCTAATCTGAAGAACTTGGTTTGATTCCCCACTCCTCCACATGAGTGGCGGACTCCAATCTGATGAACTGGATTTGTTTCCCTGCTCCTACATATTATGCCTGCTGGGAGACCTTGGGCTAGTCACAGTTCTTTGGAACTCTCTCAGCCCCACCTACCTCACAAGGTGTCTGTGGTGGGGAGAGGAAGGGAAAGCCATTTATAAGCCACTTTGATACTCCTTATGGTTGAAAAAAGAGGGATATAAGTTCAAACTCTGCTTCTTTTTGTAGGGAAAGACAGCAAATGGCAAAGTTCATTGCAAACACTCCTTAGAACATACTTTAAGATTCTGAGAGCTTGACCAGGGCATCTGATTTTACTGATCCTGGCTGTTTCACAACTATTTCCACCCAATTAAGAGCTGTCTTCCAAATCACACCAAAAATGTAAGACTGGGCCAAGGAGTTTGCTTGCCAGCATCACCTGAAGGGCGACAATTTCTGAAGCACCTCTTCAGTGTCCCAGTTCCATCTAGTTGTATTTGCTCAGCTCTTGGACAGGAACTCTTCTGCAAATGGCCTTTGATCTCTCAAATCCTTGCTCTGTTTCCATGGCAATAGCTGTAGGCAACACAATTATGAATGAACTCTATTGTCTGTAGCCCTCATGCACTCCTCCACCAAATTACTTATTCATGGGAGCCGGAATCATGTACTGGGCTTCCTTGACAGGAAAAATGTTCAGGGGTTGTGTTGCCTCACCACAGCACTAATAGGAGCAGCACCCTGAACATCTCCTGACAAAACATTGAATTGGAATTAATGTTTATGTCTGTGACGGATGTAAGTTCATATGTCTTTATAATCTTCCTGAGCTCTAGCGACACCACGTTCATGGAAACAAAATAATGGACTTCTCCTAGATCTTTTCTTTTCCTTAAAGTATTATTAAAGGAGCAATGAATGGTGATATCACAGAAGTCTATAATTGCCTCACTGGCAATATGAATTTATCCAGCTCATAATGGTTGTCCATATTATGAATTGGGCTCCATCTCACCCTGAAGTTCTTCTGTGGCTCAGAACATTAAATGGGATTCTATACATACACAGTCATCATGCACCAGGCCAAGGCAAGAATAATGTACTTTCAATCCACTTTCACAATTGTTTGAAAGTGGATTTTGCCATTCCGCACAATAAAATCCAGCTGCCAAGTGGATTGAAAGTGGATTGAAAGTGCATTATATTCTGCATGTGCAGAAGGGGCCCAACCAAGAGTCAAAATTTTCTCTTGCTTTGTAAGATAGCACACAGGGGTCCTTTAACTTCAAACCGTACTTTTGATGATTTGATTACCGTGATTGCTGCGTGCTGCAAGGCACACAAACAGCTTTTTATTTGTTTGATTTTCAACTGTCAATTTAGGTCAACTGCATTTTCTTGCAAATGTTTTATGAGGTTGTTTGCCGCTCCATCCAGATGTTTAAACCCTCTCTTGCTTCCAAATGTGGTCCTTCAGTGGTGGAAGGGTACTTGAGTTTTCTGACCATGCCAAGAGCCAGGCTGAGCTGATAGAAGCTTACTGAACTACACACATATGCACGCACACACACACACACACACACAAACACACGAACGCAAAGAGACCGGCTTGTCATTCTCTTTTGAATTCAGCAAGGCAGCTGCCTTCTTGAAACCTGGAAGTTAAGAGATCCCCACCCCCACCCCTGCAACAGCTGAAGTCATGATAAATAGGTTAGACTTGAAGGTGCCATAGGATTCCGCGGGGTTTTCTTTTTTTAAAAAAAATGTCCTAGTCAAAAGAACATGTGCTAGAAACTAATCACACAAAATCCCATTGACTTTCCCCAGGTGACTGGGCCCAGCTAAATGGAGATAGATGAGGAATTAAAAGGGGGCAGAGATTTGTGTTGGGGGGGGGGAGTGAGGGTGGAAGTAGGGGAGGGGGGAGCTTTTTCATGCAATGTGGCTTCATGACCTACCAGTCAAGGATCCTGAGCAGGAACAGAAGGGCCATTCAGAACAAAACGAGATTGTATCTCAGGGCACCGAGGACACCACTCAGAGGAAAGTTTTGACAGGTGAAATGACCTTAATATAATTAGCCCTCTTCCTCTAAATAATGCTATATTCTTCACTTAGGGTCTTTCTTTCTGTAATGCAATCCGGCAGGCTGGGCTCTCGTTCGCTAATGCTTCCTTTTGGGATGGAATGCACCCGCTTAACCCTGTCCTCCTATTGTGTACATGCACGCACACACATACACACACGCACAAATTCCACATGGACAGATAAGACATATATAGATATTGTCATTGATCCTCCAGCCACCGTCTGTGTGTTTCGTTAGGGAGGAGGCTGGAAAGGAACCCTCCTCGTAATAGAATGATTTGGCCTGGAAGCCAAAGATCCCTTGATGAACAATCAGACACAAATGTCAATAACAATTAGATTGTCTGGGGGAGGCAGTCACTTAGGACTCCAGTGGGCTGTCTGCGGCCCACAAGCCGTGGTCCTCGGAGCTCTGATCTGCAAATCAGGTTTGGCATCAGCAATGAAAAGACATCAGCTCTAATAGCGTTAGGAGGCTGATGGCAGAACAGGAGCAAAAAACCCGGCTCTCTCCCCTCCCTGTCTCCAATAATGTGCATGGTAAGCAAGGTTGCTGGTGCGTTTGTGCGTTTGTGTGCACGCACAAGGGAAGAGCCGTTGTACGAACTCATCATGACACAAAGTCCTTGTCCTCCAAAGAATGGTGAAATCGTAGAAGAGAACAAGCAATGCGTATCACCAAGCTGTCGGTGCTTAATAACACCAGCGAAAGACACTAATGTTCACCAGTGAAAGACACTAATGAAAGACACTAATTAGTGAACACTAATGTTCACTAATGAGAGAGCCCTGACCTGGATGGTTGAAGGTGGCCTGGCTTGGTTATATCTTGGAATCGAAGTAGGGTCAGCTGTGGTTAGTACACAGATGGGAGACCACCAAGGAACTCCAGGGTTGCTACACAGAGACAAGCAGTGGCACACCACTTCTGTTTGTCTCTTGCCTTGAAGACTCCCTGGCTGCATCTTGATGGTACTTTCCACTACCACCATATTCAGGCACTGGGCTTCCTAACCTGAAAAGAAATGATGTACAAGGTCCATATCTCATGCTTAATTTATAAAAGTGTTGTTTCTCTAGACTATTTTTTCCTCTAAGGTGTGGGCCAAAATACGGAAGATGCTGGGAGTTGCATGAATCAGGTGTCTTCTTTTAACAAGTGGGTGCACATGGCCCCAGAGTAAATCAAGACCATGAAATGGAGGTAATGGGGCTTTATACCTCCTCCTGCACTTGTTTCCTAGCCTGAAATAACTCCACAAAAAGCTGAAATTTGCATAATGTTCCAGATGTGTTTCTGCATGCCTGCATTCCTGCTGGGTGACCTTGGGCTAGTCACAGTTCTTTGGAACTCTCTCAGCCCCACCTACCTCACAAGGTATCTGTTGTGGGGAGAGGAAGGGAAAGGAGCTTGTAGGCCACCTTGAGTCTCCTTACAGGAGAGAAAGGTGGGATATAAATCCAAACTCCTCCTCTTCCTCTTCTTCTTCTAGCCCAACTAAGCAAGGTCAACCATGGCTATTACTTGTATGCCAGACCACTAAAGAAATCCAGGGTTTCTATGCAGAGGTAGGCAATGGCAAACCATCTCTGCTTCTTATCTTGAAAACCCCATCGTCTTGGGGTGGCCATGAGTTGGCTGTGATTTAATGGCACACAATGGTGATGTGGAGGAGGAGGAGGATGTGAACAAGGCTTTAAAGACTTATCATTTAGGCAAATAGGGTTGCCACTGTGTACCATGACCCAGAACAGTCAGGCATACCTTCACTATTCCTAGATCTGCGATAAGAAGATGAGGACCTTTGGGGAGGGACTGTGGCTCACTGGTGGAGCATCTGCGTTGAATATAGAAGGCCCCAGGTTAAATCCTTGGCATCTCCATCCAAAGGATGAGGTAATAGTAGGTGATGTGAAAGGTCACTGTCCGAGATATTGAAGAAACAGCAGCTGCCAATCAGAGTAGGCAACACTGACCTGGATAAACAAGTGGTCTGACTGGGCACAAGGTAGTTTCACATGCTAACGTGTTCTCAGTTTCCAGCTGTCAGAGAGAAGCAGCAGTGAGAAGAAAATCAGCATATAAACCCCTACCCTAAATCCATTCTTCGCTCATTTACGGATAGTCATTGCTGAGGCCATCGTGGTCAACTCTAACTTCCTCCTGCCATTTCCCCCCAGTAGTTCTTGTTTTCCGCCCACTTATCTTAAGGGTCAATTATTTGAGAGTTTAAAGTTTTTAAACTGAAAGGTGATTTCATTGCATTTTACAGATATTGTAAGTTCCTCTGAAGTAGTCAGAAATGAAATGTGAATTCCATCAATCCATCAGTCATTTTAAGGCAATTTTAAAATGCTGCGACAGCTCAGTCCTGATTGGGCCCACAGCTCGGTGGGCTGGGCACTCTTTTTCCTGTTCTGTGTCTTTTCAAGTACAAAAATGGTTGCATCCCCCAGTTACTGTTCTGGCACTTAAAAAGGCATGGGGGTGGGGGGTGGGGAAAGAGAACAAGAGACCCAAATGAGCCCTTTCAGAATTGTTAAAACACTTTGAAAGGGTGGCAATTTCACCCAAAGAGCCATTTCTCCTGGCTACTTTGCAGTACCGAGCAGTGGTTACAATAGTCAGGATAAGAACTAGTATTTTTTTTTCAGTGAGATCCTAAGCAGAGTTACTCCAATTTAAATCTACTTAAATGAATGGGCTTAGACTGGAGTAACTTTTCACAGGATAACACTTAGGCTCATTCCGCACATGCAGAATAATGCACTTTCAAACTGCTTTCAATGCTCCTTGAAGCTGTGCGGAATGGCAAAATCCACTTGCAAACAGTTGTGAAAGTGGTTTGAAAACACATTATTTTGCATGTGCGGAAGGGGCCTTAGACTCAAACCCTCATTTTGCCAGGTAAGCTTGCCTAGTAACCTTGGGCCAGTAATTCTTTCTTCGCCTAACCTGCCTCACAGAATTGTTTTGGGTCTCCTTTGAAGGGAAAAGCAGATATATAAATATCGGAATAAATTACTGAAGCCAAAGACCATGATTTAATTTGGCTCCCTTCTATTATGCACGGATGTAACACTCTCCTAAGAATCCCATCTCTGAGCCCCATTTAAATTATATTTGAGTTTTTGCATTTTGCTTTTAAACTGGCATGAGCTGCTTTGGGAGCCAGGTTTTGAAAGGGGAGCAGGATAAAAATACAATAACTACATCAATAAAATAAGTAACTCCCATTCAAACCAGTGAAATGTACTTCCAGGCCAGTATATTTGATGAATGTGTACATTAATTCATTAATTCATTCAATTTTAGTTTACATCCACATGGCCCTAAAAGCCCCCCAAGTAAATATGCCTGCAGCCGCATGAGGACTGGATTGTTCTTTAGTATCTCATGGAAAAATAGTCCCCAGTCTTCCCACCCTCTCCTCAAAAGGGGGGGGGGCGTTAGTCCAAAGCAGGGTGCTCAGAAATCTTGGCCCGTACTAAACGCAAGATTCTTTTTTTCCTCCCTTTCTTTGACCACAGTACAACTTCTTCACTCTCTCTTTCCAAAGGGTCAGCTAAGCAAACAAGCAGGAGAAGCAGTGCTGAGGGGAGGGGGCACTCAAAGTGTGCTCTCTCTATTCCCCCCCCCCCGTTTCCCATCTTGTAAATAGGCAATGGAAGGAAGAATGCCCAATCTAATTAAGACCAGTTGAGAAGTACGGAGACAGGACCCTCCCATTGGGAATGTTCTGGGTTAAAGAGGTTAAAAAGAGGAATGTTCTGCCTAATAAGAGAAGCCCAGTGCTCAGCACACACTTGCTTCATCCGGCATTCAAGGCAAATTACTTGACAGGGTTGAGGGAGCTGCAGCAGGCGGGACAGCGGCCATGATGGGAAGGGCAGGAGCCATGTCGCACTTACAGATCTGTCCCTTCCAAAACAAGGATCAAAAGAAACCTTTAAGAAGCGAGGCTCATGAAATTCTCTCCTGTCACAAAGTTTATCTACCTGCTTTGATATGTTCACTCGGTGAGGTAGCACATCGGAGTGGGTCTCCCTGTGCTTTGTCTTTGGTCCTTGCATTTCATTATCTATAGATGGATTAAATCAGATACATATTTCGGGAACAGTGTATGACTGAACATTCGTCCAGCCGAACGTGTACGAAATGTTGTATAAAAATTATCTGGGGCCATCACATCTGTGGGAACTCCTCTCCCACGATGTTCCCCAAAAGAGCATTGCACTCAGCTAGTAACAGCTTGTTGGTGATCCCTGGGCCAGAAGCTGTCTCGCTGCCCTTAACTAGGGCTAGGGCATTTTTGGCCCTGCCCCCAACCTGGTGGGACGCTCTGTCAGATGACACCCCAGCCCTGCAGAACTTGACATAGTTTCTCAGGGTCTGTAAGACAGATTTGTTCCACCAGACCTATGGCTGAGGGAACAATAGTATTCCATCCAGCAGGCCTCCCTCTTCCCCTTCCGTTATTTCGTTCTGTTTATTCCTTTCCCTCAAACAGGTGTGAACGGGAAGCATGGAAAATCTGTTTTAATATCGATACAGTTTTAATGCATTGGATAGATATAGGCCAAGCTAAATCAAAGGCTGGAGGATGATTTGGCCATTGCAAAATGCCGGGGAGATTAATGAAGAGGGTCTCTTTTGGCCTATGTCCTTGGGTATCTCATCCCCAAAGGTGCTAGTGATTTCTCGTGCCTCATTCCACTGTCATCTTCCATACTCTGCACCGCTGTACCTTGTGGGGCTGCAGGAAACCCGTGCATGTTGATGGAATGATTCAACGCTCTCCCCCAGTGTATTGAGTAAGCGGCCCATGGGCCCCTAGCATCAAATGAATCATAATGCATTAGATCCGAGCTCTGCCCCTCATGGGTGTTTAGTCTCGGCAAACCCAGCTAATTCCGATTTCAGTTAGCTCTTAATATGTGACATTGCCGAGCCTTCTAATTAATGCCACATGTTGCTGTCAACTGTCACCCTGAATAAATGTTTACAAAGCTATTAACAGACTGAATTTGTAAATCAGCCCAGCTCCTCTTTGGAAATCATGTGGTATGCATTTCCCCCCTCAAAGATGGAAAAGTTTTAGCAATAATGAGTACATTATTTCATAGCACTGGGGAAGAGGCACTTCCAGCTAATTTTCTTCCTTGGGCAAGAGCAGTTATCCAGATGAGTGGAAACTTTTGATCACCACGGCTGATTGTAATAGCCACTTCCAAAAGACTCATCACTGGCATGAATCTGGCATGGGATGGGAGTCATCCGCATTCTCTCAGGGTGTATCCAGATGGAGCTAATTTCAGGGAATGGCCTTATTGCTGCTTAAAACAAAACAACAACCAAAAAATCCCCAGACAACCTTCTTTTCCTGAGCTGCAAGAATGTCTTTTCCCTGACTGACCTTGCACTTCCTTCTGCTACGAGCGGCCTCATCGTATACGTATTTATTTGGAAGTCAACCCCTCTGGATATGTTCCCAAATAGACTCCCATAGGATACCTGCTTTTAAAGCCATCTTAAAAGATAGCTTTATAAACAAGGCTGCACCTACCTCATTTTCTGATGGTTCGACTCTTGAGGTCTCCAGCATAAATAGATCTGAGGTATCAAACCTCAGAGAACCCCTGCCAATGATCTAACAGAATAAGCCAGGTTTTTAAAAAATATTATTATGTCTAGCAATATTCAGTTTTCCACAACATATTTATGTATTTGGAGTATTTTTATCCCGTGCTTTCTTCAGGGCAGTGGCGTAGTGCCCACAGGGCGGCAGGGGTGATACGCTCCGGGTGGAGCTGTGGTCAGGCCGTGGTGGGGGTGTTCCAGGGGTGCTCTGGGTTGGGGCAGGGGCGGGCGGCACTGCAGCAGGGGTGCAGGGTATGCGCGCGCCCCGGGCGCAGTTTCCCCTCGCTCCGCCTTTGCCTCAGGGCACTCACAATGCCATTACATAGTTCAGCCCTCCTTCATTTTATCCTCACAGCAACCCAATGAAATAGGCTAAGCCAAGAGAAAATGACTGGACCATGGTCATAATGTAAGTTTCATGGCAAACAGGGATTTGAACCTATTATTCTGAACCCTCTACCCTACTCCATTGGCTCTCCTTATTTGGGGCTGTTAAATTCCAGTGAAACCGATTAGTTGCATTCACACACCTACTCAGTATTGACCCGTAAAATAGAAAGGAGTGGCTAATTTCAGTTCCCGCAAGCAGATTTGGTGAGGGGGGTTAGCTCATCAAGGCATGTGCAAATACCACAGACTTCTAAAAAGACAACTATGTGGGTTCTAGATTAAATCAAGCCTAAACAGTCTCTAGAAGCTAACATTGCTAAACTGAGGCTAACGTATTTGCCAGGAAAATTTGAAAGCAGCAGAAAAAGAGGAAGACCTAACAGGAGATGGATTGACTCGGTAAAGGCCTGAGCAAGGCTGTTAACAGTAGGATGGTTTGGAGGACATTGATTCAAAGGGTCACTAGGAATCGGAAGCAATTTGACGGCACTTACACACACATCAGAAGATTTCTTTTTTAAAAATTATGGGAATTATGGAGGAAGTGAATACTCTTCGCTAAAGGTCTCCGGCCTCCCTTTCCCCACCACCTCAAAGAGCAATGGTTCTCTGGGGAGAGGAAGTCACTGTTTGTTCATCGTAATGTATTTGCTAATAGCACAGGTCATTGCAAAATAATGTTTCGTGCAAGTATAAACAAAGATTTCTATGGGGGTGGACTAAAACGTACACATACGCAGAATTATTTACTTTTAATTATAACGTTTACAGACCAGAATTATGACAGTCTTCCTAAAGGTCTGCAGTCTGTGTTTGTTATATTAAGCCTAAATGAGACACTAAACTTCTCTTGAAGTTGCTTCAACGACTTGTGGCTCAATGGGAGAGAGTCTGGTTTGCAGACAGAAGGTCCTGCATTTTATCCCGGGTGCCTTCCCGGGATATGATGTGATTGTAGAGACTAGGGAAGTAGCGGCTGTAAGAACAAACAACAAACATGAAAATATAAGAAGAGCCCAGCCAGATGAGACCAGTGGTGGTATGAGAGCCAGCATGGTGTAATGGTGTAATGGTTAAGAGTGTCAGACTCTAACCTGGCGAACTGGGTTTGTTTCCCCACTCCTACACATGAAGCCTGCTGTCCTGAGCTAGTCACAATTCTTTCAGAACTCTCTCAGCCCCACCTACCTACAAGATGTTTGTTGTGGAGAGAGGAAGGGAAGGAGCTTGTAAGCTGCTTTGAGACTCCTTGCGGTAGAGAAAAGAAGGGTATAAATCCATACTCTTCTTCTTCATTTAGTCCAGCATCCTGTTTCACACAACAGGCCAATGATTTGAGTGTACCTTCTATGTAAGTTGTACAAAGTTTTGGCTTTTGTTGCCTGTGCAATGTGGTCATGCACACCTCCTTGCCCCTGGAATCTAGCATTCTACTTAGCAAATCTGATGACAGTCTGCCCCTGAGATCTCAGTATAAAGAATATGGTTGTAGTGTGAAATTCTTAGCTGGTTCTCAGATATTGGTCAACAGGCCTCGTATCTGCCATCCAGATATACTGACAGTATTGCCTGGAAATGAGAAGGCTGATTGAGTAGCTTTTGAGTTCATTAAAATACCCTTGTTGTGTATGTTGTATCCTAAGAAGGTAATAGCTGTGAAAGAACCAGTACACTGAATGATTACACTTGGGAGTCTCTCGCAGAGAAAACTGTCTTTGATTAATGCCTTCATTGTCCCTGATTAATGTCTTCACTATCCCTAGGTTGCCGTAACTAATATATTTATGGATAGGTTGCCATCTTACATAAGGCTTTTACGTTGTTCAGACCAACTTAAGGATAACATTGAATCCTTCATTCCTGAAGTTTCAACCCCCCAAATCCCCATTTCAATTGGTCTCTCCCTTGTGTGAATGAAACTTATTGTTCTGCCTTTTCAATTTTTTTTTGTTCCTGTACATTGAATTTTCCTTGTAAAGTGTACATACTTTTCATGTCATTTGGGCATTAACAAATCATCTCTAAACAAATATTAAAATTCAAATTAAATGCACTGTCCATATGAATTCACATAACATGCTTATTTAAAAGTACAATGTGCAGATAGGATGCAAACAGATGTACAAAACCAACATGGGAAACTGTTGACAAAAACAGAAAAAGAAACAGAATAGGACACATTCTCTCATTTTTCGTCCCACTCTTTCTGACAATCAAACTACATTTTTAGTTCTGGAGTGTAGAAAGGCCCCAACCAATCAGCTATCTTTGAAGACCTGAATAATGGAGTAAGGAATAACCACAACTGAAATTGTTAGATTCAAATCCAGTAGAGACCAATGTGAACTGGCTGAGACTGAGGCCCTTTCTGCACGGGCCAATAATGGCCCTGGGGACGGCAAAAACGCCGTCCCCAGGGAGCCGTTCGCACAGGCGGCACTGCCAAAACGCAGCAGTGCTGACCTGGCTTCCCCTTCCCCCCCTCCCCAGTGAGTGGCCTCAGGCTGCCTTCCAGAAACCTCCCCTCCTGGAGGGAGGTTTTTAGGCACAACTGAGCGCATTCCCGGTGCTTGCACGTGCTTGAACAGCACCGGGCCGGGAATGCGCTTGTTATCCCGTCCCTCTCTCCCACTCCACCTCGTCGCCTCTGTCGCCCTGCTGGCCTCCAAAGGCCCTCCCTTGCTGACCTCTGACCCCTGGAGGTCGGAGGGCAGCGTGGGCGGGTCTACGGAGGCCAGCAGGGTGACGGAGGTGACGGGAGAGGGACGGGGAAGAGGTGGGTCGGCTGGGTGACGGCGCTCCACGGCGCCGTCGTCCCAGCTGGTTCTGGGACCGTCCATGTGGACGGTCCCAGCGTCGTCGGGTCGGCATAGATTACGCCAACCCAACCCCTTCCGCCTCCGTGCGGAAGGGGCCTCAGATTGAAAAAGATATTGGGGTTGCAATGGAAAACTCAGTTGGAAGATTATACCAGTGTACAGTCATGGCAAAAAAAGGCAAAGTCCATGCTAGAAATCATCGGGAAAAGAAGTGCCAATATTGTAAAACCCTTGAATAAAACTACGGGGTAGCCTTATTCATAATACTGTGTACAGTTTGGGTTGCTGTATCTCAAAAAGGACATTGCAAAGCTGGGAAAAGCACAAAGAAGTGTTTAAGACGATTGGTGCACCTTTCCTACAAGAAAAGTTTGGAAAGTCTAGAAAAAAGGATGGCTAAAGGAAAACCTGATAGTGATGTATAAAATTACACACAAGGTGAATAGCACTCTTTCCCAAAATATTAGAACTCAGAAGCAACTAAGGAAATAGTTGAGAAACAGGTGTTGGTTTTGCCATCAAGTCGCAACTGACTTAGATGACCCCGTAGGGATTTCAAGACAAGGGATCTTTGGAGATAGTTAGTCACTACCTGCCTCCATGTCACACACACCCCGGTATTTCTTGGAGGTCTCCCAGCCAAATACTAGTCAGGGAGGGTCAGGGCAGAATGTATGTGATTGGTCCAAGGTCCCCAAGCAGGCTTCCATAACATGAGTGGGGATTGGACACCTTAGCCACTATACCATGTTGGCTCAGGAACAGGTGTGGGATGCAAAATGACACACTTCTTTATTTGATAAGTAATTATACTGTGACATTCACTAGCATGTATGGCTTTAAAAGGGAGTTAGATTCATGGAGGAAAAGTCCATGGCTACTGGCCATGGAAACTGTAGGGGAGCCTTCCTATACAGAGGCAGAAAACCTCTAAATGCTAGTGTTGAAATGGAGCAATAATGAAGCATCTCTGCCTCTGTGCCCTGTTCGTCTGGTCTCCAAGGTCAACTGGTTGGCCATTGTGTGAAACAGGATGTTGGTTCAGATCAGAACTCCAGGGCTCAGGATAGCCTGAACTAGCACCTCATCAGTTTCTGTCAGCATGGCCAAATTGGCCATGCTGGTAGGGGCTGATGGGAATTGTAGTTCCTGAACATCTGGAGAGCCGCAGGTTCCCTACCCCTGGACTAGATGGACCAGTGATCTGATCCAGCAGGCTCTGTTTATGTTTGGTGATGGCCACTAACCTGGATAGCTTTAAACCTGGATAGCTTTAAAAGGGGCTTGGACAGATTTATGGAGGAGAAGTCGATTTATGGCTACCAATCTTGAACTTTTTGATCTGAGATTGCAAATGCCTTAACAGACCAGGTGATCGGGAGCAACAGCCGCAGAAGGCCGTTCCTTTCACATCCTGCATGTGAGCTCCCAAAGGCACCTGGTGGGCCACTGCGAGTAGCAGAGAGCTGGACTAGATGGACTCTGGTCTGATCCAGCTGGCTTGTTCTTATGTTCTTATGTTCTTATAAGTACATCATTAATAAGTATTGTATGCATCATGTGTAATAGCAACTTATTGATGCCAGTAATGTTGAAAAATGTACAGTTTAATAAAAACAGTGAAGTATGAATATAGACAACGGATTAAAACTGAATACAAATAGACCCAGTTTGTGTACTGACATAAAATGCAGTGAGATACAGCAGTGAGCGTCCGTGTCTTGAATCTTGAAAGCACAGTCAGATGTCCACTGGAACTTTTTTCCTCCTTGCTATAACTGATTTTTGAATAATAATTTTAATTTTTCTCACATAAAAAGACAAACACATATCTAAACAATAACAAAAAAACAAGTTAAAACAGAACAAAACACAAACCATTACGCTATCCTACAATGACTTCCAGCTCTCTCATCTTTGATTGAAAGTTAGAACTAGATTCATGCCTGTATGCAATATCAGGTTTGGGGGGGCGGGGGTTGCTTTTCTATAGATGTTGGATTTAAGAGTGTGCGATCCATCACTTGATCACATGATACTGTTTTCAAAAGAACCTGGAATGAATGGCCTTAGTTTCATTATTTTCCCCTCATTGTGTATTATTGTGTGTGCACGACGGCTGCGTTTCCAGTTTTTTTATGGTCCAATTAAGAAGGCCTTTCTGGAAACTTCATCTTCCTGTTCAGTTTATTTGACCTCAAATGTGGGCATATAACTCTAAATGAACACTGAGAGGAGTAATTTAAAAATGAGAAGAAAGTCTGTAAAACAAAAATCAAAGGAAGTTTGTTTTCTTTTTACAGTGTTTTTCTAAGGCTCATTTTAAAAGTCTTTTGCTTTTATGTACCAAGAAAATATGACATCAGCAAGCTTTGGTTTCTGGGTATGGAGCTGTTGATGCATTATCTATTCTACTGTCCCTTCCTTTCTTTCAAGCATCGCAAGGCTACAGATGTGCTTCTCTCATACTCTGCTTTTTTCTTACTACAAGGTGGAGCAGGGATTGGCTCAAGGTCACACAGTGTGCTTCATGGCTGGTGGGAGCTTTACCAGTATGGTAAAAAATAAACAAAATAATTATATAGTTAATAAAGAGTTAAATGTTTGGAGAAAGGGCCACCTGCTTCCTAGAGGAAGAACCAGTTTATGTTCTCAGACAGCTATCAGAGTTGATGCAGCTGGAACATCTAAGCCTAAGGTGCACATTCAAATAAACATGTTGCGTTCTTTCATAAGAGGCTGAGATAATGCATTTGGGGAACCTGGAGGATCTTTCTAAACTCTGTTTCAAGACCTGTGTATTATTCCCAGTCATATTTCAACATTCTAGGCTCTGTTGTGTTGCTCTAGTCACAGCACAGGCAACTGCACAAGCTTGTCTCTCTGTTGGAAACCCTTGGGCCATGGTCGTCCCAAAGTTTCTTTTTTAAATCACGAGAAGGTAAGTCTGGGGGAACGCATCATGAATATGAAACAAATTCTCCCAAATTTTGCCCATTTTTTACAATTTAAAAACAAGACTGTGAACTTGTGAAACTGCTGTTGTGGGGTCCAGAGTGGGTGGCACCCAATAAGACAGATGAGGAGATGTTTTGTGTCTCTCCCTCTGATCAATACTGGCAAGGGATCCCATTCTGATTTGACCTGGATTGACCTGACCTTGATAGCTGTGGAAAATGACATAAAGCAGGCCCTGGGTTTCTAGAGTACAATCTAGCCTAACCAGTCTGACAACTTCCTGCCCCTGCCTGTTCTCCCCTATCCCTGCCCATTCTCACCTGCTCTTGTAGTGCGCGAAAACAAGGTTGTGACATCATGGATATAGTGATGTCACTTCCAGTCATATTGCTTGCAGTATGTTTTTTTTTGGGGGGGGGGAGACACTCTAAGTGCCTTCTCATGGATTCTCACCACTGAGACCCCTTCCGCACAGCAAATGTATAACAGGTTGCAGTCATGATAAAGTAACCCATTTTCCTGTTTTCACATCTACATGCATCCATACAGGCAGTGATTGGAGCCCACAGAAACAATTTGGGTTGCTGTCAATCCTTCACATGGAGATGTGCATATTTTTTTAATTACTTCCCACACATGCGTAGCTACGCAGGCATGCACAAATGAACTCCTACAGCCATGCCGATGTCCCACAATGTTTCATTTACACAGATGCAAGCCGCAAAATTTTTAAAAAGGAAAACGAGGTGAATAAAGCACTTCCTGCCAAGCCATTTGCTCTGGAGTGGCTGCAACCAGTGGTGGGATCCAAAAATTTTAGTAACAGGTTCCCATGGTGGTGGGATTCAAACTGGCGTAGCGCCAATGGGGCTGCGCAGGGCACAATGGGGGCATGGCCGGGCATTCCGGGGGCAGGGCATTCCTGGGCGGGGCTGTGGCAAGGACGCAGCCGCTTTACCAGTCCTTGAGCGGGAAACGAATGCATGCAGGAGCAGGCTGCCACGCACGCCAGTGCACCTTCTGTAGACTGCTTCAAGTTCTGCGCGCTACTGCTGAGAGGAGGGGCGTAACTAAGGCAAAAATCACGTGGCAAAATCACCAATTAGTAACCCCCTCTCGGCACACATAAATAATTAGTAACCTACTCTCGGGAACCTGTGAGAACCTGCTGGATCCCACCTCTGGCTGCAACCCGTGATTTTTGAAAAGACTTGCTTGTTTAGCAATTTTTGAAAAGACTTGCTTTTTTAGCAATTTTTCAAAAACCCGGCTTGGGGAAAATAACAAAGGGCAGACTTGTTTGGGGGGTGGGATCTGGGGAAAGTCCCCCTCACGGTTTTTTTAGCGGCCTGCCCCCATGTTTATTGGCCTGTGCGGAAGGGACCTGAGTGTTTCACCACTGGGTCACTATTTCACCATTTGTCCCATTCAGGAAAGGGCATGAAAACGGGTGCTTGGTTTCAGATATCTGAAATCTTAATCCTATTGCACTGTTCATTGGATGTCTCAATCTGTTGATCGTATTGAGTTATCGCTGTGATTCTCAGCGAGGAAGATGGATTATAAATATTGTACTCAAAAATGAACAAACGATTTGTGATAAAACTTTTAACGATTGTGCTGCAAATAATGTCTTTCAGACTCCTTAACTGGATTGCACCTTCCAGGCTGAGCACACACCCCAGCGCCTCCCGATGCAACCAGCCCTCCAACCAATTGCCTTACAGAGAAACATTTGCAAGGCACTCTGTGGTTTCCTGGTCTGCGTGCTACTCTTTTTTTTCATCCCTTGTGGGCCATTTGTGTCCACGACTACATTTCACTTCCTCCTCCTTAAGGACACGCTTCTCTTTGGCAGATCAGAGATCTTAAAATATACGAGACCAGTAATAGAAAACACAACCAAAGGGCCTGCCGAAACCATGCCTTCTAGAAAGTCATCTTGGCTTCCGATCAAGTTTGCTATGGCTTTCATGTGTCATCCTACGTACAGTTTTGTAGCCTGTGATGTGCAATATTGAACTGTGGATGGTGAACTATCAATGTTGATTCATTTCAAGACAGATCCGAATAAAACTCTGCAAAAACAATCCCTTGCTCCATTTCCTTCGGGGAGATGTCTTTCTGGGTGCTGCTTTCAGAAAATTCTTCCCTTCCCAGTACGGCAGCCAGATCCTGGTTGAGAAATACCTGGAGGTTTGGGGGCGGAGCCTGTGGAGAGCAGGGTTGGGGCAAGAGGGACATCAATAGGGCATAGTTCTATAAGACCCACCTTCCAATATGGCTGTTTTCTACAGGTGAACTAATTTTTGCCTCCTGATGATCAGTTGTAATCCCAGGAGATCTCCACCCCCATCTCAAGGGGGACAGCCTGAGTTAGAGTTTGAAGCAGAGGTGGGATCCAACCAGTTCTCACCACTTCTCTAGAAGTGGTTACTAATTTTTTCCGAGTGCCGAGAAGGGGTTACTAAAGCAACCTCCCTGCCCAAGAGGGACTGGAGGTGCGTGTGTGCGGTGGCGCCACTGTTTGAATCCCATCACCATCGGAACCTGTTATTAAAATGTTTGGATCCCACCACTGGTTTGAAGTGCAACATCATTTTTGTTTTTGGTTCTTTGAGGGGGGAGGATTTGGGCAAAATCACCCCAAAATTTACATGGAAGCAAAAAAATTAATATTTAGAGAACTGGAATGTTATAGTGTTTAAAAACAGCAGGCTCTAATCTGGAGAACTGGGTTTGATTCCCCACTCCTACACGTGAAGCCTTCTGGGTGACCTTGGGCTAGTCACAGTTCTTTCAGAACTATCTCAACTATCACATGAAGTGAAGATAAGCAATCACCTGGAGTTGCAACAGCTCTCCAGATGACAGAGATCAGTATTCCTGGAAAAATAGCTGCTTGGATCCCCAAACTTTATCCTCCCAAGGATCCTCCCTATTATCTCCAGGAATTTTTGAGCCTTGAACTGGACAGTGGCAACCCTAGAGGAGAGGTCCCATTTGACCACCAAAAAGCCTACTCTCTCTACTGGGCATTATGCAACAAAAGCATCAAAAGCAATGAGTGATGTGAGCTGTAGCAAAAAGGGGAATTAGGTGAGATTTGAGTGGAAAAGCTAGCTGTATCCAACCCATTATTTTCATGTGTATGTCTTTAAGTGTCATCAGTATCTGTTCCTTCATTGTTGTTTTATCTTAATCTTGCCAGGAATATCACCTACAGAAAATACTGCATTTAAAAAAACTATACAGTTTTTTTAAAACCCTTTGATATTGGCTGCAGACCTTCTTCTCCATTTGAATTACTCCTGAGCATTATTGGGTGTTTCTGGAATCCCCATCTCAATGAACTATAAAACGTTTAAACAGATCTGAGCTTTATAATGAAGGGAAAGAAGCAGAAATGATAAATTGCGTCTCTCATAAGAACCAGCACATCCATGAGCTGGATCCAGCAACGTGATTAAATAACTGAAAATAGACGAAAGTGTCTCGTTCTCATCTCAAAGTGCAGATAATCCTTTCTCTCCCCCCCAGTGCCCGCCTTTCCCTTCATGGAACAAAATCAGCTTCTGGAATGACTCTTGGCAGGAAGAACAAATACAGGCAAAAAAACTTTTATTGGCTGTTTTCTTAGAAGAGTTTTGGAGCCCAAACTCATATTTACTAATATGTGTAGCCCTGTGAGTGACCTCAGCTCTTCCTGAACCATTCAGGCTGAATTCTGCTCTAGGTGCCTTTAGGCATGTTGGTTTATTACCAAGTAAACCAGTTTAAAAATGGGCTTATTTCTGTGTGGGGGGAAAAAAATCTCAAAATCAAACTCAATCAAAGATTGTGGGGTACCAAACCACGCATATTTGAATGCTTGTGTAACCCCCATGCCCAGAATGGGTTGGCCCAGAATGGGTTGACCCAGTAAGGGGTGGAGACTCGGAGCAGCAGAGAGGCTGAAAGAGCTCTTTTGCAGAAGAACAAGGCTACCAGACTCGGACCTTGATTTCTATAAGCCCTTAACACCTTGTTAAGGTAATTGCAATATTGTTGGAAACTACTGGGAAGGTAGTTGTTGTTTTGCTATGTTGTAAATGTTGGAGCTTATTGTTTCCAGGGTTTTCTTTTGTGGTTGTAATGGGTGAGAGTTCTCCTGGAGACCTTCATCATGTTGCGACCTGTTCATCAAGCCCTTGGAGTCTTCAGGAGCCAGCCAACTTGCAAAGAAGATTTGGACTTGGCAATATCAGTAGACTATAAATAGAAGGACTTGAAATGCAACCTGAACAGGACCTTGAATTGTAACGTTAAATGTTGATGTTTTAAAAGTGTTAATTGTAAAGAAAAGTAAACCATTTTGTTGTTTAAAAATTGTTGTTGCAACTCATTCCAAGTACTGCCCCACAGAACCCACAAGCTGAGGTATCACTTGCTCTAACAAAAAATGTCAAGTATAGCTTGTTTAGAAATGCCCTCCACCCAAAAATTAACCTCAGTTTTTCAGTGATTGTGACTGCTCTCTGTCTGTGAAATGGAGCCTTGCTGCAGAATGATAGCAAAAAAAGTGTGGTGGATTGGAGTTAGGAGCTGCCAAGTTCTTGAGAGTGCTCAAGCTCTTAGTTATGCTAATGGATGGTTTACTACCATATCCCTTGTTAATAAGCAACACCTGGAGCTAGGAAGATTACAGTGATAGAAGAAAAAACCTCTTCCTTTGAGACAGGAAGTCCATCCCAAAAGGGGCAGAGGAGATGTTATAAAAACTCTGGACTGAGGAAGAGGGATCATTCATTTTGGGATAAGCACAAGTTATGACGGACTGAGCTTTCTTGCCCATGAGGCAAGAGGTCAATGGAGGGAAGACCCAGCCTTGAGGTCTAAGGTAACGTACCTGCTTGTGGAAGAACCATAAAAGGCTCTTGAACATGATGTCCAGCAATATTCTGATGGGAAAAGTTTTCCCAGATGCACCCAGATGTTTTATTCAAGTCATTTTTGTTCTTTAATATTTTTCATTCATTTTCTTAGAAGAAGAGGAGGAGGAATAGTAGTTTGGATTTATATCCCACCTTTCTGCCTGTAAGGAGACTCAAGGTGGCTTACGAGCTCCTTTTCCTTCCTCTCCCCACAACAGACACCTTGTGGGGCAGGTGGGGCTGAGAGAGCTCCAAAGAACTGTGACTAGCCCAAGGTCATCCTGCAGGAGTGTAGGAGTGCGGAAATACATCTGGTCCACCAGATAAGCCTCTGCCACTCCGGTGGAAAAGTGGGGAATCAAACCCAGTTCTTCAGATTAGAATCCATCTCTCTTAACCACTACACCACTACTGGAGGTAGTTGTTCAGTCTGAGACTTCATCCAGAACTTTAAGGAATTATAGCAGGCCCCTGGAGTTGAGACTTTCAGCTATGGTTGGGTGGGGTTTTTTTTTGCTCTGGCGTAGAGTTGGCTGTATGGCTAGAAAAAATGTTGACTCTTTCCATCTTCGGGGTGTCTTAATCCCAAATTGTTCAGTAAAGAATCCAGTTATTGGTATACAGGACTAGGTATGCCCAGTGGTGGGATCCAAAATTTTTAGTAACAGGTTCCCATGGTGGTGGGATTCAAACTGTGGCGTAGCGCCAATAGGGCTGGGCGGGGCACAATGGGGGTGTGGCCGGGCATTCTGGGGGCGAGGCATTCCTGGGCGGGGCTGTGGCAAGGACACAGCCACTGCGCTGGTCCTTGGGCAGGAAACGAATGCACACAGGCGCAGGCTGCCACGCACGCTAGTGCACCTCCTGCTAGACTGCTTCAAGTTCTGCGCGCTACTGCTAAGAGGAGGGGCATAACTAAGGCAAAATCACCAATTAGTAACCCCCTCTCGGCACACACAAATAATTAGTAACCTACTCTTGGGAACCTGTGAGAACCTGCTGGATCCCACCTCTGGGTATGCCTAGTTTCAGAGAAAGGTCTGTTCCAAGCACTTCCAAATATATATTAGATACATAAATGGCAAACAGTTCTTATAAGAGTCCATTTCTTTTGCCATCCAGTGACCAGATGCTGAATGCTGGCCTTGGTCCATGCTGCATACGCAAAGGCCTGCTATGCCCTGCATTTTTTAGAGACATTTTCCGTCTTCTAAGCCTAACCACAGCTTCGAATGTAGCCATTTCCACCCCTCAATTTATTAATCTCATTGAAGGGTCATGTCAGATGCCTGACCAACTGCATCTCTGTGGCATGGCTTTGCCATTAACAAACATCAAGTCAGGCAGCATGAGAGATGGAGAGCTATTCCTCACATCTGTAAATCACTAAGAGTGAAATGTAATTGTTTATGTACTTAAAGAATGTGGTGAACAGCAAGTGGGGAGGGAGAAGCCATGGGAAGGAGCAGCAAGAATGCACACGCACATAAGAGCATAAGAACTAGCCTGCTGGATCAGACCAGAGTCCATCTAGTCCAGCACTCTGCTACTCACAGTGGCCCACCAGGTGCCTTTGGGGAGCTCATGTGCATAATTGCCTTCCTTTTCTGTGTAATAGAGAGAACATATGCAAATGATTCAAACGCAAACCATTCTGAATACTTGCACTGGCTGAAGCTGGTGGACGAATGGTGAATCACATTCAACAGCAGGGGATCAGGGACATATCACCCAGGGATACGTATGGGGTCAAATGTCCCTGGGCTGTGGCCATTCAGTCATGTGGGGGGTGGAAAATCGCCTTTACAACCCTCCTCCTCCCCCCTGGGTCCATACACTGACTTCAAGGCCAGGTGCAAAAAAAGTTGTTTGGTCGTGGTGGGGGAGGGCAGCCACCCATAAGGAGGGGAAGGGGAACGGGACACTCAGACTTTGCACCAGGCCACATTTTCCCTAGATACACCTCTGCAGGGGATACAATATCATTAGCAATGCACAAGACTGAGGCACAAGTGGCATTGCCAACTTTGTTTCAGAGGGTTGCCATGTTAGTCTGCAGTAGATTCGAGTCCAGTAGCACCTTAGAGACTGACAAGATTGAAAAGTTTGCATGTGAGGGAGGAAAGTGGGAGGAAATTGATATGGGGAAATGAAATGGCGTGAAAATGAAGCGTCACAGATTCAGCTTGTTCCAGGGGAGAAGCAATATTGAAAGAAATACTTGCAGGACAAAATGCCTTCCATGTTCGCAAGTGCCTTCAAGTCACAACAGACTTATGGCAACCCCAGCAAGGGACTGTCAAGGAAAGTGAGAAAGAGGGGTGATTTGCTATTACTTTCCTCTGCAAAGTCTTCCTTGGTCATCCAAGGACTGACCCTGCTTAGCCTCATGCGATCTGACAAGATCAGGCCATGCCATCTTCCTTCTTGCAAAATGCTCTGTATCCTGAGTCAACACTATCCTCTAAAGAGAAGGGTTTGGATTTATACCTCGCTTTTTGCAAATGTAAGGAGTCTCAAAGCAGCTTACAAACTCCTTCCCTTCCCTTCCTCTCCTCGCAACAGACAACTTCAGAGGTAGGTGGGGCTGAGAGAATGTGGAGAGAACTGTGACTGGCCCAAGGTCACCCAGCAGGCTTCATGTGGAGGAGTGGGGAAACAAACCTGGTTCACCAGATTAGAGTCTACTGCTCATGTGGACACAGATACAAAATGAAAGGTTATAAAAACAGCCTCTTCCTCCATTTTCTTTTTGCCTCCCCCCCAATGGGAGCATCTTCTCTAGTAGCTTACCCATGAAATGCAGTACGGCCATGTGTTTGTTTCTAGTTAACTACCCATGCGCACACAGGGGGGGGGGGGGCTATTCTAAACATTTGCTCTTCTGTGCTCTTCACTGAAATCTTGGCTACTCTGCATCACCTCTGCCTCCACCGTTCTTATTGTTTCTTCAGCCGGATGTTGGCTTTGCTGTGAGGGACATCAATTCATCTGTCAAAAATATGGCAATGGTTAGCAACACGCAGTCACAAACTGGAAGTGGGGGCGGGGGGAGACTGAAGTCTGGAACAATGTGCTATTTGGAACTTATATGCCAGACTTTTTTTGGGAGGGGGGGTAATTAGCTGTGCCCCGGAGCTATGTCCGTTTAAGCCAAGTCTTGCTTTCTTTGTCTTTCGAAAATCCCTCTATGACAGTGGTTCTCAACCTTCCTAATGCCGCAGCTCTTTAATGCAGTTCCTCATGTTGTGGTGACCCCCAACCATAACATTATTTGTGTCTCGGTTCCTAAGACCATTGGAAATATGTGTTTTCTGATGGTCTTAGGCAACCCCTGTGAAAGGGTCGTTCGACCCCCAAAGGGGTCGCGACCCACAGGTTGAGAACCGCTGCTCTATGTAAAGGGAAACAGTAGTTTGATTCTGGGAATCTAAAGGAAAAGGAAACATTTGACTCCCTAACTACTTTTCAACTGGCCAGGAGAAAAATGCCCTGTCCTTCAATAGCAGCTTAGGGAGCATCAGTGGCGTAGGAGGTTAAGAGCAGGTGCACTCTGATCTGGAGGAACCGGGTTTGATTCCCAGCTCTGCCGCCTGAGCTGTGCAGGCTTATCTGGGGAATTCAGATTAGCCTGTACACTCCCACAAATGCCAGCTGGGTGACCTTGGGCTAGTCACAGTTTTTCCTGAGCTCTCTCAGCCCCACCTACCTCACAGGGTGTTTGTTGTGAGTGGGGAAGGGCAAGGAGATTGTAAGCCCCTTTGAGTCTCCTGCAGGAGAGAAAGTGGGATATAAATCCAAACTCTTCTTCTTATTCTTAATGTGTGGACATGGTTAGCTGAAGCTTTTCATGGCATGGAGGGAAATATCAACTCCTGGTATTTGCTGCAGATCAAGCTAGCATTAAAAGGACATTGAGAGGGGCCAGTTTAAAAGTTGGCAACTATATTAAGTAGATACTGTGGTAGTTGACAGATGGGATCAAATAGGGGATATCAAAGAGGTAGAGTGGAGAATAATAGAACTTTCCCCACCTGGTTTGAAAAGATGTTCAAACTTTTCAGCCCATAAACAACTTTTTTGGTTTTGTATTTAGACATGTGCACAACTTCTGGATTCATTTGTTTTGCTTAGCTCAGTTTGTTTTATTGCAACATAAGCTTGGCAAAGGAAAGTAAGGGTGGAACTAGACATTACAAAGGAAACACTGGGTTCCCAACCTCATGTTTTCCTTTGAAGACCAAAGTGTGTGTGTATGGGGGGGGGGGTGTCTTAACCCTTCCCCTGTTGATTCATTCTAGCACATGGTCTTCTGGGCTAATTTAATTTATCCCCCACCCAACCAGACTCCAAGTCAGAAAAGAACCTGGCTGAAGCAAATGGAGGTAGTGTCAAGTGTGGGCAACGTGATGACTTTAAAACCACCTAAGTCAGTGGCCATCAGCCTAGTCTGTGGGAGCCCTTTCAAAAATGAGATTAGGGCCCTGCAGGATCTGAATCAATTCCACAGGGCCTGGAAGACGGAGCTCTCCTCTGGGCTTTCTCAGGAGGCCACCTGGGTTAACAGCTGGTATTATTGGCCTCCTGTGGGGGAGGGGGAACTGCGGTTGAAGTTGCCACCTTTTACCTGTTTTGGGTTTTATTGTATTTTAAAGTTACTATTTATTAAGTTAGTGTAACCCCTATGATCAGAATGTGTTGACCCAGAAAGGGGTGGAGACTCTAAGCCGGAGAAGGCTGCAAAAACTGGTGAAGTTGGAGGAAGCCAGGCTACCAGGCTGGGACCTTGATTTAATCCGTTATAAGCTCTTAACACCTTGTTTAAGGGCTTGCTATGTATGTAATTGATGGGAGTCGTTTGGGGACCTTCATCATCTTGGATCCCATTTCTGCCAAAGCCTCTGGAAGTCTTCATAAGCCAACCACCAGCAGGAAGAATTGGACGTTGCATTTATCAGTAGTTTGTCAAGATAAGGACTTGAAATGCAACTTAGAAGGACTGTAAATTGTTAATGTTAAATGTAAATGTTAAAAGTTTTATTTGTTAAGTAAACCATTTTGTTTTAAAAATTTAGTTCTTTGCAACTCAGCTTTGAAGTTCTGCCCACAGAACCCACAGTTAGAGAGGTTACAAATTGGTGTAACCAAGCGTGGGGGCTTGGAAGTGAGATTGCAAATATAAATTGTTTGCAATGAAAGATGATCTGCAACAAGTTGGGGTTTGATCCCCATAAAACTGTTTTGTTATGAAAGTTCAAAGAGAGATGTTGCTGTGTTAATTTATGAAACACTGTTTGGCAGTTATGCATGAAGGAAGGGATTCCACGAGATTGCAATCCCCCCATCCTTCTTCTGCAAACTTGCTTTGCTGAATTTGCAACTTACATTTGCTGGAAAAGTTTTGCACCAAACTTCCAGTGCAGCTAAGTTTAAGGAACAGGTTAGGAAATCACTTGCAAGGGAAAGACAATGTTCTGCATTCAGATGCACCAAATGTGGTTCCACCTAGTACAGGGATCTCTGAGGAAATCAGTAACCCACCCCCTAGACCTCAAGAGTTAGAACTCAACCTACTAAGAAGTTAGCTGATTATGTTTCTACAACTTTTCAGTAGGGTTAACTGGAGTCAACACCCCTATGGTAATGTGTGTCATTGTTTAATGATTTCAGGGGTTAGAGATTATAAATACTGTGGAATGTCGGGCAGGCAGAGAATTTTTAGTGGGGAGAATGTAAAACCCCTATGATCCAGAATGTGTTGACCCAGAAAGGGTGGAGACTCTAAGAAGCGAGTGCAAAAAAACTGGTGAAGTTGGAGGAAGCCAGGCTACCAGGCTGGGACCTTGATTTAATCCGTTATAAGCTCTTAACACCTTGTTTAAGGGAGCTTACTTTATGTATGTAATTGTTGGGAGTGGTTTGGGGATTTAAATGCATCTTGGATCCCATTCACCAAGCCTCTGGAGAGTCTTCATAAGCCAACCACCAGCAGGGAAGAAGGGTGGGCCCGTTGCATTTTATCCAGTGAAAGTTTGTCCAAGATAAGGACTTGAAATGCAAACTTAGAAGGACTGTAAATTGTTAATGTTAAATGTAAATGTTAAAAGTTTTATTTGTTAAGTAAACCATTTTGTTTTAAAATTTAGTTCTTTGCAACTCCTTCCAAGTTCTGCCCCACAGAACCCACAGTTAGAGGTTACATTAGCAGCAGTGGCGTAGGAGGTTAAGAGCTCGTGTATCTAATCTGGAGGAACCGGGTTTGATTCTCCGCTTTGCCGCCTGAGCTGTGGAGGCTTATCTGGGGAATTCAGATTAGCCTGTGCACTCCCACACATGCCAGCTGGGTGACCTTGGGCTAGTCACAGCTTCTCGGAGCTCTCCAGCCCACCCACCTCACAGGAGTGGTGTTTTTTTTGTGGCCAGGAGGAAGGGACAAGAGAAGTTAATCAGCCCCTTTGAGTCTCTCCTGCAGGGAGGAGAGAGAAAGGGGATATAAATCCAAAGCCTCTTCTTCTTCATTTCTAATTCTTGTTTTAAGCGCTGTATTTTTTAATATGTTGTACACTGCCCTGTAAGACCTTGAGGATGAAGTAGGGGTAAAGCTATAAAAAATAAAAATAAATAAAAAATTAAGAGTGAATGGTGATTCCCTACTTAACATTTAGGACTATCTTCTTTTGTCTGTCCCTCTGTTTCATCAGGTGTTCCCACGTTCTTCTGTTATAATACAGACGAGACCTAAACCTCTCTTCCTTTTCTGTTTTGAAATGTCAGAAATCTAGAGCCTCCCATTTCCCTTCTGTGGTGGTCAACATCCATATAGGTTAACTTTTGACAGCAACTGTTTTTGCTTCAGTGTTTTTGCTTCAGTGGCATCAGAGAAAACATGAAGCCTAACATAACTTTGCGTGGCTTTGCTAATGACTCACTAGAAATGAGGCAGTTGGTCCTCCTGGCCTCTAAAGATAATGGCAACCTCCAACCCCCACCAACAATTTTTCAGTGAGTCAAATAAAGCAGGAACAGAAGAAAGTCAATAGGAAGTACTTAACTCATCTGTACTTGCTGCAAATCATATTTAGATGAACCACGGCTCAATGGTAGGACATTTGGTTTGCTTTGCAGAAGGTCCCTGTTTCAGTCCCTAGCATCTTCAGTTAAAAGTTTGAGGTAATAAAGTGATTGAAAGGCTATGTATCTTAGACCCTGGAGAACTGCTACCATTCAGAATAAACAACACTGTATTCACGTGCTAGGCCTCTTGACATAATGTAATCCCTGAATGCTATTCACTGGTTAGAGAAATGGTGACTGATAGAAGGATATACTAGAAAGACCTGGAGAAACCATTCCATGCTTCTCTAAGCAGCAGTGGCGTAGTGGCTAAGAGCAGTGGCTAAGAGCAGGTGCACTCTGTTCTGGAGGAACCGGGTTTGATTCCCAGCTCTGCCGCCTGAGCTGTGGAGGCTTATCTGGTGAATTCAGATTAGCCTGTACACTCCCACACATGCCAGCTGGGTGATCTTGGGCTAGTCATAGCTTTTTGGAGCTCTCTCAGCCCCAGCCACCTCACAGGGTGTTTGTCGTGAGTGGGGAAGGGCAAGGAGATTGTAAGCCCCTTTGAGTCTCCTCTTCCTCTTCCTCTTCCTCTTCCTCTTCCTCTTCCTCTTCCTCTTCTTAATGGGCCTGATGATAACAAAGCAGACCCTGTGGAGGATCCAAAATTTAGGGTATCTATTGTTCCTTTTTATGTGCTGCTATACATCCAGCTGAACAGGGCAATAGCAGGAAGCAGCTGATGATTGTTTGGCACAGCAATGCCCTGCCGAACGAGAAGACCTAATTTCCAGTTGGCAGCATCTCCTCAGATTCCCCAGATGGCTCCAGCATCTCAGATTCTATCATGGGTGTAGCTAGATAAAGGAAGGGGGTGAAGCTGAAACTAGGCCTCAAAGCCTGAGGAAGCCATTGTATGTGGTGGCGGTAGTAGGGAGTACATGACAACCTTTTTTAAAATAAAAAAAAAGTTACAAAATCACAACTAAGACTTGGCATAGATCTTAAACTGTAGGTGAGACCTACGGTCACTTAATGTACCTATTTAGATAGGCTTTCTCACTAAGATGATGGTACACTGACCTTATAGCTGCTGTTGGAATTCACTTGCCAACTTTACCGGAGCAATTAATATTGTCTGTCTTTCCTGGGAACTGGACCTCATACGGCTTTATTAGTGTGAACTGAACCTTACAGCTCATTGGAAGTGAGAATTATGACACAACGTCCCAGGTTACATTGACACCAATGTGCTTGGTGGTTTGTAGGGAAGAATAGTGCCTTTGTACCAATCTATTTACTGATGTTTCAACTGAACAGTCATTATTGTGGTCTGGAAGCAAGTGTACAGGTAAGCTGTGCTAATTTGATGTACTTTTATTTAGTTAACACATTTTTTAGCCTGTCTGCTAATCTTGGTGTCCCGTGCAAACAAAGTGAAAATAGAACCCTTGGGAAAAATGGCTTCTTTTAAATTGAGGGCTCAGGATCTCCACTTGTACATTCTTGCATGACTGTCCGGTAGCTGTCCTTGTGTCCTCCCTTCCCAGGATTCAACCCAAATAACTTAGAACATACGTGTCAAACTTGCAGCCCTCCAGATGGGTAGAGACTTGTAGTCCATAACATCTACGGAGGCACGAGGCCCTTTGAATCGACATATAATAGAAAGAACAGAGTTTGGATTTGTACCCCGCTTTTCAACCATAAAGAGCCTCAAAGCGGCTTACAAATTCCTTCCTTTACTCTTTCCATACTAGACACCTTGTGAGACTGAGAGAGTTCTGAGAGAACTGTGACTAGTCCAAGGTCACCTGGCAGGCTTCAGGTGTAGGAGGGGGGGAACAAACCTGGTTCACCAGATTATTGCTCACTGCTCTTAACCACTACACCACACTGGCTTACTAAAGACATGCTTTGTGTGTTATGCTGGAACTGATATTTGTTTGTTTGTTTGTTTGTTTGTTTGTTTGTTCGTTACATTTATATACCGCCCTCCCTGAAGGCTCAGGGCGGTTTCCAACAACAATAAAAGTTTAAAACATCATATATATAATTTATCTAAAATACATAAAATACTAAACTATAGATGGCTTCAGCTCTTCTATTCCCCTTTTTATGAAAGAAAGGTTTGTCTTTTGAAGGTATTATCATTCACTTCAGGCACAACAAAGGCCGATATCATATATGCATTGTAAGCCATGCAAATTTAACATCCCCCATGGTCACCACCAACTGATTCTGAAACATGATGGTTGTGCAGAAAGCTACTTATCTGGTTTCTATACCCCAGAAACCTAGTATGTACCTTCAGAGTGGCTTTTCTAAGTACACAGTCAATGAAATAAAGCAGTGTGATGCTGTGGATAGAATATTGCCTGGTTCAAATCCCTGCTTGCGTTGACACTTACTGGGTGACAGTGGACCAGTCATTCACGCTATGTTGAGCCTACCTTAATGGTTGTTGTAAGGGTAAAATAGAAAAGGGGAGAACCACATAGGCCTTGCCAGAAGGGCAATATAGAAATGCTCTAAATGTGACTGAGAAGCACTTTTAGCGGCCTATGTAATTCATCATAAGACATTCTAGTTTCTATCCAGCCAAAGTTAAATATTTTTAAATCCCATTGATTGGCAATTGAAATCAGCAGAAACCTATTGAAATCGACAGAATTTAAAAGTGATCAGTTTGGGCCATATTCAGTAATAAATCCCAGTTAAATGCCAGAGTTTGGTTCAGAGAATTCAGAGTCTTCTTTGAAACCTTTTGGCACTTCCAGCCAGCACATGAGTGTTATTCGTAGCTGAATATCAAATCAATGTATAGAATAAGAAATAGCAATGATAAAATGATGAATATGAATGTGAAATGTCTCTCCTTGGGATTATATACATACAGCCACAAGCTGAATACTCTGAAGAGCTGTGCATAGCAGCTGCCAAATATCAGATGCTTTCCAGAGTTACCTAGAATCAGGTTCATACAAGGAAAATAACCATTATTATTAGTGAAGCACTATTGGGTTAGGGATGCTTTCCAAGTTCTGCCCACCCAAAGATCTACCCAGAGTTTGACTTTTCAAGTGCATTGCTTGTTCCTATAATGGAACTGGTGCATTTGAAACCTCCACTGTTTGGGTTGGTTTTTCATACAGAATTTTGTAGGCTTGGAGATTCGGGTGCAACAAATACCAGATTTGGCCCGAATCTGGGAGTCGAGGAGCATGTTGGATGAAAATTGGCTGGTATGTCCTGCCCAAATAGAGCGAATCCAGTCTGTGTCGGGCTTTTTTTTTTTTTTTACTGTACTTTGGGGTTTTTTTGTGTTTTGCCTGCAGGGGCGCATTTTTAAAACTAGCAGCACCAACATTTCAGGGCATCATCCAAAGACTGTCCTGATGATACCATCTGAGTTTGGTGAAGTCTGGTTCAGGGGTGCCCCTCAAAGGAGGTAGTCCATCTCCTGTTGCATCCCATTGGAAACAATTGGTGGGGGCACTCCCTTTGGGGGTCCCATAACTTTGCCCCAGACCAAATTTCACCAGAAGCTTTCGGGTGGTATCGGACAGTCTCAAATACTCTGAAATGATTGCCTCTAACTAAAAAGTATTAACTCTGGCGCCCATCGTATTATTGAGGTCTCTTATTTGGGCACACAGATAGTACAGCCACTGAATAAATCAGTCCAAGTTTTACGAATTTCACAGGTGTGGTAAAGCCTAAATTTTGTACAAAGCACGTGCAGCTAGGTGTATTTGATGTAGTTCCCCTCCCTCTATCTCACCAGTGTCTATATGTGCCTTGATAACATTTCACATGGGAACAAATTAACATCCAGTGTAATACTTGTTTTGATATTAGCAAAGGGGTTCTATGCAAACACTAGTTGACCTGCCAGATGTTAGACCAGATGAAGTTGTTTGACAGCCTTCGCCTACAGCAGGCCTGTAATTTTTTCTAGAGCTTTAGGAACAGGTCACATTTTTCAGCCTTCAGGTTTTGCATGCTAATTACTACATTTTCTAATTACTGATACCAGAAAACCTAATCCTGAATTCTTCACAGTTACTCACACTTTTTAAAAAAACAGTGATAAATCTGTTGTAGTCTATTGGGGTACCCCTGCTTGCTATTGCCACAACAAAAAACTAACCTCTCATTTTAACTTCAATTCTCAGTTTCTTTTAATTTTCTTGTTGTTTTAAAAGGCTCAGTTTAATTGAATATTGAAGCCAGTATAGAAAGCAACAAGCTTAGAAATGAATTCATCTACCCCTACTGAATGGCATTCAGTGAACATGTAAATAAGCGATGACAAGAACTTCAGGCATGTGCATTTTTATCTCGTATAACAAAGCATATTGACTTGAAATTATAAATGAGCCTTGTATTTCTATCAAGGATTACAGAGAGACATTACAATAAAACAATTGATGAAAATATTCGGTGCTACAATGAAATTTCTAGGCACCAAGGCAGCCTGGTGCCTGGGATTTGTTGAGCCCTGATATAAAGTGTTTATTTACTTTTAATTGTTTATATCCCACTTCTTCTCCAGTGGGAACCCAAAGCAGCTTATATACTTCTCCTCTCCTCCATTTTATCTTCACAACCACCCTGTGAGGTAGGTTAGGCTAAGAGTGTGTGAGCGGCCCAAGGTCACTCAGCAAGTTTCTATGGCAGAGTGAGGGTTTGAACCTGGGTCTCACAGATCCTGGTCTGAAACTTTAACCACTACACCACACTGGCTCTCTAGAAGTGTGTTATATGGGCTAATCTGGAAGTTACTGTAGCATTGATCAGAATGGCTAAGTCAGCTGCATAAAAGAGAACTTCCGTGATTGGTAACGTTGGGGTGGGGAATCAGTTTACTTTACTCACTTGATTTTTCTAACAGAAGAACCCGGATCCTAGCATGATTCCCATGCCGTAGAATTATCATCCGGGGTTACCTACATAAAAAGAGTAGGCAGCGCAATCCCACCAGCCTTGCCAAACAGAGTAATTTCCATCTTATCTGGAATCTATTTCATCGTGTTCTCCATCAGCCGCTATACTTTGCTTTCCTGTTGTGTAGGTTGGATGCCCCAGATGGCAGGGTGGGGAGATTTTCTGGAAAGTGATGCAAAAACACATCCAAGCAAAATAATGTAGACAAATTGTGAGTTCTGGATTAAAAAGTGAACTCTTTTTTCAAGTGTTCTGCAATCACATTGGAGCAGAAATGTGCTCACCCATAATGAACTTTGAGGGGCATGAATTTTGTTGAGCACCTAGGGAAAGTGTTGTGTAAATATTGTTTCTTAGGAGAAGCTGGCTTGTTGAGGCATCTTTACCCTTGGATTCATTTTTAGTCACCAAAAGAGATGCCACCAGACTTCAGCTGCTTCATCACCTTCCTTGAATTCTGTGTCAACAAGGAGATCTACTGTTTTCCAAGCAAAGGCAGGTACTGTTTATCTTGAGGAACCTCATTGGAGGTCCACCTTGTTCCTGAGATGGTTTCTGTTTCCCATCAGGACCAGGGTAGGAGAAATTACATCCTCTATGTGCTATGGCAGCCTTGACTGATGGCCAGGATAGCCTGATCTCATCATATCTCAGAAGCTAAAGTAGGGTTAACCCTGGTTAGTACTTGGATAGGAGACTACCAAGGAATACCAACATCCTTTTGCAGAGGAGGCCAATGGCAACCCCCCTCTATTAGTCTCTTACCTTGAAAAACCTACTGGGACAGCTGCGACTTGACAGTACTTCTCACGTACATATGCTTGGCAGTGAATGGAATATTCTTAAGTCATGATCATAGGACCTTCTGAATGTGCTCTATGACACAGTTGGAAAATGCCTAATCGGGATCATCTTAACACCTATTAATCTAGCACAGCTGCCAAAATAAAGTACCCAACGAAACCCAGCAGACAACCGCTCGCTCCTACCCAGATTGCACAAAGGCAGTCTCTGTGCTTAGACATGCACTTGCCCACACCCATTGAAACAGGAATCTTGGACCATGTTGTTGAGGAGACTGAATATCATTCACCCCTCCTGATGCTCCATGTTCATGCAGTGGTAACGGTATTCTGGGTGCCACGGAGGGTTTATATTCCATGTAAGACTAAAGGACAGGGAGAAACTCACCCTCCATGATTGCCCAAGATATGTGTGGAATGAGGGACAGATACTGTATCAGAATTCTGGCCAAGTTATACAACTGAGCATTAAGGAAGAAGAAACGTTTGGATTTATACCCTACCTTTCTCTCCTGTAAGGAGACTCAAGGTGGCCTACAAGCTCCTTTCCCTTCCTCTCCCCACAACAAACACCTTGTGAGGTAGGTGGGACTGAGAGAGTTCCGAAGAACTAGCAGGAACGTAGGAGTGGGGAAATTAATCTGGTTCACCAGATAGGCCTCTGGACATGGGAAGGCAGCAAGTCATTGAGATCGTAGCACTTCTCCATGCCATAAGTAGATCCAGTATGTTTAATTTGGTGCTTGAATCACAAATTCAAGGATAAATGTATGCATCATTTCTATGCTGCTTTTGTTCCATGGAAATAAAGATGACCTATATAAGGTTCCCAGGAATTCTCCAATCTAGACCGCCTTAGTTTCATGGGACATCATATTAGGCCTTGGATTTTGTATATCCCTGAGCTCCCTGGAATAGTAAAATCTATTTTTGTTTTGATGTATGTTTCTTACCCCCACCCACACCCCTGTTTAATCTGGGAAACATTTCCTGTGGCTATTTCCAACTATTCACCCTGCAGAAATGAGAATGACCATCACAAAGCAAGCAGAAAGTTAGGAAGAAGCGTCCACCCAGCCTAAGGTTGGGAGATGTAGGAGAGGAAACCCTGGCAGGACAACCCTAGCAGGAAACTCAGGATTGGGAAGTTGGCATCCCTTTCCTGGCTCTTCCCATCTTTTTAAAAATAACTTCGGGCATCTAAACACAGATGGGCTAGAACTAAAATTAAAACTTGTTTTCCTACCAGTTTCCTCCCATCTTCCCTCTACTGCTGTGAACTATAGATAGGAATCACACAGTCTTTTCCCCTTCCTCATAGAGTTGTGCTTTCTTTGGCCGTTTCCTTACCCGAAGGTACGTGAATGGCCGGCCTGGAGGCAGTAAAGCGCCTCCAGGCCAGCCATTACCTGAGAAGCGCAGCTGCATGCGCGGCGCGCCCTCACCTGCCACCCGTCACTTGAGGCGAGGTAGTTTCCCCGTGGCGGCTTAGGCGCTCTTTTTCAGAGGAAGCGCCCGCCTCAGCTCACCCGGCTCTGTTTAGCGGGCAGCGAAGCCACTGAACGCCTCCCCACCCGAGCATTTACCTTGTCCCGGGCCTCCAGCGCTACCGCCCGAGGCCTGGGGACGCACATACCCTGCGCGCCCGCTGGAGTAGGCCCGGCGCAGGGCCAGGGGAATGTCCTGGGCCACCGGCGATCTTTTCGAAGGCCCGAGGTCATGCCTGTCGGCCGAGACGGCTCAGCGGCGCCAGCAGGCTGCCGGCTGTTTCCAGAGACTATCCCGTCTGTGAGGGCGGTCCCAGCTGTCGTCAGTGCGGCGTGCGTAAATGCCCGATCCCGGCGCTTCCCGCTGCCGTGTGGAAACGGCCTTACTGTTTCAGACGTGGTGTTAGAAATGAATACCTATGGAAGGACAATGATTTGAGGTTCCTAAGCCCCAGATCAGGGAGCAGAAGAGTTCTATGCATGCCTACTTGGAAGCAAATCCCACAGGGCTCAGCTGGGCAAACTCCCAGGTAAGGGTACCCAGAAATTGCAACCTCAGGGTCAAAACAATTGAGACACTGGGCTTAGACACACATGTGGTCTCCTCATTTCAGCATGCCAATGGAAGGAAGGAAGGAAGGAAGGAAGAGGGAAGGAAGGAAGGAAGGAAGGAAGGAAGGAAGGAAGGAAGAGGGAAGGAAGGAAGGAAGGAAGGAAGGAAGGAAGGAAGGAAGGAAGGAAGGAAGGAAGGAAGGAAGGAAGGAAGGAAGGAAGGAAGGAAGGAAGGAAGGTGGCTCGAAGGGTGGGAGGAATTGCTGTGGTGTGGGACAGGAGAGGCAGGAGGAGTGTGAAAACCTGAAGCAAATTAAATGCAAGCTGATCTTCTTCACTTTCCCTGTGAAGGAAGAGGAAAAGTGGTGCTTTCATAGCTTTCGGAAACTGTGGGGCTTCTCTGACCTGAAGGCAATTTGGCTGGCACTATAATCAGAGAATTGATAGGAAGAGCTGTTTTATATTTTGTCAGGCCATTGGTTCATCTAGCTCAGTAAAGTCCACCTTGATTTGAACCAATCAAACAATGCTTTGGGGTGCAGGTATTTAGGATCTAATACACACACAAACACATTCATGTACACAAACTGAGTATGGAGACCCAGACGTTCCATGGAGCATGGAGACGAAGGCTGCACTATTTCCTCCCAGACAAAAGCACATCCTTTGAACCCCTCAGCTAGCATAGAGAACTAAAATTTATTTCCCCATTGTTTTAAATTTACTGGTAGAATATATCACAATTTTTCTATTGCTAGTCCCCACCAGCTAGTTCAAGATGCATCAGTTGACCCCTAGTGCCCATTAATAAGCAATCAGATTCACTCCAAAGATGATCTTCTCTTCCCTTGATGTAAGAACTGTCATCCCTAATACCTATGGTGTTACTGTATTCACTCAAAAGGAAGGCCACCCTGAATGTAAGACAACCCTTCTATGTTACACATAAGAATTGGATATAACTATAAGTGGTTTGCAAATTTTAGATGATCCCCTCTTTTTTTTAATTTACCCGGGGGGGGGGGGTCTTGTATTTGGGCAATACAGTAAATGTTTTGTCCCTTATATTCAGACATTAGGGGGGAAAATCTAGAAACAATAATACCTAGGACAGCTTTTCTGATATCAACTCCTGCGTTACCCATAAGATGGCACATTTCGCCCTGGTGGCTAGGAAACTACGAGCTGAGTACATAAGGAGGGAAGGTTTTGCTTAAATTGATGACTTATTAAGGCCCATGACAGCTCAGTATGAAAGAAGTTATAGTAGTATTCTATGCAGATAGTATTTGATGCGGCATTTTAACCTGTTTATTGTGAATGTAATTCATTTATATTTTAACCTAAAGACTTCTTCTCATTTACATTTTTAATGTTTTAATTGTATTAAATATTTCTTTTTTAGATTATTTATTCTATTCGGATGCTACAGCCAATGACTCAAACAATACAGATTACTGCTACTCCAATAAACACTCTACCCCAAGCATCTATATCCTCTCCCTTACTTTCCTTCTTCTGTGTACAGCCATTCAGAGGTTTCGGCTGGATATGCCTTAAGAATATGAGCTGGCACAGACACATTGGTTCTGCAGCTGGCACCTTTTTCTTCATATCCGCCCATGAAATGAAGGCATCCGTCCAGATCTTAGCCATGCCAGCCACAAGGCTGAGGGGGCAGGGGTGGAAACATAGTTCCGACAAACAATTAAACAGCCACTCCATCCACTGCTAATTTGATCCAGCTCCAACTAAGAGCTCACCACTGCCCAGCAGCCAACTGCAGTCTCTGTGGTTATGAGAGAGTGGGGAGCAGCATCATGCCCGGACTTAGTCCCACCTGAAAATCCCCTGAAGCGTTTTCTGTTGTACTTTCACTACTAATAGTTCTTCTGAGCAGACAGTGTTCATCTCCAAAACAGACTAAAAATCTTGGGTGCTGTAGCCAGGTTTCTTCGAACAGCATAAGCTTGGTGTTCTGGCAGCATTCTCTCCTGACGTTTATTACCATCTGTGGCATCTTCAGAGGATCCTCTGAAGATGCCAGCCACAGATGCAGGCGAAACGTCAGGAGAGAATGCTGCTAGAACACGGCCATACAGTCCGGAAACCACACAGCACCCAAGTGATTCCAGCCGTGAAAGCCTTCGACAAGACTAAAAATCCTTGATGAGATCACAGGCACACTATCAGGCTAGCAATTTTGGTTCGTGACAAAGGTGCATCGCTCGATTACTGCCGCTGGAAGGCCTGGCTTTCATGTGTGAATGGGTCACTACTGCATGAAGAGAACTTATGTGTTAATTTTGGCAGGATGCTTTAGACCCCTTCCCCACATGCAGAATAAGGCACTTTCAATCCACTTCCAATGCACTTTGCAGCTGGATTTTACTGTGTGGAATAGCAAAATCCACTTGCAAACAATTGTGAAAGTGGATTGAAAGTGCATTATTCTGAACGTGCGGAAGGGGCCTCAGAGGAAAGTCAGTTATCAGCCATTGAATCCAAAGGATTCAAGTCAGGCACTGTTCATTTCTGAAGTAGGATAACTAGATTTGGATTCTCCCTTCTTCGGCTGGGATTTTGCTCTGGGCTGCATACCCTTTGTCCCAAATTCAGAATCAACTAAGCTTTTATAAAATTCTCCAGAGAGAGTCCACTCTGCTTAACTACTAGACCACAGTAGCTAGCCCAAGACCACCTAGTGCATCAATGAAAGAGGTAAGATCAGGCCCCTTCTGCATATTCAGAATAATGCACTTTCAATCCACTTTCACAATAGTTTGCAAGTGGATTTTGCTATTCAGCCCAGTAAAATCCAGCTGCAAAGTGCATAGAAAGTGGATTGAAAGTGCATTATTCTGCATGTGCGGAAGGGGCCTCACTCTTGAAGTGTAATCCTGAACCGAATTATTCCTTCTAAAGCCACTGGTTTCAGTTGATTCGTAAGAGGACTGTGCTGTTAAGGATTGTCCTGCTAGAGGCTTTGTGACACCAGCGCTAGGCTTTAAACCTAAAAGGTCACATGTAGTCCATTACAATGTTGATTCAGAAGCAAAACCCCTCCACTGAATCCAAAGAGGATGGTTAAGCAAGCATGCAATTGTAGCCTTCACTGCAAACAGCCCGTGAGTCTTTGAGTGGTGTGGGTGGGGGGTTGTGCAGTGTCAAAGTGTGATCGAAATTCGGTCATCTGTACTTCAGCATGCATTGCTGCAGCTGGGTCTTCCAGCAGGAGTCCAAAGCAAGCTTTCCCCTCCCTATCAATAGTACCACATTGTTTTGTATACGTTTCTGCTTTTCCAGCCCTGCTGGGTTTAAACACACAAAGGTGTCTTCATGCCAGACAATGGAGGACTGTTTTCCCTAATGAGGAACAGTTGAGAGCTATGGAGACAGCACCCACTTGCCAGAGGACCGAAGGCTGTGAGCCGAAGCCACACACTCCAGCTAATGAAGACCAGTTGAGAGGTGCCTCCAGTTCCACACAGGAGTCTTTTATTGGCAGGGAGGGGAGAAGGAGGGGCTGCCTTTGGGGACATGGGCCTTTACCTTCTTGACGAAGGACACCCTGAAAGGCGGGAGAGCCGTTTAGGATCATCTGTCACCATGATGGCTCCTGACCTGACAACCTCTCCAGCCGTGCTCTTTGACCTCGGGGGCTGACCTCTCTAAAGAAACTCTGAGGCTTGAACCAGAAGCTCTCTATTGACTACCTGTCAGAGGGCACCTGCTTAATAGAACCCCAGAGGAATTAAAACCAAAGGGGCTGCAGGGGACTCTTGGGCTGGGAACCTCTCATTCAGACCCTGCCTGGTAAACCAATATCCCTAATTACCTGGCTGCAGGAGCTGGCTTCTTAGGTTTGCCGTTTCTCTCTTCCTTCTTCCTTGTAAGTTTCCATTTCTAATTTCACCGTGAGACTGAAAAGATAAAGAATGAGGGTTGGCAGAGAAAGGGAGCGGTGAGAAAGAAGTAGGAAAGGCAGGCAGGGAGATAGTGACAAAAGGGCTCTCTTCCTGAAGGTTTAAAAGGAATAATATCCAACAACAGAAAATGTTTTTTAAAATCAGCAGCAGAGGATTTTTTTAACAGAATCCATTTAACCAGCCCAAATATCTGCCTGCCTGCCTGCCTACCCCCACCCTCTCTCTCTCTCTCTCTCTCTCTCTCTCTCTCTCTCTCTCTCTATCTATCTATCTATCTATCTATCTATCTATCTATCTATCTATCTATCTATCTATCAGCATGGTGTAGTGGTTAAGAGCAGGCGGACACACCAGATGTGTTTCTCCTCTTCTACATTCCTGCTGCATGACATTGGGCTAGTCACAGTTTGTTTGGAGGGAGGAAGGGAAAGGAGTTTGTAAGCCAGCCTGAGTTTCCTTACAGGAAAGAAAGGCAGAGTATAAATACAAACTCCTCCCCCTCCCCCTCCCCCTCCCCCTCCTTACCACCACCACCACCACCACCACCACCACCACCACCACCACTACTACTACTACTACTACTACTACTACTACTACTACTACTACTACTACTACTACTACCACTATCTTTCTGTCTATCATCTCTCATGGGAGGGGGTTGACTAAGCAGACATCTTGGGGCAAGGAGTTTCATAGCATAGCTACCACAATGGGCATGAATATGGACCTAGGAGCTATTGTTTGGATTTCCTGTGAGTTTCCTGTTCACTAAACAGGATCTCACCAGAGGTGTTGAGATGAGAGATGGAACATTTAGAAGGAAATGTTCCTTCACACAACCCAGATTCAGGTAACGTAGGCCCTTGGAGTCAGTGTAGTGTAGTGATTAAGGTACTGGACTAGGATCTGGGAAATCCAGCATGGAAGCATGCTGGGTGACCTTGGGCCAGTCACAGGATCCCATGTTCAGCACTGGCAAGTATTGGGTGGGAGCCTTCCAAGGAATACCAGGGTCATGACACCGAGGAAGGCAATGTCAAACTACCATGAATGTCTCTTATCTTGAAAACCCTTCAGGATGGCCACAGCACTTTCTAGCGAGAACTGATCAACAGTGGACCAGCTACGTTCTGGACCATCTCCAAATTCCATGCACTCTACTAAGTCAGGCAATCAAGACTGCATTACTTAAGTGTGATGCATGCGTGTGTTGGCTGGGCCAGTTGCACAGTTCAGGAGAGGGGGAGATCCCAGACCCAAACACCCGCCTCCTGTTTCACAGTTTCTGTGATGAGCTTTTTACATTCACATCTTGCCAAAGGAATATTAGAGCTTATGTCAGCCCTATTGTTTGCCCCCCCACACACACACACCATTGCATACCCAAAAGGCCCAAATGGCCCAAATGTTAGAAGAAGACTCTATTTGTCTGTATGCCCAAAGCTGCTGAGTGAAGGCAAGGGTATCCATACCCAAATCTGGCTTCTCCCAAGCAGGGGATGGTATTGTGTGGCGCAGGAGAATCAGAAACTGTGAAAGGCATCTCTGTCTGAAATAACTTCCTGTGGCCACTCTCAAAGTGCCCTTTCCCCGAGTCAATGGCTGCATTTTTCCAGGCTGCTTTCCAACATTTTAATCCCAGGTCAGTTCCCGGGCACAGTTCTGTCATCCCCCTTATATTAGAGCAGATGAGAAAACATTCCGTGACAGCCCTTTTCCCCAAGAGAAGACCATTTTTGAGGGGGTCAAAACTTGAATTTTCCACTGGGAAAAAAACCCCCTTTTTATGAAGCTGCCTTATGCCAAGTTAGCATAAGGTTGCCAGTTCAGATTAGCAGTCGCTCTCTGGGATCTCAGAGAAGAATGGTCTTTTCCAGGACCTTCTTGCTTAGATCCTGCAACTGGGAATGCCAAGGATTAAACCTGGAGCTTCTGTATGCAAAACATGTTCTCCTCTGAGGAGAACAAGGAATCTTCCTTGGCCTGTATTAGGCCATTTCTGCACGGTCCAAATATCCTGGGTTGAGCAAGAGAAATACCCCATTCCGTACAAGAATTTTGCATGGTTCCCAATCCCAAAGGAGGTTTGCCCCATGATTTTTCCCTCCTCCCAGGGTAGTCAAAAATCGCCAAATTGGCAATTCTTTTCCAAAATCCCGGCGTGAGCCCGCTACCCTACAAACAACACAGGAGCAGAACCGGTTTATTTTTTCCTGCCCAGCCGCCTGATCTCCCCATCCCTCCGCCCACCCCCCGATCTCCCCACCTGACATTCATTCAAGCTGCCACTCAAAAAACAACAATCAGAACGCGGGTCACTGGGCATGCTCAGATATGCTTGCAATGTAAACACAGAAGTCCCGGGCTCGTGCGAAAGAAATTGGAGTATTTCCTCCTGGTCTTCACTGGGTTCCTTCACAGAACAGGCAGCCATGCAAAGGGAGAAACCAGGATAAAACAGACCCAGATTGTAAGAAACCAGTTGTAACCAGGAATGATTGTGCTGTGCAGAAATGACCTTAGAGACCATTGTGGTGAAAGGGTCCTGAACTAGTCATGTTAAAAGCATTGGTCAAAAAAAAAAAGACAACAGTTTCCCACCATGTACTGCAGCTAACTTGCTCATCTGGGAAAGAAACCATCATGTTACAGCCAACTCAGTTTGGAGCAGGTGATTCCTGAGTCTAGCATATGACTTAACCTGCTATGACCTGCCATATGCCATTCAACCCTAGAGATAACTTACATCTCTGATGCATACTGTAGTTCTCAAGCACTCTGAGATTCTAAACCACATGCCAAATGCAGTTGCTCAACCATTTAGGCACAGCCAGAAGTGGTCTGATGACCAGTAACATGATTCTCTGCCCTGGCAAAGAAGACTGCTCAGTCGTCTCCTCCATGCTGTTTTTTGTCTGCGCTTTCATTCCTCCTTCTCCTTTTCCTGATATCAAGGGTCTTTGAGCCTTTGTTCTGTTTGCTTAGGTAGGAGGCAGCTGCTACATCTGTATGCGGAGTCAGAGCAAAAGAACATGACGTCCATTCAAAAACCCAGAACTCTGGGAGTCATCAGCACTGGCTGGCGATCAAAGGCCTTGTTCCATTTTTATCCACACCCTTGCCCCACCTTAAGACCTCAGTGCATCCAAGCATGTTTTCCCATCATTTCATTGTGTGCCAAAGGATAAACAAAAGCCACCCCCTCTGTCACAGAGAAGAATGCCTCCTTGAGAACAGCGGAGCGTCCGATGCGGATAAGTGACATTCCCACTGTACGCTACTATAAACCTTGATGGAGCCAGCTTTCCTGAGCTTGAATGACATCACCGGGGCCAGGAAGAGATGGATGGCTTTATTTTCATTCGGTGCATACTTACAGATGTTGCTGTTAATGTGTGTGTGTGTGTGGGGGGGGGGGAATCTTTCTCTCTGTGTGTGTTTGTGTGCGTGCCTGTGTGAGAGTTAAACTAGACAAGCTGCTGGGAGGTCTACAGTTAGAAATTCCCAGAGTTTTGTAAAGCTAAATGGCAGCTAAACAGGGGCACACATTGTGGATTGGAACGAAATGGGGAAGGAACAGGTAACTTAATTCTTCTCTACCTGCCAGGGCCAGATTTAGACAGGATTTCTCCTTCTTTGGAGGTTTCTAAGCAGAAGCTAGATGGCCACCTGACAGCAATGTTAATTCTATGAGCTGAGGCAGATAATGGTCGATTCCGCACTTGTGTTATTGACCTAAGTTCGAGCTGCGTTTGACCTAAGTGCTCTGCACAACCACTGGGATCGACGTGGTTTTGTACCAGCTTCGCCCCGTGTAACGGTCAAATTTCTGACTCTAGTTGGAAACTACTACTTTTCCAGGGAACCACACTCGAACTCAGCTTGATTCCAGTAAAGTGCAGAATCTCTGGTGCCAGGAGTCCCCCATTCAGCCAATCACAGCTGAGTGTTTTGGGCATGCGTACAGCTGGCCAATCGAAAAACGCCACCTTCGTCCCTCCATTCCTGTGGCAGTTTTTTTATAACGTGTGTGGGCATAGATGGAACATGGCCATAGAACAGTAGCCAATCGGAACGGAGCGGCAAAGAGGCACAGGATGATTCCACCCTCCGAGCTGGGTTGCAGTGGGGAACAACAATGGCTTTGACCTAGGTTAGTACCCTTCTCAGGGAACTGGGTAGAACCTATTTTACTCGTGGGCAGAATCGCCCAATGAGAAACAAGGTCCCTAACCCCTCTCACTCTTCTGCCCTTCCATTGCAGCCAGCCTGTGACAGTAACCCTTTTTTGGCTTGCACTGTAAGCCACCTTTCCTCTCCACACATGCATCAATCCAAGATGGGATCTCTGTGTCTGAGTACATGTGAACACACATGATGCTTCCTTATACTGAATCAGCTCATGTCCCTCAAGGTCAGTATTGTCTTTGCTGTTCTTCAGAGTCTCAGACAGAGTCCCTTCACGTCCCTTGCTTTTCGCTGAAGATGCTGGGAATGGAACCTGGGAGGACCTTCTGCATAAGAAGCAGAGGCTCTTCCACTGAGCCACAGCCCTTCTGCTAAATCAGGGGTCTGCAACCTGCGGCTCTCCAGATGTTCATGGACTACAGTTCCCATCAGCCCCTGCCAGCATGGCCAAGTGGAAGGGCTGATGGGAATTGTAGTCCATGAACATCTAACACCGGCTGTGCTAAATAAATGAAGGACGGGGGGGGGGGGGGGGGAGAAAGCAGGTGCCCAAGGGAATAAGTGAAGTGAGAGGCAAGTCGCAGACAAACACAGGTCAAGAAATGTCATTTAACCAAGACTCAAGTCAATACCACAGGGAACGGCCATTGTTAACTTGGTCCTTTGCTAGCTCCAGTCCTGCCTTTTCCAGGCCATCCCTGGCTCCGTTCCATCCACCTTTGCAAACCCACATCCCCGATGCATTCAAAAATCTGCATCTGGATGGCAAAATCAACCAGGCAAAATCAACCACTAAATGGGGATATGTGGGTACAGGTTGATCCCAGCATTTGGTTTCCTTGGTGCAGACTTGGGGTCACTTTGGTGAAGCCTGTTGTGTCATTCTAACACCTGCCTGTACGCCTTCTAAAGGCAGATCCATTTCACTGTTTCTGCAGTGTTTGCTTCAATCTCTTTGCTGGTGTTGCTAGTGATCAGCCAGTTGTTACGGTGTGCCTGTGCCAGTTGGGTTGGGGAGGTGGGGGAGGGAGGGAAGGAGGGAGGGAGGGAAGGAGTTGATGTTGCGGGACGCCTGACAACCAGGAAATGGAGTAAGGCCACTGGCTCATTAAGAATAACCCCCTCAATCCCATCAGATGGTAACCACTTTCTATCATTTGTATTGGCTCGAATAGGAGTTGAAAAGGCAACGTTGAGATGAAAGGCTCCAGATCCTGTTACTAATCCCTTGAGCTGCTCAGTCCCCCAAATTTTGGGGAAGTTTTAGGTTTCACCATGAAATGTTTGGAAAATGAAATGCACATTTGTTACCCAGCTCTTTAGAACAATGGGAACAATCCGTTGGCTCCCTCCCTCCTTGCAGGCATTCACAGCCCGTCAGTCTCTCTTTCTGTCACTGATACCAGGCGCATTATTTGCAGAATAGTCCTACGACATCTTCTGACATGTGTCATTCACTTATGTTTGCCTCACATCATCTTCTAGTCCAGCATCTTAACAGACCTCTCTGTGCCACTGAAATCCTTAGAACCTCTGAAAAACTATATCCCTTTAGAGGGTTCATACGAAAGGAGAGAATTGACATTGGCTCATCAATCCTAATATTGTTATCTGTGGCCCCTTCCACACATGCAGAATAATGCACTTTCAATCCACTTTACAGCAGTGCGGAACAGCAAAATCCACTTGCAAACCATTGTGAAAGTGGATTGAAAGTGCATTATTCTGCATGTATGGGCCTATCAGAGCAGTGACCCTCCAAAGTCTGTGCCTTTCCAACCTTTTGCATGCAAAGCCTGTGCTGTACCACTGAGCAACCACAGTGGTATACATACAGTGGTATGCATATATGTATAAGTATGTAAAGTGGAGCCAGACCAATAGTCTATCTCACTTTGTATTACCTACTCTGATTGGCAGTGGCTGTCCAGTGCACTCAGGCAGAGAAACATCTTTTCCAACTCCTGAGATCCTTTGCCAAGATATACCTTGCGTTGAACCTTAGATTTTCTGCGTTCTGTGCTCTACCGCTGATCCAGTTAAAGAACACAGTAAGGTACTCAACCAGTGGTTACTAAAACAGGTGGATTTGTCAACCATTGTTGAATTCTGGCAGCTATTAATCCAATGCTGAATGAAATCATGGGAAATGATGGCAAATGAAATCATTTGATAAACTAGTTGTCAGTAAGTACCACGTGGGGAAGGAAGTTTTACAACATAATTGCACCAGATCAGAAACTCGAGCCCTGTGAGAAGAAGAAGATTTGGGTTTATATCCCCCCCTTCTCTCTCGTAAGGAGACTCAAAGGGGCTTACAAACTCCTTTCCCTTCCTCTCCCCACAACAGACACCCTGTGAGGTAGGTGGGGCTGAGAGAGCTCCGAAGAACTGTGACTAGCCCAAGGTCACTCAGCTGGCATGTGTTGGAGTGCACAAGGTAATCTGGTTCACCAGATAAGCCTCCACAGCTCAAGTGGCTGAGTGAGGAATCAAACCCTGTTCTCCAGATTAAAGTGCACCTGCTCTTAACCACTATGTCACTGTTGCAGGATAGATGAAAGAATAACGCCCAAGATCACTCTGTGTCCTTTCTGGCTCCAAGAAAGATGCAAACCCATGAACTGGTTGTGACTTAATGGCACTTCATTATCATCATTATTATTATTGTACTCCTCACCTGGCATGCTAACCAATATGCTACACCAAGTACTTATGGTGAGATGCAACAGCATAACATAACATGAAAAAAATTTAAAAATAAAAATGATAGCAGCCCAGTCAGTCAAAATTCTGCCTGTGTCTGCATGACATATTAAAATATATATGCTGAACTTTAAAAGATATCCCAGTGCTACTATAGCTAGCTACACATCACCCTCTTCAGGGACAATTAGGAACAAGTGGAATCCATTTTATAGTCACTGGAGATCTTTTCAATGAACATCAGTGAAGACAGAGAAGACATCAGTGAAGACAGCCTCATGATAGTTATATACTCTGCCATTGGACAGTGAGTGTGTTTTGCAAGGCTTCCGTAGACACATTTGTTTATTTACTATAATTTTTTTTGCAGTCAAGTCACAGCTGTCTTATGGCAACTCCATAGAATTTTCAAGGCAAGAGACAATCAGAGGTGGTTTGACATCGCTTGCCTCCACGTCATGACCCTGGTGTTCCTTGGAGGTTTCCCATCTAATTACTAGTCATGGCTGACCCTGCTTAGCTTCTGTGCTCTGATGAGATCAGGCTCAGTGGTATAGCTACCACGGGACAGGGGGGTACGCATTGCACCAGGCGCACGCCTTGGGGGGGGGGCAGCAAAAATGTATTTTTGATATTTTTAGTGTTTTACTTTGTTGGCTGGCAGGGGATGCAGTTTTTAGGACAGAGACACCAAAATTTCAGAATGTCATTTGGCAACACTCCTGATGATACCAGCCAAGTTTGGTGAAGTTTGGTTCAGGCCGTCCAAAGTTATGAACCCCAAAGAAGGTGCCCCATCCCCCATTGTTTCCAATAGGAGCTAATAGTAGATGGGGCTACCCTTTTGAGTGTCCATAACTTTGGACCCCCTTAACCCAGCTTCACCAAACCTGGGAGGTATCATCAAGAGAGTTTCCTAAAGATACCCTGAAATTTTGATAATGCTAGCCTAAAAACTATGTCCCCTGCAGGCCGAAAACTGAAAAAAACACTAAAAATACAAAAAACACAAACAAACATGGGGGGGGGGAGCAAAACTCCGATTTTGCATTAGGCTCTATTTCCCCTAGCTACGTCTCTGATCAGGCTAGCGTGAGGCTATTCAGGTCAGGGCATGTATGCTCCACCTTACTCCCAAATGAGGACCCAAGATGCCTTACATCATTCTTTTTAACCCCACCTTGTGTGTACTCTGACTGGCGGCAGCTCTCTGGGATTTTCGTTAGGAAGGAAGCTCTAATGGTGACCCACCTGCTCCTTGAAGTGATATTACTGGCGACTGCGTCAGGGAACTTCTGCATGGAATGTGTTCTGCTACTGAAGCCCTTTCTGGACGTCAGAAGTTCCTGCCTAACATGACATTCGGACTGGAGATGGGCTGATGCCACCAAACCCGTGATCCAGGAAGCTGAACACAGCTCAGACTTGCAGGCGGCTCTATCTGCAATTCAGTCAACCCCTTGGCCATGATGGACAAGTGGAACTAATTCTTGATGAACAATTGAAATGTGGACTTCATTTTCAAAGGATGTAGTGATAGCCACAACATAGGGTTTTAAGGGGGGACTGTTGTGCCCACCTATGTCCCCACCCCCACCCCTGTCAATTGCCAGGTTCAGCTTGGCAACACTACTGTTGGCATTTCAGAGTAGCTGGATGGCCACTGTGTGAAACAAGATGCCGGCAAGATGAACCATTGGTCTGATCCAACAGGGCTCTTCTTATGTTATGATGTCCATGTGTGGATGGGAGGCTGTTTTGTCTGAGTTGCAATTAGGAAGTAAAGTATCAACACCATTACCCAAAACTCAACAGGGACCTCGGAAATGCCTTCTCTCATTTTTGAAAAAGGCTAGCTAACACTCAGTATTTATCTACATGGGCAGCAGAAGGCTGCGATAATGCTTATTGTGGAGTGTGCCAAAGAATGAAGGAAGGACATCTGCTTATTTGAACATCCCTTTATTGAAGAAAAACATCTTTGCACACAGTAAACTAATATACCAGGGAGAAGGCAGCTCAGAATCCTGTTTGTGACATGCTGGCTTTCTTTCTGTAATAAGCTTATTGTTTGGAGCGGAGGGAAGCATTAAAATAATTCTACTTCTGACAGACATTCTATCTAGGGGAAGCTATACCATACACAACTGCTGGACATACAGCTAAAAGCCATAGCCCTATTGACCAAGTGTACGTAGCTCAAAATTGCAGCTCAAGCACAAACTCGGTAGAGAAGTTTAGACTGGGGAAAAAAATCCAGCCCAAGAAAAGATTATTGGAGTGGGTCAGGTTTGGAAATAAAGGGAGGTTTGAGAACTCACAAGAGGAATGCCCCAACAAATGAGAACCATGCCAGAGCTCCGGGGATTATGGCTTGGGATTTCCACTAATATCACACGTAAGAGTTATTAAGTGCATATACGAGACTCCTGTTTTGCCTCATGTACATAGTTATTTTATGCTGGGGAGTTTGGAAAGAATTATAGACTGAAACTGAAGTCAAGCCAAGAAGTAAAATGAACGGCAGCCAGAGAGGAATGCTAGAAGTTGGGAGAAATGTGGAGCTGCCAACGGAGAGCCAGCTAGTGAAAATGCTGAGATAGCCTGAAATGGAAGACTCATAATACAACCCCTGATTTCAAAAGCTTCATTCCATTGGAACTGGATTAATCAAGAACTGGTTTGAAATGGGGGTCATGCCCACCAACAACAACCAGTCCCCACTGCCAGTTCTCCTCCTTGACAGAGCAAATCTGGGGTTGGATCCAACAATTTCTCTCTTACAATAGCAGGAAGCTTCCCCCAACTACCAAAAAGGTTATGCTGAGAATCTCAGGACTTGCATAAACAAAAGGATAAGGACTGCAGTGAAGAGGGGAATCAGGTGTGACTGAGGACCAAACTACACAATATATGTGTGCCACACAACTCACAGTCAGATATAATCTGGAGAAGGGGGTTTGATCCCCCACTTCTCCACATGAGCGGTGGTTTCTTATAGGGTGAACTGGATTTGTTTCCCCACTTTTACATTTGTGCTGGGTCTGGGTGACTTTGGGCTAGCCACAGTTCTTCTGAACTCTCAGCCCCACCTACCTCACAAGGTGTTGTGTGGAGAGGAAGAGTTTGTAAGCCACCTTGAGTCTCCTTACAAGAGAGAAGTGCAGGGTATACATCCAAACTCTTCTTCATTGATACAGTGCCATCTTTTATAGGGGGTAATGTTCTGTCAATGGCCATATGCATACTGGTAACAGAAAAAGGTAAATATTATCTGAAAGAACGTAAATTGGTGCCTTAAGGGATGCCATGTCGAAGAGGGAGGGAGCTTGTTTTCTGTTGCCTCAGAGACTAGGACATGGAGTAATGGATTCAAGGTGCAGGAAAAGAGACTCCACCCAAATGTTAGGAAGAACTTTCTGACTGTCAGGGCTGTTCGACAGTGGAATTCACTGCCTCAGAGAGTGGTAGAGTCTTTTTCTCTGGAGGTTTTTAAACAGAGGCTGAATGAACATATGTCGGGAGAGCTTTGATTGTGTGTTCCTGCATGGAAGGAGGGTTGGACATGATGGCCCTTGTGGTCTCTTCCAACTCTATGATTCTATGTGCAGTACCATGAACCAACCTCAGACTAAAAACAGCAGGACACAGGAAAACTCCTAGCTGCTGCAGAATGAAGAAAAAGAGCTCTAAAATTTGGAAACAAATTTGTATGAGGAAAAGTTGATAGACAGGCTCTTCCCAATGGCACTACTCCCATCAAGCTCATTCTCAGCTTTGAAGGCAACATAAAGCTACAGAGATCCAATCACAGATGTTCTGCATGAAATGAAACTGGGTTGCCAGTTTCAGTGGTCTCAGTCCAGAAAAACCTCCTAGATATGATTTAGTGCTTTGAGTCAGATTGCTGGCAAGCTGGGCTTCTCATGTCTTCACCTTTGGTGAAGCAAGGTGAGCGTTTTTGATAAGGGATGTGTGTACTGTGTGTCCTTTGCTTTATCAGCGGAGATAAGCAGTGATTGACGAGGCTCCAAAGATTGAGAAATCCACCAACTGTGATTTCTTGACCTGGCTGTTGCAGCGCTTTGATGATCCCGAGGGGTGATTTGAAACAGAAAAACAGATAATTTTTTTAAAGAGCTCAGACATGAAAGCTGCTTGGTCACGGCTACAGGGATGCTGATCCAAAAAATCTTCCCCATTGCAATATTTAAAAGACAACGTTGGGTCATTTTGATCCTATCCTTCCTCCAAGGTGCTCACAGTAGAGGACTTCATTCCGCTTTCCTTGTTTTATGCTCACAATAACAACCTGTGAGACAAGTTAGACATGGTGCCTAAGGTTGCCATGACACATGTCAATACCTTTCCTGGTATACACCAAGTGGTTTCAGATAGTGGATGGGGCACTTGGCGATCTTGTCACCAGAGAGTCAATTGGCTGGGCAGATTACACAGTGTTGTTTCTTTTTTAAAAAAAATGTTTTATTAAGTATTTAAAATTTACAAAGTTTCATAACTGAGTAGTCATTACAATAGAAAAGGAAATATAGGGCTAATACAGTAAGATGACAAGGCATATTCATTAATAATGGTATATTCACTAATAACCAAATACTACTTCTAAATTGTCTTAAAGAAAAGGAAAAAGGAAACAGTGTTGTTTCAATGGCAGCTCCCACCACAGTGCTGATTTTATTGTCTCACTGAATTGCCCCTCTCTTCCCTGGCAGTCAGTCTTCCTCTGTGTGTGCTGCTCTGCATCCCGTGGCAGCCATTTTGTGGCAGGCTCTGTCTCCTGTGGCAGCCATTTTGTGGTTACATCTACCACCCTGTGACAGACTTCTAAAGCTGCCCACAGGCTCAAAAATGTTGGGGACCTCTGGGCTAGACTGGCAGAGAGTGACTGGCCTAAGATCCCCCAGCGAGTTCCTTGACAAAAATGACATTTTGAACCCGAATCTCCCAGATCTGAGTCCAACACTCTATCCGGTACACCGTATTAGTTCTGTTTTACAATCTATACAATATACATGTCTTTCCATGTTATTTGCTTATACATCCAGTACATCATACTACAGTCTGTCTCAGAAAAAGAAGTTAGTAGGGTTGTATATTCTTTCGCCACAGAACTCAACATACCGGACCTTCTTTGTTGTCGAATGCTCTTGCCCATGTAGTGCCTACCTAGCCCTGTTCCCCCTACAATCTATTTGAAAGTTTAAAAGTAGAAATACATTTTGGCATTCAAAGTACCATGTTTAATAATGCACAAAATAATAGTTTTGACAAAGGCAGCATGTAAAAGTGAATTATAATTCTCATGTTCATTCAGGACTATATTCTAATGCAGAGGCATACAATTTTCTAGACCGCTTCACCACAACTGACCATACTAACATCTTTTTCTGAGGCAGAGTATAGTTCTGTTCTACAATCTAAACAATATCCATATCTTCCCATATTATTTGCACATCAATAAATCAGCATTATACAAGGATTTAGTTCAATAACTGTGATATTAAATGGTTCTTTACAAGTCTTTGGTGTTATCAGTATTTTTTTCCTTTATTTTGTATGTGGAATTTGTATGACATGCACCTTTTAATACATTTGTAAGTTTCTAACTTCATAATTTTTTAAAGCGCTCCTGGATATCAACACTATTAAGAGAACCAGGAACTTAATGTGTACATTTGTAATGGTGCATGGGCCATGTGCAGGCATGTTATCACATTTTCCTTGGGGAACTGGCATTGGGTTTGCATATACATGCAAACAGTTGTCTTTTATGAACACCTGCAAGTGTAAGGAAAAGACACAGGAATATTGGCACTTTACCTTCAGCATATGTAAGGACTCTGAACATTTAAAAGTTTGCAGGTTTCCCCACAGTCAATCAAGGCCCCCAAGGGATTAACCTAAAATCAAAACAAACGCCTCACTTCCACATGCGGTCTATTGAACGCTGCACATGCGACAGAATTTTATACTGCAGAATTAACTTTTTCATACTTCAGAAGAAAGTCTGTGTGGTTCAACCCATCATTATCAGTTGGATGAGCTAGTTCATTACAAACGTTGGCACAATCTCTGCTGATTCAGAAAATTTACATGGTAGATCATTGTCTTATCATCCTCATATCTAATGATTACATCATTGTTCCCAGCACACAAAGGGGAGAATCAGTCAGTTACACAGATGTAGAAGTGAACTGGATGGTTCATGCCATGTCAACTTGGCTAGGATAATGCATAAATTAAATGCCAGAGTTGGCTTTAGACAAAGCAAATCAGTTTCCAGGAAATTTAAGTAAACATGCTGCCAAAATTACTGAAGGAATGGCACCAATGGTGAAGGCATAGGTCATATATCCCTAATTGCACACATACGTAAGGGAAGCTCCACCTGTCTTACATTACTTTCAATCCACTTTCACAATTGTTTGCAAGTGGATTTTGCTATTCCGCACAGTAAAATCCAGCTGCAAAGTGCATTGAAAGTGGATTGGAAGTGCATTATTCTGCATGTGTGGAAGGGGCCATAGGCCTCCCTGTAATCGAAAGACCCCCTAATTTTCAAGCCAGTTGAACAATGTGGGCCTTGATTTTTATAGTCCCCCAAAGTAGGTGACTCTACAAGCTGGTGTAACCTCAGCTTGTGGGTTCTGTGGGGCAGTACTTGGAATGAGTTGCAACAACAATTTTTAAACAACAAAATGGTTTACTTTTCTTTACAATTTACACTTTTAAAACATCAACATTTAACGTTACAATTCAAGGTCCTGTTCAGGTTGCATTTCAAGTCCTTCTATTTACAGTCTACTGATATTGCCAAGTCCAATTTCTTCTTGCAGGTTGGCTGGCTCCTGAAGACTCCAAGGGCTTGATGAACAGGTTGCAACATGATGAAGGTCTCCAGTACAACTCTCACCCATTACAACCACAAAAGAAACCCTGAAACAATAAACTCCAACATTTACAACATAGCAAAAACAACAACTACCTTCCCAGTAGTTTCCAACAATATTGCAATTACCTTAACAAGGTGTTAAGGGCTTATAGAAATCAAGGTCCGAGTCTGGTAGCCTTGTTCTTCTGCAAAGGAGCTCTTTCAGCCTCTCTGCTGCTTCGAGTCTCCACCCCTTACTGGGTCAACCCATTCTGGGCCAACCCATTCTGGGCATGGGGGTTACACTGGCACTCTTCTATTGATTCCTAAAATGGCGGTCAAGCAGCAACCCAGCACAAAGAACTCCAGAGGGCCATGGCATTATAAAGGGGCCCTATTTCAAATCAAATTTCAAATTTCAAAAACCTTTAATGGCATAAGAAAAACAATAAATTGCAATAATCTCTAAAATGACATCAAATAAGATAAAATTTGTATTTAAAACAATATTAGTTAACTAGGGGCCCTATTTGCATTTTCCTACTCTCATAATGACTGACAATAAAAATTTCCACTGAAAACTCTGCAGTTGCTACCCCTTCCTTATTGTGGTCTGTTTGTTTCCTTTCTCAAACTGAAAGTACAGCCCTTAGCAATGCCCTCCACACCCATTCCTGTTGGCATGCTATTATTCTCTATTGCAGGAGCTTTTCAGGGGGCCTAGATTGGCTGATTTTCAACCAAACATCACCAAAATTGCAGCAGAGTGAATGCTGTTAGCCTGCTTAAAAATGCCAAGTTACAAGCAAATTGGATCAAGGGGATGAATTATATGGCCCCCTGAACAAAGTGTCCCCAGCTCTCTGTTTTCCCAGCCATAGTACTTGCAAAGAACAAAAGGGCTCTGACCTCACAAAGGAGGGAGGAAAAGTGAACTACAGCTCTCTGTGGCTTGCTCAGGGGCATCAGAAAATAGCACAAGTGTATACTGTAGCCAGCTAGCAGTACCCAAAGATGAAAACCAGCATGGATCGTTCCAAGAGGGTTTTTTTTTCATAATGCCTAATAATTTTGGATTTATGTTACCATTCCAAAAAATCAAGGTAATGGCCCAAACCATAGATTTCCATGTATATCTTCAGCGCAAGGATTTCATTATCCACATCCTTAGAGGAGAGTGCCATCAAGTTGCAGCCAACTTATGAGGATCTCATAGAGTTTTCCAGACTAGAAACCAACAGGAATAGTTTGCAATTTCCTGCCTCTGCATCACAACCCTGCACTTCCTTGGTGATCTCCCATCCAATCAGGGTTGAAATGGCTTGGTTCCCAAGATCTGATGAGATCAGGCTATTGTGATCCATCCAGATCAGGGCTTATACCCAGTGGTGGGATTCAAATAATTTAACAACCGGTTCCGATGGTGGGTTTCAAATAATTTAACAACTGGTTGTTTACAAGCACCATTTTAACAACTGGATCTGCCAAAGTGGTGCGAACCTGCTGAATCCCACCACTGCTTATACCCCTATACCACCTTAAAAATGGCAAGGGGTATTGACAGCATAAGTGCATGCTGAATTCACATTCTGTGTTGTTGATTGGTGTCGAAAATCTTCACACATACTCCTGCATGTTCAATTCACTTCATACAGGTCCTGGCAAAGTGACAAAGTGGTACCTTTATTGCTTTACATGCAGAAGGTCCAAGTGTCCATCCAGGGAAGGAGAATACCTGGAGAGATGCTTCCAGTCAGAGCAGACAATACTGAGCTAGATAGATCAGCGGTCTTGACTCACCGTTAAGTCCTTTATATGCTGATATTATAAGGTGACCAGATGGTCACCTTTGTGAACCAGGACGGGCGGGTAGGCAGGCAGGCGGCTGCACGCAGCCACAGGAGAGCACAGCCTTCTGGGGCACTGCCGTTTCCCACCCTGTGACAGGGCAGGAAACGGCAGCACCCCAGAAGGCCGTGCTCCTGCGGCCACGCGCGCGGGAGGCTGCCGCACTGCCTTGCACCCCAGAAGGCAGTGCGGCAGCCTTCCAAAAATCAGGACAATTGAAATAACCCGCGGGACGTGGGACAAATTGTTTGAAGGCGGGACTGTCCTGCCAAAAGCGGGACGTCTGGTCAGCCTATGATATTATGAAGGTCATCGTTCAGGGATAGAGCTCACATTTTGCATGCAACAGGTTCTATGTTCAGCTCCTGCTGTTCCTAGTTGAAGGATCTCATTATCAGGTAATGGGACAGACCTTTCTCTTATTGGGACCACAGACAGATGCTGCAAGTCAGAGTTGGCAACCCTGCACCAAATGGACTACCACACTGATTTTCTATGAGGCAGCTTCATACATTCAAGAAGGCCATAGGAAAACTAATGACTGGAGGTAAACGTTCTTCATAGCTGGATGTCGGGGGTTTTCAGGCTGTGTGGTTATGGTCTGGTAGTTTTAGTGTCTACCTTTTCACCTGCATCTATGGCTGGCATCTTGAGAGACACAGCATGTGGTTCTTTCTGTGGCATAGTATGAAGTGTTTTATGTAGTCGGATGTCTGTTTCCTCCCTCTTCCGGAGAATGCAGACACCCACCTACACAAAACACTCCACACTGTGCCATGGAGAGTAACATGTCTTACTGGGATATGCCTCTGAAGATGCCAGTCATAGATGCAGCAAACTGTTAGGCACTAAATCCTCCAATTCACAGCCACATGGCTGTGAAAACTTACAACAGTCAGATCATTCAGGCCATGAAAGCCTTCAACAATACATTCTTCATAGCGTTCAGACTCTCAGATGCTCATCGTTTAGAAATAACTTCATTAGTTTGCAAAGTTGATCTACAAATTCAACGGTGCATGGATTAGACATGCCACTGATCTAAACTTAGTGTTGTCATGTATTTGCTTTAAAACCAAGTACTCCTACAAAGAAGCCCCGTCCATTGCTTTATTTTTGCCATTTTTTTACACCACCCTCCAAAAACCGACCTCCTTCCCCAGCCAGCAAAAGGGTGACATCATAGCGTAATTGTGGCATGCATAAACAACATTTGCCATTAAAGGATACCTTTAATGAGAAACAGAACTGCCAAAGAGAAGCATCAAAGTGGCTGGTGGAAGGAAACCGCCTGGAACAAAATCCCACTTGATGCCCCAATTAATATGTCCCCTAATTCTATTTCCTGCACTTGTGGTCCTGCAGCCGCCTTTCTGTAATTTCTTTGAGAGGAAGGAACTTGGAAATGGAGATTCTTCGTGGCTGGCTTGATATGCAGGCAGTGAGCAGATTAGAACAAATTAGAGAATTAGAAAAAGACAACTGATGACAGGCCAAGGAAATGTCCTCCAGCCGTAATAAAATTAAAGGAGACCTGGGTTTACAAGTCAGTCTGGCTTTTTTTTTTAAAAAAAAAGGGGGGGAGGAAGAAGTAGAATAACAGGACCAGCAGAAAACACCACCCCAGCCAAACCATCATTTGACCCCGTTTCCTCACTTTTTTTTGGTAATAGAATGTCTTGCGTGGTGATGGAGGAAAAATACTGAAGACCACAAGGACTTTCAGGAGGTGTATCATTTCCACCTCCCCCACTATTTCCTCTTTCCCTTCCCTGAAAGTCCCCACAGCCTCTCCACTATTTCCTGCTTTCTCCCCACCTAACAACCATCCTATCTTTATCTGCCATTCTGTCTTTAGCGTTCCCTCCCTAGTCCCCAACCCCCAGTCCCCAGCCTCCAGCCCGGAGCCTCTATCTAGGAGAACTCTGACCCCATTGTGTGGTGTTGTCTGATCACTGGGCCAGGCCTTGTTCACAAGTCAGGGAACCTTCAAGGGCTTGTGGGGAACACATCCCTTTCTTCTGTACTGTTTGATCATAATAACATAGCCCATCTTTTTGCAAAGTGCATTGAGATGACTAACAGCAAAGGGTTTTAAGAGACAAACATAAAAACGTAGCAGCGGTGAATTTAAATATCAAAGGTTTACTGTGTGAAGCAGCAACACCATCAGTTTCGACCACTTTACAGGTTCTTTGCAATCATATTGTTTCACAATCTCAGCTAAAGGTTAATATAAAGGACACAGTATGGCAGTGGTGGCGAACCTTTGGCACTCCAGATGTTATGGACTACAATTCCCATCAGCCCTTGCCAGCATAGCCAATTGGCCATGGTGGCAGGGGCTGATGGGAATTGTAGTCCATAACATCTGGAGTGCCAAAGGTTCGCCACCACGGCAGTATGGCATAGGAGTTAAACTATGTTTAGGTGACACAAGTTTGAGTCCCCACTCAGACATGAAGCTAACTGAATCACCTTGGTCCAGGCATTCTCTCTCAGCCTAATTTACCTGGCATGATTATTATGAAGATAATACAGAGTGGTGGAGATATCATCTAAACGCCTGGAGCTTTCTGGAGGGAAAACTGCAGAAAAATGTGATAGATGGACAATAAGACCTGGTAAGATAAACCAGGCAAGTTGATTCAGAAGAAGTGGAATTGGCAATCTGGTCACAGTTTCTTGTCCTTGTAGTGCCTGGCTGGTTCACTCAGGAGAAGCTTCAAAGTAACCACATTTCAGAAAGCAAAACTGACATGCTAAATATTCACATGAGGGTAAACCAGCCCTTTCCCGGCATGTAAATGTGCACATGCGCACACACAGCACAACGTTTAAATTTTTTTAAAAAAAATACACTAATGTGCCCATGGAGAAGGGTCTGTTGGGAATTGGGACAGAATGGGTCTGCTCTGACCTGAAAGTCCTCTTCCACCCCACCCTCTCCCAGGGGTTCACAACTCCTCCCAGTGGGGCTTCATTCTCTCTCAGGCAGCTGCTGCCACCACCTGACCATTGCAGGAAGTGCCCACTGAGGGGGTCTGGAACCCCTAGCTTCCCTTCCAAATTCAGCCTTGCCTTTGTGTCTCCCACTTCTCCAATCCTGGACCCCACCAGGATGATTTACCACTTGGTATGCCTCTGGAGGAATAGCCACTTACCAACCTTCCCCCCTCCTGGTGTCCCCTTTTTAAAATAGAATGTCCAAAGTGGTAGAGGTCTATGTGGTACAGAGAACCACTACCACCATCCAAAGTTAAAAAGTATTTAATGAAAACAAAATGTTTACAAGCATAGTTTTGGCACAGCAACAGATTAAGCAAGGAATAAAAAAATAGTAATGCAATTCCACTGTCCCTCTTTCTTTACACACTCCATCAGATATTAGAATATAGGACAAGCTCTTGAGCTTAGGATGTTATAGATATCTACACAGTTTCCATTATCTAGAAGTCTCTCCAGCTCCCTGGGACAGCACATGGTCAAAATGGAGGCCTCCTCCAGACCTCAAATGAGGTTTCTGTGCCCTGAGAGACCAAGCCAAAAGAGAGCTTCCTCCTAGGAGTTTTATTCATTCCTTGTCTCCACCCACTGACCTTATCCACCCGGGTAAAAGGAACTTTTCCTGAAGCCTCCAAACATTTTCTTCCTGAAGTCATGAAAGCAATACTACAGCAGGAAAACTTATTGAGTTTTCTTTCAATGTTGAAACCAAATTCAGTCAGATGAAAACTTGAACAAACAGAACTCCAAAGCCAAAGATATAATTGTTTATACTTTATCAAATCAATTATTGACTGAGACAGACACTTTTGAAACAGCAGCTGAGCTTTGGTAGAAAGAAGGCAGCAGGATGCAAATGGGTCTTCAAGACCAAGTGTGATGCAGAAGGGGAAGTGGAAAGATACAAGGCAAGACTGGTTGCAAAAGGCTGCTCTCAAAAAGGCTGCTCTCAAAAATGAAACCTTTTCACCAGTGGTCAGACACACTTATGTGAGACGGCTCTTGAGCATCACAGCTACAAGAAAGATGCAAGTTAAGCCCCTAGAGATAAAGACTACCTTTCTACATGGAGAAATAAAGGAAGAAGTCTACATGGAGCAGACACCAGGATTTGAACAACACAAGGGCAAGCATCTTGTGTGAAAACTGCAGAAAAGCATTTATGGATTAAAACAGGCAGCCCAGTGTTGGAATCAAAAACTTCAGATGCTTACAAACAATCAGATGCTTACCAAAGAAGGACAACGCAAAGCAGAACCTTGCCTGTACTCAAGCTACAGAGACAACAGATGGACTTACATTCTGACTTATGTGGATGATCTGATCCTATGCTATGAAGGCAAAGAGGACTGTGATGAAATAGTTCATTTGAGCCAAGCATAGGGATGTGAATTATCTTATGAGAAACCTGTGTGAAGATGGGCTTATTGTCTTGCAGTACTGTCCTACAAAAGAAATGGTTACAGATGCATTCACCCAGCCCTTACCTGAAGAGAAGTTTGAACGTCTACGTAAAAAGATAAATCTTGTGGACTTTGCACACTAGATCTTGAGAAGTGGTGTTTGATGTTGCAATTTCTAATGTGCAGAGGAACTGAGGAAAAGTCCCAGCTGGGGCCGGGCAAGCGGTCAGCTAGAGAGGGCTGTAAAGTTAGTGAACCCTCCGTTCTTTTGCATTACCTCATGTCTGCAAGTGGATTTTGCTATTGCACACAATAAAATCCAGCTTCAAAGTCCATTGGAAGTGGATTGAAAGTGCATTATTCTGCTTGTGTGGAAGGGGACTCAGATCTAATATCCTACTTCTTCTCAGCAGATGGTGTGAGAGTATCTTCCTGCCTAGCCAGATAGCAGCATGCGTTCTTTCTCTCTTTCTCTCTCTAAATGTCGTTCCTAATAACCATGTACCTTTTGCCATTTTTATCAGTGTGTTAGCCACTTCTCTGTGCGGTAAACTCCAATACTATTAGCATTCCGAAAAGGTGATGAAGGTGAGGCTGGGAAGTAACTGAACTCACTTCCTCCTTCCTCCTGCCCAGAGGGGGAAAAAATGGTTAAAATGTTCCATTCAAACCTTGAGTGGAAAAAAGTATTTCTTCACAGAAACCATCAGAATAATGCATACCAGATCTCTCTGCTGCCGCCAGCACCACCAAGCTGCCGGCTCTCAGTTTTTACCAATAGCCTGTCTGCTAAACTTCTGAAACACTCTTTGCCTTTTTGACCCTTCAACTTGTCTTGAACTTAAGTAAAATTATGGGGGAGGAGCCGAGAAAGGAAGGAATGAATATGTACAATGTGTGTGTCTGCGTGTGTGCATGTGTGTGTGAGAGAGGGGGGGAAACAAAGAATGAACTGTAATCTCATGAAGTGGGTATGAATGGAATTAAGGTCTCCCTGGTTTCCCTGTGGTTCCTTGCAATGGCTTTCTGACTTCATCATCCTAATTACTGAAATTATTAACACCAGAAATTGCGTGGGGAGTGATGATAAACTCAGAGGCGTGAGCAAGCCAATTTCCCCATCTCCTTCTGTTTGTTTATTTACTTTTCACTAAGGGTGAAAGCAGACATGACCCAGAGAAAGAAATGCAGATTGCTTACATAGCAAAAGTTGGGTATATGGGGTAGAGTAGTGTGAGGAAGGTTTCATGTTTAGTTTTAAAAATTAATGGATTAGATCCAGCCAGTTTTTCCACCCAATCTTACCCAATTACAACCTCCTCCCACATAGTTTTTGCCTATAAAGTTCCCATGATCTTCGGCATAACCTTTTTCATGGTCAAAAGAGAGATTTCCCTCTCTTCTTCTCAGCAGAAAAGGTGATTCAATCCAACTCATTAATTTTCTGTAAAGATATGAAATCCCCTGAGTGCACAGAAACCTCTGCCATACACACAACCTTGTTTGTGGGTCTTTTTACATTTTGAGAGCAATCCCTCCCTCCCTCCCTCCCTCCCTCCCTCCATCCATCCATCCATCCATCCATCCATCCATCCATCCATCCATCCATCCATCCATCCATCCACCATCCATCCATCCATCCATCCACCATCCATCCATCATCCATCCATCCATCCATCCATCCATCCATCCATCCATCCATCCATCCATCCATCCATCCATCCATCCATCCATCCATCCATCCATCCATCCATCAGGATCTCAGAAGTGATCTCACATGTAGCAAAACTGACCACACTGTTGCTGCCAGAAAACAGACACCATCTTGGAAATCTTCAGAATAATGCAAACTCCCAAAATTTGGCCAGCCAATTTTTCGACCTGTGGGTGAATTGCCAGTATTTTATTTGACTGGAGACAACCAAGCAAGTTTACAGTTTTTACACATTTTCAGGCAATAGGAAACCATCTCTGATCATTACTTGCCTTGAAAACCCTTTGGGGTCACTAGAGATTGGCCATGACTTGAAAGCAAAAAACAAAATGCAACCATGAGGGCCCCCAGTTTAGATCAAATGAGTAGTCCCAGAGGTGAGCAGGGTAACTTTCCCTCCATGTTGTTTTCCCAGTTTTAAATGATTTCTTGGAGATGTAATTTTCCTCAATGGTGGAAGTGCAAAAATTCCTTCAAGAGGGTAAATCACATCTCTAGGGGATCTCCAGACTGGAGAAATGGTGCAGGGAGAAACTTCTCTACAGAAATCTCTCTTCACATGCAACCCTGTTAGTGGCTGGCTTGTTCTTATGGAATTCAGGTCTCTCCTTTCTCTGGCATGAACTCAGTCCCAGAGAGAGCTACTAATTATTCAGGAAAAAAATACCTACTAATTATTCAGGAAAAAAAACATGCTGGAAAACCAATCATACATCTGCACACTCAGAAACATCACCTTGGGCACTTTCGAATATGCAGAATAATGCACTTTCAATCCACTTTCGCAACTGTCTGCAACTGGATGTTGCTATTTCGCACAGTAAAATCCAGCTGCAAAGTGCATTGGAAGTGGACTGAAAGAGCATTATTCTGCATGTGTGAAAGCGCCCTTACTTGAGCTTTGATCAAAGTCTATTCATGCTCTTGGTAGAACTGTTCTGGGCTCTTTTAACGATGTGGCCCACTTTAGAAAACATGTTGCCTCATAAGAGAGCCAAGTGGCTCTCTCCTTGCTGTCTTTTTTCAACGGGTAGAAACATTTTAGGTTTTTTTTTAGCAGTTTCCCTTTAGATGATGTCAGTGCTGCACAAAGACTGAGTCCTATTACTAATGGGTTTCTCTCAGCTGGCTCTCTGGGCTTTTAAAGATGGCTTTTATGTTTTGATATATATGTAGCGTGTTTGTGTTCCTGTTCCGCACCACTTCGGATGCCATTTGGCAGAGAATGTGACCTATAAATGCTTGAAATAATATTGCATGAATTTGGTAGCATAACAAGTGTGTAGGGATTACCGACCTTGTGTTGAGATAGTGCACTGGGGCTGAGCCAAGACCTTGAAAGAACCTCTTTGATGTTGACAGTTAACAAGTTCAAAAAGTTCACTGGACAAAATCTGGGGCCCGACCTGGCACTTGCCTCTTCTCAGTGACCAAATGTGCATCAATCTTTTCTTGTGCCACGCTGCCCATTTTATTTGTTTTTCAAAACAGGCTGTCCCTTTGCTTCTGACTCAAGAGGCCAGAAATACTCAAGTGTCTGTCACATTGCTATGGGGTGATCAAGCAATCGTCTAAGGCTATAACTGGCCTTTCTCACCTTTAACATTTCCGGATAGAACCAGACCTTCCCCAGCCAGGTTGTAGGATTTGCAGCAGCAATATCATGACTGGGAAAGGTAGGGTCCTTTCACAATTTAGCCAAGCAGTATTAAGCAGCCATGCTGAGAACCTCAATATGAACATGACTGACAAGTGAATTTACCTTGATTGTGGTGGGTTTTCCGGGCTGTGTGGCCATGGTCGGGCAGATCTTGTTCCTAATGTTTTGCCTGCATCTGTGGCTGGCATCTTCAGAGGTGTTTCCGCGCTGCGGAAAGGGCGCCCCTGCACCGGCAGGAATTCTGCCGGTGGAGGGGTGGGTGCCATTCGCATGGGAGTGTGCGAGCGGCCCCCGCAGAGGCCTCCAGGAGTCGGAGGACAGTGAGGGAAGGTCTCAGCAATCCAGTAGAGGGACCCAGGACGACGAGGTGCTGTTCGCACCGCGCCGGTGGGAACACGCCTGACGCCGCTCTGGGGGAGGTGGAGGGGAGCCAGGTCGGTGCTGCTGCGTTTCAGCAGCGCCACCTGTGCAAACGGCTCCCTGGGGACGGCGTTTTTGCCATCCCCAGGGTGCCGTATTTGGCCCGTGCGGAAAGGGCCAGAGAGAAGTCTGCTACACACTGTGTCTAGTCTACACTGTGTCTACACGGTAACAGACTTCTCTCTGTGATACACCTCTGAAGATGCCAGCCACAGATGCAGGCAAAACATTAGGAACAAGATCCACCAGACCACGGCCACACAGTTCCCGTGCTCCTATTGCTTGATGCAGCAAAATGGGGTGAGCTGGCCTTGGCTCATACAGCAGAAGAGTTTGCCATCCCTGTTTTATGTTACTTATTATTTGCCTTTAACTCCTTGCCATGGTCATACAGAGATTTTTTTTTGTAAAGCAGGAAATTACATGAAAATGTTCCCATTCTTTAAATGGAAACTGTTGTGCCATAAATTTTTTAAAGTGTAAAAATTACTGAGCTTGAGCAGGGTAGTGGCTCTTCCTTGGCTGTAATCCACTCTCTTACCTGCCCTCACCCTGGCCCCTTTGCACGGCTGCTTGTCCTGTGGACAGCCAGCACATTGGCCAGGGTGCTTGCCTTCACATGAAAGCACACCTTTTTTCTTCCCTCCCTGCCTGCGAAGGCAGGACCAACCCCCCAGGCCATGATATGGCCCATTTCCCCTGCATCGCTCTGCAGATAGGAACCGGGGAAGGGTTTTTCAAGAATCACGATTTTTGCAATTCTCTTGTTCAAACGCACCTCAAAGCCGCGGCCATTTGCTTGGCCACGACTGCGAGGCGCGTTAAAACGAAAGAATTGCCCATATGTGATTCTTGAAAAACCTGGTTTGGGGGTGGGGAAACGTGGATTTGTGTTAGGATCGGAATCCGTGCGAAGTTCCCCCCTCCCCAACCTGGTGTTATCACGGTTTAATTGGCCCATGTGGAAAGGGCCATAGAGGCTTATTTCTAGGCTGTGTGGCTGTGATCTGGTAGTTTTTGCTCCTAGCATTTCCCCTAAATCTAGGGCTGGCATCTTCAGAGGTATTTCACAGTAAGATGTGTTTCTCTTTGTGGCAGAACTATTCATCTGTTTAACTTAGCCTTAAAGAAGCAGTCATGGGAGCAATCAGAATTGGGGCTTTGGTGTTTGAAGAACATAATTCTTCATCTTCTGCTATTTGTCTAATTGAATATGGATGCTCCAAGCATGGTGAGGAGGGAGAATTAGAATACATCACGTCTCTTTTTTCCCCCATCACAGGATTTAAAGCAACTTGGGGGGGCGGGGCATTCCAAGCAGGTATATGACATGGGCAATAATCTCCCTAATTCTTTCCCCATCATGGCCCCAATCCATATGAAGGCAGCTGCATTTGCTTTTCTGGAGGGTCAAAAAGCACATCTGGACTTCCAATCATGTAACGTCAGCATCGCAATGTAGTTGGGAGAAACTATGTTTTGAGTAATACATGGACAGTGGAGTTGCATGATTAGAACTCCAGACGTATAATTCAACCTTCCGATTCTCTTTTTTCTGCGTTCCAGAATTTACACATGGCTGTGCATATGGCTGTGTTTAAAAAAAAATAACCTACAATGAAAAGAAGTCCCTTCCTGCCCTCTTAACCTGATTAGGTCTCCCCAGGACTGACATCTGAGCCACGCAATCAGTGAAGTCCCATCTTTGACGGCTGCCTTCGTTAACCTGCGCCATTCCCTTCAAAAGGCGAATCAGATGAGGTCTGACATGCAGGTGTCAAATCTTAAGGGCCAGAATGTATCAGTTACTTATGAATGACAATTAGCAATATATGTGTTCCAGCCATCCAGTTTTACCAGGAACGGTCCTCATTTTCTGGGGAATTTTTCATGCAGAGTTTTGAGCTCCGCAAAGAAAGAAAAGTAGGATATAAAAACAATACAATAAAATAAACTTCCAACAATGTGTGTGTGTGTGGAGGGGGTGGGGGAACAGCTCCATATTGTCTTCGGGTATGCATGTAAATAAATGAATAAGTACTATGTTGCCATACACAAACCTATATTTCACAGGCTGGAGTTGCTGGAACATATTTGCCGGTTACCCAGTAGAACCTTTCCCTCCCTTCTTTACTATATCTTCCATTGGATGAATAGCAATATCCTGGCTACTAATTCATGGGAGACAGGTGCTCACTGAGGAAACAAATGAACCGATTGAGCCAGTATTTTCCTTGCTGCAGTTCTGTACTGAGTAGGGTTGCCAGCTCCAGGTTGGGAATAACTGGAGTTTGGGGGGATGGACCCTGAAGAGGGTGGGGTTTGGGGCAGGGATGGACTTCAATGGATTATAATGTCATAGAATCGATCATTGTCTCCAGGTGAGCTGATCTCTGTTTCCTGGGCCCCTTCCACACATTCAGAATAATGCACTTTCAATCCATTTTCACAATGGTTTGCAAGTGGATTTTTCTGTTCCACACAGCTGCAAAGTGCATTGGAAGTGGATCGAAAGTGCATTATTCTGCTTGTGTGGAGGTTGTCAAACCTATGCCAGATGGTTCCTTTTTGCATTCACATCAACTTTACATTCTGTGACAAAGTTGCACTTCAGTGAATGGCTAGATTCTTGCAGACTTAGGACGACTAGCTGTTGGACTATCCAAGGCTGGAAAGTCAACAAAGATTTCCCTGGTTCCCTGCCACCCTGCTATAAAGAATGGGGCTAAACTGCCATGATTGTAGGAAATTAAAATCAGATGCTTAGTAATGGAGTCTGATCAAATGTGAAAACAAGCCTTTCTCTGCTGCTGGCTCCCTTCAGCTGCCTTGTGGTTCTGTGGACTTTGCATCTGTTCATTAGGTTGGCTTTGTCACATACAAACTGAAGATTGAGCCCGGCCTGTATGTCCTCCGCTGACCTGCAGCCCTTGGCCTAAGTCTGCCCTCCAGGCAGGCCTGTTTCCTGCAGGGGGTGGTAAGATCCGAGTGCCTGATCCCCTAAGTAACATATGGTGGCTTTGTAACTCTAACCACATTCAATTCCCCACCCCTTTCCTCTGCTCTTCCTCCATTCCCAGGCGCCTGGAGCTTACATGCCATCTAATTTGTTACCTACAACAGGAAGGTCAAAGTCCTGCTGGCTGCTGTGCCTCTCCTCTCAGTTTGGGGCATTTGGCTTGAATTGTTTTTCTTTGGAAGAAGCCATCCATTGGAGAAGGATATGGGAAGAGGCATAAAATGTGTATGAGGACATCTCTGACTGGCTACACTTCTTGATAGCTTAGCAGTCTTCAGGCAGGATTTGAATTCAGTCCTTCATACTCGCCGTGCAGGATTTTATATTTGATTGAGACCGGAGATACATTTTTGTTGTAGATGTGGGAAAGTCTCATCTCAAAGGCCTCTTCTGCTCGGGCAAAGTACAGCGAGTTGCCGTCGGGGTTAAGCAACCCATGTTGCCGTGTGTGTGTGTTTTCATATGCCTCCATGCAGGCAGCGAATGGAACCCATGGAGACAACGCGGGTTGCCGTCACACCTTTGCCTGGAGGCACGGGTTTTTTTTCACTCACCTCCCTCCATTGCATAGCTACGAAGCCAGGCATGCATGGATCTCCACAGTCATGCTGCAGCCCCTGTGCCCCTCCATAGCTAAGTATCAGAGAGGCTGGGACTGAAAAAAAGGGAAGTGTGGCTAAGTAACGCACTTCCCAGGGCAGCCGTTCACTTGGCTGCGTCTGCAATCAACGTTAAAACCAAAGAATCACTGATAGTGCGATTCTTGAAATACCCAGGTGTGTGTTTGGGGGGGGGGAACATGGGGCAAACTTGTATTAGGAGCAGGATCTGTGCGAAGTCCCCCCCCCCCCGCATGGGTTTTATACTGTGGTTAACCCGTGCTTATTGGCCCATGCGGGAGGGGCCAAAGTCAACTCTCTCTCAGGATCTCACTCAACTCAGCTCCTTCCCCAGTTTCCAAAAAGTACATACTTCCTTGAGGAACATTCCAGAAAAACCTTTCAGTCGCCCTCTTCAGAATGTCGTGGCTGCCATTACTCTCCCCTTCCAGAGTGGTTTCATTTCGTGAAGGAAATAGTGCCAGTTGGTGATCATCAACTGGTGTTCAGAAATATACTGCCTCCAAAGGTTCTCCATTTGTACCAAACCAAGAATATTTAACATTACAATGATTAGATCAAAATAACAAAATAGCCATGATGCAAAGATGGAACAGCAAAAAGGCATGATGTGAAGATGGAACGGCACGGCTATTTTAAAAACACAAGCATAAGGAACTGCCGCTGAAAAGGGCAAACATGCTTTGTGGCCAACTGAAGAAAGGTATAGATAGTAGTGCAGGTAAAAAGCAGCTGGGGGGGGGGGTATTTTCAGTGGGGACATGGCACGGGGAAGTTAAATAGCCCCTCCCCCAGTCTCTCTTTATAACTTGCGATCCCTGGAGTTTCACTCTTCAAAAAATCAGAAAAATCATCTCAGTTTAGAGGCTTAGCTGGGGAGGCTTATCAAGAACTGGTAATCATCTTGCCAGATGTGTTTTCCCGCTTCCGGTATTGGCGCTGCATGAAGGCAGGAGCCAGAGAAGCTACAGTGAGCATTTCTGGCAAGGTAGAGTAGCGCTGAAGGGCGATGGTTCCTGATAGGCTCTGCCCCTCCGTAATCTCCATAGGGAGCCAGCAAGCGCTTCCAAAATCAAAACTGGCACGCAGCCAAGCTGCCACTTTTCACCCCCGTTCTCATGTCCCCTTGTTGGATCCCCTGCTCCCTTGGCCCCTCCTTCAAACACCAGTGAGTTGAAATATCTACCACACTTGCATCCTTCCCTTACATCATGTGGTATACAGGGCTCTTCCTATATCCTCAAAAAAACCCTGTGATGTAGGCCAGGCAGAGAGATAGTGACTGGCACAAGATCATCCAGTGAGTTGCACTGCTGAGAGGGATTTTGAACCAGGGACTCCCCAGATCCAGAGGTGGGATCCAGCAGGTTCTCACCAGTTCCTGAGAGTGGGTTACTAATTATTTGTGTGTGCCGAGAGGGGGTTACTAATAGGGTCTGCTTTTCCGTTAGAAATTCCATTAGGTCCAAAAATCATAAAGTCCTGTTGTTTCCTATGTGGCTGGTTAGTGAAGGTAGAAAACGGGATAATTCTCCCTGTTCAGCTGTTTTAAAAACATGTTTTAGAAATATGGTAAAGTTCCTGGTTTAAGGAAAGTATCCTTCTTTTGATTTCTAGAAACAAAATTAAGTATTTGAAAGTATTAAGTATTTGACAGGCAGTCAGTTATAGGAGAAGTAGTTTCTGTTGGCAGTAGATGATAGGACTTGCTATAATGAGTTTAAATTATGGACAGAAAGATACCAGCTGGAAATTAGGAACTTTTTTTACAGTAAGAGTTTTTAACTGTTTTTTACAGTAACAGAGAAATTATTAATGCCCCGCCACCGGAATGCCCGGCCACACCCCGCCATGCCACGCCCAGCCCCATTGGCCACTGTTTGAATCCCACCACCATGGGAACCTGTTACTAAAATTTTTGGATCCCACCACTGCCCAGATCCATTCACCTCATGGTCCCCGCTAACGCAGCCAAATATTGCCTCAGCAGCAGACTTTCCCAATCACTTTCTGTCCAGCTAAGGCCCTATTTGGAAGTCGGAGAAATGAGATAAAATCATGGGCGACAGGAACCGTCACTCGGGTCATGGGTTTTATGTCAGCTCCCCCTCTTAGGCGGGTGAAAATCTTGACCTGAAAGTGAAGGACAAAGGAAAGGAGAAGGAAAAACAAATGATGACGAGGGGTGATGGACAGTCGGACTTGTTGAGGGTGAAATCAATTAAAGTGCATCAAATCGTGAATTCATGCTTTTTGAAAGTGACAAATCTATGTTGGAAACTGAGCAAGATGGAAGGAGAATGATGTGTTTGACCTCGCAGAGACCGGCTGCTCCTTCTGTCAGAGGAGCCAAGAGTGAAGTAAGATGCGCTCAGGATAAATTATAACAGCCAGCCAGCCACCTCAAAAGAAAAAAGAGAGAGAGACAGAACGAGGTGAAAAGGTTACTGAAGGGGACCCAAAATGCATGGAATTCAAGTGGACATCACGATAAATCAAGTCAGGCCCTCAATATATGCGTGCCAGCCCGGCCGGGAACTGCTGTGCCTAATCTCAATTTGTTTGGCTTGTTATTTAAAGGGTAATCGGCAGACATACATCTTGTTTACTGAGACAGCCCCTTCGAAAATATTGTCACTGTGGAATGGGTCACTCCAGCTCAATGGAAGTAATCACCCAAATGACAAAGGGTCACCTTGTAGGTGGGAAGGTCTGCGAGAAGGCGGTTTATGAGGACACTCATAGGAATTGTCATTTGGTCACTAGAGGTATTCAACCAAGTAAGAATATAAAGAAGAAGCTGGATTTACCCTGTTTTGGCCCTTTCCGCACATGCAGAATAATGCACTTTCAATCCACTTTCACAATTGTTTGCAAGTGGATTTTGCTGTTCTGCACAGCTGCAAAGTGCATTGAAAGTGGATTGAAAGTGCTTTATTCTGCATGTGTGGGAAGAGCTTTTTCCTCTCCTGTCAAGAGATTCAAGGCAGCATACAAACTCCTTTCCCTTCCTCTTCCCACAACAGACACCTTGGCCCCTTCCGCACACACAAAATAATGCATTTTCAACCCACTTTCACAACTGTTTGCAAGTGGATTTTGCTATTCCACACAGCTTCAAAGAGCACTGAAAGCAGTTTGAAAGTGCATTATTTTGCATGTGCAGAATGAGCCCTTGTGAGGTAGGTGGGGCTGAGAGTGTTCAGAAAAACTGTGACTAGCTCAAGGTCACCCAGAAGGTTTTTTGTGTAGGAGCAGCAAAACAAATCCAGTTCACCAGATAAAATTCCACCATTGATGTGGAGGAATGTGAAATCAAGCCACTCTTAACCACTGCGCCATGCTGGCTCTCAAAACACTGGGAGCTTCTCTTGCACAAAATCTATGGAAATGAAGAGGTTCAAAGATAGCACACGCTCCTATGGGGATGGATGATGCTTTGTCCTGATTAAACTTGGGGGGGGGGGGGAATCTCTTGTTCCCCTATGCCACAGTCCCAATCTGAATTGGGACTCCGCATGGCAGCTGTGGAGTTCTAGTTTCTGGTTATCTGGGGGTTTGTGTTTTGCTGTGCTCTCTGAAAAGTTTTGCCATTTTATTACTATTTTCTTTCTATTATTTTTTGGACCAGCTGATTGGGTCTCTTTGGTCCTGTCTCAAGATAGCTGCCTCAGCAGACTTCAGCCGCGCGTGCGCGCGCGTGTGTGTAGATGTTTTTCTTACTATTTCTCAGTGTTTACTTTGAGTGTGCTTTAATAAGCTTGGATTTCAGAGGACACCTGGGATAAAGGCAGAGATGGATTCTTCCTCTTTCTTCTATAGTTTGGACTGCATGTTGTTTTATTTATTTATTTATTTATATACTTATTTTATTTAACTGTTACTTTAAAGTGGAGCTTAGCTGGCTCAGGTGGCTGAGAAGGGCATTCTCTCAGTTTTTACCTCTTTTGGATATATTCCTTTTTCTCTATACATATTTTCCAGGGTTTTTGTTATGAACTGGGCACAAAACTTTGGATTTGATAGTCACCTTTTATTAACCACTAAGGTGACTGAAAAAATTGATTATTATTATTATTATGGGGAGGAGAAGAAAGCAATATTTTAAGGAATTTGCAGCACCTCAGAGAAAACACAGTAGAATGGATGATTTCTTAGATATTAGTTCTCCCACTATCCGTCCATTTTCTTTGAGCTCCAATGATAAAGCTCCACTATTAATAGATGCAAGTATTATTAATGAGACTTAAATACCTCCTTCCTTTACACCAAAGCCACTGAAAACCAAAGAACAATATTTAAATATTTGCAACATGGTTGACCTATTATTCTTTTTTTGGAGGGGTGGGTGGGGTAAAAAGCCACATACCTCAGACTTTGTAATTTCAAAACAGGAAGAACAGAGAGACTTGCATCCTATAAACAATTTACTGAGTTAGCCCTCTTGTTTATTCAAATAGAACCAACCTAAAATAGCACATTCCCCTGAATTCTCCACCTCACTGATTTTAGTACCAAAAGTTATAGTCCTTGGCATTTATACATTCCAGGGGCAATTGCTAGATTGGTCCTCTAAATGGGAAGCAAGGGAACACCTAACTGACTTGCCAGGACTCTGTTATGTTAACCTTAAGTCTGTCAAAAAAGGATACATGGCCCAGTTTATCATTACACTATTTTTTACATTTCAATATCTCATGGATTTTTCCTTTAATATTGGCAAATGTCCATTATGGCTGCATTTGGGGATTTTCCCCTCCAGGTGCTTCAACACTTGGAAAACCAAACTTCTGATTTCATCAGATAGGGCCACCAGATAATACAAATGAAGGAGCTGCCAAAGAAAGATCTAGTTATTCTAAACCCAAGGAAACACTCCTAGTTAAAACCTCTCGCCTGAGAAGATGCTAAACCTCTCCTGAGAAAGCGACAAGATGCTAAGTAACTTGTGTCCAAGCCTTATGTAGCTGTGCACTTTCCCCCCGCTTTTCAACACTTCCAGAAAAAGAGCAAAATAACTTAATCCAAAGGTTCCAGTTCCTTCAGCAGTAACTGATTGCTATCCAACAAAATGTCAGAATTCAAGATGTTACAACTGAGGAAGTGTTTTATATTCCTAGACACCCAAGTCCAAACACCTCTTTAAGAGATAGTCCTATTGATTCATGCTTTTTTGTCCCCCTAGAACCAAAAATAGTTGTAGTAAACCAATGCAGGCCAGCTCCAAAAGAGAATGATCGTGCTCCCAATAAAATGAATCAAGACTGGTTCAGTCAAACCTCATAATTTGCATATCTGTTCTTGGAATGCGGCAGGGTGAGCTTCTAAGAGAATCCTTCCGGAGGTGCAGCACCTGCCCAATAAAGCAGATATTGTTTTCTTCTAAGAAACTTAGGGGAAATTCTGCTGAGCAGTTCAGTGTGGTTAGCTCACGACCTATTGGATAGGAGCTGTTAGTATTAAAGGAAAGAAAACATGGCAGCTATTTGTCTTTTAAAACCACGGGGAAGATTTAATCATGGATTTCCCAGCATCTCTTCTGCTCTGGCCGAGGCCAAAAATGATACATGCACTGTAAAAGACAGGAAGATTGAAAGGTGATTGTAAATCAACCTTTCTGCATGGCTATCAGTATGTTCAGAAATCTGATCCTGAGTGCATTTAGAACTGCCTTTCTTGTTTCCATCTATGTAGACCAGGTCCCCAACTGAACAGCTCTGCATTATGAAAAACATCATGAGACGAAGAGTGGCATTTATTGGAATGATATTAGAAACTGCAGCATCCTTTTAATGTTTTGGCCTTGAAAAGAAAGGCTGCTTTTTAATACACACGCCTATTTGTGCACCAACAGCAAGAAAGGAACTGAAAGCAATTTAAATAGTATGCATGAATTCCGTCTAACAATAGGCTCTGCCGTACAGTTATTGATGCATTTGGATGTCTATACCACACTTGCTGCTCAGCGGGGATTCTAACTATTCCGTTTTATCACCACCACAACAACCTTGCGAAGAGGGCTGAGAGTGACTAATGAGCTGGCATAGCAAAGCGGGGATTCAAACCTGTGTCTCCTAGATCCTGGCCCAGCACTTAAACAGCTGCACCTGGCTATCGGTTTGCAGGGATGAGCCACAGCCTCTGATCAGAGCCTCTCTAATGTTGATCCTTCGGTTGGCTGCCTTCAGGAAGCCTCTGAGCAGCCCTCAACTCTGAAATCCCCCTGGATGTTCCATTTTCCTTTGCAACACTCATTTCTGGGTGGTCTGTCATCCCGAAACAGCACAGTTCTCTCACGGAGACACATGCTCGCGCATCGACAAATTGCTGCCGACACTGGCCTGCAGCACTCCAGCGGCGATAGGCTATTCGGAGTGATGGGACACACTAGTTAGATCTCTCTGCATGTTTCTCAGTCCCTCTTGTGCCATTTCCCTGCGCGCATCCGTCACAATCCCTCCTTCAAGCCAAGCGGCGGTGGTTACGAGCTGTCTCCTCAGAGGTGCCTGAGTTGCCAGTTTGCGTTTTTGCTGTCTCGTGGCAGAAGGGAGTGTTGGCAGCAGGGCGATCTGAATCGGCCAGCGTGGAAACAAAAGCAGTTGCTTGTTCACTTGGCACAACAGTCGATCATGCATACAGTCCCTGCAAACATTGTGGACGTGACCGTTAACCTAAGGCATCGAATCATGTACGTTTCCACACATTTTAAGTGTACGATCCTCGGTTCTGCTGACTTTTGCCATCTAGAATCCCTGCATACTTCTAGGAGCTAATCCTCATGGACAACATCTGAGCAAATCCTGCTCGAGATAGTGTGGGGTAGTGGTTATGGAGTCAGATTAGGACAATGGTGGCAAACCTATGGCACGTCCTCTTTGTGGGCACGCATGCTGTTGCCCCAGTTAGCGCCAAGGGGGTGGGGGTGGGGTGCGTGATGCATCAGGTTCCCCATCACTGGACTAGGATCTAGGAAACATAGATTCCAAACGCCACTCTGCCATACAAGCTGGCTGGGTGAACTGAGGCTAAAATAGATATACTTTCATCCTGGTCTACTTCACAGTGTTGTGTGAGTATAAAATGTAGGAGAATGATATTAGCCACTTCCGGTTCCTGTTTGGGGGAGAAAATCTGGATATAAATAAAGAAAATGAAAAACAATAAATGAGTGCCACCCTAATCAGAAGCAACTTTGCCAGTTGAAAATGTGTCCCATAAAGAGTTTGGAGACATCCATTTAGTTAGATTCATTTATTTAGTCATTTAAAGTGGGCATTTGATTTTCTGCATTCAAATGGAAATAGCTCCATAAAAAAGGAAGCATGAAAAAGAAACAGATTTTGCTGGGGGTGGGAGGAGATTTGAAAGAAGGCTTCACCAAAAGTTATATTTAGAATTCACTTCAGTGACCAGACCTTTCCAGATTCTCTAAGCTCCACTTTTACAGATCCCCTAAAACTACCCAGCTCCCACCTGACCTCCCCTCCTCCCCTCCCCTCCCCGCTTCCCAGTACTACTTCCTATCCCACCTCAGGGGGCTATTAAATCTTTTCAGTTGCCATTCTCCAGCCATCCGAGAGGATATCAGTTTTGTAGCTCTTCAAGCCAACTTCCATCAGAGGGCCATGAATTATGACAGGAAAAGAATGAGGTAGGCCGCAGTTTCTCTCAAACACAAGAGGCCAGAATGGACAACCCCACAAGAGAACAAACCCTCCCGCCCCTCCAACAGCCATGAAATGTGGAATTCCAGGAGGATCTGAATCAGTCAAGGACTAGTCGCAAGGTCTGTTATCCGTGTGCCTCTTGGAGAAGGATACCCATCATCCACCTTCAGTCCTTTCCTCACAGGTTGCTCAGCTTGTGACATTGTTAAGCTAGCGTGCGCAAGGGATGGGATTCGATGGCCTTTGAATTAATTTGTTTGTTTTGCTGCGTTATTATTGTGAATGACTTTGGTATACCCATTTTAGTTGCTGGAACAGTGAAATAGTTGGTTTCTTTTACACATCTGTCTATCTGCCACTCTCTCTCCAAGGTACTCGAGATGTCATTAATGTTTTCCTCTCCGGCATTTCATCCTCATAATAATGAGTCCTGCTTAAGCACCAGCTGGTTGCAAAGAGGGATTTGACTATTTGATGCACAGTCCATGGCAACATGGGTGGGGTTGAGGGCACTTGGAGGCAGCAGGAAGTCCTTCTGGTCATGTGACTCTTCTGGTCACGTGGGGGGTGCAAAATTGGCCCCCCACATGGCCAGGAAGTCCTGCTACCTCATCGTTTTTGTGCACCTTGACCCCGTTCATGTGTTACTGACATGGGCGGGGTCAGGGGTTCTCAGAGACAATGAGGCAGCAGGTCGGGGTTCAGGCACACGAAAATGACGAGACAGAAGGACTTCCTGGTCATGCGGGGGGCAAATTTTGTGTAACCCCACATGACCAGAAGAGTGGCTCTTGGGGACAAGGGGTACCCCTTGTCCCTAGGTAGATACGCCACTGACGCTGTGTAAAGAAGTACTGCTTTTTATTGGTTCTAAACTCACAGCCAATCGGCTCTGTTGGGTGACATCCCCTGCCCCAACGCAGTTCTACTGTGTATATGTGTAAAGTGTTGTCAAGTCATAGCTAGCTTATGGCAATCCTTTAATGTTTTCAAGTCAAGAGACTTACAGAGGTGGTTTGCCAAGATTCCAGTCCATCGTTTACAATGTCCCCAAGATTCCAGTCCATTATTGGATTCCAGTCCCACAATTTTACCCCTTTGTTCTCCCCCATCCCCACACTAGGCTTTTTCCACCTGTTTAAATGCCCCACACCCACGTTTGTCATTCATCTTGCATTTTTAATGGCTCCAGGGGCCCTCTCCCTAAATCCTCACTTCCCAACTGACTCCTATGCTAGCATTTATCCTCCAAAAGGAGAGTACTAAATACATCAAGATTGTCATTATCCCCTTTCTTTGACTGGAGAGAGGCAAGAGGCCCAGACTGATTGTAATCATTCCCAATCCTTAATTAGGATGAATTCCTTTCTCTTTACTGTCAGCTCTCCAGCCAGCAGTAATCAGTATCATGCCAAAAAGGGGATTTGTTAAGCAGGGCTTAGGCCCAAAGGTGTCAGTGGAGGATTTGTCTTTATCCAGAAGTTGTTCCTCTCATGTCAGCATGTTGATGGTTCGGTTTTCCTTTCATTCCCATTCCTTGCTTTACTGGCCATGGTGCCAGCCCAGCTCAGAAGATAATGACTAGGGATGCTTCTAACATTCTCCTTACTGAACCTGCATTTCAGAATTCTGAATTAGCTGATGAATTTCCAACGTAAATTCCAACGCTTTAGGAATCCTCAATTCTTACATTGTTATTTCTGACTTTTTTTTACAAAGCAACATGCTTGTCCAATTTGTCACAGCTTTCAGTTTCTTTGGTTCATGTGGATCTTTTATCCCTTTCTTCATATCCAATGTAGACATGTTCATCAATGAAACACTGCAAACAATATCCACACACATGCACACGCACCAACAAGCCTATAATTATACACACAGTTGCTAATGCAGAGGAACATGTGTACAGTCACATTGGTAAATCTTTCTATAACAGATCTTGATGCAATCATGTGTATAACTTTACCAACTACGTTTTTTGCAAGGTTTTATCAGCGCCCACATACCACATCAGTTTATTTCCTTCTATTTTTCCTTCTACATTACTAATGGGCATGTGAGCATCAAGAAGGTACTGCATAAACACTATCTAGTTAAGATTGCATGTGCAATTCTGTTGACATTCATTTTGTGTGCTGCTTTATCTAAGTACAGGAGCACTTCAATGAAACATCACACAAAAAGAATCTTGACACATTCATATATGCAATCATATTGAGACAGCTCTTTTGCAGTATTTAATCAATGCACATGGGCATGGCAGTAAAAAGGACAAAAGCAACAGCTGATTGGCAGTGAAAACTAGGCTTGGTCAATACCCTAGAAATTCAGTAAAATTCGGACTCAGATTAATTCGGGCATAAAATTATCTGTATGCCCGAATAAGACAAATAACATATTCAGATATACCTGAATATTTGGGTATGCCCAAAAAATTCGGGTCTGTCTGATTTTGGGGGGGTATTTTTTGATGTTTTTTGCATTTCGGCGTGCAGGGGGCACATTTTTAAAGCTAGAGGCACCAAGATTTCAGGGTATCATCCAGAGACTGTCCTGATGATACCAACAGCATTTAGTGAAGTTCAGGGGGGGCAAAGTTATGGACCCCCAAAGAGGGTGCCCCCACGTCCATTGTTTCCAATGGGAGCTAACAGGAGATGGGGGCTATCCCTTTGAGGGTCCATAACTTTGGCCCCCCTGAACCAAACCTCATCAAACTCAGGTGGTATCATCAGGATAGTCTTCGGATGATACCCTGAAATTTTGGTGCCAAAAAGTCAGAATACCTTGCAATCGGATTTGTTCATATTCGGGCAGGACATATTGGGCCAATTTTTGCCCGAATATGACCGAATTTGCCTTCTCCCTCATAGGCAAGGGAGAAGGCAATTATTTGCTGAATTATTTGCTGTTGGGTAAGGACCAAAGAGTTTCCAGTGATGTAGCCTGGTTTTGTGTTTTAGTAAATAAATATAGGAGAGCAGGTGGATAGGAGACCCTTTGTTCTTATAGAGGAATGTCAAAATAAGTTACATTTTATATTTTAATTTTCTTATTTCGTTGTTTGTAGATAATTTGGAATTTGGCTTTTTATGAATTATTATTTTAATGGTTGTTAACCATGAAATAAATGACCGACTGACTGAGAGTAGCTTTATGTATCTCCCTTACTTCCCTTAGCAGGTGATAATGTTTACCTCTAGGAAGTGACATGCTTCATTTGCTGACTTTTGCACAACCTGAAAATACATTCCCTTGGCACCACGAGGCTCTGCCCCTGATCTACCAAATGTTGACCTGCCTCCATTCCTGATTGACCTATTTCTTTCTCTCCTTTCAGGCTCTGCCTTCCACCTGTGGCCCTTGGCCAATCCTTTCCTCCACACAGTAGATCAACCCAGAAGATAGGGATTTTAAAAATTCTTAGCTCATCTATTTTATACAGAGCCATTATTGCTTAGATTTTGTGCTTGTTTGTTTGTGCTGATCTTCTGATGGAAAGGGGATCTTCTCCAGCACTTCCGCTGGATATGCCAGGGAATAAATCTGAGGCCACATACTCTGCCCATTTACTTGTGAGACAGAGGCCCCATCCATATCCAGCAAGGTTCAAGGTAAAGGATGGAGCCTACACACCTAGGCCTGTCCTTCTAGCTGTGCAATTCCCTGCACATCCGACACAGAGAGACCACATAAAAACAGCAGAAAACTGAAAATCGCCAAGCTTGAGTGTAGTTCATGTGATCCCTGCCTAGCAATTATAACAGCTGAACTTTCTAATGTGACCCAGTTTCATTTTTGTGACATTCTGTCCATGCCAGACACAACATTTCCCAACTCCCCACGTCAAGGGTGATAACAGATCTCCTTATTATCCAAATATTCACAGTCATGAATCATCACAGTGTTGGAAGACTCGGTCAGGAGATGAAAAGTTACCCACGAGTGATGTGAGGCTGGAACAAGGGGGTGGGTGAGCATTTTCCCCTCACAAAACCTGTCTTGTTTTTCAAACTGAAAACCCAGTGTTGGTTCTTCTTTGCCTTTATGAACATCATTATTGTATTTCAACCCTGGTTTTGAGTTCCCAAAGCAGCCCAATGATGGGAAACCCCCCCCCCCCAACACAAAATATTGAGTTATGGGACTTTCAGCTGCTTGGATCCAGGCATGAGAGGAAGTGCTACACTGCTGTGTTCCTGCCTTGTGGTGGTGATAACGTTTGGAAGCTTTGGAGGGCCAGTCTCCAGATGAGGCCTGGAGAGGTCCCAGAATTCCAATGAAGCTCCAGGCAGCAGAGATTCATACCTCTAAAGAAAATGGCAGCATCGGAGGGCAAGCTCTATGGCACCTCATCCCTGCCGCATTCTCTCCCTACCATGGGATTCACCCTCAAGCCTCCAGGAATTTCCCAGCTCAGAGTTGGCACCCTATGGAAGCTGGACGAAGGTTATTTTTTTCCAGGAAGTTGTGAGTTATTTGGGCTGTGCGGACATGGTCTGTTTGTTTTTGTTCCTCATGTTTCACCTATATATGTGGCTAGCAGTGGCGTAGTGGCTAAGAGCAGTGGCTAAGAGCAGGTGCACTCTAATCTGGAGGAACCGGGTTTGATTCCCAGCTCTGCCGCTTGAGCTGTGGAGGCTTATCTGGGGAATTCAGATTAGCCTGTGCACTCCCACACACACCAGCTGGGTGACCTTGGGCTAGTCACAGCTTTTCGGAGCTCTCTCAGCCCCACCTACCTCACAGGGTGTTTGTTGTGAGGGGGGAAGGGCAAGGAGTTTGTAACCCCCTTTGAGTCTCCTACAGGAGAGAAAGGGGGGGGGATATAAATCCAAACTCTTCTTCTTCCTCTTCTATCATCTGTGGACACGTCTTACCATGACATACCTCTCAGGATGCCAGCCACAGATGAAGGTGAAACGTGAGAAACAAAAACTACCACACTGTGACCACATAGCCTGAAAAACCCAGAACAGCCCATTGATTCCAGCCATGAAAGCCTTTGACAATATATTTGTTTATTTGTTTAGTGGAACCAGGTCCCGTGTATGATGGAAGGCTGTCTGGCTATAGCTTCTTCTCCCTGTGGTTGCACAATTGGCAGATGAAAAGACAGAATTCTTAGCTGGATTTGGTCTAGGCCTGTGAAAATCTGCCTGGCTACTGCTCTCTCTCCATCTGGCCTCAGCGATGGTAGCTGGGAGGAGAGGAGCTAACAGCTGGAAGAAATCTGCTCTGCTGCTGCTTCATCTTGCCTCAATGATTGCAGTTGCCTGTTGGGAAGAGAGGCATTCTCAGGTGGGGTTGGATCCAGGCATAATGGGGAGGGGCATTTGGCCATATCTTCCCTCCTGTCTGGTAATTAATTTAATTTCATCATGTGTATGTAAAGTGCCATCAAGTCATAGCTGACTTTAGGTTTTCAATGCAAGAGACGTTCAGGGGCATTTGCCATTGCCTACCTCCATGTAGGTTGAGAGAGTTCTAAAAGAACTGTGATTGGCCCAAGGTCACCCAGAGAGCTTCCTGTGGAGGAACAGGGAATCGAATTCGGCTTTCTGGATTAGAGTCCTGCCACTCTTAACCACTACACGACACTGGCTCTCTGGTTAAGAGGTGGCATGATAGCCATGTTTAGATATTTGAAGGGATGTCATGTTGGTGAGAGAGCAAGCTTGTTTTCTGCTGTTCCAGAACCAGGAGTCATGGGTTCAAGGTGAAGGAAAAGAGATCCCATCTAAACTTCCTGACAGTAAGAGCTTTTTGAGAGTGGAATGCACTACCTCGGAGTGTGGTGGAGTCTCCTTCTTTGGAGGTTTTTAAAGAGAGGCTGGATGGCCATCTGTAAGGAGTGCTTTGATTGTGTGTTCCTGCATGGAAGGGGGTTGGACTTGATGGCCCTTGGGGTCTCTTCCAACTCTATGATTCCATGATTCCAACATATTGGTATAAAATAGTTTGTTTTTAAAAGCTGTTTTTTAAACGGCAAGTATCCAATTAAAAATAAATAAATAAAATGTTATTTAACAAATGTTTATTTACCAATCACATTTGTACGTTCTGACATCCTCATGCAAATGCCAAGAGAAAGAGGAAAGTTCAACGCATTCTTCAAGGTCATGCCTCTTCTTGGCACCTGATGCTTCTCCCAGGCACACCATCCTGTCTCTTCGCAAACTGCTCCAGGGTCACCACTGGTTCCATGTTTTGCCATGGTCTCAAAGATACAAGAGGCTCTGGCTGGAAGGAAAAGGACATATTCAGAATGATCTAGTTGGACATGTGACCTTTCCATGCACAGGACGCAGGGAATTCTACGCCGTTTAGCCAATTCTGTAAAAAAGAGGCATTACCCTTTGGAAGAGGACCATGACAGCATTTGGAGTGTAAATACACTGCGTACCCTTTACTTGCTACTATATCCTGGTATTGAGCTGCAGGGCTTACAAGGGAAGTGGTTTGACTTCTGGTAATAAATGGCAAAATTATAGCTTTGCACAAACTACAGACATTCTTGAAAGTGAAAAGCCACTATCTTGACTCCTCTTGTGTACTGTCATCACAGCTTCCCTCCTCAGATCTCATGAACTGGTCCCAAGCAACATGGGTCTGACTATATAATTTTTGCAAATGCAACATTTAAAAAAATCAAACTCATGATGCCTATGTTGCTCATAAAGCCCAACTTTCTTTAAACAGGACACCCCATAAATCTCATGGATTATTGGCCTGCACATTAAAATGAGCAGAATTTAGAATACTTTTGTATCTGCACAGTTGACAGCTGTCAGAAAAGCAGCTAGCTTAATAAGCCCTGTTGGTGGATGCTTGCAAGAATGCAAAAAAATAATAATTGAAGATCTAACTTAACTCAAACACACTCAGCTGGGGGAATCAGGCAGACAAAAGGGTACTACTGTACAGGAAAATGTTCTTAATTTACCTAGTTTCTTCCTGAAATTCAACAATCTGTTTCCTTTCCACCTTTTTTGGAATTTGGAGACAATTTCTAATCAGTTATGTTTTATTCTAAGAATTATGAAGAGGGGAAGGGAGATTCTGCAGAAGTTAAGAATTTAACCTGGTGATGCTGAGAGCTTGGCGACGTCTTCTCCAAACTTTCCTGTTCTCTTACTAAAGCACTACCTGATGACATGTAACTTAAAACATCTGTAAGGCTCATTCCGCACATGCAGAATAATGCACTTTCAAACTGCTTTCAGTGTCCTTTGAAGCTGTCTGGAATGGCAAAATCCACTTGCAAACAGTTGTGAAAGTGGTTTGAAAATGCATTGTTTTGCGTGTGCGGAAGGGGCCAATGAGTTAAAAAGGTGCATTGATTTCCGTATAAAGAGAAATCCTTCCTTTTAAAGATGAGGAAAGAAATAGAAGAATTCAGGTCTATATCTCAAAAAGATAATTTTTGAAAAAGAAATGTCCTTTCCTATACCAGTGCTATGAAACAAATAGGCAAGAAATAAGCTACGCAGCTTTTCCCTACTTTTTATCCCAGAAGGTTCGTGAAAACTACCAAAGCCCCTCTTGTGCAACTTAACCTTCTTTTCCCTGACAAGTGGAAAAAAACAGGTGCAGCAGTATAAGTTAGAACAATTTCAAGTCTTTAGATAAAAAAGCAAACTGCTCATAATCTACAAATTACAATTCTGAACAGAAGAATCTTTCATTAGCAGTGTTATGTGCGTATACACAGACACAGATGTGGTCTTAAATTTCGGCCAGGCCTTATGTGTTACCTTTTCCATAACTTCACCCTATGGCCATGATTGGACTTCGGACAACTTGTTCACTCTGATTAAGATGTTTCCCATAATTTAATATTTGCACCTTAATGAAGAGAGGGAGAACATGGAGTACAGCAACTGCAAGCATCATTGTTAATGGTTCAGATATTCTTCATAGTGCCGGGATGAGCAGTCACTGGGGCCATTGAACAAGTCAATGTTTGAAGAAATCACTACTGTTTAAATTCTAATCAGCACTGGGCTGCAGCAACACCTCTGTTAAAAGCATAAAAGCTTTCACTCAGGCAAGACCATCTGCTTGCATCGTGCCTTTCCCTAATAGCTGGACAATTAAATAAATCTCCTGACACTTAACCGCTCTGTTTCCCACCAGTCAGGCGTCGGGGTTCTTAGCTGTTGCATTAATGGAGCAAACAGACTCAATGCTGAATGCTGGAGGGTAGGGGAGAAAACATGTCAGGAGAGGTATTCAAGGGAAGTAAAACCACAGGACCCATCGAGAGCCAGAACCCTTCCCCTTAGCTTTTGGTCTTTGTAAACGGAAGACTTTGCATCCATGCTCCGCAATGGAATTTACTGGCAGGCTACTTTGTGAGGGAGGTAAAGAAGGACAGGCCAGGCTATTTCCGAAAGTGGACTACTAGGAAGTCCTGGGGCCACATCTACCGTGCTCTTCTTGCTTCTGGAGACGAAATCCACAGGCCAGATGTCACTTCTCAAAGGGCCCCACTGACTGCCAGTTGCTTATCCCCATTTTATAGGTTGTCAGAATCTGGGGAGTTTCATTACACGCAAACTAGCTGTAAGGATCATTCATATTTTTACAAAAAGTTCCCAGAGGAAGCACTGTGGCGTAATTGTCTGGTGGAAAATGCCACTGAGTTGCAGCTGACTTATGATTAACCCTTAGGGCAGTGGTGGCGAACCTATGGCACGGGTGCCAGAGGTGGCACTCAGAGCCCTCTCTGTGGGCACGCACAAACAGAGTTGACCCCCCCCCCCGCACGCACACATGTAGGCTGGCCTGGGCCGCTGGGCTCAATTATTAGCATTAAACCTAAGACCTAGTTTTGGGGAAGCAGTGTAAGTAACCCTGTTAAGTGCTGTTCAACCCCACTGATTTTCATGCGAAGAACTAAAGCGCGATCCTTTACCTGGGAGTAAGTTTGGTTGCTGGCAATGGGGCTTGCTTCTGAGTAAACCCCCCTAGGGTCGTGATTCACCTGTTGGAAGAGTTGCATGGTTGCTTCAAAGCAAAGCCACCAACTACCACCAAGCTTACTCCCGAGTAATGCACGCCTCGGAGCCAACTGTTTTTTCTAAACTAAAACCTCAGTATTCAGGTTAAATTGCTGTGTTGGCACTTTGCGATAAATAAGTGGGTTTTGGGTTGCAATTTGGGCACTTGGTCTCAAAAAGGTTCACCATCACTGCCTTAGGGTTTTCAAAGCAAAAGATGTTCAGAGGTGATTTGTTTTTGCTTGTCTCTGCATAGCAACCCTGGATTTCCTTGGTAGTTTCCCATCCAAGTACTAACCAATGCCTTCGATTTTGAGATCTGACAAGGGGTAGCCTGGGGCGTCCAGGTCAGGGAATAATTGTAGGGGAGATGTGGGTTCAACTCCTCACTTGATCATGAAAACTCAGTGGATGACTTTGTGGTAGACATGTGCCTGTCTTATATCAAAGGGTTAGGGTGAAGAGAAAACAGAGGGGAGAAGAGTCATGGTTGACAGCACAATCTTCTTGGAGGAAGGTCACAGTTAAAATGTGACAACTTTTCATTTAAAGTGTCAGTTGCTATTTGGATTTTCTCTGCAAAACAGACTGCAACGTTTAGAGAGAGGTGTGGACTGGTATGCTATAGCCTGATCTCATTAGATTTCAGAAGCTAGACAGGGTTGGTACTTGTAAAGAAGAACAAAAGTTTTGTATCTGTACCTTCCTTTCTCTCCTGGAAGGAGACTCAAGGGGGCTTACAAACTCCTTCCCACACAACAGACAACAGTGAGGTAGGTGGGACTGAGAGAGTTCTGAGAGAACTGTGATTAGCCCAAGCTTCATGTGTAGGAGAAGGAAATAAATCCAGATTAGAGTCTGCTGCTCAGGTGGATAGTGGGGAATCAAACCCAGTTTTCCAGATTAAAGTCCACCTGTATTATTCTGGCTGGAGTATAAATTTGATACACAAACTGTTGGTTATATATATTAGCAGAACAGAAGAAACAAATTCTCAGTTGCTTTTTATATATCAGTTTACTAACTGCATACCTGAGGGACCGCCTCTCCCCATATTGCCCCGGTAGGCCCCTCTGCTCCTCGGAGGAGGACCTACTCGTGATCCCTGGCCCCAAAATGATCAGGCTGGCCTCGACGAGGGGCAGGGCCTTTTCAGCCCTGGCCCCTACCTGGTGGATCAGACTCCCTAGGGAGATCAGGGCCCTGCAGGACTTACAGAGTTTCCACAGGGCCTGCAAAATGGACCTGTTCCGCCAGGCGTTTGGCCAGCCTGGTTAAAAATACATCTACCATGTCATCTGGCCTCCCGTGGGCATGAGGGGAGGGGGGTAGCGAGATGCCATCCACATTTTTAAATGGGTTCTGCTTTTATGTAATTAATATTTAAATTATGTTTTAATGTATGTTTTAACCTTGTTGTGAACCGCCCTGAGCCCTCAGTGGGAGGGCAGTATATAAAATAAACAAACAAACAAACAAACAAACTATAAAGGGAGTGTTACATGGAGATAAAATAAAAAATCCTTTCTTTCCTGTTACACATCTACATTACTGTAAATTTGGTTACACCTTGGTACCTATCTGCTGTCTTGTGCCCATGTGGGGGTTGGGGGCTCAAACAAAGAAACAGAGTGAACGAGATGTATGTGCTCACTAACATGTAAGCAACTATCTGACTGACCAATAGCTAATCAATAGATCAGGTCATAAGTGGCTTCAGCAATTTGTTTACTTGCAGACAGTTAACCCTTTTATAACTGGGTTTTGACACACACTTGCAAAATACCAACACAAACAGGCATACGAACAATAAGGTGTAGTTCTGGGCTGGGGCCAAGATCTGTGACATCATCAACTTTATCTTCTCACTAAGGTGGTAATCCTGCACTGGAAGTGATGTCACTACATTGCATGTCATGTTTTCCTCAATGCACCACCTCCAAAAGTCTCCAGGGGGTTCAAGCCATCTGCCTGTAGCTCTCACTGAGCTAGATTGCTCAATGATCAAACTCAGTACAAAGCAGCTTAATGTGGTTCTACAGTACAAAAAGGTAGTCTGAGTGCCCGACTGGGGAATTCCAGATTCAGATTCCCATTTAGTTGTGAAATTGGAACTGTCAGGGTCTCACTGCCTAACCCACTCGGTGCTGCTGTTCTGAGGAATAAAATGGAAGAGGGAGGAACTCAGGCCCCTTCCACACATGCGGAATAATGCACTTTCAATCCACTTTCAATGCACTTTGCAGCTGGATTTTACTATGTGGAATAGCAAAATCCACTTGCAAACAGTTGCGAAAGTAGATTGAAAGTGCATTATTCTGCATGTGTGGAAGGGGTTTCAGTCGGCCACTGTGAACACTTCCATTTCCTTGGTAGAAGCACTGGATAAAATGTGATAAACAAACATCCCGATACTTCCAGTCCTTCTACAGACAGAAAGAACTAATTCACTAGTGCTGTCACTTCTTTTTCAAAACTGATATGGAGTTCCAAGCCATTTAAGGGAATACTCAAACATACCCCTCGCTTCTTGGCTGCCGTTTTATCATACCTCCCTGGCTGCACTGACAGTGTTTGAGCTGGAGTGATAGCAATATTTTTATCTTGCACGCTGTTTGTTCATTGCTGCCCTTCCTCCCCAATCTGAACTTTGCTGCCTGTTGTCTCTTCCACAGTTGACCCTTACTGTCCACCCTTGCCAGGTCTTGCATGGGGATCCACACGGCTATCTCAAAAGTGGTTTCGTTTCCACTTTCTGCTCATAGTTCATCTAAGATTCATTATGTTTGACCCTTTGGTCTGCTGACAACCAGGACAACCAGGCTGTTGTCTTGGAGAGTGACAGGTTTTCTATTTCACTGGAAGGTTGCTTGATATGAGCTGGGGAAGATGCCAGGTCACTAAAGACACTATTAAAAGGACTAAAGAACCAGTGCATATAGCGGGGTGCATGGGCTTTTTAAGGCTGACCCAGGTTCAAATTCCCACTTGTGCCATGGAAGGTTGCTGGGTGACCTTGAGTGACCCTCAGCTCTGAACCTAGTTTTTGGATCAGAGACCTCCAAGGAATACTAGGGTCATAGTATGAAAACAAACAATGGCAAACCACCTCTTAGCGTCCCTTGCCATGAAAAAATTCAGGGTTGCCAGAAGGCAGCTGTAACTTGATGAAAATAAATAAATAATAAATAATAAATAATAAATAATAAATAATAAATAATAAATAATAAATAATAAATAATAAATAATAAATAATAAATAAATACATGGGGCTGCTATATGGTGGGGGTTGTGGGGCTAGAAGAAAGCTTTGGATTCTAGGTTCTCCAGTTAACTAAAGGGATCATTTTGGAGGTGGAGCCACCAGGATAAAGCTGGACCCAACCAGGCCAAGTCCTCAGTTGAACACTGGACTGGACATGGCTGGGCCCAGGGTTAAACTCTGCACCTGGGTCCACATGGGTATTGGAGGCAGTAGACAACCAGGGTTAAACTCTGCATCTGGGCCCACATGGGTATTGGAGGCAGTAGGCAACCAGGGTTAAACTCTGCACCTGGGCCCACATGGGTATTGGAGGCAGTAGACAACCAGGGTTAAACTCTGCATCTGGGCCCACATGGGTATTGGAGGCAGTAGGCAACCAGAGTTAAACTCTGCACCTGGGCCCACATGGGTATTGGAGGCAGTAGGCAACCAGGGTTCAGCTCTGCACCTGGGTCCACATGGGTATTGGAGGCAGTAGGCAACCAGGGTTAAACTCTGCACCTGGGTCCACATGGGTATTGGGGGCAGTAGGCAACCAGGGTTCAGCTCTGCACTGCCTGCTGCTTCCCAGATCCATGTGGAATCCAGAGGCAGAAGTAATTTTTGATTCAGGTTTAATAACCCGACATTTTCAGAAAAACCTGAAAAAGTCAATATGTAGTATCAGCTTTTGCAGGGGTGGGGTGAAATGTTTGGGTCTATTAAGCCCGAACTTGAAAAACTGTGAGGGGGGGGGTGCAGGGGGAGGTGAAAAATAGTAATAATTTTCTTTTTGCGTATTGTATATGTGTTTTTGCAAGTGGTCCCTGTCCAGACCCTCACCACCACATTCTGGACTATTTGTGACTTCCAGTGTAGTCTCAAGGGTAAACCTGCTTAGAGAAAGTTACAGTAGTTTAACCTGGAGGATCACTGTGGCTAGATCTGTGACCTGGGCCTCAGAAAACAGGGAGTCAACTAGTACCACTCCTAGACAGAGGCAGCCAGTAAGAGCTGAACCCTATCAAGAGCCAGGAGATGAGGCCCTTTTCCTGAACCTCCCTAATCCAGTCACAGGACCTCCGTCTTTGATGGTTTTGATGCCAATCAACTCTGTTTCAACTACTTTACCATGGCTTCCAGACACCTGGACAACATATCTGGGACAGTGTCCAGCTGACCACTCTTGAGCAGATATAGATGTATATTGCTGACGCCCCAGCCCAGATAACCTAAAACCAACTGAGAGATGGAGATATATCCCTTGCACTCCCTCATTCTTTACTCCCTCTGTTTCAGTACCCAGCCCATTCCATATCTTTGTTCTGTCTATCCCTGAGTTCCTCTTGCAGTGGGCATCTTGCAGCAAGCCAAGAGTCAATTGCGTCAGCCCTGGCATTCTAACTTCACACCCTGCATATCTCTAACGTTGCCACCACCTGCACCTTTTCTTGCTGCCGCTCATCTCTACAGAGTCAGAGGTTGGTGAGATGCAAATATTTGAGTAATCCCTGGGGTACACTGTCCTCTAGGTACCTGGAGTCAGGAAGAAAATTGACCCATAGATAGCAAACAACATGAAAAAGTAAATAAGCGGACAAAGTAAAAGGCAGAAAGAGACAGTTCAAGGTATTTTGTCACCCCAAACAAGGCACAGCTGTCACCAAGTCACCTACTCAGTCCATGGGTCCCAGCCAAACTGCTTCAGCTTGGCCAATGGAGATGTTGGCTCAGGGGGGGATGCTGGTCACCTCCCACATTGCTGACGGCCAGGACCATCAGCACGTTCCTCACAGAGGTGAGCAATCGTTTGGGTGAAAGCAGGTGAACGAAGAGAGACTGAAGGGCACAGTCAACAAATTCACTGATTCCAATGAAATGAAACCTGGACTCGGGGGAGAGGTGGCCGAACTGACAGGTCATGAAATGAAGATGAATGTCCCAGGTTCAATCACTGGCATTTCCTGATCAGGCAGCAGGCACTGAAAAAGAACTTAATCCAGGACCCTAGATCCATTGCCAGAACAATTAGATATTAAAGACAATATCACCCTTGATATCTGAAACAACTGACTCAGTATGTAAGGCAGTTTCTTGTGCTGAAGCGAAGGAGGCCCGCTGAGAGTAATGGAAATAAAATTAAATGAACTTGATGAACAAACGTTGGTTTTTATACCCTCTTTTCTCTACCATCAGACATCTCAAAGTGGCTTATAATTATCACCCCCCCCCCCTCCACAATAGGCACTGAGTTCAATGTGTTAATGCTTACTTAGGAGCAGCAGTGTTTATGCATACTTAGGAGCAGCAATGGAGTAGGAGGTTAAGAGCTCGTGTATCTAATCTGGAGGAACTGGGTTTGATTCTCCGCTCTGCCACCTAAGCTGTGGAGGCTTATCTGGGGAATTCAGATTAGCCTGTGCACTCCCACACATGCCAGCTGGGTGACCTTGGGCTAGTCACTGCTCTTCAGAGCTCTCTCAACCCCACCCTCCTCACAGGGGGGAAGGGCAAGGAGATTGTCAGCCCCTTTGAATCTCCTGCTGGAGAGAAAGGGGGGGATATAAATCCAAACTCCTCCTCCTCCTCCTCCTCCTCTTCCTCTTCCTCTTCCTCTTCTTCTTCTTCTTCTTCTTCTTCAGTTTTCTTCTTCAGTTTTCTTGCCATTGTCGTGTTATTTTGAGACTACGGTGGGGTGTAGGTCAAGAGGGCTAAGAAAAACAAGTAATCCTTCTCTTCTCTCATGGGCACCCATTTTTTGGCATCAATGGCAGCATGGTGCAGTGGTTAAGAGCAGTGGACTGCCAAATTTGATTCCCCACTCCCCCACATGAGTGGCTGACTCAGGGCCAGAGCGAGGGGGAACTGCGCCCAGGACACGCGTGCACCATGCACCCCTGCCACACCCACACCCACCCTGGAACGCAGCCCTGCCATGCCCCAGAATGCCCCTGCCATGCCCACACACAGGCGCTCACCTAGTGCATCATGCACCCCCACCCCCTTGGCCCTACGCCACTGGGCCGACTCTAGTCTGGAGAACTGGGCTCGATTTCCTCACTCCTCCACTTGAAGCCTGCCAGGAGAACTTGGGCCATTCACAGTTCTCTCAGAATTCTCTCAGCCCCATCTACCTCATTATGTGCATGTTATGGGGAAAGGAAAGGATTGTGATTGTAGGTCACTTGCAGACTCTATAAGATAGGGAAAGTCAGGGTATAAAAACCAACTCTTCTTAGTTGCACCATTGCCAGTTTACATGGATGCTGTAATTGCAGGAAAGTATGCTGATATGTCACCACATTATAGCAACACAGGAACTCTGTTGCCACTGAAGACTTTTAGGATGGCCATAGGGTTGTGCCTTTAGTCTATTTAGCCCTTATGTACAACCATAGAGCAGTTCCCTTCTAAATTTACATGCACTCTTTCTCAGTGGCTTCAGTCCAAGCTGTTTGGTTGAACGGGCCTGTTTGTTGACAGTTTTCTTCCTACTGGAACCTCTACAAAAGAGAGAAGAGCAGGATGTGCCGTTGGGAAAGGAAAACAATCCCTGCACAAGGAAATCAAGGCAATTAGAAGCTGTAGACCCCCAAGAGCAGCCTTGAAATGAGACCACCCAGCTCTTTGCCGGGTCTTGTTCTAGGGGTGCGAACATTCGCTGCATGGTGGTCTGTGTGTCTTCTTTCCGGGGTACTTGGCCGGCCTGTTGCAGTGGACTTCCTGCAAGTCACGGCATATCATCACAGCCTCCCTCCCTTGTCCTCCTTCATTCCTGGCTACATCCTGTTCTTCCCTTGAAATAGACGCCCACGTGCAATTCCAAAGTTTGATATTCATCTTAAACAAATGTGTCCCTGGCCTTATTCAGTGAGTCGCCTTATCTCCCGTCTCTCCAGGATGGCTGCAGTTCAAAAAAACCCAAAGGCCAGCACTTCCTTATTTCTTTCTATTTTTATATCTTCCTGCTAGGCTAAGGACTTCTTGTCCACTCACTTTTTTTTAGGAGGTGAAGGGATGCTCAGGTCATGCTAGTAGATTTTTAAAAGAACAAGAAGTTAGATTGGCAGGTCCTTAGTTTGAAGCTGAAGTCCTCTCACCAGTAACACACAGATCCATCAATGGAAGCTTCCATGCTAGGAATGTTGAGGAGACTGAAGCTCTGAAGTCAGATTTTGTGCCCATGAAACTCTCAGCTGGAGAAGCTGAGGGGAGCCGCAAGTTCTTGGTTCTGCAAACAAAGAGGCTTTCTGTCTTCAGAGACTGAAATGATGTCCTGCATTTTGCAGGCAGGTCTCCTCTGGAGTAGTGCCATTAGGGCTAGATAGTAAGAAGAGCTTTAATTTATACCCCCCTTTCTCTCCTGTAAGGAGACGCAGATGGGCTTACAAACTCCTTTCCCTTGCTCTCCCCACAACAGACACCTTTGTGAGGTGGGACAGAGAGGGTTCTGAAGAACTGTGACTAGCCCAAGCTTACCCAGAAGGCTTCATGGGTAGGAGCAAGGAAACAAATCTGGTTCACCTGATAAGACTCCACCTCTCAGGTGGAAGAGTGGGGAATCAAACCTGGTTCTCCAGATTGGAGTCCCCTTGCTCTTAACCACTACACCATGCTGGCTCTCAAAGACTTAGGCATCACCTTGAACAAGAACACAGGCTTGCACCTGGTGGGCCAGTTGATCCAACATACTTCCCCTCAGAGCCCAAGACTCAAATAGGCTAAGAAGAAAGCACTTTCACCTGTTCTGAAAGCAGCACCAAAGACTCATCTTGGCTAGGCTTAATAAGGGCCAGATTTCCGCAAAGGACCATCCATTATGCTCTGGCTCATGAGGTAGATTAGAAGCCTGGCATTGTATCTTTGCTGGACTATCATCATAGCATGAGCCCACTGCCTCTGTCACTCCTGCTGGGTAGAGGCAGATTCTAATGGACATGTTGGGTTGGGTCATGGAATGGAATGGAGCTTAGGACAGAGGGAATCTCTCATGGAGGAGGTCCAACCTCAGGCTCTTTAGGGTCAAGCTTCAGAGTAGATAGGCCAGGGACATTTCCCCTGCAGGGTCTCCAGAATTTTCTGTGTCCCCCCAGACCATTTTTATCGTTCCTTGGTGGATTGCGAGTTGGTGTCCAGAGCCTTGCTCTTCCCCATCGAAATTCATGGAGACCATTCTATGAGCATAGGTAGCGGCAAAACTCTGTCAAAACGTCTACTTGACATACAGAAGATCACAGGTTCAGTCCCTACCATCTCCAGGTAAAAGTTCTTTGGTACCACATGTACAGAAAGATCTTTCTCTGCCCAAGTCTCTGGAGAACCATCGCTAGTCTCCATTTCTTTTCTTTTCTTTTCTTTTTATTTCTTTCTTTCCTCTTTCTTTTTACCATCAAGTCGCAGCTGACTTATGGCGACCCCTGGTGGGTTTTTCAAGAAAAGAGACATTCAGAGGTGGTTTGCCATTGCCTGCTTCTGCATCAGGACGCTGGTATTCCTTGAAGGCCTCCTATTCAAATACTTGTCAGGGTCGACCCTGCTTGGCTTCTGAGATCTGACAAGATCAGGCTAGCCCAAGGTGACCAGGACAGTCCTGCCTTAAGCCAATTTGTCCCACGTCCCACAGGTTTTTTGAATTGTCCCAATTTTTGGAAGGCTGCCGCACTGCCTTCTGGGGCGCTCCCCTTTTTCTGCCCTGTCACAGGGCGGGAAACAGGGGAGCACCCCAAAAGGCAGTGCGGCAGCCTCCCGCGCACGCAGCTGCAGGAGCGCACTGCCTTCTGGGGTGCTCCCGTTTCCTGCCCTGTGACAGGGTGCGGCCGCCCGCCCGGGTCCCAGTTTACAAAGGTGACAATCTGGTCACCTTAGGCTAGCCTGGGCTACCCAGGTCAGGGTGCCAGTCACTAGACAACACCAAGTGAGATGGACCAGTGGTCTGACATAGCATAGGCAGTGTTCCCTGTTCAAATGAACACCTTAACACATAGTTTAATTTGCTCTTTCAAGTATATTGGTGACTGATAAGGTGTTGTTCTCGATTCTTTTGCTAACTTGATCCAAATGGCAGGTCCCTGTCTACTTTTACAGGTGACTGTTTCAACGGGTTCTACAGCAAATGAATTCTTAGTTCATCAGACAGTGGGCCAACAGTTCTCTCAGAGAAACCCATCGCAACATGCCAGCCAGCCCCAAGGCCAGCCAAAAAGGAACAGAAGAAAGTGAGCCTCCGAGGCTGTGTTCGGGAGAACAAAAAGGGGTGAACGGAAGGACACATTAGATTTCCCAAAATGCCCTCTCAATTTCATAAAGCCATTTTCTCCCAAAGCGCCTTCCCTTCCCTCTGTCACTTTATCACCTGGCTCACTCAACCATGTTACTGACATATGTACTTAACAGCAGTTACCATCAATAGCAAATATATAAATGGCAAGTATCAAAGAAACAAGGTCGGCAGCTCGTCATGAATATTTTAGAGGAAAGAGACACGGAGAACATGAGTGTCCGAGCATCTCTGATTTCTAATTGAAGGTGGAGGCGGGGAGGGAAGCGAAGGAGCCGCAAACGGCACACTGGAAAACACGCACATGCACATTTCAACAGTCCACCCTCGGTTTGGCCGTCACATGGACGCAACTCGTTTTCAGGCAATCCCACATATGCTACGAGACAATCTGTCAGGATTTCCCTAAATCGAAATAGATGTTCTGCATCTCCACTGTATAATGTGCAAATTCTGAGCAGCTGGCAAGAAAACAGTGGTGATTTAATGCAGCTCCCTCCTCCCCTTCCCACTGTCCTGCCGCCGCCACCATTTTGCTGAAGGGCCTGTGAGGACGGCAGCAAGAAGCGCCTTTGACATAGGTGAGGAGAGGCATCTTTTTCACACAATTATATGTGGGTCAGATTAACCTCTGCTAGACAGGATTCTCCTAAACCGCTGCCTGCATGGTATCACGGGGAAAAAACTAAAGGGGAAAAGAAGTACTTTTCTTTTATTCCTGCTATAAAGGGTCAGTAAGTATCATCTGAGGTATACCCTTAAGGGTTGTGGCTTGCCCGCCAGGGCCTTAGGAAAGGCGGTTTTATGAAACGAGCAAGAATTAAAAAATAAAATTCTTCCAGCTGTGAATTCTAAGCACCCTTGCCAAACTACAGTGCTATAAAGGAACCCAAGGCGTTGAGGTCCATCTTAGGGGACCTTGAGGTCCATCTTAGGGGATGGACCGCCATCTTAGGGGACCTTGAGGTCCATCTTAGGGGATGGACCTCCATCTTAGGGGACCTTGAGGTCCATCTTAGGGGATGGACCTCCATCTTAGGGGACCTTGAGGTCCATCTTAGGGGAAGGACCTCAAGGGAGCTGCCCCAGCCTCTGGGACAAATATGTCAAGGCATCTTACATTCTCTGTGTCCCAAATGTAGGGGGGAGCCTTACTTCATTGAGGGTTTCCTCAGTCCTCTTTCCCATGAGACCCCTGTTGCCTCTGTGGTGCTCACTTCAGCTAGGAACTGTTAACTTTGGATGGATGGTTGGGCTCTGGATGTCACACTGGACAGCTTTCAGACCAACTGCTGGCTTTGATCCCTCAGCCTCATGGAGGTGGATGGAGAGCTGATTGCTCTCAGTCCCCACACTCCTGTATCTCATTTGGCCCCCACTGGCCACTCTGAGGTAGGGTTGCCAACTCCACATTTCAGAATTCCTGAAGATTTGGGGGCAGAGTCCAGGAAGGATGGAGTTTGGGGACGGGAAGGAACTCACCAGGGCAGACATTCTTATATTGTTGCCATTAAAGTTACACCGCCGGAGATCCTTGACACCCTGCATTTTGTAAGAGTGGGGAAGCCATGAGGTTTCCCTCTTGCTGCTGGGCTTCTCTCCTTCTGGGGGGGGTTCCAAAAGGCAAGAGTGAAGGTTGGTTTAAAGGTAATATCGATATTGCTCATATCCAGTGGTGGGATTCAGCAGGTTTGCACCACTTCGGTGCTTGTAAACAACCATTTGTTCAATTATTTGAATCCCACCACCGGAACTGGTTGTTAAATTATTTGAATCCCACCACTGGTTATATCAATATTGTGGAGGTGCTTTTGTGACTTTGGCATTTTTAGGGAAAAGCCTGCTATCCATCCCTGAGAACAATGTGGGGAGCCCTCCCCCACAGATCCTCTCAGGTATTGGCAGCCAGCTTTTCCCTTAAAATGCCAAAGTCACAAAAGCACATCCACAATATTGATATAAGCAATATCGGTGTTACCCTAACAAGTAATATCAATCTTTGCTTTTGACTTTCAATCTTTCCTTACGAGCAACGCAGGGGCAAGTGATTGCAAGCCGTGCAGCTGGTGGTGGGGCAGCTCCTTGTGTTTAAAAGTAGATTGCTTTCACATCCTGCATGTGAGCTCCCAAAGGCACCTGGTGGGCCACTGCGAGTAGCAGAGTGCTGGGCTAGATGGACTCTGGTCTGATCCAGCAGGCTCGTTCTTAAACAGGGAAATGCGTGGAGACCCCACTGTGGTGGGACTGCGAGGCGAGAAGCGACGTGGAAAGTGCTCCATGCACAATGGGCCTGAGTGTAAAGGCTTTCTCACAAGTAATGTGTCTACTTAATAGTGGAGGGGGAGGGACAGGAAATGGATACAGCTTGGGGAACTCTTAACAGGAATTAGAAGATGGGAGAAGGTGAGAGGAACATCTCCTGAGCTTGGAAAAACCATGGAAAAGAAAACAAAGATGAGTTTGCCAATTCTCTTCACTGATCTTTCCTAGCTTTATCAGCTGAGGTTCTTGCAATTTTCTCCTGAGGTTCTCTCTGACTGAACCCTTCATTTTTGCATCCTGTTCTCTCTCACCAAATCTTTCCCATGAAATATTTTTCATTACTATTTGTGTGCCAATCAATCAGCATCATGCAAATGAATGAGGCCCACAATATACAGAACTGCCATAGACATTGCCTGTAAAAACCACATGCAGTTCAGATGAAATCGTCAAGTAAAAGGAGAGAATAGAAACCACTGGCAACAATATAAATGAATGTAAAAAGAAACAAAATAGAGGACATGGCTTATTGTGAGTTTTACAAAGGAATTTTAAAAATGTATTGTCGAAGGCTTTCACGGCCGGAATCACTGGGGTGCTGTGTGGTTTCTGGGCTGTATGGCCATGTTCTAGCTGCATTCTCTCCTGACGTTTCACCTGCATCTGTGGATGCAGGATCCTCTGAAGATGCCAGCCACAGATGCAGGTGAAACATCAGGAGAGAATGCTGCTAGAACACGGCCATACAGCCCGGAAAACACACAGCACCCCAATTTTAAAAATACTCTGTCGGCAGGAGGCGCGCATTGCATGCTGAAAATGTGTGCAGACCATGTTAGAGTTTTGCAGCTCTGTGCATCAGTTTAGAGTCACTCTAAGGCTACAGAATATAGAGGGCAGAAGCACAAGTCATTTTACCAAGTGTGTGGCCCGTACTTTCAAGTCCTTCCAGGGGTCTTTTGTGCTAGCAGGACTGGTTGCAGCTGCCAAGTTCTTTCTCCTTTCTCCTTCTGCAGCCAGACAGAAGGACAAATGAGCACAAGCCCAGAGCAGAGATTTTTTTTCATTTGCTCTTGGAGCCAACACGATCCCTCCTTTTAATGTGCATTTGAAATACACGCACATTCAAACCAATTTTTTGAAAGTCATTCAATGCATACTTCACTAAACAAAAACAAATGGCCCTGGAGCAAGGTCTTTCTTCAGGGAGATCCATTGTTTTATGAATCGTGCACCACAAAATGTATTAATCTCTGAGCTCAATGAGGGAGGGGGGGGGGAGTGTGACAAGTGAGGATCAACTTTCCATGACATTTTTTTCCTCCCACCACGGTGCTCTGAAAGTTTGTTCTGCTAATGGATTTATTCTGTTAGTAGGTGGTGTGCTACATTTGTTTGAAATGTCTTTCATGGGTTCATCCAGAGCATAGGGTCTGACATAAACCAGACACATTTGCTAGTCATGTGCGGTGGAAATGCGCTTCAATTCTGCAGCCAAACCCACTGAATTTTACAAGACTCTTGAGAGCCAGGGGAAATTCTGTGGACCTTCAGTGTACAGTACTGTCTGTTTTCCAATGATGTATATTATTAACACTTGGTGCAATTGGGAATACATTTTTCCTAAATATTTCAATATGAGGTTTTCTCTTCTTCTCGGGACAGCTTAAATAATTGCCATTTAATAAGTACATAAAAATAACTAGGGGGATGAAAACCTTCCCAGTCTGTATTCCATTGATTGATTCGTTTTTCTTCCAGCCCAGCTCTGATCCTGGAAGTGAGCCAGGCTGGAGAAGAAACATGTTTGATGCAGCAAAGAAAGGCAAGAGAGGGGCCACATTTTAACTTGAGGGTACTGCTGGATTTGGTTTTGTTAGATGATTTAAAGCCTGTGTGCTGTTTTGATACTGTGGACCAACTGTTATATTTTTGTGCCTTTGCAACGGAAGCACTTTAAATAAACAAACTCAACAACCATACTCCATTTAGAAAATATATGTGCCATCTTTCTACAGATTTGCTCAAGGTGGCTCACAAAGTAAAAATGAAACATTAGAAGCATAAAAACAATCAGCATTAAAACCAGCAATCAATGCATACATGTTTAGGAGACAGAGCTTTACCCCTTCAAATCTTACTCAGTGTTCCTACCCCAAACCATGCTCCTAGCACTATTGTGTGTGTGTGTATGTGCGGGAGTTAATTGGGAACTGATCCGTTTTTAAAAGACACATTATCCCCCCCCCCCCTTGAAATGTTAATGATAGCATGGAGGAATCTGTTTTGATTAAACAAGCAATGCTTGAAGAGTTAAACTCGCTCTGCTGGTCCCAAGAAGCCCACATCTGAATTGCAGCAGTGTGAATGTGTAAGTTGTCTTGTACAGACTACTGGTGAACTGTGATTTCTGTCCCTATCTATTGCATTCTAGATAACTGATTCAATAGTCAATCATTCTCCTCCACCATCCCCGCGAGAAAGGCTAGGGATCTTTAATAAATAATTGTCAGCATCCTTACCAAACTAAAATTCCCAACATTATATGGGAGAAACCATGGCATTAAAATTAATTTGCTTTCAGTGATGGTAGTCTGAAGTGTGAGCAAACGTAAATGAGCTATCAGAAGCGCATTTATCTAACTCCAATTCTTAAAAATTAGAGGGCTATCATAAGCACTAATCCCAGTCCCCAGCTGCAATTACTGTTTTTGATGGTGAAGGGAGATATAGAGGATTGAATTTGGTAAGACTATTACAGTACATTGTGAGCTTAAAATTTATCCTTGGCATTCAAAATTCATCGCCTCTGAATGTCATTTAGTTGTAAAAGGGTATAAAATTTAATAAATGCTCCAGAATACTCAGTTTCCAGAAGCATACCAAATATACCCAGTCACAGGTAATGCAAACAACGCATTTTGCCTGCAGGTATGCCCAATAGCCAGGTCCGCAATGAATTAATCTTTATCAAAGTCTGCACATTACCTGTTGACCTCGGGCCCAGGCATTTTCTCTCAGTTTAACAAGGTTTGTGCAATGATACCATGGAGGAGTGGAGAAATATGCGTGCCACTCCAATCTCCTTAGAGGGAAAAAAAAGAAAATACAAATATTACACAAAAGGAGAAGAGTCCATGCTGCCAGCGAACTTCAGGCTCATTTTGTGCAGTGTCCACACCTGATTTTGCATTGTGCCTTACAAGTGTCATTGTATACAACTGAAGTAGGTGGTTTGTGAAGAAAGCTGTCTTTCCACATCTAAGCACATCTGCTTTACTAGGCATGGGGAATGGCATAAAACATTAGCTTCAGGGGGAAGAGAGACCAGCCTATGTAGAAATGGTCCTATCATTAGATAATGTAATCCAGAAGTGCCTTTTGCTTGACATTGACTTTGAAGAGGGAGCAGATTTGCCTTGATCATGCAGTGTCCTTGACTCTCCTGGTATCAGTCAACACTCAAGGTTTCCCCCATTCCTCAAGCAGAATTAGATACCGTTTCCAGAGCAGCCTTCATCAAAGCACTGGGATTTAATTAAGAGCATTGGCTGGGCTGGGGATTTTATTCTATAGGTCAAGTTGAAGGAATCTCATAGATGTTCTCGTCAGTGGCCTGGCTGGTTAGACAGAGAACCGGTCAAGAATCCTTTCATGCACCAGAGCAGATATATAGCTTAGGATTTATGGTCCAACCTATGGAGCTTTTAAGTTCTTTGACAAATCACAGGCTAGTGTTGAGATCTAAAAGAGCTGGGAAGTTGCACAGTACTGTTCTGGGAAGGGAGTTGGGTGAATGTATTTGAATTCATGGCTTGGTTAGTGTGCGTAGGCGACAAATATGATCTACCCAGTGGTGGAATTCAAATAATTTAACAAAACAATTAAAAAATAAAGATTATATTAAAAATTAAAGCATGCATGCGCGACAGAGAACCAGAGAAACATCCTTAACCCTCGAACGCAAGAGAGAAGCCCGCTGATGGGTAATGCCTGCGTCACTGCAAACAGGGTAATAATGTCCTGGAATAGGTCACACCACAAATAAACTGAAACCAGGATGGGGAAAAAGTCCAGGAAAGTGAGGTCCCGAGTAAACCAGAGTCCTCCCAGCTGCTGGGAGGAAATATTGGAGGGTGACACTAGTGGAAGATTTTTCATAGACCACAGCAGTGCCACTACTGGACATGGCCCACCCACCCTAGCAGAGGGAGTGGGAGGGGAAGGAGGGGAGGGAGTGTGGGGTGGCATGCAAGGAAGGGGAGGGGGCCCGGCATCTGGATCTGGCCCACCCACCCTAGCAGAGCTAGGGGGAAGGAAAGGAGGGGTGGCATGCAAGGGAAGGGGAGTGAGGGAGGGGAGGGGAAAGGGAAGGGAGGGGGTGAGGGGTGATATGCAAAGGAGGGGAGGGAGGGGGCCCAGCATCTGGACATAGCCCACCCACCCTAGCGGAGGGAGGGGAGGTAGGGGGAGGTGTGCCATGCAAGTGAATGGGAGTGAGGGAGGGGAAAGGGAAGGGAGGGGGTGAGGGGTGGCATGCAAAGGAGGGGAGGGAGGGCATGCTGAACATGCCCCAAAACAAAGACTCTCCGGCCAATTATTTTTGAAGTCGCAGGAACCTTTCCGTGCGTAATTGGCCATCATTGATTTTTATGGACGAAGGCCTGAATCAGTATGAGGCAGCTTTGTGTACTAAAGTAGTCATAACCAATAACCAAGAGGTGCCAGAGAACCCTTGCATGTGATCTGTGTTCAAGGTGGATTCCTCTGCCCAGCAAACAAGTCACAGAGGCCCATGACAGACTCAGGCTGCTCATAGGTCTGGCTGGAATACAAATGGCTATTAACTGCATGGAAAAGCTTCCCGGGACAGCACCACCTAGATGCAACCGTGGTGCCCCCCCCCCCGACTCACCACAGAAAAGGCTTCCAGAGTTATTTGTACTCTGATTTGTCCTAAATTTCCAGCCCCGTTACCCAACCTCGTGTCCCTGAGCTGGTTCACTGTCCACAACCCCTTGGAATGGCACAGACTCATACCTTGGTATGCTAACTCCAGGTCCCGCAGAGCAGGTGCTTCCGAGCCATCTCGTCGGCTGCCCAACGCAATCCTGTTCACACCCTCCCAAGGGCAAGTGTGTGCGTGTGACATATCTTTTAAGACACCAGACGTCCAAACTGACTGCCATTCCTGAGACATCCTTCCCAGACCCCAGACCTCATTTCCAGCTCAAAGCTTTTAATATTAAGCTTTTAAGTCGTCACAGACTTAATAAAGCCAGATGACAGGTAATGAGCCTGGAAATCAAGAACAATTAGCTCCCACCTGACGCTAACAAGAGACGATAATATATTGGGGCACTCTATTTTTTTTCTCCCGCTCAAGTGAACATCTCCTCGTAGAGTGAATCGCAAGAGGAAGAAACCAGGCCTTTTAAGGGGAAAGGGGAAAGGGGACGCTGATGGGAGCATTTAGAGGCAGGGCTGGCAAGCTGGCAAATGCCGATACTTCTCCTGCTTCCACTGGGGGCCTTTGTGTTTACTCAGTTTTCCCCACTGGGGCTTCAGGGCTGGAGAAGGTGCTGTGGGCATTGTGGCTGCACAGGGGAATAGAGCAAACCGGCTCTGATTTCTGCCCAAAGGCATCAGTGTCATACTGGTCGTAGTGTCGGCTCCGTAGAACGTCAAAGCAGCAATCGGGGGTGCTGTCACAAAGAGAAATAGATCTCATTTCAAACGCAAAGCTCTCAAAAGAAGGCGAGAACGGGGAGGGGGAGCTGGAATCCCAGAATGCACTACTTCATTTTTGTGCTCCCCACCCCTCCCCATGAAACTGAAGGACAATTGTAAAAAAGTACTCATTAGTGGCTAGCAATGCCAATCTCCAGTTGGGGCAAACTAGAGCAATTTGCACCAAAAAAAGGCTGGCAGTCACAAGACTGGCTATCTTATAAAAACTTAGAAATACTTTACTACTATATGCTTTACTGCTATATACAAGGCAACCAAAACGGTAAAAGGTCTGGAATCCATGCCCTAGGAGGAGAGACTTAGGCCCTTTCCGCATGGGCCAAAAACGACGGCCTGGGGGCGGTAAAAACGCCACCCCCAGGCCGCCGTTCGCACAGGCGGCGCTGCTGCAATGCAGCAGCGCCGACCTGACTGCACTTCCCCCCCCCAGGGCGGCGTCAGGCCGCCCTAAACAACAACCCTTTAAAGGGTTGTTGTTGGGGGGAAAGCGTCTTCCAGGTGGCGCGGTGCGAACCGCGCCGCCGGGAACACGCTGTCTCCCTGGCCCGTCCCACTCACCTTGTCCCCGTCGTCGCCTGCTGGCCGTTGAAGCCCCGCCCATGCTGTCCTCCGACCCCTGGAGGTCGGAGGGCAGCGTGGGCAGGGCTTCGACGGCCAGCAGGCGACGATGGGGACAAGGTGAGTGGGACGGGCCAGGGAGAAGAGGTGGCTCCGCATGGCGGCTGCCATTTGCCGGCCTCTGCTGCGGCCGCTCGCATGCGTGCATGCGAACTGCCTTCGCCTCCACGCCGGCGGAATTCTCGCCGGCGTGGAGGCGACAGGGAGGCCGTGCGGAAACGGCCTTAGGGAGCTGGGTATGCATAGTTTAGTGAAGAGAAGGTTAAGAGGTGACATGATAGCCATGTTTAGATATTTGAAGGGATGTCATGTTGGTGAGGGAGCAAGCTGGTTTTCTGCTGCTCCAGAGACTAGGACCAGGAGTCATGGGTTCAAGGTGAGGAAAAAGAGATTCCACCTAAACATCAGGAAAAACTTCCTGACAGTAAGGGCTGTTCAACAGCGCAATGTACTACCTTGGAGTGTGGTGGAGTCTCCTTCTTTGGAGGTTTTTAAAGAGAGGTTGGATGGCCATCTGTCAGGAGTGCTTTGATTGTGTGTTCCTGCATTGCAGGGGGTTGGACTTGATGGCCCTTGGGGTCTCTTCCAACTCTATGATTCTAAATCTCCAAAGATTTAACACAGTGTACAATTGTGTGGGACTTATGACACTCAAATAGTATCAGTGCAGAGTACAAAAATGTGAGACTTGTCTCTCAGTCTCTTCTGACACTTAAGTAGTATTAATAAAGTATACAAAATATAGGACTTGTCTTGCAGTCTCCACAAAGACACTTTATCATATCAATACTAGACGCAGCTGCTTACACCTAGCACACCAGCTTTATGGTGTGCTGTTCTCAAGTTTGAAATAAGTAATATCGAGCTAGTCGGCTCCCAGATGTTGCCTGACCTCATATCTTCACAGGCTCGAAATATTATTAGTGATCCCAGTGCCTCTTACAATAAACCAGTTCACAGTATCTTGAACAGCATTGAATTGCAGAGTCTCTAGCTGCCACTTGAATATTTCCCCCCTCCACATGAAACTGAAGGGCAATTGTAGAAAAAGTATCCATTGGCGGCTAGCACTGCCAATCTGCAGGGGAGGTCTGGAGAGATCTCTCAAAATTGCAACTTATATCTGGACTACAGATAGCAGCGTTGGAGGGTAGACTCAAGCCCTTTCCACACATGCAGAATAATGCACTTTCAATCGACTTTCCATCTACTTTGCAGCTGGATTTTACTGTGCGGAATTGCAAAATCCACTTGCAAATAATTGTGAAAGTGGATTGAAAGTGCATTATTCTGCATGTGCGGAAGGGACCTCAATAGCATTATAATACACTTAAGGCCCCTCTCATCATCAAACCCCGCCCTCCCCAGGTCCCACCCCAACTCTCCAGGAATTTTCCAGTCAGGAGCTGGCAACCCTGTGGCACATTTCTCTGTGTTTGTGTGAGTGAATGTGCATGAGAAAGGGGTGTGTGCGTGTGCCCGGCTGCCTCCCAACTTTCACATTTGCTACTCTGCCCAATCTGCATTTCCTCTTTTTAACATACCATGTTTCTCCAAAAATAAGACAGTGTCTTATACTAATTTTTGCTCCCAAAGATGCGCTATGTCTTATTTTCAGAGGATGTCTTATTTTTCCGCTCCACAGCTGCATGCTCTGGTGTTCTGTTCGACGCGCATGCTTCCAAACAAAAACTTTGCTACGTCTTACTTTTGGGGGATGTTTTATATTTAGCACTTCAGCAAAACCTCTACTACGTCTTATTCTCAGGGCATGTCTTATTTTTGGAGAAACAGGGTACCAGAGGAGATGTTACCAAATATCCCACTAGCATAGCTTTGCTGAATCGAGAAGAAGAAGAGGAGTTTGGATTTATATCCCCCCTTTCTCTCCTGCAGGAGACTCAAAGGGGCTTACAATCTCCTTGCCCTTCCCCCCTCACAACAAATACCCTGTGAGGTAGGTGGGGCTGAGAGAGCTCCGAGAAGCTGTGACTCGCCCAAGGTCACCCAGCTGGCGTGTGTGGGAGTGCACAGGCTAATCTGAATTTCCCAGATAAGCCTCCACAGCTCAGGTGGCAGAGCTGGGAATCAACCTGGTTCCTCCAGATTAGATACATGAGCACTTAACGTCCTACGCCACTGCTGCTCCTAGTCTCTATTCTCAATTTTTTGATTGGCAGATCCCCCCCCCCAAAAAAAAATATCATGTATTCCTCTCTTCCAGTCCAGATCAATAACCTTTTTCCCCCTGTGACTTCAGTCACATATTTTCTATGGCTCCAGTTTCTGAACCCAATAGCCTCTTATTAAGCATCTGCTTTGCATGTTGAAGAGCCCTGGTTCAGTCCCCGGGATCTCCAGTTAAAAGGGTCAGGTGATAGATGACACAGAAAATCTCCATCTGAGACCCTGAAGAGCCATTGCCACTTGAAGTAGACAATACTGTCCTTGATAGACCAGTGGCCTGAATCAGCTTAAGGTAGCTTCACGTATTCTTTCATCTCCCCAGGTTAGCCATGTGGGTGATCCATCCGTCACCCAGCGTGTGGAGATGATGCACAATGCTATATAACCCATTTTGGCTACATATTGACCCCACAAAGGGCAAGTGAAGGAATCTGAGAGCACGGGAAATGAAATCCATTCTCTCTCTCTCCTCCCATCCCCAGCGATGCCCAAATGTGAGAAGAAAAGTGAAGCTGTTTTCCAGCATCGCTGAAAACGCTCGTGAAAAATGGTGATTAGTCTGGCCTCGGACCATAGCTGCTTAACCCCTGTGGAGGCTGTACGGACAGCTGTTCAGTGCTAAATCAGCAGGACATTGTCAGCATGAATGGACCCTATAGAAAATACAGTCGCTGATTTCATACACAGGTATTATTATGACTGCAACGTGGTTTGTGATGATGGAAGGGGTTTGGGGTGCTAAAGGAGAGGTCAGGCTCGCTTTCCCTTCCTTGTAAACTAGCTTGCTTTCCTCCCATATGCTAGGAGGGCAGCCCTTGAAACATCCTGCTCTCCGCCTTTGATCGCTGGTTGCACTTATGAATGACTTTCTGTCTGGAGCTATTCTTCCCCAATCCCTGGAGAACTGACACATCCTTAGCTGGAGTCAGTCCTCTCTTATTCTTGTCCCTGACACCAGCTCAAATAGCCTTGTACCAGCTCAACTCTTTATTCACATCAGATGTTATTATCCCTTAAAGTGTTTCTCTCACTCGCATCCCGGCCCCCTCCTTCCTCTTGGCGCGTGTAGATCTATCAGCCCTCATGATTCGCCAAGGCTCCCTAAAGGCCTCCCTCCTTTCTGGCTTGCCCTTGACGTTGGCCTCTCCTCTCTCCGGGTTCTCCTTTAATAAGACAACCCAACCTGTGTGCTGATTGCAGCTGCAGAAATGAGCAAGATTTATGCATGTGACCTCTGGTAGGTGAGATGTGCCATTCTGGATCCTCTCCCAACATCTGCTCCTTTTCCAGAGGAAGGAAGGCAGGGAGGGAGGGGAGAGAGAAAAAGAGGGAGATTCCACAATGTGTGGAAAGGCACAGGAAAGGGATTCAGCCCCCTCCCTTTAATTGATGGTTCTTAGTTGCCCGTAAGACTACGGTGTGATTGGAGGAGGGCAAGTCATGCATTCCCAGTTGCCTTGGTTTTTGCACTCTCTAATCACAAATGTTTTGGCACAGTTTATCTATAATTTGACCCAACCAAGGATATAGATAGTAATCTCCATGTGGCTTCAGAGGAACCACTTAACTCAAAAGACCACCCAACAAGTAGACAGCAGGAACAAAAAGTCAGCTTTCCTGGAAATATGGCATGGAGTGCAATCCCAGCTAAAGAGTTTGCCAAAACCAAGGATGGGAGAAGCTGTCCTCTTAGAGCAAAGGGAAAAGGATGAGGCACTGAGACAGAACAGCAACAAGCAAAGCCTCCTCTATGAGAAGCTCCTCTTGAGAGCCAGCATGGTGTAGTTGGTAAGAGCAGGTGGATTCTAATCTGGAGAAATGGGTTTGATTCCCCACTCCTCCACCTGAGTGGCAGAGGCTTATCTGGTGAACCAGAGGTGTTTCCCCGCTTTTCCATATGAAGCCTGCTGGGTGACCTTGGACTAGTCACAGTTCTCTCACTACTCTCTCAGCCCCACCTACCTCATCATAAGGTGTCTGTTGCGGGGAGAGGAAGGGAAAGGAGCTTGTAAGCCCCCTTGAGTGTCCTTACAGCAGAGAAAGATGGGGCATAAATCCAAACTCCTCCTCCTCCTCCTCCTTCTTCTCCTCCTCCTCCTCTACTACTACTACTACTACTACTACTACTACTATAATGCTGAAGGCAAAATCCTCACTACATCATTAGATCTGGTATATCACTAATTCCCTCCTCCTTCCCCAAAAATCTCTGGGAACTGTAGTTCTAAGAGGGGAAACTAGGGATTGTTACCTCACAGTTCTCAGCACTTTATCAGTATCCAGAAGGTTTGGATGAAAGTTGTGATGTTGAACATGATATAAAGCCAACAGAGTTTTACAGAATGGATAGGTCTTGGATCTACCAGCAGGTAAGAATCACAAGACCAGTTCAAATGGTGGGAAATCATTCATGTCCAGGGACCCCATGATGGCGACTACTGCCACAACCTGGTCAGTCATGTGAGCACAGCAGATGCATTTTTTTCCCAATTGCCCTGATCATGCATATTACCATTGCCTTATGCATTACATTAAAGTACCACTTCCTGCCATATTGTCCAGTCACTCTAGTCATGGAGATCATCATCATCAGATCATCTTCACGGCCCTCAGTTTTTCAAGACAGTCTTCTCTGTTGTTGCCCTCCATTTCGGGAATGCTCTTGTGCTGGAAATCTGCCTGTTCCCCTCTTTGCCCTCATTTTAAAGGCAGCTATTTGGGCCAGCATTTAGCTGAATGACTGATAGTGTAATCCAAAACTCTATCCCTTTATAATTCCACTGAAGTCAATGTGCTTAAGACTGTACTGCCCATTTCTCTTTAGGTTTACTTCTGCAGTGATTTCTGACCATGTACTTATTGCAGTGAAGGGGGTTCTCGTGGTGATGTTTTAGTGTTTTTCTTGTAAGGTACCTCAGGGTACACAGAACTTGGAAAACCCACAACAGCCAGTTGATTCTAGCCACGAAAGCCTTCACCAATACCCTTTAAAATCCACTGTCATCTGAGCTCAAATGCTGCCTTTGTGCCTTCATGAGCATTTTTAAGTCATCAGTAAACTTTATGGTGCCCTAACCTAGATGGCCCAGGCTAGCCTGGTCCCGTCAGCTTTCAGAAGCTAAGCAGGGTTAGCCCTGGTTAGCACTTGGATGGGAGACTACCAAAGAAGAGATAAGCAATGGCAAACCACCACTGTTTGTCTCTTGCTTTGAAAACCCTACTGGGTTGCCATTGGCCATGCTGGAAGGGGCTGATGGGAATTGTGGTCCATAACATCTGGAGTGCCAAAGGTTCGCCACCACTGCCATAGGTCAACAACACTATAAACACACACATATCAGAAGGTGGTGGGTAGCACAAAAAATGCATCAGTGTATTATGATCTCATGAATGTATACATGCTCAAGCGGGGAGACAAAATAGGTAATTCTGGAGTATTTAAGAAAGGCAAAGGGCAGTTGATAAAAACTGGTTAAACAGCTAAACTCCGATCTATTACAGTATTCCTTCCAGTATTGATTATCTCTAGAACCTTCAAAGGAAAAGTTACCAAGAAGCAGCTCTGTCAAAGAGTTCAGTGTCATTTATAACTAACAGAGGCATTAATTTCATGGATGTTATCTTTTCGGGCATGGATTTCTTCAAAAGAAGGTTTAAGCACTTAATACTAGTGATCAGTTCTTGACCAGACTACCTGTCTGGAAAGTTACTTTCCAAACTAATCTCCTTCGCGTTTTAAATCCCTTATACAGGAAAAATATGCTTGTGGGTGTTGTTGTTGGTCTTAGCAAGCCAGAGTTGAGGTGATTTCTCAGATTTAGCAGGACCTCTCAGGGGGGTGCTTGGATATTCCTTCTCCTGTTAAAATCACTGGCAATTCCTACCGAATAGGATTTACGACAAGCTTAACTGCTTGAGAGAGTTGTAGGGGAGCATACAGGCACCTCTCCTAAAAAGGAAAGCAATGAACCAACACAACTGGACCACGAGTAGGAACAATTCCAAATTGCTCCACAATAAGAATTCTCCACAGAGTTCATCATTCTGATCATAGTTCACATCACAGAATATAACCACATGCATATTCTTATCAGTCCTTTGCATTGGTCAACTCCTATCTTGCTAAGCACACCATCAAGTAGCAACCAACTCATGGAGATAAATGAAGTTCCACCTCATGGGGGTTTCAAGGAAAGAGATGTTCAGAGGTGGTTTGCCATTGCCTTCCTCTGCATAACAGTCCCGTTCTTCCTTGGTGGACTCCTATCCGAGTACCAGCCTTGTTTAGTTTGAGCTCTGATGAGAATAAACTGGTCTGGGCTATTAGGCTGCTACCCTAATCTTGATATTAGATAAACAATGAGATATGAATTATCATTGCAAAAGAGATGTAAAAGCATGGGGTTACAATAAGTACTGAATGTAGAAAACACCTATAAGATACTTATCAAAGTACGCATTGTGCATGCTCCTCCTTAGATTGCTAAAATATATATTACTCAAGAACTTACTGTGCTAAGGAGACCAATCAGCGTTTCTTACCATTTTGAATGATGGCACCTTCTAGTGATGTCATATTTAGGCGCTGTGGGCCAGGTGAGCATCTTATCAACATTGGGCCAGGCAGCATACTAGCAGTCCTTCAGTTTCCACTTGAAATACCACCTCAGGTTGTGTATGGGACATAGCCTAGACTAAAGATGCATGGTAAAGCAATCTTGATAATGCTAACTTGGTCTGATCCTGGTCAGAGTTGGGTTGGGTTGGGAAAGTTTTAGTACTCTTATGGAAGAGGAAATCACATCCAACTTGTGGCCCACCCTCCTTCACCTTCATTGAAGGGTGCTGCAAGACTAATGGGCAGGCAAGCACTTCCCTGAATGCTGAACCTTGGATCATGCTGCCTCGTCTGGGCAACTGCCAAACAGTGAGTAGCAGTATTAGATTGGTGCAGAGTGGAGTGGTGCAGGAGCTGCCAAGAAGCAGAGGCAGGTTGGGAGTAGTCTGATGAAACGGGTTGCACCCTGACAGGCAATAGAGCAGGGCAGTGGATCTTTGCGTACATCAAGCTTCTGCTGCACTCCTTCCCACTGCTGCCTCCATTTGTTCAGCCAGCGATTTTTTTCTGTAAATCAACTAACGCAAATGCACACGAGCATCAGTCAGACACTGCACAAAAACAACGGAGGTGCAATATGTTTGTCCATTTTAAGACAGAATTTTTACAGTGTTTCACCAGTGCACATATACACATCGCTTATGGAAGGCAGTAGCAGTGGTTTACCTCCAATGAGGCAGGGGGCGTGACACCCCAGGAGTGCACCTGTGCAGGGGCATGGCCGGGGTTTGGAGGAGGCATGGTGGGGGCATTCCGGGGCCGTTCTGGGGGGGAGTGGCAGGGGCACAGGGCGCACACATGCCCTGGGTGCAGTTTCCCCTTGCTTTGCCCCTAGGGAGTAGAGACATATATTGACCGAAAACTGAAACAAACACACATCCAGCTGCATAAGATCTAGAGGCTTAGCATCTGTTTATCTTCCTGTTTATAAGTACTTAAGCCTGGGAGTGGCCAGATGTGTGAAATGAAGGCCATGAGCCAAAATGAATTTGCTCTTGGCTGTTAGCCTACAATTTGCCACCCATAGTCCTACATGAGGCGGGCCAGCAGATCCCTACTGAAGTTGCTCGTTTCTGGTTGGCTTATTTGAACTGTATTTTTCGGTTTTGCAAACTCCTATGGGTCATCATAATGGATAAAAGTAGGGAAAAACTCTGAGTGAATGACTGAACAGTGAATGAATGAACAGTGCTGTGTAGAACATCCAGAACTTCTGAAAGCAAAAAACAATGTCATATTTTTGCTGAAATAGTTCTCATCCAGGTCAAGCAATTTTGGACTGTCAAAATTCAGGGAGATTTGAATGAGGAATATTTCAGGAGCAAATCCTTGCTTTGAATCCAATATTAATGGCCCTTTCCTTTGAAAAAGATCCAGGCTGCCCTCGTTTATAAAAGTGCAATTGTTTCATACTATGATGAGCTGCAGTTCTGTAACCTGGAATAAAAAAAGATATCATTGTGGTTGGTGTTTAACCACAACTCAGTGAAAAGTGTGTGTGCATGTAAAGTGCTTCCGACTCAAGCTTGTTTTCTGCTGCTCCAGAGACTGGGACATGGAGTAATGGATTCAAACTATGAGAAAAGAGATTCCACCTAAATATTAGAAAGAACTTCCTGGCAGTAAGGACTGTTTGACAGTAGAATACACTGCCACAGGGGGAGGTGGAGTCTCCTTCTTTGGAGGTTTTTAAACAGAGCCTGGATGGTCATCTGTTGGGAGTGCTTGTATTATTTGTTCCTGCATGGTAGGGGTTGGACTTGATGGCCCCTGTGGTCTCTTCCAACTCCATGATTCTATACTTCTATGATTTACGGTGACCCTATGAATCAATGCCATTCAAAATGTCCTATTAACAGCCTTGCTCAGGCCTGGCAAACTGAGGGCCAGGGCTTCATTTATAGAGTTGAGAAGTACCTCTTCCAAACCCTGTTTTCTCAAGCATTGGAGTTTCCCTTCCGTTTAATAAAGGGCAGCTTTTGAAGGATCCCAAGTAAGACCAGATGCTTCAACCGAAAGCCAAGTTTATAAAATGTAAACACTTTTTAAGGGGCAGACTGAAGGTATAAATATAGTTTATAGTGTGTTAACACAGATTAAAAGATGCTAGCGTTATTTTCTTTGAAATAGCAGTTCAGCTTTGCGAAACAATGCAAAAAACATTTCTCTAACTCATTGCTGACCATCGTCCTCGGATCTCACTAGAGGATGGTTGTTCAGATGCATAATAAGAAATGGCTCTGGCCCTCTGCATCTGTCACAGCTGGCTGTCATTCATTTTTTCAAAGCCTAGAAGAACAGATTTCGTCTGATTCTCCCCCCCCCCCCCGCCCCCCGTGTTGAGCTCCTGCTGACAAACTGGCTGTGCGGTGTCTACTGCAATGTGCCGAGCCAAAATAAAAATCACTGGTGCCCAAGATACTTTGCGGAGCAAAAAAGCCACAAGAACAGCAAAAAGCAATTGTCCTGCGTATTACAGAAATTACATGGTGTCTCTCATGTGTCTGTGTCATGTTTCTGACGCTTAGCTGGATTGTGTCCAGATTTTCAGGGTTCCACTCTGGATCTAACGAGGAGGTTCATCTCTGTTTTGGAGGCTGTTGAATTACAGAAGAACCTAGCAATGATAAGACTGCTGCGGATGTCACAATCCATCACGGCTGCATGCAGAGTTAACTGGACAGGAATGCATGGGCTGCTTCAGACCAAAGCTAGTTTGATCAATTGACTGGGATCCGAGGATGTTGTAAGGACCCTCTCAGCTGAAGCAAATGCTTGTTGCAGACTCCTCAGATGCATAAACAAGAAATTACATTGTGGATTGTCCACCATTTCTTGTAACCCAGAGCTTTTTTTTCCTGAAAGGAATGCAAGTAGCCATTTTGTGTTAATATTTTTTAAAAACTATGCATACATGTACCGCTTCCCCTCTCCCCAATCCCTGTGGATTAAATCAAATGGATTAATGTTAAAAATATAAGAACTATACAAAGGTATAAAGCAATCACATCTTTTATGCGGTATTTTAGAATGTTCGAACCACTTCACATTTATCCTTACGTTCTTTACAATAACTCTGTAAAGAGTCTTTACAACAACTCTGGCCCCTTCCGCACACGCAAAATAATGCATTTTCAAACCACTTTCACAACTGTTTGCAAGTGGATTTTGCCATTCCGCACAGCTTCAAAGAGCACTGAAAGCAGTTTGAAAGTGCATTATTCTGCATGTGCAGAATGAGCCTCTGTAAAATAGGTCAACCTTCAGGTGGGGCCTGAAAGTGTCTCAGAATTTGAACTCGTCTCCAGGCAACAGATCAGTTCCCCTGGAGAAAATGGCTGCTTTGGAGGGTGGTCTCTGTGGTGTTTCTTGGGGGGGGGGGTTGTTCTGTTTGGCTCTAGCTAAATGCCCAACCCTACTGACCCATGGGGTAACATCATATCACAATGTTTACTAAACAGACTATGTTTATGCTTTGCCATTGCCTTCCCTGGTCATCCCCACTTTCCCCAAGTGAGCTGGGAACTCATTTTACTGACTTTGGAAGGATGGAAAACTGAGTCAAACTTGAGCTGACTACCTGAAATGTATTGCCCACATGTTTGGGGTTTGTTTTTGGTAGTCCGTGATATCCATAAAACATTTCTCCAACACAACATTTCAAATGAATCAACTGTCTTCCTGACTGCTTTCTTAATTGGCCAACTTTTATGCCTATACACAGTAATTGAGAATACTTTGGTATGGATTACTAGGGTATGATCTTGGTTGCCAGCAACTTATTCTTATACTGAAGACTCTTTTCTAGATCATTCATGACTGAACTTACTGGTCTCAATCACCTTCTATTTCTTGGTTGCGGACTCCTGCCTATTGAAGTAATTTGTTTCTCCCAATTGCTTTAAGTACAGCTTTCACATCACTTTCTGAAATTGCAGGTTCTTCTTCAAAAGACTTTTCTTGGACATAATCCGTCATCCTTTAATCTCTTCTGTATAGTTCTTTGGTGTATTGCTCCCATCTTTTCTTTTCTTTTTATTTTGTTCTGTTCAATTAATGTATTTCCATGTTGATCTATCAGCATGCTTAACCATGTTCCCTTTGATTTCTTGGATCTTGTGGAACAGAGCTCTTGTTCTGCCTTTTTTTCAGTTTCTCGACCCTGGTTATTAAAATAGTTCTCTTTGTCTCCATGTGCAAATCATTAGAATGCTGCCTTTCTACTTCTGATTCCATTTTTGTCACCTTTAGCTTCTTGTCTATCTTTAGCAGTCTTAAGTGTTTCATTGGTCATCTATCATGGCTTTTTATTTATTTTGGCTACAGGAATAGTCTCTGTGCATTCTTCCTTGATAATGTCTCTGGTTTCATACTTGAGTTCACATTCAATTGGGCTTAATAATGCAAACCTGGTCTAAACTCTTCCAGAATGTTGTTTAGATTGTGTTTTGGCATTAGCAATGTTCTAGAGTTTTTCTTCTGCTTTTTGAAATTAACAGTACCAAAATCAGCTCCTGGTCTAATTTTAGCAGACAGAACTTCTCCACAGAGGTGGGATCCAGCAGGTTCTCACAGGTTCCCGAGAGTAGGTTACTAATTATTTGTGTGTGCCGAGAGGGGGTTACTAATTGGTAATTTTGCCATGTGATTTTTGCCTTGGTTACACCCCTCCTCTCAGCAGTAGTGCACAGAACTTGAAGCAGTCTAGCAGGAGGTGCACCGGAGTGCATGGCAGCCTGCGCCTGTGTGCATTTGTTTCCCGCCCAAGGACCGGCGCAGTGGCTGCGTCCTTGCCACAGCCCCACCCAGGAATGCCCCGCCCCCGGAATGCCTGGCCATGTCTCCGTCGTGTCCCGCCCAGCCCCATTGGCGCTATGCCACAGTTTGAATCCCACCACCATGGGAACCTGTTACTAAAATTTTTGGATCCCACCACTGCTTCCCCATCTTCTGCTTCCAGCTATGTAATCTATTTGATATCTGCGTTGGCCATCTATTGATGTCCCCTATACAATTGCCTGTTTGGTTACCTGAAACATGTATTCGCAATGAACAACTCATCTTTACCAAATTCTATGAGTTGCTCTGTTGCTTCATTTTATGGTGCCAGCCCCAATTTTCAAACAATATTTGATTCTGTTTTGCTTAACAGTATGCAGTCTCCTCATTCTGATGTCTAGCATTAAGGATACAAAAGCTGGCTTGCATGAGTGAGCCAACCTGAGACCTACAAAGAATTTATTTATTTGAACGGCTTGGTGCCATGATACTCCAGTAAACTTTTTAATTTTTTTTTAATTTTGCCAACAAAATTTACAGAAAGATTGAAAAATAAAAAAATACATAAATATCGACAGAGGAAAAAAAGAAAAGAAAATTGAAAGAGTAAAAAAGAAAAGCTGACAAAGAAAAGGACAACTTTATGGGTTTGTTCACACATGCAAATGTGGTTCTGTTATATACTTGTTTCAGTCATTGTTGTATATTTGAATCTAGCTGTTCCAGAGGGTTGGTTTATATTAATCATCAGCCCTGGTAACAGTAGCTGAAGGGATCCAATCAAATGGCACTAGAGCTGTGGTGCTTTCACTGTGAGCAGAAACTTGGAAAACTTCTTATCTCAGCACTTCAAACGAATCCTTTCCTCCCTGACAGCGCTGCATTTGCCTTTGAATTGTTTTGAAACCTCATTCCAAAAAGGCCTGACACTCTTTGATCTAGGTTTTTAAAAAAGTCACATAATGTCTTTCACTGTACCACACAAGAAATGCCCCCAACCCAGATCCATTGCCATGTACAACCCTGTAACTCTAATCTCGGTTTTTATGGCTATTTCCCTTTAGAAACGACCCTATCTGTCTGAAAATCTTACACTGAGTTAGCAGAATACCATTACCTGAGACTAAAGTAAGGCTTGATTAAAATGGAAAGAATTTTAAGAACGCCAATCATTTCCCTGCTTTCCAGTTTTTACAGACTGTCACGATACTGCAATCCTTTGTGCACAACATTTCTCTTCTGCGTACAGTCAAGTTAACTTCAATTCTTTTCTCTCTTTTCTAGCTGATGTTCAACAAGCTGTTGATTTAAACTTTCAGCAACAAGGCATGGGTCAAAAACTGCAATTTCTGTAACCTATGGAGAAGACATGTTCAGTGGTAGCTTACATGTTTTGCATATGGAGATTCCCAGAGTCTCTCTGTCTGGTATCAAAGTATCTCAGGTAACAGGTATCAATTATCTCAGGTAACAGGTGGTTCAGAAACACCTCTGGCTGTCTTTGCCTGAGACGTTGGAGAGCTGCAAATCACAACAGACAGTGGTGAGCTAAATGGACCGCTGGTCTATCTCGGTACAAGGCAGTTTCTCATGTTCTGCTGGTCCTTCCATTGCAAAAACTATATAAAGACACAAAAGATTGATATCAGTGGACAACCTCAGCAACAAATTGAGCCTTCTATACCTTAAACAACGATAGCTCCAAGCCACAGGTAAAGACAGGTAAGTGATGGGCAGCCCAATCCAGAGGGGGGAGAATCCCCCTCTGGATGCAGTGTGGGCTTATGCCAGCAGAAGAAATGCTCTCCCTGGGGCACTTATGCTGGCAAACAGGCACTTACTCCAGCGCGCAGCCACTGTGGAGCCCTGGGATGCCCAGTCGTGGCACCCACTTCCCCACCAGCACTGCCTTGATGGCCCAAATTATGTCAGCGTGGTGGGGGCATGGCTGGAGGCGTTCCCAGGGGTGGAGCGGACCTTAATCAGTTTCCACTGCTTGTTTAGCTCCCTTGAACTGGCGGACCAGGGCTGGAAAATTGCAACATATCTCTGCTTCCCCCTGTGGATGAGTTAAAGGTAAGAGGTTTTTTTTAATTTTCTGGGCTTCCTGTGCTGTGAAAAAGCCCTTTGGAACAGGCGGGGCAGCACTGGAGCAGCACCGTGCTGTAAAGATGGATCGGGCTGTAAAGATGTGATCTCACAGAGCCTTAGTTGCAGAGGTGGGATCCAACCAGTTCTCACCACTTCTCTAGAAGTGGTTACTAATTTTTTCTGAGTGCCGAGAAGGGGTTACTAAAGCAACCTCCCTGCCCAATAGGGACTGCAGGTGCGTGTGTGTGGCGGCGCCACTGTTTGAATCCCACCACCATCAGAACCTGTTATTAAAATTTTTGGATCCCACCACTGCTTAGCTGTGCCTAAACTCCGGGAAACCAAAGGAATGTATCACCAAGGAATGGGAAATACCAAATCCCACTCTAGTCCTGGTGTGTAAGAAAGACCAAGAAAAGTCCTTTCCTGGGTCTAGCAGAGACCTGGAAAGGCTTGGCTTGGTCCATGCTGAGAGTGGCTCAGACCCACATCCTTAGCAGATACTTGTACAGGTTTGTACTCTAATTTATGGCTTTTAGATTGCCAGCTGTGAAATAATTCACCAGGCGGTAAGGCTGGGGGTCAATATATGTTTAACTAGAAAGGTTTTTTGAAAGCCTCCAGGTCAATCAGGAAAAGCTATCGTTATTGCACATGAGGGAGAATAAGGAGGAGGACAGGGAACCAGGAGGGGGGAAAGAGGGGGTTTGGCTAGGGCAGTCGATTCCTGTTAAGTAAATAAGACTATTTTATTGCTAAACGGCCATTGAGGAAGCCCTCAAGTTTTCCGAGGAAGTGGATTTACCGTATGGATTCCATGAGGCCATCTCTCTCTCTCTGTCCTTGCCCAGTTGTCATTCTGAAGGAAAAATAGCTAAAGATCATGTTACTGAACTTGGGAAATAGTCAGAAATGCAGGAAAAGGGAGTAGGGCTGTCCTGCTGCTCAAGGACATCATGACAGTTCAGTCACTCAAAACATCTGGAAATTCAGTTTAATAGGGAAGAGGGAAGAAACTAAGGATAATACAAAGCCAAAATGGAGGGGGGTGGCAGTGATGTGGAAAGCTTTGTCATAGCTGAAAGCAGGGGCTTAACGAGGCAGCCCTGGGCAAACTGTAGCCCTGGGCAAAACCTGAGTTGGATGCCCCCCCCCCCCAATGCGCTGCCACTCCACCACGATCAATTTTTTTGCACCAGGACATTGGTGCCTGCAGGGGGTGCCTTTTTAGACATATCAGCACGATAATTTCAGCATATCATCAGGAGACTGTCTTTATGCTACTCCCCAAGATTGGTGAGGTTTGGTTCAAGGAGTCCAAAGCTATGGACTCCCAAAAGGGGTGCCCCATCCCCCATTGTTTCAAATGGGAGCTAATAGGAGATGGGGGATACAGTTTGAGGGTCCATAACTTTGGACCCCCTGAACCAAACTGCACCAAATTTGGGGGGTGCCATCATCTCCAGATGATACCCTGAAATTTTGGTGCTGATACATCCAAAAATGCTCACCCTGCAGGAACATCCTAGAAATTTGCCCAAGAATCTTTGTTCTTCATTGAGTTTTCTGCATTGCTGTCAATGGGGGTTGCAGGCTGTGGGGGAGCACATTTCTGAAGGCACAGTCTCAAAACTTTCAGGGTCTCATCAGGAGACTGCCCTAATGATACCCCCCAAGTTTGGTGCAGTTTGGTTCAGGGGGGCCAAAGTTATGGACCCTCAAAACTGTAGCCCCCATCTCCTATTAGCTCCCATTGGAAACAATGGGGGATAGGAGTACCCCCTTTGGGAGTCCATAACCTTGGACTCCCTGAACCAAACCTCACCAAACTTGGGGGGTAGCATAAGGACAGTCTCCTGATGAGACCCTGAAATTTTGGTGCCGCTAGCCTAAAAACCGCGCCCCCTGCAGGCCAAAAATAGAAAACCACTAAAATACCCCAAAACGAACCCAGCATTTTGATGCCCCCCCACAAGGTGATGCCCTGGGCAGCTGCCCACCTTGCCCAATGGGCATTACGCCAGTGGCTGAAAGGTTATGCTTCCTGATCAGCTGGATCACCATTGTGACCTGTACAGGAAGCATTGCCAACCCCCAGGGTGGACCTGAATAACAACACAAGCCTTTATTGGCATACAAAACAGGACAAAATTTTAAAACAAGGTTAAGAAGTGCAGTTAAAATTACTAATTTCCAGTATAAAATTTGCAACAGTTTCACAAAAGAGCACATCAGAGCTGTTCAGGAGATTGGGTATCTTATAACACTCATGCCACTGAGAACATTGCAAGAAAATGGAATTCATGTATTTCATGCGTATCTTATTGTATTTAGGGCATAGAAACAGAGAATGGTCAAGTATTTCAACCGTAATCATATCATATGAACAAACTTTTTTAGCACGTCCAACATTCTTAAATCTTCCCTCCAGCAGAGCTGATGGCAGCACATTACATCTTGCAGTAGCCAAGGCTCTCCTCTGGGTGGGATTAATCAGCAGACGAAGATATGCTGCCATAATTCCACGCTCGCATGGGATTAATAATGTAGTCGGAGAATAGGTTGTCTTGGCAGCAAGAGTCAAATTATGAAAATCAAGATCCAAGAGCCTATTCTTAACTAGTCTGAAGGCTTCCACCTTTGTGAGCATAAGGAGTGATTCCAAGGGGAAACCAATAGCTTCAACCTTTCTAAAGATCAAAGTATACCATTCTGAAATAAAGTGATCTGATAACAGAGAGGGAGGGTGGACCTGAATATCTTCCAGAATTACCACTTATTTCCACACAACAACAGAGGTCATACTGCCTGGGCTGAATGTGAAAGTGTCTGACACCCTGCCCCTAGCGAGTCTGATCCCCAAATTACAAGGAATCCAGGGCCCAGCTCCTGTTTTTTTCTCAAAATGCTGCATCTGCTATTCTTAGAAGCTACAGAAAGGGGCGAAGTGGTGGGGCAGTCTCTTCATGGGCTTTAAATCCACCACTCCTGAGACTCCATCTAAAAAAACAAGGCACAACTTCAAGTGAAGAGTGCAAAAGGCCATTTGCAAATGCCCAAATGAGATCAAGATCTCATTCTCATCCTCTGGGTTCCTGCCGAGCCTATAAATGGCCACTCCAGTCTTTTGGTGTCTAACTTGCAGGGAAGCCTCTTATCACAGAGCACTTTTGAGAGCGCAACTGAAGGCATTAACTTTTAATATTTAATGTATTCATCAAACTCGCTCAGAGCAAAGTGAGAAAGCTCCCATAAAAATCTATTAGTCTTAATCAAATGCTTCAACCGGTTGGCCATTACTAGCAATTAAAGAAAGGGTGTTGTGTACGAGTGTCGGAATGATTTGTGCTGTGATGCCTCTCCTCCATTCGCATCCCCCTTTTTTCTTAGTTAGGTCTTCTAAATCCTCTTTTGTTCCCCTCACCTCCTGCAGCAGATTCAATTCCCAACCGGTGAACTGGACCACTAATGAGGTGTTTATACTCTCTGCTCATCAATCACAGACGTATTTGAATGAAAGTGTCAGCGGACTGATAGCCGGGAAATGATGCAGGCCTCACCATCTCCTGCAGTGGTCAAATCTGCCTTGCGCCATTCCTACCTCTTGGGTTTGCCCCGTCAGCAATTGAGTAGGAACAGAGAGGAGTGCTGCATCCGATTCCTGCCACTCAACCATGATTGGGAGACCTTTTGTTGTCCAGTATCAGGTCCCCTGCTTTTCCCTTCCGCTTTTGTCCCGACATCTTGCATATGTCATCGGCTACTCTGAGCAACACGCGGCTTGAAACTGACTCCCTTAATAACTCCAGGAGTCAGGTAACACAGAGTACCATCTGATGCACAAGCATACATGTATACATTGATGAAAGAGATGAAAGACCACCTAGAGTGCTGGTTATGTTTTCTTTTGTCACTACCACCTGGCAATCTTCTACTGTGGTGTTCTCTCATGACAAGCAATATGGTGGCTATCCTGTTGTGTTTGTTCCATTCAACTCAAACTAGTTAGCTTCACTTAAGGGGAATGCAGATTACCATTTTGGTAGTCTCAAGCTTCAGAAGCAAGCTGCTTTCTTAGTTTCCTGGGTCACAACATCACTTTTCTAATTCCTAATCATAGCCCTTTCTTCAGGCAATGATACATGGATCAGGCCGGATCTTGTGGTCTAGTCACCTGCCATGCAAAAATACACTGGTCTGTGTCAAAATGTTCCTAAGGATCACGGATAAGTTTCCAAAATGGATTTTCAGAATAATATTCTGGACAGGGTAGAATGCTGTGGTAGTTTTATTTATTTATTTTGCTACATGATGACTTTGGATTTGCATACATCCTTTGGTAACCACTAGACTGTACTACCCAAATGGTCTGTGTTTCAGGACAGCTTTTGAATCCTGCAAGCTTTAGGATGCAGCAGCCCAACTGCTGACTGATACCAAATGGAAGGAACCAGTTCATACATATGGAAAGAGTTGCATTGGTTTGCAATTAAACCGGAAATCCCACTGATCAGTTGTCATCCGATCATCAGCCCTGGAAATGGTGAATATTAGTTCTCTGCTGCTTTAATTCTGGTTCAACAGAATTTCTGAAATGATTTATGAAGTGTTACAGTGTAGACTAAACCACCTGAAATCCAAACTAGTGGAGCTGCCAAGAAATCTGTGACTGTCTCTTAGGGTTTTTTCCCTTATCCTAAACTGATAATAAAATTACAGTTGGACAAGGGACTTTTAGGCCATCCAGCTCTTTCTCAATATAGAAAGCCCAAAACCCAAAGCTAAAGCATTCCCAACAGAGCTAGAGCATTTCTTTGCTTCAAAGGCTTCCAGGAAAGGAGAGCCAACCACTCCCCTAGGATATTGATTTCATTGTTGAATTGTTCTTAAAATTAGGACCCTCCTAATATTTAACCAGAGGTGCCCATCCTATCAATTAAGCCATTTCCTTCCCTTCCCTTTCCTTCTTTGTCTTATCTTGCCATTTCCCCCCTTTTTGCACGTTGAAGAAACAGTGACACAGGAAAGAAACCCACGGCAGCCAAAAGCTCATTAACATTCCTGACCTTTCCAAAGAAAATTAATTCCAACTTCGCACATACCGGCTGCGCCGCTTGGTTTTGTCAAAACGGTGGCATCATTAGGGGAAGGCAGACGAGGCTCTGGGGGACAGGGTGTCTGCCACCTCGGTGGAACTTGCGTTGAGTTACTGAGTGCTGGCACAAATAAAGCAATGACATGGGCCATTCTGTCAGCTTTTCACATGAAATTAATCTTCGTTCCATTGGCTGTGTAAATTTTTATCACCACAGCGTGGGGGATGATGAATGTAGCGAGGCGTCCTGACAGCTATGGCCTGAAACTCTTGATTGTCTGTGCATTTCAACGGCTGTGGTGCTTTTAAAGGAATTCGCCTCTTTTTGAGTGTGTGAGCGCCCGCACACCCGAGAGAGAATGAGATCTCTTGACAATCTCAATCTCCCCAGAGTAGATCGTATTGTGGCCTTGAAAACTTGTCAAGCTCAGAAACTCGAGCTCCAGGGTAGCAGCCCATTATCTCCCCCCCCCCATCCCTGCTAGTTTTATGACCCTCCAAACCCTGTTCTCACAATAAACCAGATCCAAGCACCGATCTGCAGTCAAACTGCACAGCTGAAGTGGCCACTTTGCGACCCACACTCTGGTTTCAAATGTTCACTTTTTTTACATTGTTATATGTTCCGTCTTCATTGTGACTATCTAATACAGGGGTAGGGAACCTGCGGCTCTCCAGATGTTCAGGAACTACAATTCCCATCAGCCCCTACCAGCATGGCCAATTGGCCATGCTGACAGAGGCTGATGGGAATTGCAGTTCCTGAACATCTGGAGAGCCGCAGGTTCCCTACCCCGATCTAATAGGTTGCCTCAAATAACAAAAAGGACACACTTCTTTTGATTTGCTCCCAGCCAAGTTAATGGGGATGGTTTGAGGCATGGCTTATACAAGAACCAGTGGTGCCCACTCACTTCTGGATTACTTAGAGAAGAAAATAAGAATTTGGATTTATACCCCGCTTTTCTCTGCTGTAAGGAGTCTCAAAGCGGCTTACAAACTCCTTCCCTTCCCCTCCTCGCAACAGATGGGGCTGAGAGAGTTCTGAAAGAATGGTGACTAGCCCAAGGTCACCCAGCAAGCTCCGTGTGAAGGAGCAAGGAATCAAATCCAGTTCACCAGATAAGAGTCTGCTGCTCAGGTGGAGGAGTGGGGAATCAAACTAGGTTCTCCAGATTACAGTCCACCATGCTTAACCACTACACCACTACAGCATTAAAGGTAAATGTGTGAGGATCCCATCCCTGACTGCTTTCCAGAAAGGCTGTAGGTACCAAGCCTTCAAAAGGGGGCGGGAGATCTTTAGGGATTGCAACAGATCTCTGGAATTACGACAGAGGTCAGTTTCCCTGGAGAAAATGACCACTTTAGGGTCATTAGACACTATATCATTATACCCTTCTGAGGTCCCTCCCCTCCCCAAACCCTGCTCTTCTCAGGTTCCACCCCCAAATCTCCAGGTGTTTCCCAACCCAGAGTTGACAGCCCTGGCCCTTAGTCATTTTTTTTAAAAAAAACAGACACTGGGCTGCCATTTTTATCGTTTGATCATTTGAACATACTTTGGCCCCTTTCACACATGCTGAATAATGCACTTTCAATCCACTTTCAGTGCACTTTGCAGCTGTGCAGAGTAGCAAAATCTACTTGCAAACCATTGTGAAAGTGGATTGAAAGTGCATTATTCTGCATGTGTGGAAGGGGCCTCTGTTGTTTTTAAAGTTACAGCATTTTGAGTAAGTAAAGAACTTTATTTGTAAAGGATGAACTACATTTGCAGAGGGCAGCCTTAGCAACGTGTATTATTATTTAATGTATTTATATTCCACCCATTCTCCAAGATGCTCAGGATTATGTAGTTTTCCCATCCCCCATTTTATCTTTCCAACAATCTTATGAGAGAAGGTAGACTGACAGAGATAGCAGCAACTGGCCAAAGATCACCAACTGAGTTTTGGGGATTAATTCAGATTAGAATCCAAGGCTCATTCCGCACATGCAGAATAATGCACTTTCAAACTGCTTTCAGTGCTCTTTGAAGCTGTGCGGAATAGCAAAATCCACTTGCAAACAGTTGTGAAAGTGGTTTGAAAACACATTATTTTGTGTGTGCGGAAGGGGCCCAAGTTTCTCTGCAACATCTAACTACTACATCGCACATGCTGTCCCTGCTGGACATTACTGCTCAATGAAGCCTCCGAGTTCAGTGGCTGTACACCAGATGCTGGGCACAAAAGGGAAAGGATGTTGCTTTTGGACTGTAGCTGTGAGTTTGCTGGAAGCATCTGGCTGTTTACTTTGACCATAATAAGGATGCTGGATTGGCTGAATCCTTGATTTCATCGAGCAAGCCCTCCATGTCCTCATGGTCACTTGGGGAAAAAAAGCGTCAGCGTGTCTTTAAAGCTCAGTTTTATACAATATTAATGAACGGCTTTGTTCTCAAATCCAGTTTTGCTCCGGGGGCATTTAGCTGGCTGCTGCAGAAAGTGGAATGCAGAACTTGATTGACTTATTTGGGGACTTGGCTATTTAAAGGATGTCCTCCTTCAGCAGAACCGCTCACTCAGGTCATGAACTGAGGTCTGACTCCATATTCCTTTGTTGTCTGAAGTTAGGCAGATGGCTACATGGAAAAGGACATTTTCAGCAATTGATTCCAGGCTCTGGGACACTCTTTGGAGAGATCCATTTGTCCTCATCTCCCCTGGCTTTCTGGCCCACAGAAGAGAGACCGTTTAAGAAGGCATTTGGAAAGTTGGAGATACAGATTTCCGTCTGCTTCTCATCCTTCGTTAGTTCATCAGATGCTTGCGTTTCCTTGGGTTTACATTGCATTTTAAAATTATTATTATTATTTGTATTTTTTAAAAGGTCTATTCAAGGTATTTATTATCTATTCCTTATTGTAAAACAGCACAGCCAACCTTTCAGTTAACGCTATTAAAGCGGATTACAGTGATGCAATTTTAAATGATACTGCGATGATAAAAATGTGACCCACAAATATTACAGCAGCCAAGCCAAAAACCAGCACAATTTAGGGGCTTCATTTGGATTAGCTTGTGGCCTTTCTCCCCTTGTTCCGTATTGTTTTTGAGCCATGTGGTCATTTCTAGAGCAGTAGGGTTGCCAGCCTCCAAATGAGGCCTGGTAGTCTATACCAGTGGTGGCGAACCTTTGGCACTCCAGATGTTATGGACTACAATTCCCATCAGCCCCTGCCAGCATGGCCAATTGGTCATGCTGGCAGGGGCTGATGGGAATTGTAGTCCATAACATCTGGAGTGCCAAAGGTTCGCCACCACAGGTCTATACTATATCTATCCAAATTTGCTCTAATTCTCCTACAAGAAACCCGGAGCCCTTTGCTTTGAAGGGTTTTTCTGCCCATCTTCTCCCAGCCATGAGGGAGAACAAGAAGGGCCGTTTCAGAGCTGGCTTATGCAGTATAGTTTCCAACAAGCTCATGTGCCAGTTCACTCCACTCTATGATTGTCCTCCTTTCACCCAGGTGTTTTTGTGCCACTCTGCCTGGCTTCATTGTATTTTTGTCAATACATATTTGCCACCGTACTTGGATACTCTTGCACTCACATCTCAATGGATTCTGTTTTCCAATTACCTCGACTCTCTGGAAAGCTCCCCTCCACCTGCAAAATTTTATATTGCCGGCGACTTCAACGCCAGACTTGGACGTGATGATGAAGATGACAGTCTAGATCCATGTAATCTCATTCCTCTGGTATTCCACTCAAACCGGCCATTATTGCCAAGAGTCTCACATGATGCAACCAAGGACAAGGTGGGTTTTTTCTTGGCCGACTTCTGTTCCTCAACCAGTAAAATCTTATTAAATGGAAGACATCCTGATGATCACCCTGGAACCCTCACATTTTATTCTTCCGGAGGCAGCAGTGTCATCGATTACATTCTCCTCTCTCCTTCTCTGATTGGATATATTACAAATTTTCTTATTGTCAACAGAGTAGACAGTAAGCCTCTGGCACTCAGGTGGGGAATCAAACCCGGTTCTCCAGATTAAAATCCACCTGCTCTTAACCACTACACCGCATTGGCACTAAATAAGCACTAAATGAAACGGCAGAATTTAAAACCCGATTCAGAGAAGCAGATAAAGGACCCAGAGATAGAACCAGAAGACCCCCATATGTGGTCTGACTCTAGTTAACCCAGCCTGCTATTCACAAGGTTACTTAAGGACAACATGCCTCGGAGTGCGCAAGTGCGCTATGCCTATTTACTTCTCAGGGATAGTCTCTCTCTGCCTGTTTCAGGTACAGAGCTTAACATAGGCCATGGATGCTCCAACGCCAAGCTGTCACTGGGAAGCACTGCTGAGGAGAACTCTATGTGCCTTCCCTTTGCTTCCTTCTGCAGGCCTGTTGAAGCCATGTTAGCTGTTGAAGGGAAACGTTTGATATCCTATGACAAAGCACATCCCTCCAGGGTGTGCAACCACTCTAGAAGAGAAAGGATGTGAGACAAGAGAGCAGTCCGTGTCTCAGCGAGGTGTCAGTGTACACACACAGTGAAGAGAGTGACTCAGAGGTGCAGAACAGGGAAGCGAAAGAGGGAGGGAAAAGAGCAGCGAGAGAGAGAGCGAAGGAGAAAAAATGGATGTTTCAACTTCCCAGGAGAGTCCCTGAGGAAACTTAGGAAAGGAGCTGTTTAGTGATGACTGAAAGAGGCATCGGGTGCTCCTACAACAAATACACAACCTTTCAGAGCAAGGGAAAAAAATCACATTGATTACTGCTAGGAGCAGCAGTGGCATGGTGGTTAAGAGGAAATGTACTCTAATCTGGATGAACCGGGTTTGATTCCCCACTCTGCCGCCTGAGCTGTGGAGGCTTATCTGGGGAATTCAGATTAGCCTGTGCACTCCCACACACACCAGCTGGGTGACCTTGGGCTAGTCACAGTTCTTCAGAGCTCTCTCAGCCCCACCTACCTCACAGGGTGTTTGTAGTGAGGGGGGAAGGGAAAGGCGTTTGTAAGCCTCTTTGAGTCTCCTATAGGAGAGAATGGGGGGATATAAATCCAACTCTTCTTCTTCTTCTTCTTCTTCTTCTTCTTCTTCTTCTTCTTCTTCTTCTTCTTCTTCTTCTTCTTCTTCTTCTTCTTCTTCTACTGAGAAAACCTGCCAGGTGGTAAAAGACACCTCATTTGTTCACTTGTTCCCATCCTATGCTCCAGGAAAAGCCACTGCTTATCTGGCTAGGAAAAGCCATGCTATCTCCTCTGCTGTCCTCCTGCTTGGTCATTAACAGGGGTGGACATTTGGTAAACCTGAACAAGAAAAAAACAATCCCTGAAAAATACTTAGTAGGTATTTTTCGCCTGATTTTTTTTACCTCAAAAAAGGCGGCAATAAAAGGGAGCGGAAAAATTGGATCCCGAAAAGTACCATTCTTCCAGTATTTTTCAGGTACATTTAGCTCACTGTCTTTGGAAAAAAAGAAGAAAACCCCTCTCCCTTCCTCATTTACCTGAAGCCTGACCAGGTCCAGTATTTAACTGTGGGCTCCGCCTCCAAAGTTCACATGGACTTTGGAGACAGTGCACACAGATCAATGCTAGACCCAGGGGTGTACCTGCCAGAGGGACATGTGGGGGTCACATGTCCCTGGGCACCACCCATTTGTTCATGGGTGGTGCCCATGAACAACTTTGCGCTCCCCACATGATCAAGTGGTGGTCAAAGCCATATTGTGAGCCACCTCGAGCCCTTCGGGGATGAGGCGGCCTATAAGTTAAATAAATAAAGGAGGAAGGAAGGAAGGAAGGAAGGAAGGAAGGAAGGAAGGAAGGAAGGAAGGAAGGAAGGAAGGAAGGAAGGAAGGAAGGAAGGAAGGAAGGAAGGAAGGAAGGAAGGCAGGCAGGCAGGCAGGCAGGCAGGCAGGCAGGCAGGCAGGCAGGCCAGGAACCTGCATGTCCCTCTGATTAGTATGGATGCCCCTGCCAGCAGCATCCAGTGCTGGGTCATGGCAAGCCCCTTAAGCGAGGCAGATGCAGCCTCCAATTGAGGTGAGGAGGCTGGCAGTATCTGGCATTGGGCCAGGAACCTGCCAAGGGATGCCCAGCAGGCCCACGGCAGGCTCCCGGCCCGGCACTGGCTGCTGCCACCTGCTGACCCCCTATGAACAGAGCAGGGCAACTCCATCCATGGGCCAAACAGAAATCTTTCTCTCAACTAAACTACCTCTGCATGTTTGAACTGGCACTGACAAGGGATACTCAAATACTCACCATGTCCATTCACAACATGGTCACCAATTGCAACCAAACACACTGATTTTTCAATGGTTGGTTCACTAGGTTATTAATTAGTATATATAAAATCCCACAATTTACGAAATGAGAGGCCAACAAGAGTAGGAGAGCTGCTTTCTAAATTATATCGGTCCCATTGCAATACCCAAATCAACTTCAGCAGAACTATAAATGAGAAACGAGGTTCAAAACCAGGAATGGAGAAAGGTGAAAGTCCAGCCCACTTTGGACCTTCAAAGGTTCTGTGCTGACATAGTTCAGTGGTTAGCTTCTACTCAGTGATATGTGGGATACAAATCTAAGTTGGTGCTAGCAGCTCTCAGAGAGCTGTGCTTTAGAGATTGACAAGCGATTGTTCAGTCCAGTAGGATGGTCAAAGTAGAATATGTATGCACGCTATTAGCATCAATGATTAACCATAGCAATAAAAGATCAAGGCAGTTTTTGCTAATGCATCTCAGAGCATCTAAAACCATACAAGGTGCAGGACATTTGGGCTGCCTCTCTAGCTAAGCATCTCTTTAAAAAACAACAAACAAAGAAGGACCTGCTGCGCATTATCCAAAAAGTACCTGTCAATCTGTTCGCATACTTGTGTCTCTGTCTCTGTGTATAAGACAGAATTTGCCAATAATGGATTATTTCATTGATCAGGGTAGATTACCTAGCATATTGCCACAAATTTTGAGTTCCCCAAAATATCTTGGCTCGCCAGCTTTCAGTTCTCCTCCCATTTTTATGACAATCTCTTTATTTTTGCAGTTTCCTCCTCGGGAGCTTCCCTCTCTGTCTTCCTCAGCTTAGCTGATGTCACTCGCTGATCTCCTCTGTTGCCGGAGATGTGAATTTGGAAAGGAACAAATCAGGATGCAATCTGAACATGTCATGTTTGTTAACTTCAGAATGGGAGCCGTTCCCAAATGAAAATACCTACGACTTTTAGTAAGGAACAAAATAAGTATTTTAGCTGTATTTATATATTACCATTTTGTTCTTTTCGGATGATGGTTCATAATATAGAACATTTGCTTCCAATGTGATGGAAGGAAAAGTACATGCATACCTACATACCTACATACATATTGACCAAATAGAATGGCCACTGTAGGAAACAGGTCTGGTAGAGGAAGCATCGATCCCACAGGCATGTCAGTGGATGAAGCCTTGCTTGCAAACTCACCAAAGAAGTCATTTAAGACCAGATTAATCTTTGTTTCCCAAGCTTTGTTTCCCAATTTGTCTGTGCTTGTGACATTGTAATCTGGTTTAAGTATGAAAGAGTGGATATTCCCCCTTGTTGGACAGGGATATAGTGGAAATCTTGAGTGGAAACCTGTGATTACAAGAATACAAGTATAAGATTTAACTTGCCACCATTGTCTTCCAATACACTTTAACTAGTGGCCTCGTCAACCACAGGTTCTCCCACCTAGGAAATGCTGAACATTGAACTGACCCTGATCTGCGGGTTTGTTTTGCTTTTTTAATTCTGCAGCTACAGAGATCATCCCTCGTCTGATCTAAAACGAAACACCTCTCTACAGTTGGAACATTTTTGTGCCGTAGTTTGCAAAAGACAGCAAAGGGGTGGCGGGGGAAAGAGAGAATGTGTCTCTCATTATTACCCCTTTGTGCTTAAAAACCTCTCTCTGAACTTTCAAGCCTCCTCAAGTTTCAGGTCCTCTGCTGTCTCTCTCTGGTTTTTTTTTTATTTAAACTCATCTAAAAAAGCTATAAAAAGCCTCTGACACTATAAATTCACTTGTAAACCCTGGTTTTATAGGTTTAATTGCCTCTTCTTTACTGCCTGGCAGGCTTTGTTCCTTCAGGGTTTTTACTTTTTTTTCCAGGATACTTCCCTTCCATAAATTATGAGCGAAGAAGAGACCAAGTTGGAAGAGGTTTTCAGTGAGCCTCCTACTGGTGCTGAAAACTTGGACTAGGCAAACATTATCTCGCATGGAGTAGCACTGGCAGCGAATGCAGGTGGGGTTTCAAAGAGGAGGTGAGCAGAGAGGCAATTAGTGGCGATTAGTGGTGGACTTGAACCAAAGAGGCTCAGGATCCCCTGTGGCCAAAGGCTGGCTGCTATGGGCCACAGGAGAAGCCCCAGGGGCAGCCCCAAACAATGTTTGCAAGTAAGAGGCTATTAAAGAGTGAAGCAAAGAAGGCAGGAAGTGGGTGTGGCTAGACAATTGCATTTAAATAAGGGTTGCCAACCTCTAGGTGTGGCCTTGTGGTCTGCTGGAATTACAACGTCAGACTATGGAGATCAATTCCCCTGGAGAAAATGGCAGCTTTGGAGGGTGACCTCTGTGGGCCTTTCCCCACTTACCTTAAGCCACGCGCTACACTCCTCAAGTAGCACGGGGTCCCCCGGCACTCCGCACGACAGGGGCGGCGACAGCGCAGCTGCGCTGACGCTGACGCTGACGCTGTCGTGCCACCTCAGCGCACGGCATCCCTGGCGCTCTTGTAATGGGCGCCTTTTGATGACCCCGCGCAGAGTGCTGGGTCGTGGGGACACCCGGGCACGCGCCACGGATACCGCACGCTGAGAGCAGCGCGCGGCATAGGGGGGATCGGGTGAGTGGGGAAACGCCCTTTGGCATCGTACTGTGCTGAGAACCTTCCCATCTCCCAACCCTGCCCTCTCCTCCAGGCTCTACCCCTCAAATATCTAGATGTTTCCCAACCCAGGGTGGGCAACCCTAATAAACAGATTAGTCTTACCAGCAGCTTGGAGGAGAAAATGCCCTGCCCTTTTAACAAAGGCTTCATGGGGTGCTGTTCACCAGATGATATTATTGACCTCTGTGCCCTTGAAAGTGGCAACTGTTTCCACACAGAAGAAGATATTTTCCCCTGGGATGTTGGCAACTCTAAATGAGAAGAAGGAAGAGGAAAGATCTCCTCACATATCTGTATGGCCCTGGAAGCAAATACAATCCCCTGTCATGTCGGTGAGGGAGCAAGCTTGTTTTCTGCTGCTCCAGACTGGGACCAGGAGTCATGGGTTCAAGGTGAAGGAAAAGAGGTTCTACCTAAACATCAGGAAAAACTTCCTGACAGTAAGGGCGGTTTGACAGTGGAATGCGCTACCTCGGAGTGTGGTGGATTCTCCTTTTTTGGAGGGTTTGAAAGAGAGGCTGGATGGCCATCTGCCGGGAGTGCTTTGATTGTGTGTTCCTGCATGGCAGGGGGTTGGACTTGATGGCCCTTGGGGTCTCTTCCAACTCTATGATTCTTTGATTCTACGATCATGGCAAGTAGCTGTTCTGGGACAGAAAGGATGTCTGTGGGGAAAACAGAGGAAACAGTTAAGCCCAAAGCACTTCAGTTTCAATGCCCCAGGACGCTGCTATTATTAGACATTTAAATAGACAGAAGGTCCAATTGCATATCTCCACCTTCTATCTCATATGCCCTGGCCATTCATCATTACAGTTTTCCCTGGCAATCGAGAGAACGAGAAACAAGCAAAATGAGTCTTCCTCATTAAAGTCTTCTGGCAAAGCAGAAACAATATGGGGTGGTCAGGGAAGAGGGAAAGAAGCATGCCGTGAGTGGAGGTGCATGTGTGGCAGGGAGGTCATGGTAGACCACAGTAAAGAAAGAACCTATTATTGGATGGGGCTGCTTCTCCCGGCAGGGTCAAGGTCTCGTAAATGTGATTTTATTGGCCTGATGGTGGGAGTCCTGAGAGGAAACCATTAAAGGAGCAAGGCCGAGGCCGAGGCCGTTTGCCAGAGTGGGGTGCCGCATATGCATGAGGCCTGCTGGAATGTCCTTCTCCCCTTCCTTTGACAAGGTCCAGCCAGGTCACAAGGTTAAAGCCAGGGGGGATGTCTTTTCTGTTGTTGGGGATTTTTACAAAGTGTAAAGGATCAAAGTAATTAGCTGCGGGTAAAAGCCAGGACTGTCAGTGAACTAAGGCAGCCCCTTGCCTGGACAATGCCGCCTGCCTGTCACAGGTGGGTTAATCTCCAGCCTTGGGCAACACAAGGGTTCAGCTTTAGCTCAGGGTGTCAGACTCATTTGGTGTGAGGGCCGGATATAACATAAAAGTGACGGGTCAATGGCTGGCCCTAGAACGGCACGGGGGGGGGGGGTGCCTGGCTGCAGTGGGGTGGGATGGCTGCCTCAGAGGGGTTTATCAGGCCCATAAGCCAGCTGGGGCAAATTAGGAGTAGTGGGTGGGGTGTTTGCATCATTTGGCTTATGGCCTGATAAGTCCTCCCCAAGCGGGGGGAGACTGCATGTTTGACATCCCTGCTTTAGGTGATACCAAAAGAGGAGTGTTATACATATTTATTTATTTATTTACTTATTAAATTTGTAGGCCGCCTCATCCCCGAAGGGCTTGAGGCAGCTTCCAACACGGCTGTTCCCGACAGCAAATAATACAACATAAAAGTTAAACCATTAAAACTCAGCAGCAATCAATAAATACATTAAAACAGCCAGATTGTGTAAATACATATATACACATATATACATATTCCCATTGTCTATGTCCATCAGGGTCAGTCCCTCCATTTCGAAGGCTGCCCTGATTTTGTTTCAGTCTCTCTCATTGGGGAAAGTCCTGTGCTGTCCTTCATCAAGGTCAGCTTCTTCTCCAGGGTCTCTGGAAGTTAAATCTTGGAGCATCTGAGGGACACATTTTGTTTATAACACATACACAGGAAACACACCTACATGACTCTTTTTGTGGCCTTTCCCACACTGGGTTTTTACTCCAGCTTGTCTTCTTGACAGCATCAGTTTTTCTACTTCATGCTAAGAAAGGTCGAAGGGAGCAGGAAGAGAGGAAGACCCATCATGTGATGAATTGACTCAGAATATGCTAAATAGCTAAACTAACAAATCTTGTAAACAGACGGTCAAAACATGAATTTGATGAGAAATGGGAACTTTATTTCTTATTTGAGGCTTAATCGACTATGTAAAAATAATAATAACAGGAAGAATATTAGTTTGTTAATGATCAAGATACAAGAAATTGTCTAGAGATGATGCTGTAGAGCCAGTAGACAGAAGGTAGTAGAATTTCAAGATAGTGTAACGTTCTCTCTGATAATATTAGTTTTGTAACCTCAAAATCCAACGTGGTAGAGGTAATATTCATACAGTTTTTGGGTAGCCATATTATCTTTTTCTGTTTTGTCTTTGTTCTATTTTTTATTTGTTTTGCTTCATATTTCTTTTTGTTAACTTTATTGAGAAACTTAATAAGAATAATACTTTTTAAACAGAGATGGTTTGATTCGATAAAGGAATTCATGGCCCTTAGTCTGCAAGCCCAGGGCAAGGCTATTAATGATAGGGTGCTTTGGAGCATTGAGTCATAGAGTCACCATGAGTCAGAAGTGACTTGACTGCACTTAACACAAACACAATGCACTTACACACACAACATGCAGGAGCATTCTCCGCCCACTCACCCTGCCTGCCCCTGAATTTTCTCCACGTGTTTTTCAGACCACCCCAAAAGTAGTGGTTTAACACATTTGCCTGCTGCATTTCCTTCAAGGAGATCAGCACTGTGGTTCTCCTTTCCCCTATTTTCTCCTCACAACAATCCTGTAAGATGAGCTACGCTTCAAGCTTCAATGCAGTGTGGGAACTGAAGCCCAAGTTCTAACCACAATACCACTCATGTGTACCCCAAGTTGAGCACAGCCTGCCCTTTCGCCCGTTCCCATGGCTCATCCCGAACGGCTGGAAATAATATCTTTATTCATTTATCAGGTTTCTTAGCCTCTCTCTCCACCAAAGTGCCTCAGGCAATTCACACACTAGAAATCACATGATGAAAACCTTCACACTACCAAAAGAAAATATTTCAGCCCATCAGTTGCTAAAATATCACACAATTCAAAACCAAACATAAGCACCAGGCAGCAGCAATTTTAATTAAAAGTAGTTCATATCAAACACATTGGCCTGCTTACAAGACTACTTGAAAACAAAAAAGCAGCTAAAAAGCAACCATGGAAAACAAAATGGATGAAGAAATCGAGAATGAGCTTTAAAAAATCAATTAAAAGCAAACTGAAATTTAAAAATATCTGGTACTGAAACATGCATCATGAAGGTTCCAGATGCAGGGAATTTGAAAGTCAGGGACAGCTGCTAAAAAGGCCATATTGCTTTAGGCCATCTACTTTACCTCAAGAGGTGGGGAATATGAAGAAGGACTTGACATGAACACCACGGTGTCCAGACAGGTTCTTTAGGTACCAAGCATCTAGGTCAGTGATGGCGAACCTATGGCACGGGTGCCAGAGGTGGCACTCGGAGCCCTCTCTGTGGGCACACACACAGAGAGTTCATCATGTGGGGGTGGAAAATCACCCACACACAAACATCTAGACTGGCCTGGGCCACTGAGCACGACGTGTGCACACCACGGTGAGCAGGGAGGACTCGGCTGGGGGGCCTGGTGCCTGTGCTCCAGGTGGCTTCTGCCTGGGGGCGGGGGGAGGGTGGCGCAGAGGACGCAGAGATGCTAGAGAGGCACAGAGTGGTGCACGCAGGACTTGCTGGAGGCTAGAGCAGGCTGGCCCCTGCTTGAGTGGGTGGGGCGGAGGAAGAGGGAGCCAACCGTTTTTTTTCTAAACTAAAACCTCAGCATTCAGGTTAAATTGCATGGTTGGCACTTTGCGATAAATAACTGGGATTTGGGTTGCAATTTGGGCACTCGGTCTCAAAAAGGTTCGCCATCACTGATCTAGGTTTATAGGGCTGGGTTAGCTGGTAACTATGATTTCCTAGCACATCTTGTTCCCAACCACCAAAGCTTTCCTGGTATTTAAAATAATAGTCGTACCCATAAATTATACCAGAACTTTCAGCAATGTGTCAATATGTGTATATGAAAATGGTGTGAGACTGGGTAAGGATCCTGGCACGCAAATAAAGCTGTTATCAGCCTGTCTCTGTTTTCCTCAGGCAGGCGCAGGCTGCCACGCACGCCGGTGACCTCCTGCTAGACTGCTTCAAGTTCTGCGCGCTACTGCTGAGAGGAGGGGCGTAACTAAAACAAAAATCACGTGGCAAAATCCCCAATTAGTAACCCCCTCTCAGCACACACAAATAATTAGTAACCTACTCTCGGGAACCTGTGAGAACCTGCTGGATCCCACCTCTGGGTTGAGCCTAGGGAGGACAGGTTTTGGATAAGGGAGGGACACAAGCACAGTAAAAAGCCATACCGTCCACCTCCTTGACAGTCATTTCCTCCACAGGAACCAATCTCTGTCATCTGGAGATCAGTTGAAATTCTGAATGATCTCCAAGCCCCACCTGGAAGTTTATAGCCCTACTTCTAAGTGAAATGTACAGGCAGGCCTGAAATATCTTTCCAGGAACACCATTATAAGCACCTACCTTAATACATTCCTGCTCACCTTCCCACTCAGTTTTGTAATACTAAGAACTGTTTAGAATGCATTTCCATTAGCATCACTCCTTCCTACTCAGATATTTTTTTTCAGATATAAACCTGATCTGTTTGCTGTAGAAGTATGGCTTTCTGGATTCTCCAGGCATGAAAAAAACAAAACTGTTGACTCCAGAGGTTGGGTAAAATATGACTCTGGCCCTGAACCTACAATTAGTCATTTGAAGTTTTAATCTGGATGTAGACTGTCTCCCACACCTCTACTCTTCCTATCTGGCATCTGAATTTCTGGAAAGAAGGTAACCAGGTAGAAGGTCAGAACTGGAAAGCTGAGTGGCTGTATTTTGCTCTGGAGTTCCGAGAAATATGAAGTTGCTGGAGCAGCAGTGGCATAGTGGTTAAGAGCAGGTATATTCTAATCTGGGGGAACCGGGTTTGATTCCCTGCTCTGCCGCCTGAACTGTGGAGGCTTATCTGGGGAATTCAGATTAGCCTGTACACTCCAACACATGGCAGCTGGGTGACCTTGGGCTAGTCACAGTTCTTCTGAGCACTCTCAGCCCCACCTACCTCACAGGGTGTTTGTTGTGAGGAGGGAAGGGAAAAGAGTTTGTAAGCCTCTTTGAATCTCCTATAGGAGAGAAAGGGGGGGATATGAATCCAATTCTTCTTTTTCTTCTTTGAAAGCCCTATTGACATGAGACTGTGTTGCTAGGACTGGTTAAAAGGGGGCCCCTGTTGTATGAGATTCTTTCTCAGATCATTGCAAAAATGTTACTTTTGTGATTCCTAATTGATTGGAAGTGATTGTGAAGGAAAATATACCAGGTACTCTATGTGAAAAGCATTACTCTCACTCTAATTGGGCTTCACTTGCATCTAGCAAATAGCCGTTACTGGGGTGGGGGTGGGGGAATTAGCATGCCTTGCAGTAGCTGATTCTGGAGTGGTTGGATTAATCAAGAAGAAATGAAATGGTGAACAAAATGGGTGATAAAACAACAGCAAGGGAAGTGAGAGGGGCTTCAAAATAACAGTAGGATTGAGAGAATGGGGTGGGGTGGGTTAGTGGTCCCAATTAAAGTGTTATTTTGAGGCCAGTAATCAAATCTAGAGAATATTTGACTCAGCCTTAACAGGTTCACTTCTCCACTGAAGTTAATTAAGTTAATGAAAAAGTCACAATTATTAGAAATTTAGTAGTCAAAGCTGAACTACTTACCGTGTTTCCCCGAATATAAGTCTTATATTAATTTTTGCTCCCAAAGATGCGCTATGTCTTATTTTCAGGGGATGTCTTATATTTCTGTATCCTGTTCGTCAGGCATGCTTCCAAACAAAAACTTTGCTACGTCTTACTTTTGGGGGATGCCTTATATTTCGCACTTCAGCAAAACCTCTACTACGTCTTATTTTCCGGGGATGTCTTATATTCGGGAAAACAGGGTAGCACCATAATTCTGAGAAAGGGGAACAATATCAATTATGAAAAAAGTACCTTTGAGAGGGTTGCGTCAGGGATTGCACCTAGTTGACTGAAATGCATTCCCAGCTTGATGTAGTTGCTGCAAAATATATGGGCAGCGATTGTATCTAGTTGATTGTGATGCATTCCTGTCCCAACTGAATCATGGTATGATACATGCAACCAGCCTGCTATATGTTACCGCTGCTGTAATGGGACATTCTTCCCTTGATTTCTTGTTTATGATTTCACACACTTTATAGATAACAAGGCTTACCCCTGACACCTTCTGCTCCCATGGGAAATGGGATGTTTCCGTTACTCTGTGGGTATAGGAGGCAAGGTGGCTTTATCTCTATCAGTCACTGACCTTGGAGCACCTGGGCTCTGAAGTAACTCTTTCTCACATTCTTTGGGAAAACGGGACGGGGGATGATTTCTGAATAAATGGAATAGCAAAAGTCAGATTTGCCAGAACTAGCTTTCTATAAGCTGGGTGCTTGGTTGCCTTCCAATTAACGCTACTGATCAACGATCCAGAGTCCACCATTAAACCTGATTCACTGCTTGTATGGAAAGTACAGAACCCAATGTAATAAGGAACAGAGGGATGTTGTTGACTGATTAAATAGACCTAAAGTTACCTTGAGGTTCACAGTACCTACACTGAAAGTACATGTCCTTTTAAACAACAAATGCATAAGCAATCTGTCAAGAAGGGGGATTGGCAAGTTGGCAAGGTAGAAACTGCCATTATGAGAAAAGAATCTGGATTTTCAAGCATATGATTTGCAAAATTTACAATACCACTAGCTGCTTGCTTGCCCTTCAATGCTCAACATACATATTTCAAATAAGACTATAAAGTACCCATACTTCCAAATGGGGAAAGCATGAAACAATATGCACTGGCTCTGCTGAGCTTGCTCATCTCTGTATCTTATATTTCTGCAGATTTAAATACCTGTTAATAATTTCACCACTCCATTCGTTCTCTAGCTAACTTCTCCTTTTCATTTTCCCCATCACTCATCTCCTCCTGCATGCCTGTTCTGTTACTTTGATAAAATTATCTGGAAAACAATAACATTGCTGGTGTAGACATTCCACTTTCCATTCAAAAAGAAAAGTTATGGGTACTGGTTTGTGCAGAAAGAAATTTAGAAATGTGTTGTTTTCCAGTTCTAAGAAGCTCCAATTGAATGTTGGTCATCTCTCATTATTTGCAAGCTCATATAGCAGGATTTCTCAATGGGTAAACTTTCCAGAAGGTACCCTTTTAACTGGGATTGCAGACTGATGCTACTGCCATTGGTTACACTGTGGCGAATGCTCCAACCGGAATCAACCTCTTTTGCATGCATTAGCTCTCAGCTCCAGTCTCTAAAATTTCCAGTTAGAAGATCTCATGCTGTATATGTTAGCTAAGACCTTTCTCCTTTCTCTGCCTGAGATCCTGGACGCCACTGCCCACTGGAGAAGAGCAATGGTGACTTCTCATTTCCTTCTGTGGTCACTGTAGGCCAAAGTGCTTTCTATTTCCCCAGGCCCAGGGACCCTCTCAGTCAACATTCGTGATTTTGATTTCAGAAGAACCTGAGCAGCTGCCAGCAACTGATAAGGTGAAATGCTCAGCTACGTGCCAAGGGTCAGAACAAGGCCTATGTTCTGCCACTCTAGCACCACTTAAAATCTTAAAATAGGCTTTGAGTGGGATGTAAGTGGCGCACAGACCTTGTCTTGAACCTCAGCAAGAGGCTGATTTCCATCCACTTGAAACATCGTTGGGAAGGCTGCCACGGCCTACTCAACCTCAGACCTCTCCATTAGCTCTGCTTTATCATAGGAGAGTGTTGATTGTGAAAATGGCTTCTGATGCTGCAACTATTTCTGTTTTTTTAAAGTTATTATTGTTATTATTCAGGAATGGCTCCTCTGTGCACTGATAGTTAGGGCACTGTTGCCAAGTTGACCTGTAACAGCAAGATAAACACAGTTAGGACGATGGGCCGAAATCGTACGCCAAATCATTCAATCTGTGAAGGTCTAACAGCCTGTTTTGAAGGCAGATAAAAGGTTTCACCAAAGTTCAAAGAGTTTGGAAAGCAAGTGTGATGGATTATTTCAGATCCACACGTTGAATTTTAATATTCTTATTGCTACATATTCTCTCTTCCTGTGGTTCTTTCAGTTTGCCTTATTCTCTTGCCCTCATTTTTAAGTACTTGTCTCAGTGTCTTGGACTTTTGTGTCCTTAGATCCTTGTGCTTGCCTTCACCTCTCTAAGATGAGCACTTCACCCATTGTTAACGGGGGACCCTCTGCATGGTCCGAACCCCTTGTGACATTAGAATAGCTCAGCCAACCACTACAGATGAATTCTGTACCAATCCCATCTAGTTCAGTATTGTCCACTCTGAATGATGACAGTTCTCCAGGGTCTCAGGCAGACGCTTTGACTGGAGTGGCCCAAGATCTTGGACCTTCTTCATGCAAGTGCTTGGCCATGAGCCATGGCTTATTCCCTGCCAATCACCACCACCCAAAACATCTTATCAAATATACAGACTAAAGAAATTCCTTGGAGGAGTAGGAGTTGTACCTGCTCAGAGCCAGCTTAATCTATATCCTGGAGTGGGGAGGGGGTGGGGAATCTGGTTCTATTCACAGGAAAACTATCTACCCAGCAAAACCAGAAGGTAGAAATGGGGGGAAGAGAAAACCTGTAACTCTCAATCTCCTATGACCAACTACGCTGGCTGTAAAGAGCTCTCTTCTCATTCCAACCAACTGTGTCTCTTAAATTACTATACAAATCCCATTAACCTCTAGGTGCCTATTTCTTTATGTCCTATTTTTCTCCCCGAGATAGCTTACAGCTATAAAAGATACATTATAAACAAACCAACAAACAATATAACAAGCTACCTGTTGGACCAGTCCTGAATTCAGACACCAGTTCATCCAAAGTGACAGGCTGCAAGCCACATGCCAACAGCCCTTGCCATCTCAACAAAAACTTCTGCTTACGGCCATGTCCAAAAGTTATACCTGAAACAGGTAAAGGGAAAGCAAAAGCTCTATAAAGAAACCCCTCCCAGTTTTCCCTCCATGCCTATGCTACCTTCACCCTTAATTTAACTTGGTTTTCAAAGCAAGGAAGGAAATCACTTTCTCCACAGCAACTCCAGCTTGGAGCCCCTGCTATCTACCATCTTAGCTCGAATGAGTTAGTGCTTAGTAGATAATATTGATCAACTGGCAGAATTCTGTCTGAGTACTCTCTCACCCTCCATCTCCTGTTCTCCCCCTTCCCACCCAACTACCTCATCACTCTCTTCCATTTGTCTGCCCATCTGGACTCAGCTGATAGGTGGGACTTGCAAGGTGTGGATCTTCCATCTCCCGCATCCACCCCCGTCATCCATCAAGTGGCTCTCAATAAGCTAATAGCCCTAATGTGTGAAAATTGATTTCTGGGGTGAACACAAAGGGCCAATGATTTACATTCTATTTCCTATTGATGAGACTCAATTGATTTCAACAAGTACTAAAATATTTACAAGGATGGCAGGGGAGAGAGGGCAGGCGGGTGTCAGGGAGGGGAATCTCACAGGGGCATTTAAATAACAGCCAGGCAACTCGATCCTCTCTGAATAATGTAAATTGTAGGGAAACAGTCAAAGCCAAGGAAACCCTGACAATGTTTAAGGCGATGGCTCTTCCAGTGTAATGACAGTAGGAACAAAGTATTCTGGGACTTGTTGAGTTGAGGGAAGTACTTCTGGGGTGCACTAGCTGAGAGTGCTAGCATGCTGTAGTGGTTAAGAGTGGCAGACTCTAATCTGGGGAATCAGGTTTGATTTCCCGCTCTTTTGCATGAAGCCTGTTGAGTGACCTTGGCCTAGTTAAGGTTCTGTTGGAACTCTCTCAGCCCCACTCATCTCACAAATTGTGTTACGGGGAGGAGAAAGGAAGGTGATTGTACGACACTTGAGGCTCATTAAGGTAGAGGAAAGTGGGGTATGAAAACCAGCTCCTCTTCTTTTTCTAAAAACTGAAGGGAAGCAGCAGCATTTTGAAGACTGGTTGTCATAAGAGTTGCACACCACTAAGCTGACACACCCCCACCCTCATCTACATGTTGGTTTCCTGTAGTATTGTTTTAGTTTGCAGTGTTACATGGGGTAAATGTTACATGGTGTAGAAGAAGCATCATGTAGGAGAGACACAGAAAGGAAAACAATGATGCAGGAAATGAGCAGAACAGCGAAAGCCTCCAACACTTGACTTTGAAATACCGAACAAACCTTGAGAAGGTGAAAAACAAGGTTTGATTTGTACTGCTTTGCAAGTGGGTTAGAGATTTCAGCCTACTCTGGAAGGATTTCATTAAATGGGAAACTGTTAATTATAACCAGCAATTCTTTTTTTTTTTAATTTTGTATTGGTATAATTGGACCGGATTCTTACAAACATGTTACATAGTTTACATTTTGTCCGAATTGTACCTTTCCCCCCTTTTCCCCCTCCCTCCCTTGGGATTTTCTTTCTTCATTTCTTAAGTAAGCAGCAGCAAGTTCATCCTTTATAGCCTCTTCTCCCATCTGTCTTCTGCGACTATAATTTCTCTTATCCAATCTGTAAATTCAGTCTATATCTTTGTCATTTCGATCTGTCTTTCTTGCCATCATTGGTTTCGAGACATTATTTCAAAAATTTCTAACTGTACTTGTTCCCACACATACTCTAACCATTTTTGTATTGTCTTTCCATCCCAGAGCAATTACTGCATGAACAGCTCTTATCATAATTTTATACCATAATCTTCTTTTTTGTTCTATTCTACTATTTTCCAGTATACCCATGAACAATAATTCTTTATTTACTGCTATTTTAACTTTCACTAATTTCTCTATATACAGTATTCCCTGGTTCCATAATTGTTTTACATCCTTACATTCTAGCATAACCAGCAATTCTTGGTTGAAGCCAGAGGTGGGATCCAGCAGGTTCTCACCAGTTCCCGAGAGTGGGTTACTAATTATTTGTGTGTGCCGAGAGGGGGTTACTAATTGGGTCTGCTTTTCTGTTAGAAATTCCATTAGGTCCAAAAATCATAAAATCCTGCTGTTTCCTATGTGGCAGTTAGCGAAAGTAGAAAACGGGATAATTCTCCCTGTTGGGCTGTTTTAAAAACATGTTTTAGAAATATGGCAAAGTTCTTTGTTTAAGGAAAGTATCCTTCTTTTGATTTCTAGAAACAAAATTAAGTATTTGAAAGTATTAAGTATTTGACAGGCAGGCAATTAGAGGAGATGCAGTTGTTTCTGTTGGCAGTAGACAATAGGACTTGCTATAATGAGTTTAAATTATGGACAGAAAGATACCAGCTGGAAATTAGGAACTTTTTTTTTTACAGTAAGAGTTTTTTACAGTAACAGAGAAATTATTAATGCCCTGCCCCTGGAATGCCCAGCCACGCCCCCATCGTGTCCCGCCCAGCCCCATTGGCGTTATGCCACTGTTTGAATCCCACCACCATGGGAACCTGTTTTGGATCCCACCACTGGTTGAAGCCCTTTGTGTTTGTGCCTGGTTTCTCAAGTTGGCTGTTTCAATGTTAGGGAATCTGATTTGTATGAAGATGGCCCCAGATTCATTTCCCAACAGCTACAGTAAAAAGGATCACGACAAGGTGAAACGCCTCTATCTGAGACCTCGAAGAGCTGCTGCCGCCAATCAGAGTAAACAGCACAGATGCTGACAACCAATATTCTGAATCAGTATAAGGCAGTTTCTTGTGTTCATGTGTCCCACAAAAGGGGATGGGTCTAGGAGTTCCACTCTACCTTCCCCTACAGTTCCCATGAATGTAACACAGTCAGGGAAGTTATCAGCTACCCTGTCAGAGCCTTTAAACAGCACATAGTTCAGGCCTTCCTTGCCTTCAGTGAGCTAAATTTTTTGACGAGAATTTGTTCCCCAAGGCTACCTGGCCAGTCCTAACTTTATAATGTATCTCTCCAGTAAATGATACCCACTTCATTTACATTTGTGGAGGGATATCAGAGTCAAATGCAGCATTAAAAAATGGTCTCTGCGGTGATTTTAACTGCTCTTGTAGAGAAAGTGGGACTCAGGGTCATTGAATGGCCTTGATATATTCTTCCTAACTGCATGTGAGCCATTTATTTATTAACAGCTCTTATGCAGCTGAAAAAGCTTAAATCAGATAAGCCCTGATTTGAATGGCTCGTAAACCCAATTTCATCATCAGACCTTAGAAGCCAAGCAGGGTCAGGCCTGATTTGTATTTGGATGGGAGACCACCAATGAAATCAGCGGCTGCTACACGGAGGCTAGCCAATGCCATGACAAACCACTTGTGAACCGCCTATAGCCTGGAAAATTGTACAGGGTTGCCGTATGTTGGCTACATTTCGACGGCAAAGAGAGGCATGCGCAGGACCAATCATATGGGTGTTTCCAATGGAATCAATATGCTGAACAGCACTGATTCCATCAGAAGGACCCATTTTCTTATCCCTTGATTAGTGGCTGGATCATTTAAATTCTCCTTCAGCTGCATGGAAGCTGTTCATAAGGCCTCGTGGGGCTGGGAGAATATATTAAGTGCAATTGCCTCAACCCTGAGTCCCACTCTTTACAACAGAGGAGTTAAAATCAAGTCAGAGACAAACATATCATTCTGCCTGTGCCTTTATTTGTGATTTAAATGATCTCTGGTACACAATGGATCAGCCCATAGATTAGTATCTCTTACCCAAATGAGAAAACATCGAAAGGGCAGCTGAGGGAGGTGCCATTTCCCTTTGCTATTTTTGTTTACCATAGAGATCTGGAAACAGATCTGGAGAAGAAGCTTCCACTTATTAAAAAAAACCTGTTCATTGTTCCAAGCTGGGCAAGATATTAACTACTGAAAGCTTCATTTGGCCTCCAATGTTTTCTACACACACTTACACACAGAGATACCTCTGTTAACATTCATAATAAATGGCCATCCATGTTCCTCAGCCTAAAAGTATCCATATTTTTTCTGAGCATTCCTAGATAATGCTCAGAAATGCTCACTGGACACTTATCGAACAGAATATTCACAAAACATACATCTGTACACACAGAGAGAGTCATCTGTTCCTTCTTCATTGGTTTTTCCCTTTCCCAAACCAGAAACTTTACTTTTCTGAAGATCAGGGCAGTAATCTGCCACAGGGGTTGACTTTTAAAAAATAGGATAGACTCGAACACTGGTACATCTTTTCTACATTTTACTCTTCACAATCCTCCCCAGTATCAGTTCCTCCAGAGACGGATGTAATTTTTGCAGCCTCCTGACATGGTGGGCAAAGAAAATGACAGTTCCCACCAATCCCATCAACCCAGCAAGTACTAAGCAACAGCAATAGTTATCAGCCAGCTATCCTATGTGATGGTAAATGATGCCAACTCCACAGACACAAATACACTTGAAACTCTGTTCACAGAAAATCTCACCAGTTACCACTATAACCACAGCCAAAGCATGACTCAAAAAAACAAACAAACCACAAGGTAGACACGAGGTAGATTTGATTTTCGAATGTGTCACGTGGACACAGAAGCATTAATATATCAGATGGATGCTGATAGAGTTCACAATAGCCGCTGCTATTGGGGATGTGCCTTTGCTGCCTCCTCTTTGGTGTGGTGGAATTGACACTGGCAACAGTCACTTCAGTAGCTCCCAACGGCTGCCAAGCCATCTCTTCATCCACCCATCTTTCCATATGGTTACTGTCCATGAGAAGGAACCCAAGGAATGGTTTGCTTCCTCCCTGAAGTTCTCCCCCTCCTCTTTGGTTCAGTGGCTATCAAAGGCTGACATTTGTTTCTCTTCTTTTGGCAGCTAAACTGGGTAGCAGGCAGTTTGCACATTCCTTTACTATGATGTTAAGGCATAAGCTGGCTCCTAAATCTTGGTCGTTTTCAGAGACTGGTAGGGATTTGTCAAAATTTGCCCATTTATTGTTTCCTACAATGCTTCTCCATTCATTCCATATGGAAAGTCAATATCCATGGGCAGACATTTGCATGCAGATTCGTTCCCTTACAAGCAATGAATGCTTGTGTAAAAAATCCATGCCCCTACTTGAATGTACCTGAAATGATGAAATGTGTTGATTTTCTAGAGAAATGTAGGTTGCAATGACTTATGTACTCATCATAATTATGGTACCTACATATGACATGTAGTCAGTGATGGGATTCAAATAATTTAACAACCAGTTCTGGTGGTGTGATTCACATAATTTAACAACTGGTTGTTTACAAGCACCATTTTAACAACCAGCTCTGCCGAACTGGGGCGAACTGGCTGAATCCCACCACTTCATATAGTGTGAGTAAAGTACAGTCAAGTCACAACTGAGCAGCAGTGGCGTAGGAGGTTAAGAGCTCATGTATCTAATCTGGAGGAACCGGGTTTGATTCTCCGCTCTGCCACCTGAGCTGTGGAGGCTTATCTGGGGAATCCAGATTAGCCTGTAAACTCCCACACATGCCAGCTTCTGTCACAGCTTCATTGGAACTCTCTCAGCCCCACCTACTGTAAGGAATTACAAAGAGCAGAAATAAAAGGCTTTTGGATATAAGACCGTTTATTCAGACATCTTAGAAAGCACCAATAATAATAAATAATACGCGACATGACAGGAATGAGGGCCTCCCCGCCTAAACTACGGGTTGTGGTTATAATCGCACTCAATCTTCCCTTCCCCTCCCTGGGCCATATCCAGGCCCATCTCATGGGAACGGAATGCTCATCTTGGTCAACGCAAGATAAGCTGTCCACCAAGGTTGTTGCCGCCGATTCTGGCCCGCCGCCCGGCTGGAGGCATTCCGTCAAGGCCAGCTGGCTGGGAGAGAACCAGGCAGACCCGCCATCCTTACACCTACCCTCAGGGTGTTTGTTGTGGAGGGGGGAAGGGCAAGAAGATTGTAAGCCCCTTTGAGTCTCCTACAGGAGAGAAAGGGGGACATACATCCAAACTCTTCTTCTTCTGGCCACCCAATAGGGTTTTCCAGGCAAGGGACTAACAATGGTATTTTGGCATTGCCTTCCCCTGCATAGCAAACCTGGTATTCCTTGGCTGTCTCCCATCTGAATACTAACCAGGGCTGAGCCTGCTTAGCTTCTGGGATCTGATGAGATCAAGCTAGCCTACTCCATCCACGTCAGGGTAGATGACATTTTAATTTGCTGGATAATATGTATAGAGGAAAGAGGAAGCAGGGACTGATGGGATCCTTATCTCCCCAACATGTATTTCCTGAATATGGACACAAACCCTATGCACAAGCTACAGGCATTCAGGTTTCATTGTCAAGATTGGGGATGTTTCCAAACATTTGGATGAAAACTATTTGCATAGGCCTACATGAGGCAAATTTCTACAAGAGGGGTATGTGATAGCCAACACACACACACAACAGTAATCTGGAGTGAGGGTGGATAAGATTCCATGAATCTTAGCAAACAGAATTTTGTTTTATCCCCAAAACTGCTTAAAAAAACCCCTTTCAGCTCAGCACAATTCAGAGCTGGACCAATGGGTCACTCTTTCACGTTACCTCCCAAAAGGTTGCATAATTTTTTGAACTCAAAGTCAAGCATGCCCCACCCTTGAATACGTCTATGTGTCTCTCATTGTTCCCGGTTTGCATTTTCTTTGGACAGGTAATATGACTGAAGTTTTTCATCAGGACTCACTGAGGCATGACAAACATTACCCATCCCCAATTGAGGATGACTAGAAGGATGCCAAGAGCAAAGTGTGCCAAGATGGGCAGCCTTCTCAGTGGCTTGCTACTACAGTTCCAGCATTTCTTACTCAGTGGCTTACAACTACAGTTCCAGCATTTCTAAATCTGGCATTTGTGGACTCTGAACCAGACAGTGATTCTGGGACTTCATTAGCAACAGGTGGATCCCAGTACAAAGAAGGCACTAATATGTATGTGAATTAAGACTCCACAGATATTAAGGAGAGTATGAACTGAAAGGCCATGTTGCTGTTCCCAAGTTCATGTGGACTTCATGGTCTGGCGTTCCAAGGCACTGGCAGATGTCACCATCTCTCATCGTAACCCGGGTATCGCCATTGCTGTTCTTGGTACTTGTTGATCTTTCTGAGACCTGCACCAGCTCATCCCCTTCATTCATCCTCCACCTCCACCTCATGCCCCAATCTCTGCTTCCCATCTTCTTTGCCTCCGTAAAGTTCTCGTTTGCCAGACTAAAAGGTCAGGTCTTGTCAAACTAAAAGCTCTGGAAATAATTCTTGGCAACTACGGCACTGAGAAGTAAGTAGCTGCCCCTGAATTTTTCTTCCCTACTTCCAGAAAGTCCAGTTTACACAATCTCAAAGATGCTTCCTGGAAGATTCTGAACACATGCAGAGATGGCGGTGAAACAATGCGACCATTTGTCAAGGTGTTGTATTTCAACGTAATACGCCCCATAATTTATTTATGAACTAAGGGCCAAATGTAAGTTTCACATGAAAAATGGGTACAGTCTAGCAGGAAGTGATTGAAACCTTGATAAAATAAGGAGAATCTATGAGATGGTGTAGGGTTTTCAGAGTGCCAGGCAGTAGTGGGATTCAAATAATTTAACAACCGGTTCCAATGGTGGGATTCAAATAATTTAACAACCGGTTCTGCTGAAGTGGTGAGAACCGGCTGTATCCCACCCCTGGTGCCAGTCCTGGACCAGAGGATCCTACATTTGAATCCCAAAATCACATTGATAGAAGTAAATACTAGTTTCTGTGACATCATTTGTTTCAACAAAATGAACATATGCATCAGTCCTTTGGTCTGTTAGTCTCTGCCTAGTCCACTCTTATACAGCCTGTTCAAGATCTCATGCTGAGGTCTTTTGCATCACCTATTTCCTTCTCCTTTTCATCAGAGATGTCAGGAACTGAACCTGGGACCTTCTGAGTCCAAAGCAGACACTCTACCGCTGAGCCACAGTTCCTCTACTCCTGCACCTGTGTGGCAGAGACTTATCTGGTGAACCAGATGTGTTTCCGCACTCCTACATTCCTGCTGGGTGACCTTGGGCTAGTCATAGTTCTTCCGGACTCTCTCAGCCCCACCTACCTCACAAGGTGTTGGCTGTGGGAAGAGGAAGGGAAAGGAGCTTGTAAGCCACCTTGAGTCTCCTTACAGGAGAGAAAGGTGGGATATAAATCCAAACTCCTCCTCCTCCTCCTTCCCCTGCTGAGTCATCTTTTGTGCCCCAAGGCTAGCCAAGGCCAGGCTCCTCCCTGAAATATCAAGGATTTTCCAAACTGGAGCTGACATTCCTTAAGGGGGGTGATTTCTGTAGTTGGGAGGTCCCTTGTAGTTCCAGGAAAACTGCCAGAACCACTGCTGCTGTGGGGGGTTGGATGAGCAGGTGGGTGGCTGAGAAAGTGATGGGAGTCGGAAAGAGAGAGAGAGTGACATGCATGGCAGACTCTGAGTCCCCTTCCGCACATGCAGAATAATGCACTTTCAATCCACTTTCAATGCACTTTGCAGCTGGATTTTACTGTGCGGAATAGCAAAATCCACTTGCAAACAATTGTGAAAGTGGATTGAAAGTGCATTATTCCGCATGTGCAGAAGGGGCAGAGAGAGATGGTAAGAAAAGGGGTGGCAGAAAGGAGAAAGACTGGGAGACTGAGAAAAGTAGGGAAGGCGGGGAGAAAGCAAAGATTAAGGAAATGGGATAACTGATCCCACAAGTCTCTTGGCAATGTGTAATATGTAGTCAACACATTACCTCACATGAACTATAGTTTGGATATAGAGACAAGTGCCACATTGCATCTGCGGTTTAGGTTTGTAGAGTGGCTTTTTTTTGTGCTGGAGAGGGCACACCCGGAATGAATCTGGGCCAAATTTGGCAAGCATCTTCCAGACATCTAGCAAATTCCAGACAGCACCTGCCGATTGCGTGAACTGGGCTTCAGCTGATGTCTCAACAGAGTCAACACTAACAAGGAAACGAGCGGAAGAGCTAATTGGAACACTGAGATCTGCGTGTTCACTCTCTGCTCTGCAACGGACTCTTCCAGTCAATGGGCCTCTGACAGCGTTCAGAAAGATGTGCTCCCAGAGCTTTTCTTGGCAGTGCAAAGTAGTATTAATTATTGTAGCATTACCTCCCTCCCTCCCGAGCTGTGGTTTTGCAAGGCTTAATTAATGAATGCCTGCAAAGTGCTTTGATCTCTTAAGTTGGACACAGCTATAAAAGCACAAAGTATGATAAGACAATAATGGCTGCGCATTTTATAAATAAATAAAGAAGGGGAAAAAACTTTGGTTTTAGAGCACGGGTGGACTGGCTTGCCTACCCCACTCCCTCCCATCTTGCAAATATAGCAGAGAGAGAGAGAGAGAGAGAGAGACGGGCTCTCCATCCCCACCAGCCCAATTGACACACACCTGATTAAAGGTTCCACTTACTTCCAAATGGTTAGAGCCAGGGCTTGGAGCCATTCATAAAACTCATATTGAAGGATTGGCTTTCACAAACTTTGTCTTAATGATTGTGTGCTCTATTGATCGCTGGGGGAAACTATAAAAATTGACACCAGAATAAACTTTGAAGGACTGCTCTCACTCAGCAGAACTGGGATCAATTGGAATCGACCCGGATAGTAAGCAAAAGCTGATGGGGGGGGCGGGGGGTGGACGGAGAAAAAGCCTGTCTCCATTAACTGCTCCATCCTCCCGGCTAGTCATTTCTTTATTCTCGCTATGAGCTCATAACTTCTCAGATTATCAACTGTATTTTTTTCAGTGGAGAACCAAATGCATAAGCCACTTGGGGGGCAGGAGGGGGGTTGCACAGAAACCCTCAGAGAAATGTTTGCTAGCTTCATAACACCTTTGTCAACATTCCTGAAATGAAGAAAAAGAGCTGGGTTTTGTGCCCTGCTCCTCTCTGGCTTAAAACCACACCCCCTTCTTCTCTTCCCACAACAGGAACTTTGTGAGATGGGTGAAGCTGAGAGAATCCTGAGAGAACTGTGACCAGTAGATTTCATGTCAACCAGCAGATTTCATGTAGAGGAATGGCGAATCAAACACGGTTCTCCATGTTAGAGTCCACCGCTGTTAACCTCTGCACCCAAGCAAGAATCTCTGAACTCATCAGAAAATTATAGATCCCTGTGACTCAATGGACGTCCATGGACTTTTTGCATGGAGATGGCCCCAATTCAATTCCCAGCAGTTAAAGAAGCAGGTGTAGAGAAAGACCTTTCCATCCCTGAGATTCTGAACAACTCTTGCCAGTAAGAACAAATGATACTAGTCAAGAAAGACCTGAGGCAGCCCCAACATTTCACTCCCTTCCACACATGCAGAATAATGCACTTTCAACCCACTTTCAAAGCACTTCGCAGTTGGATTTTACTGTGCGGAATAGCGAAACCCGCTTGCAAACAATTGTGAAAGTGGATTGAAAGTGGATTGAAAATTATTCTGCGTGTGCGGAAGGGGCCTAAGTTAATAACAAACAACCTTTTATTGTGTCCTTCACTTTTTTTAGCTGCTTCTCAGAGAGCAGAAGCTTCCCTGTTCATTTTAAAAAAAACTGCTTTTGATAAAATTCAGAGATAACACTGATCACCATTTTATCACCTTTTCCTTTTCACAACTGCACATGAGCGTGGTGAAGTCCTCTGCAGGATTTAACAGGATGCAAAAGACCAAGAAGCAATCATCTGCCCTGAATCGTTGTGATAGGGTAGGGAAGAAATCAAAATGCAACAAAGCTGTTCCGAGAAAGTGATCTCTCTGCTTTGGGATTCTCAGAGGAATGTCAAATTTAACTGTAGATACTCAGCCTGAGACACATAATTGCTAGTGATCACAGAGAAAGTGTGTTGGGATGCAATGTTTTATTACATTTCTCAGTGAGGTACATTAGAGTGGATCTTTTTGAATGAATTCCACTGACATTTGCACAGCTGTTGAAGAGGAGGGGTGTTCTAGGATATGGGAATGAAGATCAATCTTCTTCCTGGGAAGAGTTAGAGATACCATCATCACTAACATACCTGGGATTATGATCTGGTCCCTTCCCACTGCACCTCATTTCATCCCAGTAATTTATCTGACAAACTGTTCATATTGTAACCCTTTAGGGACAAGACTGAAAGGCATTTGGAAAAATCTGTTGTAAGCTGCTTGGAGACCAAGGGACAGAACAGGATATATGTCTAATAAATATGCTGGAGAAATAGACTCCAATAGGCTCAACCCAATAACCAATTAATCATGGCCAATGCTAGGCATTTTCCATGGCCAGACCAAAGTTATGGGTAATCATAACTAATTTAAGACTTGAGATGAGGTTTTCTAGTCCCCTGTGCCTGTTTCCAGTTGCTGGAATTGTGAGCTACAACCAGGACCCTAAGACTGGAGCAGTGGCGTAGTGCCCAGGGGGAAGGGGGCAGGTGTCTTGCACTGGGCGTGTGGTAGAATTAGAGAGGAGCATGGAGCATTTTAGGGGTGTTCCAAGAATGTCCTAGAGGCAGAGTGGGAAGTTGAGATTAAGAGGACATGGCTTAGAGGTGCTGGGGCACTTGCCCCGAGCACAGAACTACAGGCAGAAGCGCATAAAAAAAACACCAAAAATGCCAAAAAAAAAAATCAGACGGATCCGAATTTTTCGGGTCTACCTGAATATTCAGGTATATCTGAATATGTTATTTGTCATATTCGGGCATACAGATAATTTTATGCCTGAATAAATTCGAATTTGAATTTTACCGAATTTCTAGGATGTTGACCAAGCCTACAGGTAACATGGAAGGGGGGGAAAGCACATGAGTGGAATGAACTGAAAGTTGTGCTGTGCTGTGCTGAATGAGAACCAAATTCCAGATTTTTATTACAGAAATTCTCCCAGGTAAACCAGAATCCAGGAGGACTGAACAAATCATCAGAACCATAACAAGAACAGATTTGTTCACCCCTAGTATTTCCTGCGAATATGAACATGGGCCCAAGGCAGGTAGTGTGCAGTGGACTATGAAGTGCTAAATGGACATACACACACCGCACCGGCTCATGAAGTAAGCAGCAAGAAGCCTTGGTGTTAAACAAACTTGAAAATGCTTTCAAACATCATTATTTAAATGTACATAGGCTGAGTAAAAGCAGGCACAGTTGCTGATGCAGATGAATAAAATCCAACAGCTGAAGCTGTGTAAAAGGGCCAGACGGAGATTTATAGGGGCTGAAACACTAATTTGGCAAAAGTGATTCCATTGGCATTGAACAGCTCATGTGCTGTGGACAGAGAAATATTAGGAGGGCGGCAGTCTTTGTTATGTTAAGTGGTGAGAAGATGGAGCTTTGCATTCTTCACCTGTCCACAGTGAGAGTATCTATATAATTAATTTAGAGCATGGTTCCATGCTGTGGACCAAAAAAATCTTACAAAGATCACCCAGGAATTTGGCGGAAGGGGGCAGACAGAGGCCGAGTGCTAAAGGGGACAAGTGGGGGGTCACATGTCCCCGGGCATATGCCAGCTGGTCACATGAATTGCCTCCCACACACTGGGCCTGCCCCACCAGGCTGCTCCTTTGGCCAGTGGAGCCTCTACTGGCCGATGGAGCAGCCTGGTGGGGTGGGGCTGAGGGGTGCCCTGCAGTGGCCCAGTCAGGCTAAGGTAAGTGGGACACGGGGGGCAGCCGGAGCAGGTATTGCCCCAGGTGCCTTCCCCCCCCCCATGCCTCTGGGGGCAGATGCTTTTACAAATCTAGAGGAACCCTCAGTTTTCATAAAAATCAAATAAATGAAAAATGGAGGTGGACCTTAAGTAGGGTTTCCAACCACCAGGGCAGCAGTTCCCCTGGAATTACAATGGCCGCTTTGAAGTACAGACTCTATGGCAGTGGTTCTCAACCTGGGGGTCACGACCCCTTTGGGTTGTTCGACCCTTTCACAGGGATCGCCTAAGACTCTCTGCATCAGTGTTCTCCATCTGTAAAATGGATGAATGTTAGGGTTGGGGGTCACCACAACATGAGGAACTGTATGAAAGGGTCGCGGCATTAGGAAGGTTGAGAACCACTGCTCTATGGCAACACATCCATGCTAAGATTCCTCATCTCTCCATACAACATCATCCCTACATTTTGCCCCCCACATTTTGCCCCAAGTCTCCAGGAATTCCCCAACCTGGAGTCGCTGTACACAGCAAATTCTGTATTGTGGCAAACTGGGAAAAGCCAAATCCATACTTTACTATAGAATTGTATCAGATGATTAAAAGGTGAGGGAAGCTCAATTGCTCGTTCTGCAGTGCCCACACTCCATTCCCTCAATCAGACTGCTGCCAGGAGGTAAGGGAGGCTCAACTGCCCAGCAGAGGTGGCTTGTTCTGCAGGGCACAGGCTCCATTCCTTCAATTAGGATGCTGCCAGGAGGCAAGGGAAGCTCAGTTTCCCAGCAGAGATGGCTCATTCTGCCACACTTTTGTCCCATTATCTCAATTAGGCTGCTGCTAGGAGGCAAGAGAGGCTGAGTTGCCCAGCAAAGATGGTTTGTTCTGCAACACGCTTGCTCCACCCCCCCCACCCCCGCCCCACACACAGTTAACCTGCAGGTAGGAGGGGGAGGGGGGAAAGAAGGAGACCTTCAGAGTGGAGTTGCAGCCTTTGGTAAGGCAGAAGCTGCAGTTGTTAATCGGGCAAGACTGTGGCAAACTAAGGGGAGGGAGAGCTAAAGGTTCCTGAGGAGATGTTCAAAGATGTCACGTTCTATGCAGTGGGCAATATAACCCCCAAGTAATCTTCCTCGGCAGCTTTTTTAAAGACGTCTCCAGGATGTCTCATTTTGGGTGTGGCAAAGTAAAATTAAAAAGTTGTCTCTTTTTAAGACGTTCCCCCTGACATCTTATTTGCGCTGTGCCTTTTGCTGTAATTTTGTAAGTGCAAGTTTTGGAAAAGAAAGTCAAAGCACGGTTCGAAAAGTCATAAACTGCTGAAACGATATCGCAAAACTTATAGAAGAAGAGAAAAAACGGATCGTACAATGCTACCTTTTGAGCTCTCGATTACCCTTTGTGGGGTTGCTTAGCAACCCTGAGACAGTACTAATGGCAGGAACTTAGGGGAAGGATGAGACAGGAGTCATCATAAAGGAGGCAGTGGTAGAAGAAAAGGAGGATGGAAGTGGCAGCAATTGAGGGGGAGGAAGAGGAAGAAGGTAAGGGAGGGAGGAGGCAGATGACGCGCCAGTGGAGTTGGAATTCTCGCCTCCTTGGGAGTTTCTCGTAGGTCCTCTTCTTGTTCAACAGAATCCCAGAAATAACAGGTTTGGAGATGACTCTTGGGCTACAAAAAGTACACCCCACAGTTTCATAGAGAGCACAGAAACTAGTCAGGCATATTAAAAATCCAATAGGAAAACCATTTGAATTAGTTCTGCAGATGGCAAAATGTAAGTAAAGATTTTTTTAAAAGCTACAAAGACTATGAAGTTCTCAGTTCTCAGCTGCATAGATCTGAACACATCAGCATAAAACTATGTTCTTAAAAGAACAATTAATTATATGCAAACAAAACAATGATGGAAAGATGCATCATCACTTGAGAGTTTTTTCTCACCAAAACACAACAGATCTGCTGTAGACATGCTCGCTCAAAGGTTGTGAAACAAAATGACAGCTCACCAACAGATATTTGCATCATAACCTAATTTTACTCCACCCCAAACAATGCCCAGAGAGTCACGTGGAGCCAGGTGCAATGCAGATAGTTGAACCAGCAACATTATCAGAAGCAGAAGCATTCTGCATCAGAGATGTACCTGAGGCTCAGACACTTTAGAAGGAAAAAGCTACATCTGTGCTTTTGGGAAGTCAGCTGATAATGATACAAATGTTTATCTTACCAAACACCAACTTAAAGAAAAGACGGGACCTCCCTCCTGCCCCTGATATACACAGACTTCAGTTGCCAGTGATAATGGATGCTTTGTGAGCTAAAGCCCCAGCAGTTAAAAGGAACATTTATTATCAATCTGTCACACATCAGCAAATTTATGATCTCATCTAGATCTGAAATATCAATGCACGGAGAACAAAAAGCAGAGAGTTGTTCTTCCAAACACACACAGACACACAGACAGTCAGAGAGTGTGAGAGAAGTGCCCTTTAGGGGTAAGGGGAATGCATTCACATACACAAGAACGCACACACAAAACTTGTGTTCAAAACAGCTATATCTACATATGAGACAACATTTAATCAGGCATTCCAATGATGATGGGTAGATAATAGGGGAAGAAATCATTTTAAAAACAGTTATTTAAATACTGCTTGTTTGCCTAGTGGGAAATCAGAGTGGCTTACAACATTATTTTCTCCTTCTTTACTTTAACCTCACCATAACAACAACACTTTGAGGCAGGTAACCCTGAGATAACCATGGATACTGAGCTTCCTTGTCTGAATGGGGAATTGACACAGTTTTCCCTAGCTCCAGTCTGACACTATAACCATTATACTGCACCAAGTATTAAAAACAATTGTTCAGGAATGTGCTAACGTTCTCTCCAGAATAAATTCAATGTCAGCACAGTATTCTACCCAGTGGGATTTTGGAGAAGTTAATTCCACCCCTACCCCTCACCCCCCAATTTAAAATCCTTTTTTTTTTTGCTGTGATTCATTGTGCCCTGAATCTGACTCCTGAATTCTCATGCAGAATTTTCTAAAATTAAGTTTGCTGCTGTTTTAGCTCCTTTGGTCTCCCCTTTTCCCTTATTTATGATGCTCAAGAAACAGTGAGAGAGGCCAAAGGAACCATAACTGATTTAAGGTTCTCAAGGGCACCATAAAAAATAGTCAGACATGGTAAAGGGCACCTCTGTACATCCCTAAATAGATGAATAATCATATCATGTCTTCTTTTTGATAATTTATGTGCACCAATAATGTTGGTGTAGGAGAATACAGCATGAATAAAGGAACTCAGAGCTCTGGCAAACTTCACCAAATTCTGCAGTTTTCTACCATTTTTTTCAAGGGTCAAAAGTTCCACTTCAGAGCAAGACCAGGTGATTCAAAACTATATGCATGAAAGCGTCCCTAGATGACATCAACCTAATATCCTGTTTGATCAAATCGTTGTTCATGAACTTCCATAGAATCAGTGAATTGATAGCTCTTATCCATTGGAAAAACAAAGTTTTATGTAGCGGTCTCCCATCACATGTTTATTTATTTTATTTATTTATTTATTAAGCTTTTATACCGCCCCATCCCCGAAGGGCTCTGGGCGGTGTACAGCATATAAAGGAACAATATAAAAACAGTTAAACATTTAAAAGCAGCGATAAAAGCACTACAAATCAGAGAACACTGTAGAACAAATAAACCCGTATGGTCAACATGTCAAAAGTGTAGTTACAAGAAACGATCAAGAGATGTTTGAATAAACAATTAACCAAGAACTGATGTACTCTATTGATTATATCTTTCTTAAATGTAAAGGAAAATAACCATTTGTCTCTGGGAGGGCTGTCTTTCAGGAGCATCACTGGTGGTACACTAAGGTATAATGCTGTTAAAATGTACTCAGTTTATTGTTGTTGCAACCCATACCTGGATATATCCATGATCAGGCCTTTGAATCTTGCTGTGAACTTTGCCTCCTATTAACATTTCCTTGTTCCTATTTTTGTAAAAAAAAATAAATAGTATCATTGCACATTTACATATGCGCAGCAACACACATGTACAGACACACAGATTTCCCAATAAATCACAAGGCAAAGGGTTATCCAAACTGTATTGTTGAAGGCTTTCACGGCCGGAATCACTGGGGTGCTGGGTGGTTTCCGGGCTGTATCTGAAGATGCCAGCCACAGATGTAGGCGAAATGTCAGGAGAGAATGCTGCTAAGACACGGCCATACAGCCCGGAAACCACCCAGCACCCCGGTTATCCAAACTGATTTTTTTCATCCTATGAAGTCAAATGATGCTGGGGGGGAAGTATTTGAAGGTTAGGGGAGGGGCAAATGTGTAGAGAGGAGTCATGGCTCATTCCCAAGAGGGCTTATTGCTAATACTGAACACAGAAGGTCCCAGATTCATTTCCAGTTCATTGATCTCAGGATCCCCCCACAAGATTTTGAAGAGTTACAGTAGACAAGTGTTACAGACTCCCTGACATACCACCCTTCTGAGTGCTCTTCTGAGTGCTGTTCCCAAATATGGCATCTGTCTCATGTTCTAGGACAATGGGCAAGGTCCCTGTATGGTATAATTTGTAGTTGACAGCTTGAAACAGTTGCTGCTTGAAGAACTGGTATGCTGAGTATCTCCCGGCCTAAGGTGTGGGCCTTGTGTCAGGGATGGAAATATATGTGGCCCTTTTGGTTGAGGAGACTGCAAATCTGGCTTTCCATGCAATAGAGAATACTGGCTAGATATAGAAATGGCCAAATCCACGTTCTCCAGCCCATGCATAATTTTATAACCCTTTATTTTGTGTGTGCTTGTGTGTGTGCATGTCCCAGTTGTTTTTTTTTTGTTCAATTTGAAAAGCCCCAGATTCTTCTGCCTTTCCTCATAGGGGGAGGTGCTCCAACCCTTTAATCATGCCCCGCCATTCCATGGGCCCCGATGGTGTCCATGACACTTGGAAGTATGCCCTGCTGGTTTGGTTCCTCCCCACTTCCAGACTCTGCTCTGAACCCAGATCTAATTTTGGGACATTTCCCCTGGTTCCATTTATGCACTGAACTGCATAAGGAGGTGACTTGTCAGGTGGTGACTTGTAAGCGAAGGAGGTTACTTGTCAGGTGCATGCAGAAAGAGAATACCTCTTTATGCACAGAGACCTAAATGGTAACCATATGCCAAAAGGTAGATTTTAGTTTTCAGTGGGGCTGAATCGGTTTCTATCAGTCGGCGCCTGTTTGACAACACAGAGAGCGCTCAGAGCCTTCTTGCGTCCCTGCTCTTGTTCTTCTGGCATGGAACTCTCGCCCTCCCCTTCCCTTCCCTCCAGACCTACTTCATAAACATTAGCTTTCAAGCAGCTCTCCCCCAGAGGACAGATCATAAACATCATGTTAAATATTTAGAGCTGGAAACCACCTCACTTCTCTGGATACATAAAAGCTGTCTTGGGAGGGTGCATTTTCCCTTCTTATTTTGATTTCCTGATCTTGCTCCATGACTGTCAAGTCTCTTTGCACAGCAGGTTGTTAAGCAGATAACAATTGTGGGTGTTGATGAAACCACTGGAGGGAAGAGAGAGGCTGCATGCTGTCTCCAAACATCTGTGGCGCCTGGGAATTTCGCCGACCACAGAGGGAAAAGATAGTTCAGTGTGGTGTAGTGGTTCAGAGCAATGGACTCAAATCTGGAGAACTGGATTCCCTGCTCTTCTAAATGAGCAGTGGACTCTGGTAAAGCTTGCTGCCTGACCTTGGACTAGTCACAGTTCTTTCAGAACTCTCTCAGCCCCAATTATCTCACTAGGTGTCTGTTGTGGGGAAGGCAATTGTAAGCTGCTTTGAGTCTCCTTAAAGGCAGAGAACAAGCAGGATATAGAAACCAACCATTCTTCTTTCTAACTCAAGTTCATGGATAGTTACACACAATGCACAAAAAGGAATCAGATCATTGGCCCATGTAGTCCAGTATTCTCCTGTCACTGGCATCTGTGGGAATCCCAGCAGGGGACTTTCCCAGTTCTGCTACTGAAAATGTTTTAACTGGAGACTGAATCTCACTGTTTCCTAACTCGACTGGTAACAAGCAACTTTTCAGTGTACAAAAGCAAAGAATGACTAGTCTTCACGACATAGACTTCCTGAGTTGTCAAAAATTGAACCTGAGACTTTCTGCATGCAAACTGTGTATCCAGCCTTTGAGCCTTTCCCTGTATCCATCGGGACAAATGAAGTGAAAGATCTTGCCCAGTATCTGACATCACTGAAATGGAGATGCTGGTACTTAGATCTAGGACCTTCTACACATCAAGCATGTGTGCTTCCATCGACCCACAGCCGCAGCTCTTGTATTCGATATGCAAAGCATGGAATCAACGAGTTGGAAGAGACCATGGGGGCCATCCAGTCCCACCCCCTGCCATGCAGGAACACCCAATCAAAGCACTCCCAACAGATGGCCATCCAACCTCTGATCAAAAATCTCCAAAGAATGGTATGAGCTCTGCCATTGAGCTACCAACAGCCAAAGTGACTGAGACATATCTTTTCCCAAGGGCTGGTTCACACATGCATGTTTATGACTTGGTGACTAACACAATGAGTGACAACTTACAGCATGAATAGGCAATCACAGATCTAATGCTCCTGGCAGAACTTTGATGTCTGCTCATGTAACCTCTAACACAATGCTTTTCACTAGCCAGTTCACACTTGCAGCTGACAGTCTTTGAGTACAGAGAGAGATCATGATGAAGAGGCATGTGTGAATCAGCCCAATTCACCCACAAAGCTCACTGGCAAATGCAAAGAGGCATGAACATCCAATTTCTGCAACATGGAAAACCTTGAGAGTCAAGAGAGATTTTGTACCCCAGTGTCCCAAATCATGCACGAGACAGTCATTTCTATGAACTTTGCGCACCTCTCAATTAATCTTTGCAACATAGATAGCTCAGTGATTCCCTCTGTGCCATAGGATTCACTGACTGGAAACACATGACTAGGAATTCATTAGGCTAGTGAATTTAAATCTTGTCACTTGTATCTTACCCTGTGACAGTCCCTCTCTAAAAAAAACAGGGAAATCACCACTGTCACTTGAGCCTAATTGTTTTACTATATTTTCCCCCCACAGGAGCAAACCATTTAGTCCAGCATTCACATTCCCAGAATAGTCAATAGTAGGGGTATGCATTTGGATTTTTCTGGTCCAACTATATATCTCAAAAATCCCCCCCCACCCCCCCCCCCCTCGTGCCCCCCCCCCCCCCCCCCCGCCACCCCCCCCCAAAGCCCCCTCCCCCCCCCCCCCACGCCCCCCCCCCCACACCATCCCCCCCCCCCCCCCCCCCCCCCACACCCACCCTCCCCCCCCCCCCCCCCCCCCCCCCCCCACCCCCCCCCCCCCCCACCCCCCCCCCCCCCCACCCCCCCCCCCCCCCACCCCCCCCCCCCCCCACCCCCCCCCCCCCCCACCCCCCCCCCCCCCCACCCCCCCCCCCCCCCACCCCCCCCCCCCCCCACCCCCCCCCCCCCCCACCCCCCCCCCCCCCCACCCCCCCCCCCCCCCACCCCCCCCCCCCCCCACCCCCCCCCCCCCCCACCCCCCCCCCCCCCCACCCCCCCCCCCCCCCACCCCCCCCCCCCCCCACCCCCCCCCCCCCCCACCCCCCCCCCCCCCCACCCCCCCCCCCCCCCACCCCCCCCCCCCCCCACCCCCCCCCCCCCCCACCCCCCCCCCCCCCCACCCCCCCCCCCCCCCACCCCCCCCCCCCCCCACCCCCCCCCCCCCCCACCCCCCCCCCCCCCCACCCCCCCCCCCCCCCACCCCCCCCCCCCCCCACCCCCCCCCCCCCCCACCCCCCCCCCCCCCCACCCCCCCCCCCCCCCACCCCCCCCCCCCCCCACCCCCCCCCCCCCCCACCCCCCCCCCCCCCCACCCCCCCCCCCCCCCACCCCCCCCCCCCCCCACCCCCCCCCCCCCCCACCCCCCCCCCCCCCCACCCCCCCCCCCCCCCACCCCCCCCCCCCCCCACCCCCCCCCCCCCCCACCCCCCCCCCCCCCCACCCCCCCCCCCCCCCACCCCCCCCCCCCCCCACCCCCCCCCCCCCCCACCCCCCCCCCCCCCCACCCCCCCCCCCCCCCACCCCCCCCCCCCCCCACCCCCCCCCCCCCCCACCCCCCCCCCCCCCCACCCCCCCCCCCCCCCACCCCCCCCCCCCCCCACCCCCCCCCCCCCCCACCCCCCCCCCCCCCCACCCCCCCCCCCCCCCACCCCCCCCCCCCCCCACCCCCCCCCCCCCCCACCCCCCCCCCCCCCCACCCCCCCCCCCCCCCACCCCCCCCCCCCCCCACCCCCCCCCCCCCCCACCCCCCCCCCCCCCCACCCCCCCCCCCCCCCACCCCCCCCCCCCCCCACCCCCCCCCCCCCCCACCCCCCCCCCCCCCCACCCCCCCCCCCCCCCACCCCCCCCCCCCCCCACCCCCCCCCCCCCCCACCCCCCCCCCCCCCCACCCCCCCCCCCCCCCACCCCCCCCCCCCCCCACCCCCCCCCCCCCCCACCCCCCCCCCCCCCCACCCCCCCCCCCCCCCACCCCCCCCCCCCCCCACCCCCCCCCCCCCCCACCCCCCCCCCCCCCCACCCCCCCCCCCCCCCACCCCCCCCCCCCCCCACCCCCCCCCCCCCCCACCCCCCCCCCCCCCCACCCCCCCCCCCCCCCACCCCCCCCCCCCCCCACCCCCCCCCCCCCCCACCCCCCCCCCCCCCCACCCCCCCCCCCCCCCACCCCCCCCCCCCCCCACCCCCCCCCCCCCCCACCCCCCCCCCCCCCCACCCCCCCCCCCCCCCACCCCCCCCCCCCCCCACCCCCCCCCCCCCCCACCCCCCCCCCCCCCCACCCCCCCCCCCCCCCACCCCCCCCCCCCCCCACCCCCCCCCCCCCCCACCCCCCCCCCCCCCCACCCCCCCCCCCCCCCACCCCCCCCCCCCCCCACCCCCCCCCCCCCCCACCCCCCCCCCCCCCCACCCCCCCCCCCCCCCACCCCCCCCCCCCCCCACCCCCCCCCCCCCCCACCCCCCCCCCCCCCCACCCCCCCCCCCCCCCACCCCCCCCCCCCCCCACCCCCCCCCCCCCCCACCCCCCCCCCCCCCCACCCCCCCCCCCCCCCACCCCCCCCCCCCCCCACCCCCCCCCCCCCCCACCCCCCCCCCCCCCCACCCCCCCCCCCCCCCACCCCCCCCCCCCCCCACCCCCCCCCCCCCCCACCCCCCCCCCCCCCCACCCCCCCCCCCCCCCACCCCCCCCCCCCCCCACCCCCCCCCCCCCCCACCCCCCCCCCCCCCCACCCCCCCCCCCCCCCACCCCCCCCCCCCCCCACCCCCCCCCCCCCCCACCCCCCCCCCCCCCCACCCCCCCCCCCCCCCACCCCCCCCCCCCCCCACCCCCCCCCCCCCCCACCCCCCCCCCCCCCCACCCCCCCCCCCCCCCACCCCCCCCCCCCCCCACCCCCCCCCCCCCCCACCCCCCCCCCCCCCCACCCCCCCCCCCCCCCACCCCCCCCCCCCCCCACCCCCCCCCCCCCCCACCCCCCCCCCCCCCCACCCCCCCCCCCCCCCACCCCCCCCCCCCCCCACCCCCCCCCCCCCCCACCCCCCCCCCCCCCCACCCCCCCCCCCCCCCACCCCCCCCCCCCCCCACCCCCCCCCCCCCCCACCCCCCCCCCCCCCCACCCCCCCCCCCCCCCACCCCCCCCCCCCCCCACCCCCCCCCCCCCCCACCCCCCCCCCCCCCCACCCCCCCCCCCCCCCACCCCCCCCCCCCCCCACCCCCCCCCCCCCCCACCCCCCCCCCCCCCCACCCCCCCCCCCCCCCACCCCCCCCCCCCCCCACCCCCCCCCCCCCCCACCCCCCCCCCCCCCCACCCCCCCCCCCCCCCACCCCCCCCCCCCCCCACCCCCCCCCCCCCCCACCCCCCCCCCCCCCCACCCCCCCCCCCCCCCACCCCCCCCCCCCCCCACCCCCCCCCCCCCCCACCCCCCCCCCCCCCCACCCCCCCCCCCCCCCACCCCCCCCCCCCCCCACCCCCCCCCCCCCCCACCCCCCCCCCCCCCCACCCCCCCCCCCCCCCACCCCCCCCCCCCCCCACCCCCCCCCCCCCCCACCCCCCCCCCCCCCCACCCCCCCCCCCCCCCACCCCCCCCCCCCCCCACCCCCCCCCCCCCCCACCCCCCCCCCCCCCCACCCCCCCCCCCCCCCACCCCCCCCCCCCCCCACCCCCCCCCCCCCCCACCCCCCCCCCCCCCCACCCCCCCCCCCCCCCACCCCCCCCCCCCCCCACCCCCCCCCCCCCCCACCCCCCCCCCCCCCCACCCCCCCCCCCCCCCACCCCCCCCCCCCCCCACCCCCCCCCCCCCCCACCCCCCCCCCCCCCCACCCCCCCCCCCCCCCACCCCCCCCCCCCCCCACCCCCCCCCCCCCCCACCCCCCCCCCCCCCCACCCCCCCCCCCCCCCACCCCCCCCCCCCCCCACCCCCCCCCCCCCCCACCCCCCCCCCCCCCCACCCCCCCCCCCCCCCACCCCCCCCCCCCCCCACCCCCCCCCCCCCCCACCCCCCCCCCCCCCCACCCCCCCCCCCCCCCACCCCCCCCCCCCCCCACCCCCCCCCCCCCCCACCCCCCCCCCCCCCCACCCCCCCCCCCCCCCACCCCCCCCCCCCCCCACCCCCCCCCCCCCCCACCCCCCCCCCCCCCCACCCCCCCCCCCCCCCACCCCCCCCCCCCCCCACCCCCCCCCCCCCCCACCCCCCCCCCCCCCCACCCCCCCCCCCCCCCACCCCCCCCCCCCCCCACCCCCCCCCCCCCCCACCCCCCCCCCCCCCCACCCCCCCCCCCCCCCACCCCCCCCCCCCCCCACCCCCCCCCCCCCCCACCCCCCCCCCCCCCCACCCCCCCCCCCCCCCACCCCCCCCCCCCCCCACCCCCCCCCCCCCCCACCCCCCCCCCCCCCCACCCCCCCCCCCCCCCACCCCCCCCCCCCCCCACCCCCCCCCCCCCCCACCCCCCCCCCCCCCCACCCCCCCCCCCCCCCACCCCCCCCCCCCCCCACCCCCCCCCCCCCCCACCCCCCCCCCCCCCCACCCCCCCCCCCCCCCACCCCCCCCCCCCCCCACCCCCCCCCCCCCCCACCCCCCCCCCCCCCCACCCCCCCCCCCCCCCACCCCCCCCCCCCCCCACCCCCCCCCCCCCCCACCCCCCCCCCCCCCCACCCCCCCCCCCCCCCACCCCCCCCCCCCCCCACCCCCCCCCCCCCCCACCCCCCCCCCCCCCCACCCCCCCCCCCCCCCACCCCCCCCCCCCCCCACCCCCCCCCCCCCCCACCCCCCCCCCCCCCCACCCCCCCCCCCCCCCACCCCCCCCCCCCCCCACCCCCCCCCCCCCCCACCCCCCCCCCCCCCCACCCCCCCCCCCCCCCACCCCCCCCCCCCCCCACCCCCCCCCCCCCCCACCCCCCCCCCCCCCCACCCCCCCCCCCCCCCACCCCCCCCCCCCCCCACCCCCCCCCCCCCCCACCCCCCCCCCCCCCCACCCCCCCCCCCCCCCACCCCCCCCCCCCCCCACCCCCCCCCCCCCCCACCCCCCCCCCCCCCCACCCCCCCCCCCCCCCACCCCCCCCCCCCCCCACCCCCCCCCCCCCCCACCCCCCCCCCCCCCCACCCCCCCCCCCCCCCACCCCCCCCCCCCCCCACCCCCCCCCCCCCCCACCCCCCCCCCCCCCCACCCCCCCCCCCCCCCACCCCCCCCCCCCCCCACCCCCCCCCCCCCCCACCCCCCCCCCCCCCCACCCCCCCCCCCCCCCACCCCCCCCCCCCCCCACCCCCCCCCCCCCCCACCCCCCCCCCCCCCCACCCCCCCCCCCCCCCACCCCCCCCCCCCCCCACCCCCCCCCCCCCCCACCCCCCCCCCCCCCCACCCCCCCCCCCCCCCACCCCCCCCCCCCCCCACCCCCCCCCCCCCCCACCCCCCCCCCCCCCCACCCCCCCCCCCCCCCACCCCCCCCCCCCCCCACCCCCCCCCCCCCCCACCCCCCCCCCCCCCCACCCCCCCCCCCCCCCACCCCCCCCCCCCCCCACCCCCCCCCCCCCCCACCCCCCCCCCCCCCCACCCCCCCCCCCCCCCACCCCCCCCCCCCCCCACCCCCCCCCCCCCCCACCCCCCCCCCCCCCCACCCCCCCCCCCCCCCATGATGGGGAAGCTGTTATATAACATGAAGCTAAAAGATGAAAGAACACATCCCATACAATATGGAAATCAATCAATTGAAGTTAACAAGACTCAATCCTTAGGGGTCAACAAGCCCACAGATGGAGATTGGTCTAGTCAGAAGCAACAGAGATGCCGTTTAAGGAAGATGGGAGCACGGGAGAAATCCCCCTACATTACAATCCACTTCAGATCTCTTAGAATTGAAAGCCTAGTAATAATTGACTGAGGCCTGGTTCTGACTTAATCGGGGTTGTACCAATTCAGACTGCAGAGGTTGGGATGGTCTCAGATTATCAAATGTTCCTCTGTATGTATATTTAGTAACTTTTGTTCATTCTGTTTTATTTTTAACACTAGCGGACCCGGCCACACTTCGCTGTGGCTTACTGTGTGGAGCCATGCATGGAAGGGAGGAGGAAGGAGAGAGGCGTACCAGCTTGTTTCCACGGCGTGGCTTGGAACGCTTTTCCTTCTTGTCCCTGTGTGTTGCGGGTGCTTCCAGCAGCAGGTGGGTTCGCGTGGCATGAGTGCGCACACCGTGGCGATTGTGGGCAAGCCACGCCCACTCCCCGGTATGGCAGCCCCTCATTGGTCCCCCGTGGGTTTGGGGAAATGTGCGTTTTACCGGTGTGACCTGCGAGCCCAGTGAAGGTTGCAAAACCTGCCCGCCATGGGAAGCCACGTCATGTCAAAATTTGGGAGCAATCAGTCCAGCCGTTTCAGCGTTAGAGCGTGAAGAACAAACACACGGTTACATTTTTATATATATATAGATAGATTGTTATTTTACTGTAAGCCACTTGAGAACCAAGTAGCCCAAGAGTGCTTAAAAATAAATCATATGAAAAATTCCCTCCATATAAAGAGCTAGATTATTCGGGAACAGGGTTATAATCAGCGGTGGGGTTCAGCAGGTTCGCACCACTTCGGCAGAACCAGTTGTTAAAATGGTTTTCAAACAACCAGTTGTTAAATTATTTGAATCCCACCACTGGTTATAATCCAGACTTTGCTTTGACCCCTTACTTTTCTGTTTCTGGGTGTGAATGTGCACAAGAATATTCCATGAGTGGTTTAGTGGGAGGGCAGGCATGGGAGATACAAAAACAGAAAAATGCAACCAGTTGTATAAGTTCCAATGCTGGAATTACTCATAGAAATAAAAGGACTCCCAGAGCCATCTCAAGCAGGGTGGCACACATCTAAGCCAATTGACTTCAATAGACTTTGAAGGGTGTAACTCTGCTTTCTGGTTTCTAAGAAGCAGGGCCTCTGCTTATTTCTGGTTTTTTAAGAAACAGGGTCTCTGTTCCCTGCATAGCTCTGTGCCTTCCTCACAGATTTTCAAAAAAGCAGAAAATACTGAAAGGTAAGGAAGGCTTGCACAAATATGTTTCATTTGCAGAACATAGACATCAATAATTGCTGGCCAGCATTCTTCAGTAAAGACACTCAAGGTGGCTCATAGAGAAAATAACTTTAAAAACCAGCATAAAATAGCCACATATTAAAATTAAAGATATTCAGCAAGAACCTTAGGCAGACAAATATGTTTATAGCAAACCCTGAAAAATTAGCACACCTGGTGCTACCTGAGCATCTGTGGAGTGGCATCCTACAGCTAAGGTGTGGTCATCCAAAAAGCTATCTTGTGGGAGTGCCACCTTATTTCAGATAACAGTAGGATACAGAGCAGGGTATTGTAGGAAGTGCACAGGTGGAGCAGATGTGTCATTGAAATCTGGGCAATCTGGGTTCAGGCTTTCAATTACAGTGGAACCTCAGTTTTCGTTGGTAATCCGTCCGAAAAGAATCGATGAAAACTGAAACCGATGAAAACCGGGCAAACTTTTCCACAGGAATCAATGTAAATCCAATTAATCTATTCTAGGCACTCCAAAAAACATACCAAAAACACATTTTTGGTGAATAAATATAGTGTTTAATGCTGAAAAGAGTAACAAACAATTACACTAGGACCAGCTTCAGAGCTAGTGGACCAATTTTGCACCAGAAAGCTGTCCAAAGAGGTCTGTTTCTGACGCCTCTTTAAGATTTGTCTGAAATGGGGCAAGACACTGTCATTAAACAAGTTGCAGACATGGCCTGCAACAGCATTGTCCAGGGGATTTTTCTCCACAAACCTTACTGCAAATAGATGAAAACCGAAACGGATGAAAACCGAAAGCAATGAAAACCGAGGTTCCACTGTACTTGCTATTTTGAGTGCAATAGAAGCTTTTCAGCTGTTAATTCCCTATTATTACTAAACCTCACGTTAATGCTCTCTCTTTTTGTTTTTTAGCAAAACACCATGCTAGTTTGGCCCAAGAATGTTCCTTGCACTTCCTGCTATATTTTGTGGAAAATGTTTCAAGAAAGAAAAAGACTGGAGCAGCCACAAGACACAATGTTCCCTCCTGGTCTAATGAGGTGGCTGGCGAGGGAGTCGCGTGGAGCCGGCAGTGTCTGCGAGGCCAGCATCAAGGGCAGGATGGGCTGATGAAGTCTGAATAGATGCCACAGCTCGTAGCTTTGAAGTTCCAAGTAAATAGTGCAAAGGGACACGGAATCCGGGCAGCGTATGCAGATTTTGCTCTATTGCATTTCTGAGCTGTTTCTTCTCTTTTCACTCCCAGCTATGGGAGACGCCAAAGCTGTTAAATATCAAGCGTGCGCGATGGGAATCCCATAAGCAGAGGGACTGGCCTGCATTCAAGGGTCTGTCCAGGAAAAATGAAATGAGCTTTGCGTGGGAGGTGGATGGAGAGAGCAAAAGAAAGCAGGGCCATCTTTTCCTATGACCAGATGCTCTTTTTTAGTCACTTTTTTTTTGCCATAGCCTGAAAATGCTCTTTTTGGTGGGGGGAACAATTTTCTTTTGAAGTTTGAACACCACCTACAGTGTTTGAACCCATGAAACTCTCTTATATGGAGTCAAACCATTGGTATATCAAGGTTAATGCTGTCTAAGTAAGCTGGCTAGCAGAAAGAACATAAGAACATAAGAACGAGCCTGCTGGATCAGACCAGAGTCCATCTAGTCCAGCACTCTGCTACTCGCAGTGGCCCACCAGGTAGCTGCTCAGGGACTCAGGCAGAGATCTGCCACATCAACTGCTGCATGATCTTATAACTGAAGATACCAGGGATGAACCTGGGCCATTCTGCTCTGCCTTTGGGCCATAGCCCTGCCACACTCCTCTCTCAACTGCGGCTATAACCACACTCTTTAAGACAACGGAGGGCAGACTTTATGTCTCTGGAAACTTTTTTGTCAAATGTCTTGGGAGCTACCAACCTCAACATGGCAGCTCAGTGCATGGAGTCAATCTCAAAATGGCGGCCTGTGCAAAAATTCCAATGTCATTGGAGCAGATCTTCAGTGCTCAGGTAAGGAATTCTTGGACAAACAATATAGTTATATGTATAAAATAATGATCAAAGCAGCCCATGCAACAATAGCCTTGGGCTGGAAAGAAAAGAAAAAATGGACACTTCAGAGATGGTTAGAATATATCTGGGAACAAGTGACACTTGATATTTTCGATATACTAACCAAAAAAAAAAGACGTGGCAAGATAAACAGAATGAAAATTTGAAGATATGGATAATATACGTGGACTGGATGAAAGAAGCTCGAGTCAACAAAGAAATATGGGAGAAGAGGCTACAGAGAATGAACTTACTGCTGTTTGTGTGACAAAACTATGAAGAAGAAGCAATGGGGGGAGGGAGAAAAGGGGGGAAGTACTGTTTGAAAAATGTATGAAGAAGAAAATTACTATAAACTGTAAAATTCAAATGATACAATAAAAAAATTAAATTAAAAAAAGGTAAGGAATTCTTTCCTCTGCTGCTTTGCCAAAACAAACTACTACTCTGAAATTGTAACTTGCCCTGCAGTGGAAACAGATACAGTTACTTACCTCTACATTTTCTCTTGAGACAAGCAAATAGCAGCTCTGGTACATGGGGAAATGGTCAACGGCATGCTACTTTCCCATCCTTAGCAGGGTGCCTGTGTGAACATGTAAAGGAGAAGAGTAGGATCAAAAAGTACTGGCACTGTTGTGTTCTCCTCCAGAGCAAAGATGTGTACATTGGCTTCATTCTCCCACACACGTAACAAATAGAGGAGAAAGGCTTCTGCAGTGGCTTTAAAGGGAAGGATACGAAAATGAGAACAGCAGCCCTGGACGAAGGGTAGAGAGCTACGTCTAATTTCATGGAGAGTGACTAATCACTCCTTCGTGACCTTCTGGACATCTCTGCTTTGCAAAATGCTGTGGTATTACTGGAAACTGTACCATCATGTCGAGAGCCAGCATGGTGTAGGGTTTAAGAGCAGGGGCTCTTCAACCCTGCAAAAAGATATGTGCGCCAAATCAGCAGTAAAAATTAATATTGTTCATGTACTTTTTAGATAGAAATTGAGGGCAGATGAGCTGCAAGTGTAACCTCAGCTTGTGGGTTCTGTGGGGCAGAACTTGGAATGAGTTTGCAACAACAAATTTTAAAAACAAAATGGTTTACTTAACATATAACATATAACGTCAACATTTAACATCACACTTCAAGGTCCTGTTTGGATTGCATTTTCAAGTCCTTAATTTACAGTCTACTGATACTGCCAAGTCCAATTCTTCTTTGCAAGTGGGTTGGCTCCTGAAGACTCCAAGGGCTTGATGAACAGGATTCAACATGATGAAGGTTTCCAGGAGAATTCTCACCCATTACAAACACAAAAAGAAACCCTGAAACAATAAACTCCAACATTTACAACATAGCAAAAATAAACTACCATCTTCCCAGTAGTTCCCAACAACATTGCAGTTACCTTAACAAGGTGTTAAGGGCTTATAGAAACCAAGGTCCGAGTCTGGTAGCCTTGTCTCCTCCAAACTACATGAGGTCTGCTGCAGCCTCTTGCTGCTTTGAGTCTCCACCCCTTACTGGGTCAACCCATTCTGAGCATGGGGGTTACACAAGCAGAGGAAACCTCCACGGGAACCTTCTGCAAATGACAGATGGCACGGAGAAGCCCGAAGCAGCAGACAATGGCGGGTGCTAGCTGTGGCAAAAATCAAAGCAAGAGCTCTACAGGGTGGGGAGGGGAGGCCAGTAAAAGAACCATTTTGAGGTGAAACGTTTTATTTTCACACGACGTGCAGGAGAAAAATGCCAAAGCAGTTCTTTTTAAAATGTCTGCAAGATGTCTTATTTGTGTTGTGCGGAATCGACCAGACATATTTCCTGATACTTCCTACCAGGTGTGGCTTTAAGAGGAGATGGAACCTGGTACGTTCTACACGAAACGCAAATACTCTACAACTTAGGCAAGACAAGTTGAAATGACGGCCACAAGAGACAAGAACGGCCTAATAAACCTACTTGACCATCAGAGGAGCAGAGCCATCCAAATCCACCTCTGGCATAGGCCTTGCACGATTCAAAATCCCACAGAAGCCTGAGTTTACCCTGGTGCTTCCTGAATATTTGCCATTGTTTGCTCCAGTGCCCAGACGCAGCGGGCATTTTTTTTTGTTTGCATTTGTCCACAGCCAAGCAGATGACAATTGGCACAAACAAAGAAGCAAGGAATGAATGAATGAATGGATGTCACCCAAATTGGTAGCCTGGAGCAACCCTAGACTCTCCCTTCTCCAATTTGTGTTAGTGTCTGAGCGTGCAGCTTGGAGGCACCCACTCTTCCTCCTCCTTCTCCCCTCCCTTGCCCTGGGCAATGTTATGCTGCATGGTAATGAATGAAGGCTGGTGATCCGGCCACCAAGCAAGCCCATCAGGGCAATCAGTGTGACGAGGGGAGAAAAAACCCTCCGGGCTCATCCCAAAGCTGCCTGGCCTCTTACACACCAGTCTGGCCTCTTTGTTTTTCCTTTTCCTCTTTGGCAGCCCAGCCGCCCTTGCCTCCTGCAAACCTTTCCCTCCTCCTGCCTGCTTCCAGAGCGCAGAACCATAGGAACGCCATCCGAGGCAACATCCGAGCCTTCTTTTAACTATTCTGATAGGAAACTATTCTGATAGGAAATGCCCAGCATGCTTAAACTTTCCTAGAAAAGCAAGGGGAGGTCGGAAGGCATATGGTTGCTGTCCATTGTGCTCTGGGTGACAAGGACTGCAATGCTAACTCCTACCCAGCAAACAAAAAGGTTGCCTGTTTACTCACAGTTTGGGCAGTCACTGGCCAGGCAGTGGCCCTGAGGCAGACCATCCTCTCTGACCCTGAGATGTACCCTGAGGAAGATGCCACAGGAAGCTTGCTGACTGTCTGGTGCTCCCCATTTAGCTGCCTTAAAATGGGGCAAAAAAATAATAATAAAGTCTCTGAAATGTATCTGGGATCTCTTGCTCATCAGTGCTCAACAGAGTCCTGCAAAGGGTGCCTCTGTTTCCTGACTGACCTTGAATCACAAAATATTAGTTTTGAGTCGACCCAAATAAATCTTTGTTTCAGTTTGGTTTCTCCAGCATCGTGTGCTGGATAAGAGCAGGTGGATTCTACTCTGAGTGGCTGAGGCTTCTCTGGTGAACCAGATGTGTTTCCGCACTCCTACATTCCGGCTGGGTGACCTTGGGCTAGTCACAGCTCTCTCTGACCTCTCTCAGCCCCACCTACCTCACAAAGTGTCTGTTGTGGGGAGAGGAAGGGAAAGGAGCTTGAGTCTCCTTACAGAAGAGAAAGGTGGGGTAGAAATCCAAACTCCTCCTCCTCCTCCTCCTCCTCCTCTCCTCCTCCTTCTTCATGCAAGTCAAACCCACCAATCTTTCTTTTCAAGCCATTTTGTTTCCTTGCCCTGGGTAAATTTCCAATAATATTTGGGTATTGATAAATTAGCATTATACATTATATTAATAGCATTATATAAATTATAGGATTATACATAATAGCATTATATTAATAGCACTTTTTGCCATCAAGTCACAGCTAACTTTTTGCCAGCAAGTCACAGCTAACGTCAAGATCAGAGATGCTCAGAGGTAGTTTGCCATTGCCTGCTACTGGGTCACACCTCTGGACTTCCTTGGTGGTCTGGCCTCCAAATGCAAACCAGGCCCAACTCTTCTTATCTTCCAAGATCTGAAGAGCAGTCAAGAATAGTGCATACACATACACAGACCATATAATTGTAAATTGTACACAAGAGGCATACACAGTACATGAATCTACAAAGACAACACAGAAAATCAAAGAACTGGAACCAGCAAAAGGTGGAACATTCTCACATGAATGTCATCCTGATTTCAAACAGCAATTGCTGATATTACCAGAGGAAAGTGAAATAGTCCTATATTCAGATCCATTCATTAAGAGTGCCTTTATTTCTGTTGGTATATTATCTTTCTGCTTTGATTGTTTTACTGATATACATAGTTATTTACAGGAAGGCTACCACTGGTATACAACTGCTCAAGAAGAAGGAAAAGTGATTCACCTGATCGTGGGCATCTGTTTTTATATCAATTATTTTACTTATTTAAAACATTTATATCCCACTATTTCCCTAAGAAATAATTCCACCGTGGCAGGCAAACAAGTGCGCACGAGCAAACTGTCCCCCCATAAAATAATCACACTGTAAAACTAAACAGTATAAATCATAACTGTTTGTCAAGCCAAAAATCACCCAAATGACTATCAACGATTAATTGCACAATTTAAGGAAAAGGCTCAGTGACAGCAAATCATGTCATAGTGTCTTTAAATATCTCCCCAAAATGATGCCCCCCTGACCTCTTCTGGGAGCCCACTGTAGAGCAAGAGGGTCATGACTAAAAAGGCCTGCACTCTGACCCAGGGCAATGAAGAAGGATTGGTTGGATTTATACCCCACTTTTCCCAACCTAAGAAAAAGCAGCTTGCAAACTCATTTCCCACAACAGACATCTTGTGAAGTAAGAGGGACTGACTAGCCCAAGGTCACCCAACATGTGAAGGAGCAAGGATCCAAACCTGGTTCTCCAGGGTCGAATCCACACTTGAAATTTGCATGCAGATCAAAACCTGTTCGTTGTGAAACTGTGTCCTCTTCATCGGAGTTTCTCCCTCCCCACCGCAGCGAGCACACAGCAGACACACCCGGTTGCAGAACTCTTAGCAATCCCCACTACCAGGGTAGCTCGCTTCGCCGGTCTCCCCTGATTGGCTGGCGTGCCTTGATGGGGCGGGACCTTTTCCCACTGTGGAAACATCCATTGTAGGGGTGTGATTAAAAAAAACCAGCATGTAAAAGTTTAACGTTTAACTGTTTAACTGTGCAAACAGTTAATCGTTACCTGTGTAAACCATGAATGATTCAAAGTTACGTGTTTGACTGTTTAATGTTTGCGTCCCCTTCTGCTGGCTGATCGCAAAAGCGGAAATGAAACCAAGAAAAAACTGTGTGCGCATTGCAGCGCTGATTGGTTGCCCGAATTCCGCATCACACTCCAGGGTGGGAAACGAGTCAGGGTTTCGACCCTCGTCCCTCCCCTCGGATCAGCTCTGAACTGTGTTAATGGGGTCTATGCCACTTGCAACCCGGTCCTGCCGGAATGCAGATTAATGGGGGGAACGAGCGCCAGAAATGGAATCTGCCACGCAAGCCATGGGGAGGTTGTCCCTCAAACCTGGTTAGTTTGTGTTCTGAAACCTGGCTAAGACGGTAGTGGGGATTCGACCCAGATTAGAGTCCACCGCTCTTAACCATGATACCACACTGGCTGCCGTGCTGTTGAATGGAATGAAGAGATACTGAGAGGAGAAAAGCTGGAGAAAGAGAAAGACACCTTCAGATATGTGAGTCCAATAACTTGGAAGACTTTAAAGGTTAGAACCAGCATTTTAAATTGAGCCCAAGAAGAAATAGGCAACCAATGTAGTTGCTCCAAGGGGAGGGCACAGGAGGACAGAAGAGCATCTTCTTTGCCTTCAGAAGGTCCCAGGTTCCATTCTTGGCATCTCCAGTGAAAAGGATTGGGTAAGAGGTGATGTGAAAGACCTGGAGAACGTTTTTCAGCATGGATCAGCAAAGCTAGTTCAGATTCCCAGAAAGGAAAATAATTTGTGCTCAAGCAGTAATGGGAAGAAAGCGCACTTGGCAACCACGCCGACCTACTTCTCCAGCTGTAAGGATGGGCAGAAGAGAATCCAAAATTCTTCACAGAGTCAGCAAGAGATAGATTCACTCTTACAAACCTCTCTGTCACAAGGGAGAAGAAAGGGGGAAATTACAGAAAAACAGGCAGTGGAACTGGTGTAAGAAGTAAATACTGGTTGTGGTTTTTTTCCTCAAAGGGTTGCTAGTCTGCCAACGTGTAAAGGTTGCCTATTAAACGTAGATTGACTGGTCTTGCTCAATACAACTCAATTTATCCTATGCCATATGCTTTGACACTTGATTAGAAAGCCAGTTATGATCCACTCAACATTTTAAACTCTTTTGGAGTACAACGTCAGCCCATTGAATTGGGCAGGATATTGGCTCCATTTCACCTATTCGTAAGCTAAGGCACGGACACATTTCAGATATGCTGTCTTGGCTTAGGTCCACCACCTCGATCACAAGCCATTCTTTCAGTAAACAAGTTGCACGTTTGCCATTGCTATGTTTTATGGCCGCTTAATAGTAGTTTTGCAGCCCTTTGATTGAGCGGGAGGCACACTGTTGTATAGTGAGCAGCAAGCATCCCTGTGTTCAACCTGATAACTGGAGGGGAGGGGGAAGGGGACATCAGTGAGCGGAGGAAGACAAAGGAGAGCTGGGGCAAAGCTGGGCGCTTATTTAGCTCTTCGAGATTCCTACACGTTTTGCAGTTTGTCTCATCAGGGGATCTTCTGCAGAACTTTCTCATTTCCCACCTTGAACAAACTCTCTTTTATCTGCTCACTGAGCATTGGCACATGTGCTACAGGGGGGGGGGACTTTAAAACGTGCACTCATGCGCCAGCACACATGGACTGGCCTCACAAGGACTTTCTAGGAATCATCTCATCTCTATGGTTTCTCTGGGTACAAACCAGAACTGATGTTGTGACATTGCTCCCGGCCCCTGCTTTTTGTCTCCACCAAGAGCCCCAGCAGCCATTGAGCCCAAGAGATGGACGTGACAAACCTATTATCAGGCCAGAAGGAGGAGGTTTGTTAGTTTTTACTTGCACTAACTGTTTATTTTAAGGGTTGAATCTTGGAATCCACCACTTGAAGTCCAAAAAAACTTGAGTGATTCTACTGCACTTCATTCTTTTGCATATGTAGCTCCTTCCTGGGGCCTTCGTTGCTTTCTTGAAGCCAAGGAATGGTTAATGATACCAAGGCGACAACAAAAAGCAAGGATCCCTGACACGGTTGCATGCTAATGACCTTTTCTCTGGCTTCCTGGTTGCTCACTGCTCCTGCCTGCCAGCCCTCCTGGGTCTAGGGAACCTGGGGCTACATTTTAACTCATCTCCCCTTATCTGCTTGACTGACTGTCAGCCTGGCACATCGCTCGGCTTGTGATGAAGGGTCTAATTAGGGCTTTTCTTTTTACTCTTTTTTGCCACCTCTTTCTCTCTCTCTCCCGCTGTCTCCTCTCCATTCCTTTCCCAGTTGGCTTTATTCCCCTCTTCCCAGTTTCAGGTTAGTTTGCTTAGCTGGACATTTACTGTGTTTATAGGGATACAAACACACACACACACACGCAGAGAGAGAGAGAGAGAGAGAGAGAGAGAGAGAGAGAGAGAGACTATAACTATTAGGTATAAAAAGCTTTAATATCTTTTGCTTTCAGCAGAAGAAGATGAGAACAGTTTGGATTTATATCCCCCCTTTCTCTCCTGTAAGGAGACTCAAAGGGCCTTACAAACTCCTTTCCCTTCCCCACTCACAACAAACACCCTGTGAGGTAGGTGAGGCTGAGAGAGATCCGAAGAACTGTGACTAGCCCAAGGTCACCCAGTTGGTATGTGTTGGAGTGCACAAGCTTATCTAGTTCATCAGATAAAGCTCCACAGCTCAAGTAGCAGAGCAGGGAATCAAACCCAGTTCTCCAGATTAGAGTGCACCCTGCTCTTAACCACTACACCATGCTGGCTCTCTATCTGGTTTAAATGATTGTCTCTCTTGCATTGTTCAGCATCTTAAACTCTGCTGTCTGTGCCCCTGAACAAGGAGATAAAAACAGGGTTTTCTCAGTGGTAGCACCCTGCATTGAGCATTCCTTTCCTCTCAAGACCCGCCTGCCCCCTCTTTTGTAAGCGAAAACACTTTGAAATTTACTAAAGCTTTTTGTTGACATTTCACTTCACATTTTAGTTGGCGGTTAGTTTTATTAACTTGCCTGCTTTATGTTTTAATGACTGTTCTCAGCCTCCTTTATGGCATTTTATGGTGCTGAAGTCTTAATGGGGTTACAGCTCGTTTCCAAATGTGTTTAGGTTTGCACTATTTTTAGCTGCTGGCGGGGATGGTTTCATTGCTTGTGGGGGTTAATTTTATTATCTTGCATATTTTATATTTGTTATGACTCTTCTGTGCCTCCTTCGTGACATTTTATGGTGTTGCTCTTAATGGGGTTACAGTTAATTTCAAATTTCTGTTTAGGTTTGCTCTATTGTTAGCTGCCGACAGGGATGGTTGCTTAGGGGCTGATTTAACACAACCGCTCAAAGGTGAGTTACACCTTTCAAAACTGACTGAAGTCAATGGCTTTAAAAAGTGTCCTTCTACTGAGGATGGCGTGATTAACAAAGTGTTTTTATCAAGTTCCGGATCATTTTCAAGGTGTTGGTATTAACCTTTAAGGCAGCCTTTACGTGCCTGGGACTCCATCAGGTATCTCTCGAGACCGCATCACTACCCAGATATGTCCCCTGCCACGGCCTCTCCGCTTTGGTTGGAGAGGCCAACTTATTGGTGGGTCTCCCGGCCCCTCAATGATGTCTGGGACTGGCCTCCATATGCGGCTACAGGGCCTTTACGGCTCTGGCCTCTGCCTGGATGTGGAGAATGCTTCCTCCATGACCGTCCGGGCCCTGTGGGACCTCGGTGAGTTCCGCAGGGCCTGTAAGACGGAGCTGTTCCGCCGGGCCTTTGGAGGTACTGGCCGCTGATATGGTGCCCCCTCCCCCCTCTTGGCCCTTGTCTGACCCTGACATCTGGGTCATTTGCCAACCAACGAGACCGCCATGCCTCCCTCCGGGGGTGGGGGCAGGGGTGGGGAGAGAATTTTAAAATTAAGCTGTTGGACGCCACTTTTAGTCTTATTCCTTCGTTAAATATTGTTTAACTGTCGCTGCTTTTAATGTTTTAATTCTGTATTGCTGCTTTTATCTGTTGTACACCACCCAGAGCCCTTCGGGGATGGGGCGGTATAAAAGCTTCAAAAATAAATAAAAATAAATAAATCTGTATTTTTAATGCCTGTGTCTTTTGTTGTCAGTCATGTCAAATAGATCTCTGTAGAGGTGCCATATACAAACAAGAGGCATTGCCACACATTTTCAAATGAGATTAAAAAGACTTGATAGATTTTTTTTCCTAAAAAAAACAACAACCCAGAAAAGTTTCAGTTCTCAGGCACCCAAAATCTGTGCCAGGACTTCTGCATATTTTTTGACAGAATATACAGACACTGAGAATGTAAGCAACCTTGTCAAAAAGACTGCTTCCCGAAGAAAGGTGCCTTTGATTCTTCTGCATCGGCCCATGAGCCATGCTGGAAGCTTGCAGGTGTAAGCCAAAGAGAACTTTGAGTTACATCAAACAACTTCAGGAAATAGAAAAGTTCAGGCCAGTTTAATAGCAAAGGAGAAGCCAGATCGGCTCTACCATTAGCAGGCAAAAGCCATTAGCTCTAAATGGGAGCAGTGTTCTCGCATCAGTAGGAACTAAAGGCAGGGAGGGAGGGGCAGATTAATGGAAAAGGGAAGAACAATGTATATAAAAAAAGAGGAGGGAGGAGGAGAAAATAAAGAGAACTGTCATTATAGTGTTCCCCCTAAGTGTGAAGGAATGACTTTATTAAAGGGGGGGACAAGAGATCTCTTCAAGTGGCCTGGAGAGGACTAAGCATTTTCTTTGCTCTGGTTGGAGGGGAGGGGGGGGGGATGACACAGAATGTTGAGGGCAGTTGAACATCCATGCAAGGCAAAAGGAAACAAAAGAAATTGCTGTTCTACAAAACTGCCTACAATTTCACAGCTAACTAGATAGCTGTTTCCTTCATAAAAATGTCCTCCAGAACAATTCGGGGTTACAAAGTCTGCAGAATGATAGAGGGGGTGGAAGCCTTCCTGGCTTCCACAAGTTAGTGGAAGCCGCAACAGAATTCTTGAGTATGGGCAGCTGTTAAACTGGTGGGGGATCCCCATTGGGTTGCTAACCTCCAGTTGGACTGGCGATCTTCTGGGATTACAACGGCTCTCCAGGTGATGGAGATCAGCTCACTTGGGGAAAGTGGCCACATTATACGCCACTATGTCCTTATACCCCCCCACTGAAATACTTCCCCTCTTCAAGCTCCGCCCTCCTCAGGCCCTACCCCCCAAATCTCAAGGTATTCCCCAACCAAGAGCTGGTAACTCCGGATTCCCACTTTCCCCCCATTCTGGCTGTAAATGCAACAGGATAATTAAAAGTTATTGAGGTGTACCTAGTCCATCATAATGTTATTTGGAAGGAAGGAAGGAAGGAAGGAAGGAAGGAAGGAAGGAAGGAAGGAAGGAAGGAAGGAAGGAAGGAAGGAAGGAAGGAAGGAAGGAAGGAAGGAAGGAAGGAAGGAAGGAAGGAAGGAAGGAAGGAAGGAAGGAAGGAAGGAAGGAAGGAAGGAAGGAAAAGAGCTGCCTATTCCTACTTGGGAAATTCATGCAGATTTGGAGAGAGTGCTTGGGATAGCTGGAGTTTGGTGAGGGATAAAAGCTCAGCAGAGATGTTTGCCATCAAATTTGCTCTATGAAACTACTTTTTCCTCTAGGGGAGCTGGAAGTCAATTGTAATTTAAGGACAACTCTGAATGCTGCTTTTAAATTGTTTTAATTCTTAATATATCCACTGTTCTATTTAATGTTGTGAACCGCCCTGAGCCCTTCGGGGGAGGGCGGTATAAAAGTGGAATAATAAATAAATAAAATAAAAAAACTCCAGTCTCGTGCTCCAAGGAGCCACCCGATTGCCATTAAGAATCACTGCACTAAATAATCAAGAGAAAACCTGTTTCCAAATTGTTTAAAAAGCAGCACTCATTTGTTAAGTGTATCTACAGGATAAAAACAAGCATGTAAGGTTGGGTGTCAGCCAAAACCCAGAATGAAAAAAAAAATGTTTTGAAACGGTGTTGACAGATTTCTAGGATAGGCGCCTGTCAAATAAAGTCAGAGAGGGTGTTTCAACATCTGGTCACCTGCTAGTGATGCCTGTGAAATTCTTATCCAGACCTCTTTCTACATTTTAGTGTTCTGAATTGTTTTCTGAAGTAGAACCAATGAATCTGGAACCTTCTATTGTTGTGTGCTTTTAATTTCAAAATTTTATACTGAAATTAGAAAATCCATTAACATGAACCAGGTGAAACTAAAGAAAATACATGGGGCATATATAGGATTAGATAAAGCTCTATTTTCTAGTCCCTCTCACCCAATTCTTCTCTTTACAGTCACTGTCCAACATGGCTTTTCTACATATAGGTCCTGTGATCTCCAACATGACCTCTCTGATATTCAAAAGGGACCCTCCCCCCTCTCTAATGTGGTGTACTGGTTAAGAATAGGTGCACTCTAATCTGGAGAACAGGGTTTGATTCCCTGCTCTTCCACTTGACCTGTGGAGGTTTATCTGGTGAACTAGATTAGCTTGTGTACTCCAACACTTGCCAGCTGGGTGACCTTGGGTTAGTCACAGTTCTTTGGAGCTCTCTCAGCCCCACCTACCTCACAGGGTGTTTGTTGTGAAGGAGGAAAGGAAAGGAGTTTGTAAGCCCCTTTGAGTCTCCATAAAGGAGGGAAAGGGGGGATATAAATCCAACTCTTCATTTTTTCACTAGCAGACAACCCAGTTGGATCCAACCCAGCGGTAGGATTCAGCAGGTTCATACCACTTCGGCAGAACCGGTTGTTAAAATGGTGCTTGTAAACAACCAGTTGTTAAATTATTTGAATCCCACCACTGATCCAACCCATCCTTATATATACATAATTATGTATGTATGTATTATATGATTGCATCAACAGTATTTTAGATATAAAAGCACATGTGTACCAATAAAATACCAATCAAAAATGTTTCAGCAGCAGTTAACACATACAACAGCATCAAGACTGCATTCGCTTTCTCTTTTATGGCAGTATTTTATCAAGGTGCTTGCGTGCAGCAGTAACATAAATGGTGGGAAAATATTCAGAGATACAAGGAATCCTGGAATCCTGGTCTGATCTAGCAAGGTTCTTCTTACAAGGTTAAGAGTCTCTTAGTTCAACCAGAACCCCGCAGTGAAATGTAACACCTGGAGAAAAAATGGGAATGGTGCAGGGGAAATCCATTCATTGTCACAACCCATCGATTCCCGAAAGGTGTAGATGTAGGATGATGGATCTTTGCCAAAGACCTTCATGTGTGAGCAGGGTCTTCCAAGTGGGCAGTCCATAGGGCTAAGCATGAGATTGCCCTGCGGAAAAAAAGACTACTTCCCTTTCCCATGTGGCTACACCCTCAGCCCCTCCCTGAATTCGTGTGTCATGCCAACCTGTTGAAAGTTTTGTCTAATGTCTTCACAGCCACAGGGTTTTTAATCTCATTTTAGCTGGGTAATATTGAAGAGCTAATTTGCACCTGTTTACAAAGGGTGATGGTAACTGCTTGCTTATTCACTAATGGCGTGGATTTGCAGACACCACAAACAAAAGAAAGCTCTTTGGAAATGTAGCAGGTAACCTGTCAGAACCTGATCTCCTCTGCACGTGATAACATCTCTAATCCTTCGGCAGCAGAGGGAACTGCACTCACAAAATCCTTTTAGGTCTCAGCGATGACATCAGGCAGTACCGGGGAAATGTTACACCCTGGTCTCAGGCCCTGGGTGGAAACCAAAACAGCAACTGATCTTACGCCAGTGTGGGCCACAGAAACCAGGTATGTTTAGCTGGAAGGTGTGTGTTATAGAATGTGTATGACGGGATGGGTATTAATGTCTTCTCGCTTACATTACTGCAAACCAGGAATGGATTAAATTATTACTGTACCGAAGCCAGAAGAGTCACCCACGTCGGTGTCAGAACTGTGGGTTTCTATGTTCATGAACAAATGCATGCAACTATCACTTGCAGCTTGACATATCAACGGTGGTTTTACTTTTTCAAATAAGGAATTGGAAAACAAAGTTAATTTTTTGCTATATCTGCTTTCTCAAGTCGAGCACCTTATATCGGTGGTGTGCTCTCAAGCTGTATCTATAACAGGCAACGTGCATCAGTGACAACTCACTTTTTAAAGAGCTGCTCAGGCGCATGAAGGGAGAGGTAGGTCATACTGAAGTGAGGGAGCACACGGCATATTGACAATGACTTACAGTTTTCTGGAGCCCGTTGTGTTTTTTCACACAACGGGCTTTATTGCTAGTTAAAAATAAAAACAAGCATGGTATATAAAAACAAGCAAGAGAACCAGATCAAGATTTGGGAGACCCAAGGTTTAATTCCCACTCTGCTATGGAAACTCATGGGGTGACCTGGAGCCAATCCGTCTCGCTTGGCTCAATCTATGGTCCCTTCCGCACATGCAGAATAATACACTTTCAATCCATTTTCACAATTTTTTGCAAGTGGATTCTACTATTCCGCACAGCTGCAAAGTGCACTGAAAGTGGATTGGAAGTGCATTATTCTGCATGTGCGGAAGAGGCCTACCTCTCAGTGTTGCTATTGAGAAGATAGAGAGCGGCTTCTCCTAAAACATGAGAATTCAGGGACAGCCAACAGTTTTGACGGGGAGTAAATTCAGAACAGGCAAAAGGGAACATAATTAACACGTAGAGCTCTCTGCTGTAGGATGTGGAGGCAGCCACTAACACAGATTCCTTAACAAGATAAGGTTTGTGTTTACTTATTAGTTCATTTTTCCCCTCACCCTTCCTGCAAGAAGCTGTGGGTGGTGTACATCATTCACCTTTCCTCCATTTCATTGTTACAGCTCCTGGCAGGTAGGCTAGTTGTGAAAGAGTGGCTGGCCCAAGGTGCCCCAGCAAGTTTCCATTGCAGAGCAAAGATTTGAACTTGGCCCAGCTAGATCCTAATGCGACAACAGAGGTCTGCAACCTGCGGCTCTCCAGATGTTCAAGGACCACAATTCCCATCAGCCAATTGGCCATGGTGGCAGGGGCAGATGGGAATTGAAGTCCATGGACATCTGGAGAGCCGCAGGTTGCAGACCTCTGATTCTAGCCACTGTACCACATGGGCTCACAATTGGGCTCATTCCGCACATGCAGAATAATGCACTTTCAAACTGCTTTCAGTGCTCTTTGAAGCTGTGCGGAATAGCAAAATCCACTTGCAAACAGTTGTGAAAGTGGTTTGAAAATTCATTATTTTGCGTGTGCGGAAGGGGCCTAAGAGACATTAATGGAGGAAGGTCCATCAATGGCTATTTGCACTGATGGGGGTGGATGAGGTGTTGACCCTCTCTACTAGCCACTTGTGAGTCCTTCAGGGTATTTGATTGGCTACTGTGCTAGGATGCTGGACTTGATAGACTCCTGGACTGATCTAGCAAGGTTCTTCTTACAAGGTTAAGAGCTTATAATGGCAGTCGCTGATAGATGAACAGGCAGGCACGTAAGCACTCTAGTAGCCCAATTAAAAATCTCTGGCTGCTCGGCTCATGAAATAAGCAATTACCAAAAGGTGCCAGCTTGTTTCTGATTATATTTTCACACGCCATTTCGGAGAAACCTATTCAGTTTTGGCCAAAAAGTTTTCTGGAAAGACCGGTTACCCTTCACTGCAGATCTTCTCATGCAGTTTGGAGCTACAGGAAGCTCTAGGTGTGTTTTAGGGCACAGAATGGGTGAGCAGAAGTGCAACACACCTATAAATTTTGCCTCTACTCCAGCATTCTATCTCCCATCAATCATAATTTCATCCCATCCTTCCACCAAAGAGCTTAGGGCGATACAGATGGTTTCTCCTTACCCTCTGCATGGCGCATTTATTTATCACTGCAGATATTTATTTCCTGTATTCTTACAAGAGGCGACAAACAATATTGAAACTACAATACCATAATTGCACCTAAATAAAATTTCCAACACCCTAGAATGCGAACAGAAGTGGAAAAAACTGAAATGAAATGGATAAATAAATATTGTTGCCACAAAACCTGAGCAATGTTCTCTTTTTGGAAAAAAAAATGTCATAAGTCAGTGTAGCAAAATGGATAGTAAAGAGTTAACTGGAACTTGAGTTGGAGGGAAACTCTGTGTTATTCTGAATTTAGTTGCAATAAGGAAGTTGTGTTATATTTTGCAGCTCGTGTGAGTACAGATATTTATTCCATTTACATACTGAGAGCACAACAGTTGAGAAATGAGCAAAGTCTTCCAAAACAAAGGCAATAACAGAAAAGCCAGGAATCAATAACTTAACCAAATGCACAATTGAAACAAAAAAAATGGCTTATCTCCTTTCTATCCCACATTTCCTCTGGGGTTCAGGGCAGCTTACAAAACTGAATTGAAAACATACAAAGTGAAATAAAACTTGCAATAATCCCCCTCCTTATATTCTCTTAAATTGGCATCAAAATGATAGTCAAGGTGGTGTTTCTCATTCAGTCTTCACCAGTGGTGGGATTCAAATAATTTAACAACTGGTTCCAGTGGTGGGATTTAAATAATTTAACAAGCGGTTTGTTTACAAAAGGCATTTTAACAACCGGTTCTGCCGAACTGGTGCGAACCTGCTGAAACCCACCACTGGTCTTCACCCTGGCAAAGAGACCTTGTTCAGTAGCTAATACCCTGGAAGAATGTAATTTTGCCCAACCAAAGACATCTAGATGTTCAACTAGACTTGCCTTACACAGTGTTCATTTCAAGTAGCAAGGGGAGCTTTGAAATTGCTAAGGAACTCCGGGAAACTTCCTTCACTATTCAGTTTTCAACAGTTGCCAAAAACACCAAAGAAAAATCTTATCCATCAGATGCAAAGATTTGTACATATATCCTCTGGAATCTGCTCCAAGTTTCTAGGCATCTGAGACATTTGTTGTGTTGGGGAAAGATAATACAATTTAAAACATTCTTCTGCAAACAAAAAACTGTTGTATAAACAGGAAGCTATAGAGCCAGTGCTGATTGGGTTATAACAGAGAAATCGTATGTGCTCCTGATTCCTGAGGGTTATATAATAACTTCCAAAATTTCAACGGAGGTTTTATTTAACTCAAAAAGAACTCCACAGTGCACAAAGCAATCTGACCAGGGTGTATTCATGAACAAATGCTTATACAAAAGTCCCATTATCGTTCAGTGGGACTTACTTGCAAGTAAACATGTATTCATTCTACAAATCTGTGGTTTCCAGTGCAAATCTAGCTCCTATTATAGTTTTCCACCATTCCATACTGCCACCAATTAAAGCTTTTATGGTGTTTTATCTTGCATACTCCTGGGGCATGTGTGCAATTATCATAAGTCTTTTATTTTATGGCCCTCTAAACCCAAAGCTCAAAATTATTTTCCTTCTCTTCTGTGTTTGCATATATGCATGGTAAGTATTAAGATCTAAGTTGCATCTGATAACGTGGCTCTGAGCCCATGAAAGCTTGTGCTATGATAAGTCTGTTCATTTTGCAGGTACTGCAAGACTCTCTTTTGTTTATAATTTAATTCAGAATATCCTGGACCATAGTGCTGGCTCATCTAACTTAATACCATCTCTTTGGATGAATAAACCATTCTCCATAGGAATGCCAGCCTCCAGGTGGGACTTGGGGATCTCCCAGAATTACAGCTCATCAAAATTACAACTCATCCCCAGACTACAAAGATCAGTTCCTCTGGAGAAAATAGATGCTTTGGAGCACAGGTGTCAAACTCACGGTCCTCCAGATGTTATGGACTACAGTTCCCATCATCCCCTGCCAGAATGAGCAATTAGCCATGCTGGCAGGAGTCCATAACATGTGGAGGGTCGCGAGTTTTTGGAGGATGGACTCTATGGCTCTGTACTGCTCTGAGGTCCCTATTCTTCGAAGGAAGGAAGGAAGGAAGGAAGGAAGGAAGGAAGGAAGGAAGGAAGGAAGGAAGGAAGGACTAACTCCCTGGCATGGTTTTTGGCTGTCATCTCTTTTATTGATAGTTGTTTTATTTGACATGAGTTTTGGTGGTTCTATTGTGTTATAAGTTTGATCCCATTGCTATTTCCATGAGCTGATTTATGGTGTACCACCTTTGGCAATTGACTTGGATGTAGGTATTGTCATGCCACCATAGCTTTCCACTGCACGCTAGGCCTCACTGCAAGAAGTTCCATTCTTCCAGGTAATTGGAAGGGAAGGGTGTTGTAGGAGAAGATCCAAATCTTACTCTTCCGGACAGGACCGCATCCAGATTGAGATCTTCTCCTTTGGCTTCCCGTCCCTGCCTCCTTGACAGGATTCAGAAATGTCTTGTGCAAAACAGTCTTAAAATCTTGCGGTTCTCATTCTCACCAGATTGTATCAAAGAATGACCCATCCCTTTCCTGGCATCTATCTTTCCCAGACCAGAATGTCTGATTTTTGCCCCCGATTGGTCTTCCAACAACCTCCTGTTTCAAGCACCCTACCTCTGCATCCATGAGGTGTGGCCAACTACTGCAGTTAGGAGCAGGTGCACCCCCTTCCCCAGTAAATACACAACGGCCTTTGTTCCCAAGAATCGGGTGGCTGGGCCATGAGTGCCTCCATCTCCCTTTCTGTTTCGGATGTCGAGGTCACATTATGACTGGTCGGTTTGCTGGCTGCCTCATTTAAATATTCAGTGAGCACCACAAAGATTAACATTTTCCTCTTCTGGTGCTCTGAATATTTGCCCACAAACTCCCTGCTAATGAGCAAAGACAAGTGCTGGTAAGTGGCAGCCAGCATTAAGCCAAAAGTCAATCAAAGGCCGACGCTGGGCCCTTTGGCACAACCGCCGGGCCCATATGACTTAAATTCCAAACTGGTGGCTTGCAAATGGCCCTTCTCTCCCTCCAAGTCCCCCCTTCCCACCCCACCCACACGTCCCCTCCCTAGCCACGCTCTCCGCTGTTTGACTCTCTTGGGGGCATGAAAAACTGGTACTGAGAAACCTGCCAACTGCTTTAGACTTTTGAACAGAGGGTTCTGGCTGTTGTCAGCTCTGAGGTTTGTTCCGTGCGAGGGGAGGGGAGGGACCTTGCACATTTTGCTAGCTAACTACAATGCCGTTGCTCATTTTCACATGGCAGGCAAACACCAGCAAGGTCGCAGCCAACAAAGGACGGTCGGTCGGCAGGCGCTGCTAGCAAAGGGGGTTCAGTGGCTGGAAAAGAACAGCTCGGGAAGCCTTTTAAACACCTCCCAGCCTCTGAAGTCTGAGGTGTGCTGACAGCAAGGTGCTGAAGTTGCACTTTTAAGAGCTGTCAGTCATCATTAACACATATTCCTAGAGTGGTAGGAGCCAACCCCTAGAGCAGTGTTTAGGAGGGCAGCGGGGGGGCGGGGGGGCGGTGACAGTAGGAGGCAGGTGCAGGGAGAAAGCACAGCCTGTCATTTTGCTGCAATTTCCCCAGTGTGGTTTTGTCAAGGGAATAAACTGTCACTTCCAAAGAGGTAATCATCACAAGGAGAGGTTGCCTTCAGAAGGCGTGGGATCCGGATGGTTTAGAACGTCGTGTCTTGATTGTGTTTAGCCCCCAAGTACACATCACTTCCGCAATTCAAAACTGGGGTTCCTCATTTTTTTCACCGTTTTCTGCTTCTTGCCCCTGTGGTCCCCACCCCCCATAAAACACCTGCATTTTTAACTGCATTAGTACATCGAGACATTGTTGATCAAAGTCAAATACCTTTAATGGCATATAAGTAAACAAAAACATAACATCACAGCATTCCAATTAACGCAAGCTAGAACGACTTAAGATTATACCATTCAAAAATTTGGCCACAGCTTCCAGCACCCCATAGCAATGACTGTTTAAAAGAAATATAACCTTCATTTTATCAGTTGTCCCTTCCCTTTCACACAACAAGGGGTTATATACTTTTCCCTATCTTGAACGTAGAAGGGATAATATAACAACATGTGAGATACCGATTCCATACAGTCCTGGTCACATGGGCATTTCCTATCTTTATATGGAATCCCAAGATGGTTGGAGGGAGGAAGGTAGAACATCACACCTAGCAAGAGTAAGTGCCCTACACCACCGAGCCTCACTCAATAGGTGAAGATATCTGTCAGCCGTTAATCTATCAAAGGGGATTCCCAAAAACACAAGGGAGTAGGTTTTATTGGCTGCCTCCACCATCTGTTGGAATTCTCTGCTGAAAAGTCTTTTCTTAATAACACTGAAGACCTCTTGCTCCGTTAACATTAACAATTCATCTATAGAAATCCCCAGGTCATTGAGTTTAGTTTCGATTCTGGACCACCACTTGGTAGAGTAAAGAATAGAAAGAGCCTGGAATGTACGGTCAGATTCATCCCGATTGAAGCATATTCTGGCCCAAAATTTAAATGTACAACTCCAGGCCAGTGTTTCCAACCAATGTTGGCCTGTTTCAAGGCACAAGGCTGCATAGGGGATTGAGTGTGACAAACCAAGGATTTTATAGAGAAAATGTGACTGGACCCTTTCGACCTCTCTATTCCATGCAATAAGGATTGATCCAACTGGTGAAAAAGGGAGAAGGTCCCTTTTGGCCACCCAAAATTTATGATTGGAGGGGAGGGGGGTCATGAGACCTACATGGCCAAAGGCCACGTGAAATTGGGGCTATAAATAAGGCTTAGGACTGGAACAAGACTCAGTGAAAAAGTTGACTGGATACAAACCCCATATGTATATTATACATTGAAATTATGTACTTTAGACACATAAATACCGTATACATGTTTATACTGCTGGTACAGCATGTACACAATACAACTAAACATCTAAAACCAAATTGGAACCATGAAATCAGTGATAAATTTAAAAGAAATGAAAACAATGAGACAAAATAGGGAATTATTTTTCTTCTGTAACCTAGGATTGCATATCCAGTCCCAAAATATGTAGGAATAAGGCTGCATTTCAGAACAGGTGACCCAGATGACTGCCCAGGATACCTGTTTGGGACTAGGGTTATCCCTTAAAGGCTGGCCCTGTCTAGGATACTCTTGCAAGTCAGTCCATTAAGTGTACAATTCAGTTTATTGTTGGCATTTCAACTATCCCTACCCTTTAAAAGCTTTAGAAACTTTGATGAAACTAATTTTTTAATCTTTCTCACATTTGGCATGAATAAGTATAAATGTAAAATTTTAGCATGCAGATTTATCATATGATGGGGATAAATCATGCCTCAAAATTTTGAAATTTATCCCAAGGGCACAGGGGAAGGCAAGGGAGTGAGGGAATGAGGGGTGGCATGCAAGGGAGGGGAGGGTCCAGCATTCTGTTTTGAAGGGCTCATTGTATATTCTTATATTTGCACAGGGAGGAATATCAAGAGCTATCATGGGCTCCTAGATGAAGATTTCCTCTGGACCCCCTCACCCCCACCCAGATACAAGCAGACCATTGTGTGAAAACAAATCCCATGACTTGCCAAGATCCCTTATTCTCAAGGGTGTCTAGGGAACCTCAGAATTCTGTTCCCCTAGTTCTTCCCCTTGGCGGCCCTATTTATGGGTCATTTATGTCTTCAACAAAATGAGCATGTGCAGAGAGACTTGGAACATTGTGGTTCTCACAGGAGTAGCTAAGAAACCCAGGCTGTTATTTGGCTGGGCCTTTTCAATCCTTTTTTTCTCGGAAGTTTGTTTTAGCAGGGCCTACAAGCTGCCCCACCTGGGGTGTCTGCAAGAATGGAAAGTTTCTCTTTGTTAGAAGGAAATGGCCCTCTTGTACTACATTTCTTTGCCTTAAGAGCCTAAAAGAGCCATATCAGGCTCCAAAATCTTAAATATTTATATGAAATTATGCACCCTACTTATTCTATATTCCAGGCCCTGCTTAGGCAGAGACACCGTAATTGTAATGGATTTAATAAAAGCTATCGTATTTCATAATTCAGCAGAAAGCTTATGCATTGTCCCCCAGATGTAGCTAAGAATAGCTAGATTTCTCCATGCGGGTGATCGTTTCGAGAGAAAACTATATGCTGGCCCTCCTTCGAGCTGTCTTCTTTAGCCCTCCCTCCCTCCTGCTACCCCTGGCTTGGGAGAAGTGCTTTCAGACTGGAGTTTCTCTAATGCATCCACCACCAGACACTCACTCACCTAAGCGTCGCCCATACAATTTCCAGTACATTCTGTTTTTGTTCTCAGTTCGGAGTGCATGGATGATTCACATAGGCGCTCTTGCAGGTTTCAGCTTACCAAGGTGGGTGTGAACAGCCCGGGCTACGATTCTAGGAATCATGAGCGTATACAGACTTTGGCATTAGAACCTTTGTTACTGGAACTGTTTATGATGATAGTAACTAGACCCATTGGCATTACTAGGGCCAGAGGTTGACATTTTTGAAAAATCTGGGTAATGAGTTAGGCTGTGAATGGCAGTGTTGCCAGGATCCATATTAACCTGGTTTGGTACATAAATTTGTTCATGATGATCTGCTATATTACAGTTTGGGTACCATTCAGTTCTTCTTCAGCTTGGAGTATCAATGACTGACAACATAATTCTGTGTCTGATCCATACACCAGGAGTATGTGAAGTTCATACACGCAGAAGATTTGAAATTAGCTACTTTAATTAAAATAATATTACAAATTGAGTGCCATTTCTCTCAGTTCTTCTCCGGTTTGGATCGTCAAACGAGATTCTACAAGTGCGCAGCCCGGGATTGGCAGACCACAAAGACACTTAGTGCACGAATTCTTATCAAGTTAACAATTTACTTCCAATAAAACTTCCCATTAATTACTGTGGGCTGCCTGATCAACACCCTTGGAACAGGACAGGTCTGACTTTTCAAGTGCATTTGTGGCAAAATTCACAGCATCCCTAGTCTGAATTGGCAGTAATTAAGCAGGAAAGACATCTTGTGGTTGTGGAGACTGACTCAATAGAAAGATCGATTTAAAGTGCCACAAGCTGTGAGAGAAGCAAATTCCCTTTTAGAGTTTATTGAGAAAAGGGGCTGAAATTAAACTGCCGGCATTGTAATGCCTTGCTATGCGACCGTGTGGCAGCCATATTTGCAATATTATGTGCAGTTCTGGGGGCTTCATCTCTCAAAGGGGCATAGAATCATAGGATCATAGAGTTGGAAGGGCTCCCCACATTATGTCTAGGTTGAAATGTGCCCTCAGTGTGACCACCCAGAGGGCACAGACTTAGGGTTTCCAGGTCTCCCCTGGCCACCAACAGGGAATTGAGGGGAGGGGTTTGGTCACTTCCTGATGGGCACCATTGTCCTAGGAGTTTTATTCTGCCTTCACTTCACTCTGAATTCCATGTTGCAGTTACCACATACATTTGTTGTTACAGATGGCTGTTAGATAATTGTGAATGAAAGCTTTCTTACTCCCCCCACTCTTATTCCAGTTCCCCTTTCTCTCCACACACCCCAATTCAGGGTACCTCTTCTCTCATTCCTTTTAGCTCAATTGATGTTAGTGGTCAGGAAAGGAATATGAGGAGTGTTTCCTTCCTTTACTTGAAGAGCTTCTTCCCAAATAGGAAATTGCACCCTGTAGACCAGTGGTTCTCAACCTTCCTAATGCCGCGACCCTTTAATACAGTTCCTCATGTTGTGGTGACCCCCAACCCTAACATTTATCCATTTTACAGATGGGGAACACTGATGCAGAGAGTCTTAGGTGACCCCTGTGAAAGGGTCGTTCAACCCCCAAAGGGGTCCCGACCTCCAGGTTGAGAAGCACTGCTGTAGACCATAGTGGTGTTTCAGAGGCACTGAGGTGATTTCTGATCTTTGATGGGAGTACTATAACCTTGGCGTACATAAACTCAATACTTGAGTCACAAACAAATGATTTACAATTGTGACAATTGATTTGTAATTGTGACAGTCCCAATCTTCACTTCTTCTAATGTAAATCCAGGGGTTTTTAAATCCAACAGGTGAAGTAACAAGAAGCTTATATAGAGGCTTTTTGGAGGATATAGAAGAAGAGTTTGGATTGATATCCCCCCTTTCTCTCCTGCAGGAGACTCAAAGGGGCTTACAATCTCCTTGCCCTTCCCCCCCCTCACAACAAACACCCTGTGAGGTGGATGGGAGAGAGCTCCAAGAAGCTGTGACTAGCCCAAGGTCACCCAGCTGGCGTGTGTGGGAGTGTACAGGCTAATCTGAATTCCCCAGATAAGCCTCCACAGCTCAGGCGGCAGAGCTGGGAATCAAACCCGCTTCCTCCAGATTAGATACACGAGCTCTTAACCTCCTACACCACTGCTGCTCCTCCAGATATTGTTTTATTTTGTAGTCTTTGTCAAGCCAATTAGATTATGTCAATAGCCTGAAATAAACTGATATTTCAAATGCAGGCTCTTCTTAAAGACCTACAGCTGTTCTCTTGTGTCAGCAGGTTCTATTCAGAGAGCCAGGGAGAGATGAGAATAGGCAGCAGGTCATGAGTATGACTCCTCCTCTGCTGCCAGGTATTTTTCACATTAGGAGGTGGACAAGATTCAGTGCAGGACCACAGATCGGAGCAAGTGCCCCTGACGCCAACACTTTTTCTAACACTACAAACTAAAAATCGGGAAGACCTGTGAGCGTCACCCTGAACTCCAGGGAAACTTGGGCCTGCTCTGTGGCCAGGCTTCACACACACAAACTGTCTGACTAGTGCAGCTGTTCTCAACCTGTGGGTTGCGACCCTTTTGGGGGTCGAATGACCCTTTCACAGGGGTTGCCTAAGACTCTCTGCATCAGTGTTCTCCATCTGTAAAATGGATAAATGTCAGGGTTGGGGGTCACCACAACATGAGGAACTGTATTAAAGGGTCACGGCATTAGGAAGGTTGAGAACCACTGGACTACTGGATCTAGCATCCAGCTTCCCATTTCTCCTAAATAAAGCATGCCCTCACAGCAGAGCAGCCCAAGAAGGAAATTCCAGCTTTAAAATAATGTGACAGAATAGACTGGCACACTTTAAAAAGAGCCCCCTTTGTATAAAAATATCGTTATGAGGTCAAGAGAGTTACAGCTGGATATTCTCCTACTGTTCTTCCCTGTGCATTATTCAACCCTCTCTCTGTTTAATGGGTCTTCATCGCTGATTGCGATTGCTGATTTGTGCCGGCGACATTATTCAATTGGACGTGGCTTTGAAGCAGAAGAATAATTATTTCCCGTCTTCTCAAAAGAGCATTTAATTCACGGCTCCCCAATCTCAGGAAAGATAACCCACATCCCTCTTAGTTCATTAACTCTCTGGAGTTGTCATCAAAGGCTTTGCAGCTCAGCTGCTCAGGAGGCCATTGCTTGGTGAGGAACTGGCAGATCGTTGGGGGCGGGGGAAGGACATTGGCTGCCGATGACATTCACAACATTCCTTTGGTCGCAGTAATACATCATTGCTCCACTTGTGATCTTTCTCATCTCGGTGACCTGTGGATCATGCAAGTGGGCGAGACATCCCATGGGCCAAACCAGGGTCTACTAGTGATAAAAAAATATGGAAAATCAGAACGGTTTCTGCTGAAATGTGACAAGGTCTAGAAGCCTTCCCTGTACTCCTGTGACAAAAATGTGCAAAAACTATATTCAGGGAGTATAGTATCTCAATAGGTCCATCTACAATACCCACAGAATAAAATATACAGACTATAAATACCGCATTGGACTTTCTCCAGCCTATATTCTTTTTACAGGCTAATTTTTCAATTCCTAATAATTCATCAGTCCACTATATATTTAATTGAAGGTACTCACAGAATTATCCCAAGCCACCAAAAAGGTCTTGACAACACATTTTTGTCTCAACCAAAAGGGCCAATCCTGAACCTGTGGCATGTTCGGTATTAATTCTGTAGCTTTCTCGCAAAGAAACGACATTTCCAAAACCTTGTTCTTCGTTATGTGTCACAGACTTTGGGCACTAGCTGGGTGCTAGGATTCCAAATTTGACCCTGGCCTTGCAACAAGCAAAATACCAGGGGGCTGATAGATACATAAGGGCGGCCATTGTCCTTGGCATGATGTCATTTCTGGAAATACCCAGAAGTGATGTAATGCCTCTCTAGAAATTGTCAAAATTGATAAAATCACAGATCTTCCAGTGGATCTAAGAAACGACTGGCATCACTTCCAGTGTTTCCATTGAGGTCACAGTACAGCATCAGCCTCATGGCACTTTAAAAAAGAATCTTCCTACTCTGAGCCCAACAGGTTGCAAATGCCCTCCGACAGTCCCTGTGCTCTTGCAGGAATTCCCAAGCGATGCAGGGAGCTGGCCAAGACCTGCTTCTGGTCATGTCTGGTCATGTCTTGGATACTCTCTGCTTTTTTGGGTTGCCTACTCTGGCGAGGAGGAGGAGGAGGAGGAGGAGGAGGAGGAGGAGGAGGAGGAGGAGGAGGAGGAGGAGGAGGAGGAGGAGGAGGAGGAGAAGAAGAAGAAGAAGAAGAAGAAGAAGAAGAAGAAGAAGAAGAAGAAGAAGAAGAAGAAGAAGAAGAAGAAGAAGAAGAAGAAGAAGAAGAAGAAGAAGAAGAAGAAGAAGAAAGAACAAGCCAGCTGGATCAGACCAGAGTCTATCTAGTCCATCTCTCTGCTATTCGCGGTGGCCCACCAGGTGCCTTTGGGATCTCACATGTAGGATGTGAAAGCAATGGCCTTCTGCGGAGGATGAGGACGAGAACGAGGAGAATTTTGGATTTATATCCCCCCCTTTCTCTCCTGTAATGGATTTATATCCCCTCTTTCTCTCCTGTAAGGAGACTCAAAGGGGCTTACAGTCCCCTTGCCCTTCCCCCGCCACAACAAGCATCCTGTGAGTTGAGTAGGGCTGAGAGAGCTTCAAAGAACCGTGACTAGCCCAAGGTCACCCAGCTGGCTTGTGTTGGAGCGCACAGGCTAATCTAGTTCCCCAGATAAGCCTCCACAGCTCAAGTGGCAGAGCAGGGAATCAAACCCAGTTCTCCAGATTAGAGTGCACCTGCTCTTAACCACTCCGCCACTGCTGTATGCCCAGGGTAAAATCTAAGAAGGGAAACGCTCCACATTGATGGGATGCCACAGAGTCCAGCCTTCCAAGTTGCCATTTTCTCCAGGTGAACTGATCTCTGAAGCCTGGAGATCAGCTGTCATTCTGAGAGAACACCAGGCCTCCTCTGGAGGTTGGCAGCCTTACTACGCTCAGACCATTTCTGCCAGATTTCGGACAGAAAGGTGGCAGTAGGATGTCTAGATTTTCATTTGTTTCTATACCATTTGCACACTTTTAATGTATATCAATGAATTTGGTTTCAAATATTACTAATTATTATTAGTATTGTTATTCTTTGATTCATTGTATGAGTTTTAGATGACGAGTCAATTACATTTGCATAAGAATGCATTCAGAGGATTTCATCTGCTTTGGATCCCCAATGGGGAAGAATGAAAGAAGTATAGGTATCTAAAATGTACAAAAATGAATACCGGTACCTAAAAATGCTTCCAAAGTAAAACACATTCCTTAGTTTGGTATGATCATGTAATATTTTATTCCCTCATGGGCTCATGAGAGGGAACAATCCCTCTTTTAAGACAATACTTGCTATCCAGTTTTTATAAGCATTTCTTTTTTTAAAAAATCAGCTTAATTTGGAGGGGGGGCAGCTTTACTTACATTTGTATACCGCTTTATAACTTAATTTCCAGAGTTGTTTATACAGAGGTAATTAAACAATACCAAAAGGAAAAAAAATTGGGGGAGGGGGGAAGAGATAAAATCAGAATTGCATACACAGCCATCTACATTCCTTATCCCATTAAAATTTCAAATACTGAATGAAAAAGAACAGAATTGTTGTAAGGATCAAATAGAGGGTGGATTCAAGTATGCAGGCATTTCTGCAGGAAAGAAGTTGGGATTAAAAATTTAACAATAAAGTTTTGAAAACCTATCTTCCTGAAAGAAGAGTCCTTAACATTGTTCCTTCCCCCTGCAGTTTTCAAAGCGGAGTAGAACTTACTTTTTCAGCAATTTTAGAAAGTGTCCAGAGTTGCTCTCTGCAACAAGAATGGGGAGGTGGTAAAAGATACTACCCAGCTGTTTACTGTCTCTTTACGAATGGGTCACCAGATGGCTTGCACACCAAGGCAATCAATCGGCAACAAAATAGGGTTGATTCTTGTCCCCCCCTTCCCAGACTTTTTTTCTCTTTCAAGGGAGAGAAAATTACTTCCTAAAATGTTCAAAAGCTTTTCCTCAGTTTGTTATTAAAGCAATTATCTAGCATAACACACGGCAAGAGCACAAAGTAACCTAATGGGAAACAAATGTGCTAAAGAACTCAGTTGACTTCAGATTCTTCATTGAAAAACGAGAGAAAAGTGACCTGAGGGGAAAGACGCAACTGTGGAAAGATTTTCCACCTGGCCTTGGGCAACACATCAAACAGGTCTCCAAAGGAGAGGATTTATAATCTTTGCCTGGTCGTCTTCGGACCTCAGTATCTGTCTGTCAGTCTCTCCTCCACAATTCCCTGATTCAGGGATGTGCTTTTCTTTCTGCAGAAATGTCTCAGTTGTTCTAAAAATCCACAATGGGGGGGATCTAAGAACTCTTTCTTGTCATTGGGGCATAGTTACAATCAGCCTGGGTAGGTCAGGTTTAAAACACCACTCTCCCCAAAACTCACTTTGGCCCAAATAATTATTTCTCAATCTAAGCTTACTTGCAAGAACTGTTGTAAGGATAGGGAACCATAAATATACCAGTCTGAGTTCCTTGGAGAAAGGGTAGAATTAAAAAAAAACCTAATTTCTTCCTACCCCCATGCCGCCACAATATTAGCAAAATTTGATGAACTGTTCACAGACTTCCCTCTGTGATACACCTCTGAAGATGTCAGCCACAGATGCAGGTGAAACGTTAGGAACAAGATTCACCAGACCATGGCCACACAGCCTGGAAAACCCACCAGAACCAATATTAGAATTGTCGTGTGTTAAGCTTTAATAACACATTTTATATTGAGAGACTTCTTCTTTGTGATCCTGCAATCTTCAAACTGTCTACAATGTTCATTTTCTTCAAGCATCCCATAGATGCGGTGATGCTTTTACCCCAGTTTAAAGAGAGTCGCATTTTTGAAATGGGCCCCATCTGGGCAAACAGCAGATAGAAGAAAAAATGGGCTGCAACCCTAGAGAAGCAGTGTGAAAATGCAAAAATGCTGACAATAAAACCACAGCAAACATGTTGAGTGCTTAATAAAATGCAAATATTTCCCTCTCCCCCAGTTCTTCAAGAATGCTGGTTGCAATTTGCAGTCAAACAAGCAAAGTAGTGAACAAATGTGCTTCCTTTGGGACATCTGGGCCAGGAAGATCCTAATCTTGCATGCCCTCTGATTGTAAGTTCTTCTGAAAAACCCGACTCATGCCTCAAAGAACAGTTTCCTGGCTGAAAACATATTGAGCCTTAGTATGGTCTTTAAGCCCTTCCTAGGAATGTCTAAGTACAAAGATCCCCTAGGAATTGTAATTTGCTGGGTCTTACAATGTGTCGCTCTCATGGATACGGGAATGTACATTTCTTATTCCAAGTTGGGTCATTGGTCCATTCTAGCTCAGTAGTTTCTGCGCTGAGACAACAGTCTTCCAGAGTCTCAGGCAGAGAAGGGTCTTTCCTGGCACATTATATGGAATCCTCTCTAGAGTAGCTTGAAACTGCGATTTTTGTTCGAGCTATGCTGTGATATGCCCTTGACCCAGAATCCCACCTTTTTTGTGTTTGCAGTTTGATTTTCCATAAGGTCCTAATGACCTGAAAAACAATCATTCCTTGATGTCCATCTCTCCCTTCCCCTCCCCCCCTCAACAATTATGCCTGACTGTGCCTGGAAGTTACATTGAAAGGAGAAAGGAATGTCAGAATGCGAGAAATTCTGAATGGGCCCAAGCTTCTTTTCCAGTCGAGCCAAAATTCTTCATGGGATTTTGGCAGAGATGATAATAGGCTCAGGATTTCAAAACTGGGGAAGATTGATTCCCACTTCCTCTGTCTGAATTGGTGATTAAGGGGCGGGGGGGTGGGGGGGGTAGTTTCCAGAAAAGCTTCATCACAGATCTCTCAACAGAAATCAATTGTTCAAGCCTGGGTCAGCCGATTTAATGATGAAACTCTCTTGAGGGAACTAGACCTGTAAGACCTGTCTGTATTAAGCAAGTGGAGGATTTGGAGCATGACCCTCCAGCGTTCATTGCGATGTACTCCCTATAAAACAGCATTGCAACTTTAGCCTCTGTTCTTTTTGAGTTTTAATTCTGAACTTATGGCTGTCTTGTTCGCCAAATGGTTGCCGTGCGCGAACCTTCAGAATTATTTCACGTTCACTGGAAAGCTAGAAAAATCATACCATTTGGCAGAATGCTACAGAAAAGCTGAACATTTGGTATTTTTTCTCCTTCAATTACAAGGATAATTAGGGTTCTACCTGTTCAGGAGACTAGGAATGATTTAGGAGCACGGCTGATGGCATAACTTGGTTGGGACACGTTGCAACTCTGATTATGAATGTACTATCCAACCCAGGTTTCTTATTTATGGCATTGCCTGTTTTAATAATGCAGATAAACTGAAATAATTAAAGTCAACCTTTGTTCAAGGAACTATATCCAGGAGGGGTCTCTGTGCCAGGGAGGGCAAATCATTCACAACAGAGCTTGTTGAAACCCTAACCTTCACTTGTTCCTTTTGGTGTGACCACACCTACTTAAAAAGAAATGATTTATTCCCAAAACAACTGATGGTTTAACCTGTTGCTCTTTGACTGACTGGGTGTGAATAATCTGGAGGCATGAGTACAATTTTTAATTTCTTTACATTGTCATTGTGATCTTTTTTTATTTGTTTGTTTGATTTTTATACCACTTTCCCTGTTGTTGCAGTCTCAGAGCAATTTCCAGCATAACTTTACGATAACTATAAATATATAAACGCTACAATATAAATGCAATAAAATACACTAGTGACTAAAACCAACTCCGGCAAAGAATGGGCTAGTCAACTTAATACAATGGAATATGCTGCCACAGGAGGTGGTGATGGCCACTAACCTGGATAGCTTTAAAAGGGGCTTGGACAGATTTATGGAGGAGAAGTCGATTTATGGCTACCAATCTTGATCCTCTTTGATCTGAGATTGCAAATGCCTTAACAGACCAGGTGATCGGGAGCAACAGTCGCAGAAGGCCATTGCGTTCACATCCTACATGTGAGCTCCCAAAGGTACCTGGTGGGCCACTGCGAGTAGCAGAGAGCTGGACTAGATGGACTTTGGTCTGATCCAGCTGGCTTGTTCTTATGTTCTTATGTTCTTAATCATTTGGTCTCAATCAATCAGTAAAAGAAAGGACATGGAGAAAGGGAGGGCAGCTAAGATGGAATAAACACCATTGATTTCATTTTGTTTATATATATAATTTTTATTGTATAGAATATTGTTATATTTGTTACATTCAATATGTTTATTCAAACTTTGCATTTTTCCTTTTTCTCCCCGCTCCCCCCTTCTTTTCATTGGTTATTCAAGCAAGCAGCAGAAGGTTCATTCTTCTTATTCTCTTGTTCCATAGTTCTTCGTTAAATCCGGCTTCTTCCATCCATTTCTCATACAATGTCCATAATTTCATAATATCTTCTAATTTCTCTTGCCATAGTGTATTTTTTGCCAGTCTCTCAAAAATTTCTATTTGTTTTTGTATTTGTTCCCAAATATATTCTAACCAAACACCACTGCTTTCCTCAACCGTAAGCCCCCACTTCTGTTCACTGATGGTGTTTGTTCTTTTTCTGATGTTTACATGGAACTGATTCAAAAACAGATTACCATTTTTGATGTTAATTCATCAAATTTTGCTAATATTGTGGCAGGGGGGTGGTAGGAAGAAGACTGCAGTTCCATCCCAAGGTGGAGGGAATCCATGTCAGAGGCTGGACTCTTCCAATCGGAACGTCCTGGCCATGAAATCCTGAAATATCCCTCACAAACAGAATTTCCCCCATGAGGAAACCACAAAGTGATGTAAGGTACAACAGGTTCTTCCTGCATACGATTGACATTTATTGCATTTTTTAATCCCAACTTTCTTCAGTCATGGAACTCTAGGCAGCTTATATTCCTACAGGGTCTCCCATTCAGATGTCAATTAGCCCTGCTTAGCTTCTTCAGAGATGCTGGGCGCATGGTCCAGTCAAATGCTGTGGTTCATGTTGGACTGATCCTTACGGAAACTTCATGAAAGTCATCATGGCAGGAGGGATAGAATGTCAGACTAGGGCCTCTTCTGCACATGCAGGATAATGCACATTCAATCCACTTTCAAAATTGCTTGAGAGTGGATTTTGCTATTCCGCATAATAAAATCCAGCTTCAATGTGGATTGAAAGTGCATTATTCTGAAAGTACAGAAGGTGCCTAGGATTTGGGAGAACCAAATCCTAGGCAGTTCCCCCTCCACCATGGAAGGTCGCTGGGTGACCTGGGGATCGTAGTCACATTCTGTCCATCTAACCTGCATCACAGGGTGGCGGCTGCGAGAAAATGGAGGAGGGAAGAGCGGTGTTTGAGTCATTATTGGGGAGAAAAGAGGGATATAAACAAGCAAATGAAAAGATCGAGCAACAGTGGACACGGATAAGATTCCAATGAAAAGATGGCATTACACATGTTGGCTGACCCGATATTAGTATTACTGCTAACAAGGTGTTACTATCAGAATCGTGTTTCGCTGTCCTGGAATTACAAGGATATTTGTGTTTGTTTGGCACGTATTTTTCTCCTTTCCTAGTTCTTAAGATGTTAGTTTGAAGGGAGGGGTTGGGTTTCCAGCTTCATGAGCTAAGTAAAGAACAAACGACACCCCCCACCCCTTCAGATTGCACTGATTCCCAAATGGGTGAATTCTTGTGCTTTTAATACTTTCAGATTGCCCCAAGCAGTGCAGCTGTGCTATGGATTAATGCAAAGGGCGCACTGGTGATTATTTTACACAGGACAGCGAATATCCTTCATGAGACCCTTCCTAAAAACACTTTCCCACCATTTGTTGGTCTTTTAGCAGCCAAAACACCATCACCCTGTGCCTTTTTGCATAAAGTCCTAGCTAGCAACAGCACTTCACATTCCAAAACCGGAGAGATATTAGTCTTCAGCCAGCTTCTCATATTTCATAGCAACGGGCAACTTGCCTCTTCCTCCTGTTCTTTTTGTGATGGCCAGATTTTCTCACGGAATGACATCATTGCAGAAAGATGTCTGCTCCATGCAGTCCACATGCTTTCAGGATGCAGTGTGCAACATCAATATGCTCGGCACTCTCAGGACAGGTTAGAGGTCATGCTCCCCAACTATACACCTATGCAAGCAATATCCCCTGTTTTCTGGTCCCTGCCCCGGGTAAATCACTGGATTGGTTTTGCATTTGAGGTAGTATGGAAATCTCTCCAAAATGCACGCCCCAGAGATACACAGCTCTCTCATGGGTCTTTAGAAACTAAAGACTGGCATGGTGAGACATATGTCTTGCATCTAAAACTCGTGATTTTGAATTCTTCATCCCTGCTGTTATGACATGGAAATCACTGACTGCTTGATACTGGGACAGACCAGATCCATGGTGGCGAACCTTTGGCACTCCAGATGTTATGGACTACAATTCCCATCAGCCCCTGCCAGCATGGATGCTGGCAGGGGCTGATGGGAATTGTAGTCCATAACATCTGGAGTGCCAAAGGTTCGCCACCACTGGACTAGATGATGGGTTCCTTCTCTCTTCAAGAGTGAAATCACACCTTGCCTCTGGTGCCAGGAGCCAAATCACTCTCACGTGAACCTGCCATATACTGAAGCTGACTGCTCGTCTATCAAGGTCATTGTAGTCTGTCTGTTTTGACAGGCAGTGGTACTTTCTCAGAACCTTCCACCTGAGATCTTTCTAACTGCAGTTGCTGAGGACTGACCTTGGAACCTTTTCCATTCAAAGCAAACACGCTTCCGCTGAGCTACAGCCTCAACTCTGCACTAATGAACGATTGGAAGTGCCTTTATGCTGAATCAGCCTGTTAATCCAGGAAGGTCGGTATTGTCTTCTCTGACTGGCAGCTTGATTCTATATACTGAGCTAGCTCCCCACCTGCATGCCAGTGGCCTCAGACTGCATAGACCGACCTTGCCTACATGCATCCTGCTTACACGCCGTGCTTTGCATGGACGGCCACAACACCAGAAGCTGAGCATTCCAATGTGGTAAACCCCAAGGTCAGGTGTATTCTCACTCATGATGCTTGTCCACTTGCAGCACAGCAAATGGATACAACCCCTTGTACAGATAGATTCCAGTTCAGCAGCTGTTTAGAGGCCAACAAGATGGGGGTGGGGGAAGTGTTATGAGTTTTCAAGAGTCAGAGCTTTCTTTGTCAGACACATTGACTCTTGAACATAAGAACATAAGAACATAAGAACAAGCCAGCTGGATCAGACCAGAGTCCATCTAGTCCAGCTCTCTGCTACTCGCAGTGGCCCACCAGGTGCCTTTGGGAGTTCACATGTAGGATGTGAAAGCAATGGCCTTCTGCGGCTGTTGCTCCCAAGCACCTGGACTGTTAAGGCATTTGCAATCTCAGATCAAAGAGGATCAAGATTGGTAGCCATAAATTGACTTCTCCTCCATAAATCTGTCCAAGCCCCTTTTAAAGCTATCCAGGTTAGTGGCCATCACCACCTCCTGTGGCAGCATATTCCAAACACTAATCACACGTTGCGTGAAGAAGTGTTTCCTTTTATTAGTTCTAATTCTTCCCCAGCATTTTCAATGAATGCCCCTGGTTCTAGTATTGTGAGAAAGAGAGAAAAATTTCTCTCTGTCAACATTTTCTACCCCATGCATAGGTTTGTAGACTGCAATCATATCTCCCCTCAGGCGTCTCCTCTCCAAACTAAAGAGTCCCAAACGCTGCAGCCTTTCCTCATAAGGAAGGTGCTCCAGTCCCTCAATCATCCTCGTTGCCCTTCTCTGCACTTTTTCTATCTCTTCAATATCCTTTTGAGATGTGGTGACCAGAACTGAACACAGTACTCCAAGTGTGAATTGCACCGTGGCTTTATATAAGGGCATGACAATCTTTGCAGTTTTATTATCAATTCCTTTCCTGATTATCCCCAGCATAGAGTTTGCCTTTTTCACAGCTGCCATACATTGAGTTGACATTCCCATGGAACTATCAATTAAGACGCCCAAATCCCTTTCCTGGTCTGTGACTGATAGCACTGACCCCTGTAGCGTGTATGTGAAGTTTGGATTTTTGCCCTATGTGCATCACTTTGCATTTTGCTACATTGAACTGCATTTGCCATTTCTGAGCCCACTCACCTAATTTATCAAGGTCGCTTGGACCTCCTCGCAATCCTTTGTGGTTCTCACCACCCTACATAATTTGGTATCATCTGAAAACTTGGCCACCACGCTACCCACCCTACTTCCAGGTCATTTATGAATAGGTTAAAGAGCACTGGTCCCAAAACGGATCCTTGGGGGACACCACTCCCCACATCTCTCCATTGTGAGAATTTCCCATTTACACCCACTCTTTGCTTCCTGTTTCTCAACCAGTTTTTAATCCATAGGAGGACTTCCCCTCTTATTCCTTCATTGCTGAGTTTTCTCAATAGTCTCTGGTGAGGAACTTTGTCAAAAGCCTTTTGGAAATCCAAGTAGACCATGTCCACTGGTTCCCCCTTATCCCCATGCCTGTTTACACCCTCAAAGAACTCTAGTAAGTTTGTAAGACGGGATTTGCCTCTGCAAAGCCATGCTGACTCTTTCTCAGCAGGTTTTGCATTTTGTACATGTTTTATAATTTTATCTTTAATGACAGATTCTACTAATTTACCAGGAACAGATGTCAAACTGACTGGCCTGTAATTTCGGGTCCTCCCTAGATCCTTTTCTTAAAGATTGGTGTGACATTGGCCATCTTCCAGTCTTCAGGGATGGAGCCTGATTTCAAGGATAAGTTGCATATTAAAGTGAGAACATCAGCAATTTCATGCTTGAGCTCTTTAAGAACTCTTGGGTGAATGCAATCTGGGCCAGGGGATTTGGTAGCATTTAGTTTATCAATGGCTGCCAGAACTTCTTCCTTGTCTACCACTATCTTCGTTAGTTCCTCGGATTCGCCTCCTAAGAAGCTTGGTTCAGGTGCAGGAATTTTCCTCACCTCCTCTTGGGTGAAGACAGATGCAAAGAATTCATTCAGCTTTTCTGCAATCTCCCTTTGTTCCTTTGTCATCTAACGGGCCTACCGCTTCCCTTGCTGGCTTCCTGCTTTTGATGTACTTGAAGAACTGTTTGTTGCTGGTTTTGATGTTCACAGCCATGCGTTACTCATAATCCTTTTTGCCTCCCTTACAGCTAACTTGCTTCTCTTTTGCCACCATTTGTGTTCTCTCTGGTATTCTTTATCAGTTAAGTTGGACTTCCATTTTCTAAAGACATCTTTTTTTCCCTAATAATTTCCTCAACGTCCCTTGTTAACCATCGTGGGTTTCTTTTGGACTGGGCTGCCTTTCCTAACCTGTGGAACACATTCCAGTTGAGCTTTTAAGACTGTGTTTTTAAATAACCTCCAAGCATCTTGGACATTTTTGACTCTCTTGATTTTCCATTTCAGCTTCCTGCGCACTATCGCCCTCATCTTTGAGAAATTTCCCTTTCTGAAGGCGAATGTAACGACATTAGTAGTTGTCACTTGTTCGCATGCAGAGATACTGAATCTGACAGCATTGTGGTCGCTGTTCCCTATCGGCTCAACAACACTGACTTCCCGCACCAGGTCCTGGGTCCCACATAGAATTAGATCTAGGATCACATCTCCCCTGGTTGGTTCTACAACCATCTGCTCCAAGCCACAGTCATTTAGCATATCCAGGAATGTTCTCTCCTTACTATGACCTGAACATGCATTTTTCCAGTTTATATGGGGATAGTTAAAATCGCCCATTACCACGACATTTTTGCTTTTGTTGGCCTCTCTAATTTCTTTTCCATCTCAGAATCCTCTTGTGCGCTTTGGTCAGGGTGGCAGATAATATATTCCTAATGTTAAACTATGCTTCACCCCTGGTATTGATATCCACAGTGCTTCTGTAGAGGAATCAGCTCCCCCTGCATTGTCTATTTTATGTGACACTATGCTCTCTTTGATGTAGAGGGCCACCCCAATACGCCCTGTCCTATCCTTCCTGTAGAGCCTGTAACCTGGGATAACAGCATCCCACTGGTTCTCCTCATTCCACCATGTTTCTGTGATGCCCACTATATCAATGTCCTCCTTCAAAACTCTGTACTCCAGCTCCCCCATTTTAGGTCGAATGCTTCTACTATTAGCATAGAGACACTTGTATACTCTGTCTCTGTCCCTAACCTGGGATTTATGTGTTTTTTGGCTCCTCTAGCCTTTGTAGACACTATCACTCTATCCAGCATTTATATGTTCCTCACTTGTAATGTGAGAAGTTGGATTTTTAAAAAAACCTCCCTCTCTCTGTCTGCATCCCCCATGGACTCCTGTATTCGAACCGAAGTCACCTCAGCTCACCTGTCGGCTCTAGTTTCCCCCAGGAATCAGTTTAAAAGCTGTTCTGCCACCTTTTTTTTTTTTTTTTGTTTTTTTTTTTTTTTTTTTTTTTTTTTTTTTTTTAATGTTGATGCGCCAGCAGCCTTGGTTCCCTCCTCTCTTTGGTTAAAGATGAAGCTTTCTCCGTCCCTTTTTGTACAGGCCTGCCTTATCCCAAAAAGGTTCCCCAGTTCCCTGACAAATCTTGAAAACCCTCTGGGTCCTTGCACTCCACCTTCCTCATCCACGCATTTTAGAGACCCTGTAATATCTCAAGCGGCTTGCCTGAAAGCTCAAGCCCTGCTGGCGATGGTAACAGGTAGCATTCTCAGAGGGAATGCCACCCCTTGGGGGGGTCCTCCTGTGGATTCTTAAACCTGTTTCCTAGCAGCCTAAATTTAGTCAGCTTCTACAGAACCTCCCGGGGCTACATTTCCCAATGTCATTGGTACTCCAATGGTGGGACCACAACTGCTGACTCCACCCCAGCACTTGTCTAACAGCTCTATCTAGACGTGGCGTGACATCCGCAACCTTCGCACCAGGTGCAGGCAGGTCACCATGCGGTCATCACGCTCTGTCACAAACCCAACTCTCTATATTCCTGATGAGTCGAATCACCCACTACAAGGAGCCCTCCCCCACCTCCCCGAGGGGTATCCCTCCAGTGCGAGAGGATAGCTGATCACCCAGTTAAGGAAGGGATCCCAATCCCCTAAAGGGGAGCATCTTCCCCCCACCTCGAGAACCCTGGCACCCCTCTGTCACCCAGACTCTCATTCTCTCCCAAGTGACATCTGAAGAGATGTCACCTTGGAGAAGTGGGACCCGGCTGCTAAGGGTCCCCTGGAAAGCCTTGTTTGTTGCCCTCTCTGCCCTCTCCTTCCTAGCCTTCTCCAGGTTCTGCCACCTTGGCTCTCAGAGAGAACGTGGACCACGTTCCTTGGAGTGCCAGGAGCTCATTGCAGCGAGGGCACACCCACGACTTCTCTGTAGGCCCTAGTGGCAGATAGTCATGCCGCCATGTGACACTTCCAGTGCAAAACACTGGCAAGCCCCCATCCCCCTGCTGGCTTCCTGCCTTCATATCTGCTTTTGTTTAGATATTTAGATATTAAACTTTTAGTCAGTGCCCCTTGGAGCTATTTGTACCTACTATCCCTCAAGAAATGTCCTTATTAATTAATTAATTTATTTATTTTAAAAAAGAAAAAAGAAAGAAATTGCGCGCAAGAAATTGCACTGTTTTAAAAGATGTGGCTTTGAGAAAAGCCCTCCAAAATGAACACCAGAGTCACTCTGTTCTTCCTGGCCCAGATGCCTTGTCCACTGCTGCTCCTTTCTGCTGGTTCCAGAGACTGAACTAAAGACTGAATGACTCACCTCAGGAGCCCCACCTTTAGCAGCCCAGGACAAAGAGTAACCTCTGTTAACCCCTGTTAAGCCCCACCTCCAGCAGTCTCAGCTCCTAGTAGCCTTAAGGAGAAAAAGAGATAACCCCTGCAAACCCCTGTTAAAAATACACTGTTTTAAAAGATGTGGCTTTGAGAAAAGCCCTCCAAAATGAACACCAGAGTCACTCTGTTCTTCCTGGCCCAGATGCCTTGTCCACTGCTCCTCCTTTGAAAGCTCATACCTCCAAAAAATCATATGGGTCTCTCAAGTGCTAGTGCCAGCTGTTCTACTGCAGACCAGCATGGCTACAGAAGAAGAAGAGGAAGAGGAAGAGGAAAAGGAAGAAGAGTAGGAGTAGGAGTTTGGATTTATATCCCCCCCATTCTCTCCTGCAAGGAGACTCAAAGGGGCTTACAAACTCCTTTCTCTTCCCCACTCACAACAAGGTTGGTGGGACTGAGAGCTCAGAAGAACGGTGACTAGCTAGCCCAAGGTCACCCAGCTGGCATGTGTGGGAGTGCACAGGCTAACCTGAATTCCCCAGATAAGCCTCCACAGCTCAGGTGGCAGAGCAGGGAATCAAACCCAGTTCCTCCAGATTAGAGTACACCTGCTCTTAACCACTACGCCAGTGCTGCTGACAAGGGATAGTTATTGCTGCCTGACCGACACAAGAACTATAAACATCAAACCTGACCATTGCCCATGGAAATAATGCTGCACTGACCCGACTCAGCATCCCACTGTTTCTGTTGTTATAGCATGTAACCAAGGTGGCATTATTCAAAGCAACCATATGTTCTCCCCCTAGTGAGGAGGGGGGAATGTGAACCTTGCAAAAGTAACACCTTGTTCCTGTACATTTTGGCTCATGCACTCTTTCGGTGATATGCTTGCTCTGTCAAAACAAGTTTTCTTCACCCCTCAGGGTCAACCTATCTTTTGAGCATCAAGCTGTCATCTTGGGGCATTGTCAAGAGCATTAGCTAGATAACAGACTACCCATTCACATTCCAGAACAATTATGATTGGTGATGAATGAGTGAGTCAGAAGGACATTCCTACAGGTTGAGTGACCTCCTGAGAATCATATCTGTTTGACTAGCAGGGCAGCCAGCCAGACTGTGGGAAAGAGGCAGAAGTGAGAAAGAACCGACTTCTGCCAATACACCTTGGCAAAAGGGGCCATTGGAGAAGATGGTATGTACCTTAGTTTAGGTCTCTCAGTGCAGAAAGACTGATATATTGATGGATTCCTCTTATGAGAACTATGCTCTATTCAGAGGAAGATTGGCAGCATACCTATGCAAAATAAAATTTAAAATGCCCCAGATACCAAATTGGGTTATACAAGGAGAAGATAGAAAATTGAGTCCAAAGTGAGTGTTCGAATGGATAGCAGTTTATTATTGATATACTAGATTTTAATCCTAGACTTCTACCCAGGAGTTCAAGGCAGCGTATATAGGAGAGCACTTTTACAAAAGGAATGACATTTGAATTAACGTCTGTGCAAATTAACGCTGTCTTCAATGTATGCATATAATGAAAGGTGGGAAATCTCCTTGGATATACATGACCAAAAAAAAAAGGGTGTGTAAAGGAGTTTTGGCCTCCTAGGCATACCTAAAAATGATTATCGCAAAAAATGAACAGGATGAAGTAAATCCTTCCATGTCACTGTTCTTTGCTTTAAGATCAAAATGCCCCCCCCCCCTGTTTTTGGAGGAGTTGAACTCCCCATCAAGAGCAAGGTAGATGGAGTGCTTTTAGGCCAAGCTTGTGTCATGCATGCAAGCTCCATTGCAAGAGGTTCCCTCCAACTTCTGTTGATGCTGCAGTTTTATCCTTTCTGAAGAGAACTGATCTTGTCACCATCTGTTATTTACATTCTGGCTGAGATCATAGAGAACAACCGCAGATCTGAGCAAACTCTGGCCCAATAGGCCGAGGTCTACCTGAGCAGGAGAAGAAGAAGAAGAGTTTGGATTTATACCCCATCTTTCTCCCCTGTAAGGAGACTCAATGTGACTTACACCCTTTCCCTTCTTCTCCCCATCACAGACCCCTTGTGAGGTAGGTGGGGCTGAGAGAGCTCTGCAGAACTGTGATTAGCCCAAGGTCACCCAGCAGGAATGTAGGAGTGTGGAAACACATCTGGTTCACCCGGTAAGCCTCTGCCACACAGGTGGAGGAGTGGGGAATCAAACCCTGGTTCTCCAGATTAGAATCTACCTGCTCTTAACCACTACACCATGCTGGCTCTTCATGTGACCTTGATCAAATAGATAGTGTAGTGGACTAGCATGTTCATAACACGCATACAGCCCGCCTTGTTTGTCTACTGTTATCCCTCATAGCCTTGCTTTGTGATGGAGTATTAAGATCAGTTACATCTTCACACTTGCCTAGCTGCTTTCTGTTTCACACCTCAGGGTGTTGCATGGAATCAGCATGCACCTCTGATCTCAGGTTGCTAGGGAGTGGCAAAGTTAATTGTTGTTTGGAGCAGGATTACAGGATTTAGCCATACACCTGAGCAACGATCTGGAGTGTAATTTATTAGTGTGGTTTTTCTCACACCTCGGGGAAGGATGCCCCACCTCTTTTCATTGGAAAAGTTGGAGAAAACCCATTACCCTTCACCCCAGTTTGTTCAGTAGTAGTTAAGACAAAAATGGTTGCTATGTGCCTACTTGCCAGCTTCACCAGTCCTTCCAACTATGTGAATTCTCCATCACAAGAAATTGGGATCAACTGACCAGATATTCTCTGACATCCTGTGTTGCTTCCTCTCTCATGATGCTGCATCTAAGTCATAACATCTACTATTTTTCCTTCTGGGAAATATATATGCTTAGTGGTATTCCCCTTTAGGCACTGCATGGCAGAAAGTGAAAAATGAGAGTTTGCACAAAATATTTGAGTTTTTTCCCCTGTGAAATACACTCATATGAAACACAATAATCTGCTTGGGGCGTTTGAGTAGTTTTGTGTATCATGTATTAGGGATGGTTTCAAATTTCACATTCCCCACTGTTTTGACCCAAAATGCCATGTTTTGGTTTTTCCATGTGGATTCACACCTTTTTCAGCCCTTTCCTCACACCCAATATTTCTCATAAAATGTGTGTGGTATTTGTGCACCAATACATTGGCAAGATACATTAAATGCATATTATACACATTATAGAATAGAATAGAGAATAGAATCTTTATTGGCCAAGTGTGATTGGACACACAAGGAATTTGTCTCCGGTGCATATGCTCTCAGTGTACATAAAAGAAAAATACATTTGTCAAGAATCATAAGGTACAGCACTTAATGATTGTCATATAGGTCTAGTAAGCAATCAGGAAACAATCAGTAGTAATGAAAACATAAAATGTAAAATCATAAAATAAAATCATAAAATAAAATAAAATAAAATGTCAGCACAGGCTATAGTCATACAGTCATAAGTGGGAGGAGATGGGTAATAGGAATGATGAAAAAAGTAGTGCAGTAATTATATAATAAGTATATAATAAATAGTTTAACATTATCGAGGGAATTATTTGTTTAACAGAGTGATGGCATTCGAGAAAAAACTGTTCTTATGTCTAGTTGTCTTGGTGTGCAGTGCTCTGTAGCGACGTTTAGAGGGTAAGAGTTGAAACAGTTTATGTCCAGGATGCGAGGGGTCAGTAAATATTTTCACAGCCCTTTTTTTGACCCGTGCAGTATACAGGTCCTCAATGGAAGGCAGGTTAGCAGCAATTTTTTTTCTGCAGTTCTGATTATTCTCTGAAGTCTGTGTCGATCTTGTTGGGTTGCAGAACCAAACCACACAGTTATAGAGGTGCAGATGACAGACTCAATTATTCCTCTGTAGAACTGTATCAGCAGCTCCTTGGGCAGTTTGAGCTTCCTGCGTAGGCGAAGAAGGAACATGCTTTGTTGTGCTTTTTTGATGACATTTTGATGTTATGTTACCATTTTAGGTCATGAGATATGATGGAGCCTAGAAATTTAAAGGTCTCTACTATTGATACTGTGTTGTCTAGTATTGTGAGAGGAGGTAGGATGGGAGGGTTTCTCCTGAAATCTACCACCATTTCTCCGGTTTTAAGTGTGTTCAGTTCTAGAGTGTTCCCTTGGCATCCGGGGGCTCGTTGGGCAACCTCCCGTGTGTATGCGGTTTCATCGTTGTCTCGAATGAGACCAATCACTGTTGTATTATCTGCAAATTTCAGTATTTTAACAGATAGATCATTTGAGATGCAGTCATTGGTATACAGAGAGAAGTGAAGTGGTGAAAGTACACAGCCTCGGGGGGCCCCTGTGCTCATTTTACAGGTGTCTGATGTAATTTTTCCTAGCTTCACCTGCTGTTTCCTATCTGTTAGGAAGCTTGTGATCCACTTACAAATATGCTCAGGTACTGCTAGCTGATTTAGTTTGGTTAGAAGAATGTCCGGTCTGATAGTATTGAATGCTGAACTAAAGTCAACAAAGAGGACCCTTGCATAGGTCTCTGGCGATTCAAGATGCTGTAGGATATAGTGCAAAGCCATATTAACAGCATCGTCTGTCGATCTGTTTGCTCGATATGCAAATTGCAAGGGGTCCAACAGTGGATCCGTGATGGTTTTCAAATGGTACATCACTAGCCTTTCAAAAGTTTTCATAACTACAGATGTTAGAGCAACTGGTCTGTAGTCGTTCAGTTCCTTGATGGAAGGCTTCTTCGGCACTGGGACGATAGTGGAGTGTTTGAAGCAGGAAATGTTTTCTTCATATATAATGTTTTCTTCATTTCAAGCATATAAATTGTGTATAAAAATGTACAACATTCGTGCACAGTACAAATACAGCTACAAAACCAACATAAAAATGCAGAGACCTGAAGTGTTGACCAATTTATGTATTTGCTGTGAAGTCATTTTAGCCTTATGGAGACTTTGAATGAATGACTTCCACAATGTCCTGTCATTAACATCCTTGCTTAACTCTTCCAAACTGAAGGCTCCCTTTCTTGAGTCAATCATGTTAGGTCGTCTTCTTATTCTGCTGCCTTCCGCTTCTTCTAGAATTAGTCTTCTCAAAATGTCACCAAAATACAAGAGCCTCAGTTTAGTCACTGTAGCTTCTCGAGAGAATTTGGGCTTGATCTAGTTAGTTAGTTAGTTAGTTAGTTAGTTAGTTAGTTAGTTAGTTAGTTAGTTAGTTAGTTAGTTAGTTAGTTAGTTAGTTAGTTAGTTAGTTAGTTAGTTAGTTAGTTAGTTAGTTAGTTAGTAGATTTACAGCTAGTAGATACAGCTGGCTGGCTGGCTGGCTGGCTGGCTGGCTGGCTGGCTGGCTGGCTTACGAAAGCAAATAAAATTAAACATTTACAATAAAAATAATCAGTTTTGCTAAAAAAAAAATTCTGTTGGCACCATAAACATCTACAAAATTGGGAATGTCCAAAGAGGAACAAAATGGGAACAATAACAACTAAACTTAATATAGTAAAAGGGAAATAAACAAATGAATTTAATAATAATTACATAAGGGAAAAGCCAGAGGGGAAGGAAAGGGGGAAGTGAGCTAAATGGAAACTGTTTCTGTCCTCAACCATAGGCCTGGCAGAACATTTCGGTCTTACAGATCCTGTGGAATTGCAACAGATCCTGCAGGATCTGAATCTTACTAGATAGTTTCACTAGGCGGGACCCAGAGCCGAAAAAGCTCTGACTCTGGTTGAGAACAACTGGATCGTTTTTGACCCAGGGACCACCAGTAAGTAGGTTCCTACAGAATGTAATGCTCTTTAGGGGATATATGGGGAATGTCTTGCAGGTAGGATAGGTTTTAGTCTGTTTGGGGCTTTAAAGATCAATACCAAAACCTTCAATCTGATGTGGAATTCCATCTGGAGTCAGTACAGCTGGTAGAGCACTGGTTGGATGTGCACCCTCTGTGGGGTCCCCATTAGGATCAGTGTAGAACAAATGCTGAGCACCCTCCATCTTTTTTTAAATTCAGTTTATTCTCCCAAAAAGCATGAAAGTAAATGAAAATGGGAAAACAAGAAAGGTTTTCAGAGGTAGACTGTAGCTGACCCGAAATTTCACACTTCTTCCAAATCGATCAAACTTTATAGAATTAAAATTCTTTTAGAACTGTGAACTCTCTAGATCAAAAGAGAGAGAGACTTTTAAAAGCTCTTCATCTTACATCCTGTTGATGAACTTAAAGACATTAACACTGAGTATCAATTTGCCTAGTGCAAAATGTTTACTTTCGGAGTTTCCTAGACTGGTCTCTCTCCTCACCACACACTGTGCCCTTTGACTGCACTTTAAAATAATTTGTATTCATTGCCGGGGCCTTCTGCTATAGTGTATGCACCAAAGCAATTAATCCTCTTGGTATGTTCCCAATCAGAATTCTTCTTGCTAAGCTCACAAAATCGGTGGTCCCTTTGCGTCTTCAGATCGAGGCCGTGCTCATCGGGCAAAGCGAACAGATCCTTTGCTGCAAATATTTCTCCCCCTCGCTCATAAGAGAGGCCAAGCTGGAGAACTTTCCCCTCTGTGGAGGAAATACCACTGAAAGCTAGAAGAGTTATATCGCTTACATAAACCAACAGCAGTCACAAACCAGGAAGGAAATAGAAAGTAACAGAAACTGCCATCTGTACATTCTCAGGCATGAGACGGACTGAAGCGGGAATCGCAATTGGGTTTTGTCATAGGGACTACTGTGTCTGATGCTATATCTATTAGTTAGGGTTCGAGCGTTGAGATTCTAAACCTGTGACCCTGAGTTGTCAGGAGAGGCTTCTGCTAAAGCATCAGCAACTGTCTCTGGCCAAAATTGCCAGCAGCCGCAGAGATCAGCAAGAAAGAATCTTAATGACTGCCTGCCAGTCTATCAGCCTTGCTCAAAGCAGCTAACATTTTTAAAGCTATAAAATACATTCTAAAACTCCAAAAAACAAATAATCTATAAAATCGGTAAAGCCATTACTAAAAGCAGACTAAGGAGAGAGAGAGAGAGAGAGAACGAGAATGAGAACAAGAGAACATAGGACTAAGCCAGAGTTCCACTTGTAAGTATTCATCTCTGCTATGCGAGTATCCATGTCATTCCTCTCTTCATTGTCATCCGACTGAAACTACTCTTCAAATTCTGTGTCATCACACTAGATTTCATCAGTGTACATGACTGCACCGTCAGTAGCATGGCTGCACCTGTTATTTACTTGGCTTGGCTAGCCCCGGTTGGCCCCGGAAGCAGGCAAGATACCTTGAAAATCAAGGCATGTTCTTTCGATGCCAGGAGTCTCCGATACGTTTGCCCTATAGCTGTCAAGCTTGATTCATCCAAACGAGAACTGGCATGTCTGGAGAAGGCAACAGCGGTCAGCAGCCGAAGATTTACTTTTGGCAAGGAGAGAAGTGACACAGACAATGGAATTTGGACTTGTTTTTTACCATTTGTAAGACTGGAGCAAGAGCCAAATTCGTTATTTCTATCTTTAGTGCATTTATATGCCATTAAAACCAACATTACATTTAAACACCCGATACAATTTTAAAATGGTCTATGCCAGGGGTCTGCAGCCTGCAACTCTCCAGATGTTCATGGACTACAAATCCCACCAGCCCCTGCCAGCATGGCCAATTGGCCATGCTGGCAGGGGCTGATGGGAATTGTAGTCCATGAACATCTGGAGAGCCGCAGGTTGCAGACCCCTGGTCTATGCCATCAATCTTTTGCAACCATGTCTAGGAAGAAAGGCTTGATGAGTGTTTTCATACACTTTGTAAGAGGGATAGTTGTGAAATAATTGCAATATTGTGGCTACTTGGTGAGCTCTAGAAAGTTCCCTGGCTGCCATGTATCAGCATTAAACAGTTCTCCCCTTAGACAGCCATTCCTCTCTTCTTCTGTATGGAAACATTACAGAACACAGCAGACAAAATGTTCCCAGGGAACTGGAGCCTATGAAGAAAGACAAGGTTTGTTTCATTGGCAGGAGGTGCTTCATTCCCCACCCTTCCATTGTGCACTCCAGGGGCATACCGCCCATGGGGACATGGGGTAACCCATGTCCTCAGGCACCTGCCGTTTTGTCAAGGGGGGGGGTGCCAGGCACTGGGGAGGGCAGGAACTGGCCTGCTGCTGTGGCGCCACCCCCCGAGCCCCGCCCTCCCTTAGCCACCCTGCTGGCTCTCATAAGGGGGGCATGGGGGGGTGCGCGGATCCGGTCATGCCCCTGGGCACCATTAAGGCCCAGTAAGCCACTGGCATCGTCCACAGCCAGGGAGAATTTGCCTTCCACAGTAATACGTCCATTATTGCCCTGCTGTTGCAGCGAGGTCCCTCTTGCTTGTCCCCCACCCCTCTTCAAGAGCCCATTCCACTTTCCCTTGTAATGGGCTTTATTGCTAGTACATTGATGATAAAACACTGCAAAAAAGAAAGTCGAAGTCATGGCATGTGCAGTTGCATCAAGACTGTGGCCTTCTACAATATACTGGAACCCATGTGCCCGTCAGTAAAACTCTGCACAAAATGAATCTGTGACATCAGTGCATGTGCACTCACAGCAACCTGCTTTCCAGTGTTTCACCAAAGCACATGTGTACCAGGAGGAAAGACTGCAGGTGAACTAAAGCAGAATGAAAGCTGCCAAAAACTATGGTTCCTTCAGTTCCGGATTTAATTTCAGAAATTCTCCTAGTTAAATTGTAATGAAGAGGGAGTAGAATGCAGAGTACAGTGAGATTCTGGAAAAAGAGAGACAGAAAAGGGTAATTCTACTTAGCTGAGATTTCACATTTCTAGAATCACAATCCTGTTCCTTCTTTCCATGTTTAAGTAACGGTTCAGAGATGTTCTGCTGACCCTGGATGTGGCCAAAGTGTTTGCCTGGATTCACACCATTTGAGCCTGGAGAAATGTAACTAAGGCCTTGGCGAAGAGCCAGGCGATGATAGAGCACGTCCAGAAAATCTGGGGAGTCCCAAAAGCAGCAGAAATGTGCTATTTGAGACCACTGATTTTCCATGGTTCCGGCAAAAAGATTCCCTTGTCATTTTCAAAGCACAGACAGCAGAGGGGCTCTCTCGCATTGCTATCACACGAAGACAGAATCAAACATCTGGGCGCTAGCAAGATGTAACAAGGAAAGGGTAGGAAATCACCAGGCAATCAACGAAGGACTCAAAGATGACAGACAAACGAAAGGCATCAATGTGCTGCCATTACAAATTCAATGGGAAATGGAACATTAATCCCTTGGGGAGATAATATTTTCCCTTTTTTCTTTTGCTTTCCAGCCTTTGATGAGCCAGCCTGTTATTTTTCCACAGGTTGTGCAGCATTTTCTTCATTTTCAGTTGTTGTGGTTGAAACTGCTCATTTCAGTGTGTGTGTGTGTGTGTGTGTGTGTGTGTGTGTGTGTGTGTGTGCGCGCGTGCAAATTCTCCCACAAATACTTGCGACTCTGCACATACTCAGTTGTTTCCCAATTGCATTCGAGATGAGGGATGCAACGTCCAGGTGCGGCTAAAAAGAAAAACACAGGTTGCCATACAAGGTGAGCGTATGTTTTTTTAACACCACCAAAAAACGTATTGTCGAAGGCTTTCACGGCTGGAATCGCTGGGGTGCGGTGTGGTTTCCGGGCTGTATGGCCGTGTTCTAGCAGCAGACGTTTCGCCTGCATCTCTGAAGACGCCAGCCACAGATGCAGGCGAAACGTCTGCTGCTAGAACACGGCCATACAGCCCAGAAACCACACAGCACACCACCAAAAACGTGCATGGGAACAGCAAGCAGTTGGGACGGCAACCTAGTTTTTGACAGTTCATGATGAATATTAATGTGTGCTCTTTTTTTGTCTTGCTGTCCATCGGGTTTGGCAAGTTTTTGAAGCATTATAACCATTTGCATCAGCTGATCCTGTTCTGTTTCTTTATTACAGCGAAAGTTCACTCTGTCCTGGGCTCTGCCTCCTTCGTTCTGGTTTAACGAGGATTCTGGGTAGGTGGATGAGCCCGCAGCTTATCAGTTGAAGCATCCATCATGAATCCAGTTGCAGGTTGTGCCTCTCAACCACAATAGCTTGGGCGGGGAGGGGAGGGGCACAGAGTGGGGTCATGAGGTGATGTTGGCACCACACATGCTATAATCACTTCTGAGGAAGCGTTGAGTGATGGCATGACACTGTAGGGATTTCCAAAACTCATAAAACCAGTGAGTTTCCAGTGATTCCTAGAACAATATAACGCCATTTGTGGGTTTTTCCTAGATGTCGTGCCATGTGCAACATCAGCAGGGATTTTTAATTTCTCCCATTACTACTTTGAGTGGCGGTGAACAACAACTCGTCATAAAATGTCAACCCTAATCATAAAATGTTGCACTTGTTGGATCCTTATCTTGCCCTTCGTCATGTCAGCTGTAGTGCATTTTGCAAGGAACTCTGGGCGAAGGGCAGTGTGCACACTACGTTTCTTTAAATTGCCTTGGCAAATGCCTGGGATTTTAGAGGTGCTGCTTCAATAGGGAAGAGCTTCGGTAGAATGTAAATTCATTTCCAGGTGATACTCTAGCCGGTCCCCCCCCCCCCCACCTTGATGGTCTTTTCCATTGAAACAAGGGGAAATTCTGAGAGCATAACTATGCAGAGACCATTTTTCCCTGTTCCTAAGTTCCTTGGGAGCAGGAAATTGGGGCTGGGGCTAGTAATTAAGAATTCTCTCTGAGCATGTATGAAGCAACCTTGTACTAAGTTAGACTATAGGGTTGCCAACCTCCAGGTAGTGGCTGGAGATCTTCGGGGATTACAACTGGTCTCGATTACAACAGAGATTAGTTCACCTGGACAAAATGGCCACTTTGGAAGGTGGACTTTATGGCATCAAACCCCAACTGAAGCCTCTTCCTTCCTCAACCATGCCTGCTCAGGCTCCGCCCCCCAAATCTCCAGGTATTTGCCAACCAAGAGGTCACCAGGTCCATCCAAGGTTTCAGGCACAGAATGGTCGTTACCCAAATCCTGTTATTTTACTAGCTTCAAATGCAAGCAGCAGGGATAGAACCTGGGTCACTGCATTCAAACCCAGGGCCTTCCCACTGAAGAAGAAGAAGAAGAAGAAGAAGAAGAAGAAGAAGAAGAAGAAGAAGAAGAAGAAGAAGAAGAAGAAGAAGAAGAAGAAGAAGAAGAAGAAGAAGAAGAAGAAGAAGAAGAAGAAGAAGAAGAGGAGGAGGAGGAGGAGGAGGAGGAGGAGGAGGAGGAGTTTGGATTTAGATCTCCCCTTTCTCTCCTGCAGGAGACTCAAAGGGGCTTACAATCTCCTTGCCCTTCCCCCCTCACAACAAACACCCTGTGAGGTGGGTGGGGCTGAGAGAGCTCCAAGAAGCTGTGACTAGCCCAAGGTCACCCAGCTGGCGTGTGTGGGAGTGTACAGGCTAATCTGAATTCCCCAGATAAGCCTCCACAGCTCAGGCAGCAGAGCGGGGAATCAAGCCCGGTTCCTCCAGATTAGATACACGAGCTCTTAACCTCCTACGCCGCTGCTGCTCCTGAGATATCAGTCCCTCTTTTTCATAGTTTAGTGCTTCATAGTGCTTACTGTCAGACCAGGATCTGGAAGACCTGGCTTCAAAGTCCTACCTTGATATGAAGTTTACTCAGTGAACCTAGACCATTCACATTCCCTCAGCCTAGCCTACCTCTCAGGGTTGTTAAATGGATAAAACAGGAAAGCGGGGAGTATGTGTACCACCCTGAGCTCAGAATGGGATTAAAATGCACTAGAAAAGCTCTATTTGCGCAATGCTGTTGAGTCTGATAACATGTTGGCAAGTTAGGGTCAGTTGGCACCTGTGAGGTACAGCGGTTAGACTGCCAGGCAACAAATGGGGAACATTCAAATTTCCATTCAGCCGTGATGGCTGTCTCTTGGCCCAACTTCTCTCATGTTTGTAGTTGTGAGAGGGGAAAAATGGAAGAGAGGAAAAGTGTATGCTACCCTGAGCCACCTGACAGAAGGACGGGACAGCCGTGACATTTCTGACAGAAAATTGAAAATTGGCTAATACATGCGTAAAACATCTGTTTTGCTCATAGCCCACCCTCCCCAAGGAATTCATGAGGTTGTCATTTTATCTTCCCAGTAACCTTGTGTGAAAGGTTAGGCTGAGAGAAAGAATTCTTCCGAAGGAAGGCCTTTGGGCCATTTGGCAGTTTGTCCCTAAAAAGAACGGTGCCAGGCCTCCTTTCCCAAGTTTCCCTCCTGCGTTCACAAATGCCAAATGAATCCTGCTGGACAGAGCCCATCCTAACCCCGTCTTTCCTTCAGGTCTGACCCCCTTCCCCCATGCTTTCTCTAGGGTGTTTGGGCTGCGATGTTTTATTCGTTCCATCGCTCGCATCCTTATGAATCATCTTTCTTTAAATAGACCGCTAGTACAAAGGGAAAAAACATAAACGTGTGTGCTTTTAAATAAAAAAAAACCTAAAAGCGCGAGGCTATGAAATGTAAAACCCATATGCATAATGTTGCCAGAGCTGCCTCTTTCCTCTCCTACATGTGTGCGTACACGCGCGCGCGCACACACACACACACACACACACACAAAAGGAGCCCTGCATCTATACAAACATACAGTGCGGCATCTTTGTGTACCGGGGCCTTGGGCAAACGTTAAGCTGACAGTAGTGGCACTAATGCTAATGAATTCTGATGATTCGGATCAGTCATTAAACTAATAAGCCCATCTCCAAATTAGCATGGGCTGCTCCAGCCAGCGAAAATTTCATCAAATCGGCTTCATTATTTCAGACGTGGTGCACTTGGCGATAGTGGCTGCAGGACAGGAGAAGGGGACCATCATCTGATAATTTTATCACTTGACTGCCAGACCGTGAAAAAATCGGTGTGATGAAGTTTCTCTCCCACCCCCACTGCCGTTCCCCCCCCCTCGTCCCTTTTCTGGGGGAAGCGGATTGAGGGTGTGTGTTTGTGTATGGGTGGATTTCTCTCTTAATTAAACGAAAGCCAGGGTTGATTGTGATTCTACAGAACTTCCCCCCCCCCCTGCATGCATGCACGCACGCACACATACACACACACACACACATTCTTTCTCTGTCCCTATCCTCTGAGGCTTTGCATCCGGGACTAAGACACTGCTTCCAGCACAAACAGAAATCTCTTGTCTTCCAAAGGGCCTTTTCCTCCTCCTCCTCCTCCTCCTCCTCCTCTTTCTCTCATCCTCTGGCCCTGTTTTCTTTTTTTTAATTTGTGTGGAAAACACAAAACCCTGCATATATCCTCTGGCCACGCTTTAATTTCCATCCCTTTTCCTTGTGATTATTTGGGATTCTTAGCACTGCGAATCAAGGGTCACGAGCTATGTCTGTCTGTCTTTCGATACTCCAGCCTTTCTGAATGCCTTATGGTAGCCTCGATCCTGCATGCTGTTTGTGGAAGGCAAACGCTGGGCAGGAACATCAAGCAAAGGCCACTTATTTATCTCTTTAGGAATCCTGTACCTGGTCCTTCTGTGTAACAATCAGGGGTATGCAAAATATTTTTGGGTATAATTCAGATTCAGATCTAACTGACCAGGATTTTTTTTTTGGTAAACCTGGATATGTCTGGACCCTCATGTCAGGAATATTGGGGTTCCTCCCAATAATTGGCTGTGTTAGACCCAAATTCAAATATTACTGCCCCCATTTCCCCCTCTTCTTCTCCCCCCACTTACCTTGATTCCAGGGCTGCAATACCCCCCTCTAAGCTCGGCATTGGGATCAGAGGTCACGGCAGCCTACACAGAGCTGCATGCCAGGTTCAGTTGGAACAAACCGGGCGTGAGGTTCTGTGCCACCCACTGCCTTTGAGCCTCATGAGGAGCCCAGAGGTGGTGGCGAGGAGCTCTGTGCCGACCTGGACAGCTAGCAAGTGAATAAGAAGAAGAGTTTTGGAAGAGTTTGGATTTATATCCCCCCTTTCTCCCCTGCAGGAGACTCAAAGCGGCTTACAATCTCCTTGCCCTTCCCCCCTCACAACAAACACCCTGTGAGGTAGGTGGGGCTGAGAGAGCTCCGAGAAGCTGTGACTAGCCCAAGGTCACCCAGCTGGCGTGTGTGGGAGTGTACAGGCTAATCTGAATTCCCCAGATAAGCCTCCACAGCTCAGGCGGCAGAGCGGGGAATCAAGCCCGGTTCCTCCAGATTAGATACACGAGCTCTTAACCTCCTACGCCACTGCTGCTCCTATAAGAGAGTGCCACCCACTGCCTTTGAGCCTCATGAGGAGCCCAGAGGTGGTGGCGAGGAGAAGGGAGGGGGATTCTTCCCCCATATTTTTTTAAATGGTGGTGAAGCCTTAAAATTGCCACGTTTTTTTTTCAGAAGGATCCCCAAGAAATATTAATAAAGTATTTTAGTTTAGTTTGGCTTTGCCAATCACACACCTCTAGCAATAATCACAAAATATGCACAAAGTAGCTAACAAGCTAGTATAGTGGTTGGGATGTCAGATGAGTAGTGGGAGCCTTTGGATCAAATCCCACTCAGCCGTGAAGTCCACTGAGCCACCCTGGACCAGTCATTCTCTCTTAGCTTAATCTAATTTTCAGAGTTGTTCTGAAAAGAGAGCAGGGATCACGTATGCCACTCAGAAATCCTGAGAGAAGAGTAGAGTTGCCAGGTCTGACCTGGCCACCTGTGAGACTATGGTGGCTATCCTCCAGGTGGTGGCTGGAGATCTGCTACAACTGATAGAAGATTGATTCTCTGGTATTCTGTCCCATTGGTGTTCCAGCTGGGTGACCTTGGGCTAGTCACAGTTCTTCTGAGCTCTCTTAGCTCCATCTACCTCACAGGGTGTTTGTTGTGAGGGGGGAAGGGAAAGGAGTTTGTCAGCCCCTTTGAGTCTCCTTACAGGAGAGAAAGGGGGGAATATAAATCCAACTCTTCTTCTTCTTCCTCTTCTTCTTCTTTTTCTTTTTCTTCTTCTTCTTCACTGAAGTGGCCCTGACAAAAAAAACTGGATCTAATCCAAAACAGCATGTGTACCAACTGCTCCCAAGTTGTAGTCAATGGATGGCAATTCCAGAGGGTTTTAAGGCAAGAGAGCTACAGAGGTTTGCTATTGCCTGTCTCTGCATAGCAACCCTGGACTCCCATCTATATATCCTAGCTTCCAATATCTGAAATGATCAGGCTAACTGAGCCACATACTGAATCAACTGGGACTTACACCTGAGTGATTAGGCATGGGATTGTACCATGAGAAATTGTGCAACATCATGCAATAAAGATATTGGAGTTAACTTGAATAATTAAACCTTTAAATGACATTGTTGAAGGTGTCCATCTTCTTCTTCTTCTTCTTCATGTTTTCAGTGACTCATCACGAAGCATGACATCACATCTGGGTTTTCCCTGGAAGTGACATAGTTCCATCGTGCCAAGAGTGTCCCCATATTTCCTCCCCGCTCTGCCAGACTCCTGCCATTTGCCAACTGCTGGTTAGCAACCCTAGGAACTGCTGAGGGAAGTTTGTCTTTTAAAGCAGTCATGAGTGATACTATGCCAGAATAATAGTGTTGGAAGCCTCTTTAAAAGAGTCCTCCAAGAAGTAAATCTGGTGAAAATATTTATAAAATGGCACAGGTGTAGGGTGTAAATAACCTCTCACCAGCAAAATTTGGAATTCCTGTCATCCAACAATTGCCTTAGTTCCGTGAGATCATTCCACACAGCACTGCCAAACCTCAGAGAGAGTAACAGATGGGAAGGGAATCACAACTTGCCAAAATATTGTATTGTGAGTGTTGAGCTGTGATACACCCCCACCCCCACCTGCAGAAAAAGACAGAAAGTGATTATACCCTCCTCTTGAAAATCACCCCCAAAGCTTGGGTGAAACGCATGGCTGAATGTCTGCAGTCCCCATTCACTCCCATCTATGTCATATTCATTCAGGGTTTTTTTTTGTTACAATCTTAATGGAGAAGGGTTCAAGTTTCCCTCTCCCCTAGCCCAGAGGCAGGCAGGACATTTAGATTGTCATCGAGAAAGGGCCAGCGAAGACCTTTAGAAATGACACCCAACTTGGGAAGCCCACGTATTAGAGAAGACAGGTACTCCTGTGGCCTTCTCAACCCCTTCTTCCACTTGTCAAGGTGAAACCCAACTCCAGGCATGAACAATCCACTCCCGTAAAAAGCTGTGGAATAGATCTGTCTCGACAGCCATTAGCGGTGGCTTGGCACACCATCCTTTTGCCATTTGTTAGGCCCAAGCGTGCCAACGTGGGTAATCTAATCTCAGGCTGGCCGTGGCCTCTTGCAGGTGAAATGTTTGAGGATGTGGGCTTCTTCCACAGCCTGCAGCTCACAACTTCCTCACAAGGACTGACCCCTCCCCCTCCCCCATTGCCTTTCCCTGAAGACTGTAAAGGTCAGGACCCACACAGCATGGAGCTGAATAAAACACTAACAGAGAGAGACGAGAGGATATTGGAAACATATTCTCAGGGCTTGAGCGCTCTGAGAGAAACATCAGGCGTTAAGTTAGAGCTTTCAAGGCTGGGTTGTGTTGGAGGCCTTTGGAAAAAAATAGCGTTCAGCAAGAGTTTTATAAAGATATCAGTAGGGTTGAAGGCAGGATGAAGACTTTTCTGAGGAGTTTCTATGGCGGATTCCGCATGGGCCAAAAACAGCGGTGTGAAAACAGTGTGAAAATAGCGTTAAATGGTTTAAAACGGTGTAAAAGGGTTTACACCATTTTCACACCATTTTCACACTGCTGTTTTTGGCCCATGCGGAATCTGCCTATGCGTCGGGGGAAAGTATTGCAGACTAGCAATAAAACCTGTTGTGCAAAAAAAAAATACAACAGGCTCTGAAAAACTAGTCCTCTCAGGGCAAGAGTCGTGGATGGGGCATGTCTACGAGAAATGGTGCCTGATGCAAACACTGAAAATGTGCCCCCCCCCCAACATCCCAGCTTTGCCAAAGTGGGGCGACCAGGGGACTGTGAAGACAGGGAGAATTCTCCTTATTTCCATAGACAGCCCCTGTTTACAAAGCTAGACCCTCCCGAATCCCAGCTTTGCAAAGGGGGGAGCAAAATGGGGATCTTGTTTCCCCATTCCCCGCTTCCACATTTGTAAAACTGGATCCTGTCTTTACAAAGGTGTGGAAGCCAGCCCTCGCTCCCCCCGCTGTTTGCAAAGCTGAATCCTGGCTTTGCAAAGGTGGCAGAGAGCCAGCAGAGTGCTTGTGCAGATGGGGAGCCTGATGGATGAAAAAATACACAACTTGGGAGAACATTGCCCCCCCACCTTTTTCTTCTGTTCTCCCTCTTTTTCTCTGCCTCTTATTCTCCATCCTGCCACCCCTTCTCTTAATCTTCTCTATTTGTGCCCTGCTATCACAGCTCTCTTTCTGGTCCCCTACTCCAGGTCTTTCTGCTCACTTATTCCAGCTCTCTTTCTCTTCCTACCCCAACAATCTATTCTCTATGTTACTGCCACCCTAACCCAGCTTTCATTCTCTGTTCTGGCCACCTATCCATCTCTCTATTTCTCTTTCTGCCTCTCCCCAGCATTCAATGTCTTCCAGACTTTACTCCAACTCTCTCTTTCTCTCTTCCACCCCAGCCCAATTCTTGCTCTGGATAGGCAGGATGAGGCCTCTCCCCCGACAGCTCTCATTGCCTCAGATGGAGCTCTTTCAGGTGCCTTCCAGTGGGCCTTCCCACTCTCCACCCTCCAAACAGCCTGGGGCAGGTGGCCTTTTGTCATTGCCACTAGTGCCAGGCTTGCAGCTTAATTACTCAAGCATTGGCTCAGGCAAGGAATAGGATGACACTACAAGGACCCCAAGGTTTTAAGAAGTGTTACCAGATGGGTGAGAAGGAGTCTGGGAGTTGTAGTCCCTTCAGCCCCTCTGTACATGAGAAATGGCAGCCTCTGGACTACATCTCCCAGAGTCCTTCACTTTTTCTGGTTTGTCACGAGAACATGCTGCTCAATTATATAATAAGATGGGTAAAAGCAACCATGTTTTTACATTCTATCAAGATGGGTGATGATATCAATTCAGAGGCAAAGCTGAGTCTAGACTCTTTAAGATTTCATTTAGCCAATTTGTGAAGAGAGTTCTTATTTATGTAAATTTCTTGATAAAATCTTGAAAAATCGCAGTGTATTTTTCATGGTTCCTCAGGATCTTTTCTGAAATGGCACATGGAAGGGAAATATGAAATGTGATAGAGCCACAAGTAAGGTTTTAAAGAGGTGATATTTAATGAAAGCTAGTTTATACATCACTTAATCTGGATCTCTGGTGCGTTTAACTGTTCCTCTGGGCACTCTGCTCATCGGAAGCATGTTTCTTCACTTCAAAGGAGGAAGGTCATAGAGGTGGTTCAAAGCGTGTTTATGGCCATCTCTCATGTACCCTCTCACAGTGATCTTGCAGTGATCTTTGCGTCTCGAGTTTTACACGGTTTTCCAGATTGTGGGGGCACCGTGCCCCTAACCCCTGCAACATGGAAAGGACAACTATAAAACTATTCCATCCATCATAAATTTATTTATCATAAATTTATTTAATCATAAACATATCTGTCATAAATACACCTAAATGATAAATTTATCATACACCTAATTCAATTCAGACTGTAAAGAAAAGGGAAAAAAGGAGACATCAACCTGAACCCATTATCTCAGCTACTACTAATATATCCAAGTTTAAACTTATACCTGCTGCAGTCTATTTTTTATCAATCTGTTGTTCAAATATATCTTTGGGGTTTTTTTTTACCAGCTCCTTTGATTTATTTCTATTCCAATATGCACTAAACAGGAGCCATGTTTTCACTAACGACTCTTGGGGCTTAATTTCACCTTCACAAATCTTCTTGTATGCTGTGTTGTTATCCATTAATGCCACAGGTCTAATAACTATTAATGGATTTGTCCTCCTTGAATTTTCTAATCTTCCTCAAAGTCAACACACTTCCATGGCAACAAATTCTACTCTCTTTGAGCAAAGAAGTACTGTCTTTTGTCATTCCTGATTTAACTGCTCTGACATCTTTGTTACGTGCCCAGAAGTTCCAGGATTTATTTATTTATTTCATTCCCAGGGAGACCCCAAGCAGTCTGCATTGTTCTCGTCTCCATGTTATCACAACAACCCTGTGAAGTAGACCGAGAGTGTGCGCGAGTGGGCCAATCTTCCGTGACAGAGTTGAGATTTGAACTGAGGTGTCTCAGATCCTAGTTGGACATTCTAGCCACTATAACACCCTATTTCTCCAGGCATTTGCAGACTTTTTATGGGAGTCTTTTTCCCCACTTCTCATTGACATGTGCTCTGCTGTTGATTTTTATGCTGCTGCTCAGTCTCTTCTTTTAGTACTGGTTTTATCGCTGTGGTGTTTAGATTTTCCACTTCTACAGAATGCTTACAAGAATAGTTGCACTAACACCCCTTTTAACCTCAGGGCTGACAATGGTTGTTTCAAGAATGAGGAGACAGAAATACATCTTCCCCAAATGTGTCGGTGACTATTCAATTTCTTTCAATCCACTTTAGTGCCATTTTCTCCCTGTTTACTCCTTGATTCTTTCATGCATTAGTTGCAAAGGTGATCTCAGCCACGGTGGTGTCACAACGCTATGTAGCTCATCAAATGTGATTAAATGGCAATAGAACAGAGGGCAAATTAAATCACTAGGGAAGGTTGGCAGTGCTTCCTGGATCTGTCACAGAGACCACCTGCTTAACAACATAGCATCACTATCCTTTATAACCAATCGCATTTGTGTATTGACCAATCTAGACAATTCATTTCTCTGACTCAACTTGCAATCATGCATGTTGTTGGAGAACAAACGTTCCCAAGGGTACTGGGGCCTGATTCTGATCAAGAGCTCAGCATGCAAGGAAAAGGGACCATGGCCTTTCCTCCTTCCCATTTTCACCAGCCAGAACTGCTACTGTGGGGTACTGTTTTCCCTGCTGTGGGGCTCCATGTGTTGCTGTCTGTATGCAGGCAGCACATGAAGGCATAAGAACAAGCCAGCTGGATCAGACCAGAGTCCATCTAGTCCAGCACTCTGCTACTCGCAGTGGCCCACCAGATGCCTTTGGGAGCTCACATGCAGGAGGTGAAAGCAATGGCCTTCTGCTGCTGCTGCCGCTCCCGAGCACCTATTCTGCTAAGGCATTTGCAATCTCAGATCAAGGAGGATCAAGATTGGTAGCCATAGATCCACTTCTCCTCCATAAATCTGCCCAAGCCCTTTTTAAAGCTATCCAGGTTAGTGGCCATCACCACCTCCTGTGGCAGCATATTCCAAACACCAATCACACGTTGCATGAAAAAAATGTTTCCTTTTATTAATCCTAATTCTTCCCCCCAGCATTTTCAATGAATGCCCCCTGGTTCTAGTATTGTGACAAAGAGAGAGAAATGTCTCTCTGTCAACATTTTCTACCCCATGCATAATTTTATAGACTTCAATCCTATCCCCCCTCAGTGAAGATAACTGCACAAAATATTCTTAGAAAACAGTTGAAAGTTCCCATTCAGCCTTTGAAAGCTAGCATGATGTAGTGGCAGACTGTTGGAACAGGACCTTGGGCCATTCATTCTTTCTCAGACTAAACTACCTTACAAGATGGTTGTGAAAGTGAGACGGAGAAACATGTTTGGCACCTTGAACACCCAGAGAAAGGGTGGGATAAAAATATACCTACTAAATGTGAGCCTTCCCCAAAGTAAAGGCTGTGGCCCATTCTGCATGCTCCGCTTACCCCGAGGCTGCCTGCTCCACAGTGGGGACTCCCCACATTTCTCTGGCTACATACAAGGAAGTTTGTGCTGCTTGTTTTGATCAGAGGTGCCACTCCGCCCCCCTTCTGTGTTGTTTAAGGTAGTGACAGTGACTGCTGCCTTTTTTGCACCCTATTTAAAAATAGGGTTTAATGTTCTGTTGCTGCTGCAATGGAAGAATAGTATTAATTTTTCTAAAAATAGATGCACCGTTTATCCCTGTGGAGGAGCAGGTGGAACTGCTCTTTGGGTGCAGAAAGGCAGCAAAAGCTAGCCAGATGTATGGTGGGGGTGAATCATTTTTCCTGTGTCCCCACTCTTCAGAACTGCAGGGCTTCTGGGATCTGTAGCATGGTGAGTTTGGAAGGGGGGAAAACATGTCCGCAAGCAAAACTCTGCCCCAAAGGGAATGCACGCTCACTGGAGGGCAGACCAAAAGTTTATAACAGGCCTGTGTTCCAGAAGTGGGCAAATTCAGAACTCCAAAATCGAGGGAGAAATTTGGTTGAGAAAATCATCGGAAGCATCCCTGTTACTAAAAAAAACTCATTGCTATACAAACTGCAGAGTGTTGAATGAGACCTTTGCAGTGACCCAACCTTTCTGCACTGGTTTAAAAAAAACCCACAGTGATCATAGGTGGAATAACTGAGGAAGGAGGAAAATAAATGCTGTATATCATTCACCAGCGTTCTGCAGCCTCAAAGGAAGAGGTAAGTTTGTGCTGCTGCGCCCCAGCAGCCTTTCAAACGATTTTCTCGTCTAATCCATTGTTTCCTGTGAGAGAACCCTCTACGTGATTTCTGACCAAAGCCCCTTTCAGCTCCCATCAGGGGAGACAATATTTTCCAAATACCTGCTGGATATATGGCAAATGGCCATTTTCAATTTCCAATTGTCCTTTTCACTTTTGCCCATATGTTGGGTTGAGTCAAGTGCGGGAGATGACACGGATTTATTTTGGAAGGGAGGAAAGACTGCACCGAAGTTGGCTCTCAGGGGAATTTGAGAAATGTCACTAAATCACAAGCAAGCGGGAGAGTAGAAAGAGAGGCTGGGGGAATTTGGGGAGGGGCGGTGTACAGCCTTCCATACAAGCCTTTCCCCAATCTCAGCCGTAAATCAAACGGCAGCTATTTCTTTTACAGCTGCCATGCAGGACTGTGAGACAGAGAGCCAAAGCAGGCAGCTGGTCCCTCTGAGCAAAGGGATGCACAAGACAGATTCAATAAGGTCTTAGAGAACCACCCTCACCAGAGTCCAGGGGAATAGGGGGGAGGGCTCGCTGAAGGCTTGCAAATTGCTGTTGCGGTATTTTTTGCTGATACATGATCTGCTGAGATGCGGTGAGATGGATCATAGGCAAAAAGCAAAATAAAAGGAATTTAAGAGGCAGGGAATGAATGTGCATTGAGGAATCTGAATATGTGAGCTGCCATTTGCCACATGCTGTAAAGCTGGGTAGACCATAGAATTGTCACAAAGCTGCTTTCTGTTAGAGCAGCTCCAAGATCCATAGTTGCTCTCTAGACTCTGTTGTTGTTGTTGTTGTTGTTGTTGTTGTTGGTGGTGGTGGTGGTGGTGGTGGTGGTGGTGGTGTTGTAGAAGAAGAAGAAGAAGAAGAAGAAGAAGAAGAAGAAGAAGAAGAAGAAGAAGAAGAAGAAGAAGAAGAAGAAGAAGAAGAAGAAGAAGAAGAAGAAGAAGAAGAAGAAGAGCAGGAGCAGGGGGGGTTGGATGTATATCCCACCTTTCTCCTCTCCTGTAAGGAGACTCAAGGTGGCTTACAAGCTCCTTTCTCTTCCTCTCCCTAAAACAGACACCTTGTGAGGTAGGTGGGACTGAGAGAGCTCCAACGAACTGTGAACAGCTCAAGGTCACCCAGCAGGAATGTCGGAGTGTGGAAACACATCTGGTTCACCAGATAAACCTCTGCCACTCAGGTGGAGTAATGGGGAATCAACCTTGGTTCTCCAGATTAGAATCTACCTGCTCTTAACCACTTCACCACGCTGGGCTTTCCCATGTCTGAAATCCTGGAGATGGAACTGATTACATCAGCTAAGTATCTGCTTTCTAATGCTGAGTATAGTTTTCGCCAACATTTTACCTACATTTCTCTGTGTGTGGGTTTTCTGTCAAGGCCAATTCACACATTCCAAAAAAAATTTAGATGTGGAATCCTCACTCTGTAACAAATGACAGATGTGAGTTGCAGGTTTCAACCCTACATATGGTACTGGATCAAAACTGTGCTGCACCTGAAGAAGTCTTGCTCTGTTCTGGACATCAAACTGAAGTAATAGCATGAGAAATAAAGTAACAAAATTCCAGTCTCTGAAGTCCATTTTTTATTAATTCTGTGCAGGGATGCCATCCTAGACCTCAACTGGCCATATCTGCTGCACAAAACAAAAATCACAAAGTAGTGTTTGAATTTTTGAGATCATCAGAACACTTCATCAGGTTATTCTCCCTCTGAAATGAAAAAAAAAAAAACATCCAGCAACAATCCCTCTGGCACGAATCGAAACTCACGTTCCTCATAAAGCAGACAGCAGAAATAAAGAAAAATGCTGCAATTGCATTATGAAAGCTGGAGATGGATTTTAAATGATGTAATAGGTATAGAACCAATAGAAATCAATATGGGCCAAGTGCCCGGAGGGCACGCATGAATGTCCTCCAAACCATCTAACCAAGATTAGTGAACCTAAGCTGGAATCCGTAATGCAAACTTGCTTTGGCTTTCGACCATTTGAAATGGCCCAGTTTGAATGCCCAGTTCTTTTAATTGCCCAATTTTTTGTCAGGCTACTCAATTTATGTGGTGTCACACATTTGACTTGGTCTACCGTATTCACTGATTGACAAACTTTAGTAAAAAAAAGAAATCCTGAAAGCCACTTCTGAGAAGGACAGGACCAGCATGAAAACCAACTGCCGCATGTAGGCTCTACTGCCTGCACGCTGCGTTTCCACTGTGGTTGCGTGAGCTGATAGTTGCAGGGATATTATCAGATCTACTTGTGGCTGAGCTAAAAAAAGGGGAGGGTTGTCACCAAAATCTTGCTCACGGGTGAAATGTGCCCTCTCCTGATTGGGATTATGATGGAGGTGACAGGTAGCCCAATCCAGATGTGGGCGTCAAATGAACTGGGAGCAGGGGCGTAGCAAGGGGGAAAGTACCCGATGCACTGGTGCGTCCTCCGCCCCCTGTCCCACTCCGGAATGCCCCCGCCATGCCCTTGGAACATCCTCACCACACCCCCACAGGGGCGTGAGCCCAGTTCATCGCACCCTTGGAGCTATGCCTCTGGCTGGGAGCGCAGCACCGGTCTGCACCAATGTGTTTCCCCCCTCCAAAGGTTCAAGGGGCACCCCTGCCGACAGACATAGGTGCCTGTAGCAGGGTGCCTCTCCCTGATAGTGAAATCTGGAAGTGACTGCCACCGCGAAGGAACACTGGCATCTGATTGGATGCTGGCATGAGGAAATTTCTGGGGGTGGAGCTGACTTTAGTCTGCTTCCACCTGAGCTTTAGGGCCAGGGATGCTGCAGCCAGGAATGCTTCTGGGTGACTGGGCAGTTTGTTTTTTCAGCTGCCTCTTTGCCATTCCTGGAAGCCCTTGAGAGATGGTGCGGCAGCTGCCTCGGGATCTGGACTGAGCTTTTAAAAAGCAGGCATAAAAGTTCTTCCTTTCACAGTGAAGGCAGGAAACATTCTCCATTTAACCTCACCATGATTTGGCTTTCCCAATTGTCTTTGAGATGCTGGCTAGAGGGGGCTTGGTGTAGTGGTTATGTAACCTTTTTCTGTGGGTTCTGTGGGGCAGTACTTGGAATGAGTTTGCAAGAACACATTTTAAAAAAACAAAATGCTTTACTTTCTTAACATATAACATCAACATTTAACATCAAACTTCAAGGTCCTGTTCAGGTTGCATTTTCAAGTCCTTATATTTACAGTCTACTGATACTGCCAAGTCCAATTCTTCTTTGCAAGTGGGTTGGCTCCTGAAGACTCTAAGGACTTGATGAACAGGATTCAACATGATGAAGGTTTCCAGAAGAACTCTCACCCATTACAACCACAAAAAGAAACCCTTAACAAGGTGTTAAGGGCTTATACAAATCAAGGTCCAAGTCTGGTAGCCTCGTCTCCTCCAAACTACATGAGGTCTGCAGCCTCCTCCTGCTTTGGGTCTCCACCCCTTTCTGGGTCAACCCATTCTGAGCATGCGGGTTACATTTACAGTGTCAGACTAAGATCTGGGAGACTCAGGCTCCTTCCACACGTGCAGAATAATGCACTTTCAATCCACTTTGACAAGTGTTTGCAAGTGGATATTGCTATTTCGCACAGTACAATCCAGCTGCAAAGTGCGTTGAAAGTGGATTGAAAGTGCATTATTCTGCACGTGCGGAAGGGGCCTCAGATTCAAATCTTCATTCAACAGCTTGCTAGGAGACCGTGGACGAGCTTAACCTCTCTTGTTGTGAAGATAACATGGAGAAGACGGGAACAACACACGGTACCATGAGTCCCTTGGAGGAATGACAGGACAAAAATTTGACCACTCAGTCAAAGGGACTATGTCCCTGCTTGGTTGGATCATGGAGCCTGCAAGGAAAGGGGGGAAAAACCCTTTAAAAACCAAAGCAAGAAAGCATCATAGCAGCTGTATAACAGAGTCAGAGGACAGGAGCTGAATCTTACAAAAAAATGTAGGGGGGGTCCTTCAGGGCCACCTGGAAAGTCACCCCTTCCCCCCCCAAAAAAAATGTTTGCTTGTAAAATGTGCAGACTTAGACCAAATGACTAAACATTCCAGGTAAGCAGCTAGCAAAGTTAGAGCTGGGGATATGGATCTCAGAAGAGGATGATGGTGGGACCGGTAAGGTCAGGCGTGACTGATGGATGTGTGCCTTGTTGCAAAGAGAGAGAAAGAGAACCTGGATTTATGGTGCAAGTACTTATCAAGTTGCACTGTAAGCACCCTACAAATGAGGGACCATCTAGCCCCTGGCTGCACTGCCCTATCCTTCGAGCCCTGCCGCCAGCTCATCCATTTCAGAGAGTATTGAATTCAATTATATATTGCAAAGAAAACAAAATTCGTTGGGGCCAAATGTTTACCTGAGTTCACTGCCCACGGCCTGAAACCGGGTAGCTCTTACTTTACACCAGGAACTGCGCTGGGTCCCAATAATCCATTGTCTGTTCTGATGTCAAGTTGATGGATTACAACTTCCTAATGTGGGATTGATGAATTATGACGCCCTAATGTTGGGACAATTGATTATGACTTTTTTTTAAAGAATAGCTTGCGAAGCAATAATTGATACCATTATGCATTAACGTCTTGTTTTAGCCAAAAACAAAAACACACACACAACCCACCACAAAATAATAATTATTCTTATTCTTATAAAAATGCACATTGACGGGGCAAGAGCTGTGTTAAAAGATTAACCTTTCCCGGGTTTTATAGAGCAGGGCGAGACAGAAGCGGTTGTCTGGATGGCCACCCCCTCATTACAGGTCTTTGGAGACTGAGGAAGACTAAACAGTTTATGCCACAACTGGAAGAAAATTGCTTTCTCCCGTCCCCCTGTAAGTGGATTCAGACCCAGCCGGTCAATTTTGGAGCACTCTGGGGTCAGCACACACACGCCAAGGCATGAATAGTGTTTTGAAGGGAGGGAGGGAGGAAGAGAGGCAAAAGGCGCCCTGTCTTTGCTCCGAAGCTCAGTTCAGGTTGGAAAGTTGTAATAGTGACAAACAGGTTTGAAGAGACCTCTCCCTTCTCAAATGTCACCAGGGAAGGAGACAGGAGTCGGCAAGAGAGACGGGGAGACAAAGGAGGGGAAAATGGACCATGGCTCTGAATGCCCAGACACGGGTGGACAGTCAAATGTTTGCAGATGGGACAGGAAATATCAATTCTGTGGCTGAGGACATCTGGACTGCCCGCCATGAAGACCATCTGGTTTTAATCAATGATGGATTGCCTTTAAAGAGTAGGCCACATCCTAGCCATAGAGTTATATATTGAGATGTTCCTGGCTGGGAAAAGCAAAGGGGGCTGGCTTTAGGGGGCAATGCTTCATTTCCCATATAGGGAGGTCTGGGACTAAGGATGCTAACCCCTAAGCGGGGCCTGGAATTCTCCCGGAATTATGACTGATGACCAGACTACAGGGATCAGTTCCCCTTGAGAAAATGGCAACTTTGGAGGGTAGATTCTATGGCATCAAATTCCTGAATTCTTCTCCCCCCAAACTCCACCTTCCATGCTCTACATCTGAATCTATGGGAATATTCCAATCCAGAGTTGGCAACCAAGGGACTTAAATTCTCCTGCATTGTTGTCCTTTGACCTAACAACCAGTGTCCCCAAACCCCAGGGTCTTTCCAGATAATTCTCACACATAGTGATGAGCTAAATTTATGACCAGTTGTGCTAAAGCCCCATATTGTTATGGGAGTAGGTGAGGTAACTACAGGTGTGTTTTTCTCCTACACTTGCTCATGACACCTGGTCAGTAGCTAGTCAGCTGCCTACACCCATGTGACAAACACAACAGGGGATCCCTAGCATCTTGTCTTTCAAATTTTCAAGGGAAGCAGGAAAGTTAGCACTTTACTTGCTAAGGTAGCAACTGCTTTGTTACAAAAAGAGACAGAGGTCCATTCCACACAGCACAAATAAGACAGCCTGAGGACCTTTGGAAGGAATTCTGCACAATGTTTTTTCTCAAGACGTCCTCAGGATGCCTTATTTCAGCTCAAGGTGTCTTTTTTTAAAATGCTTTGAAATGCACCTTTTTTTAAAGGTGCCTGCAAGGCATCTGCTGCCTGGCTGTGTGGAATGCAGCCTTGAAGAGGCGTCTTATTTTTCCCACCTGACAGTTTTGCTCTCTGGTCAGCTTCACCCTCCACTTGTGGCCAACATTTTGTGTGCTGGTGAAGGGTTTCTCCCTGCCTCCATTTGCTGAAGATTTCCCCAAGAGATGTTTGTTCTGCAGGCTCCGATCTTAGGTGCCTTTTCAGCCTAATACATAGTTGTGTTCAGTTCTTCCTGCCTATTCCGGCAATATATAGTTTTCCTTTCAAAAAATGTTTTGGAGAGTTATCTTCGAAGATACGCACACATGCATAAGAGAATCTTAGTTGCTCAGAGGATATTTGGCAGCTGGCTTGTTTCTTTTTGAGCTCACTGCACCAGGGGGTAATGCTTTGGAGAGGGGAGAGCAGCACCAGAGTGGCACTATCCCTGCCAGCCCACCTGATCTAGATTGGGCTATTATTTATATAAAGAGCATATACATTACATATAAAAAAGCATGCAATGCACATAAACTCTGCCAAAGCAATGGAAGAAGAAGAAGAAGAAGAAGAAGAAGAGTTTGGATTTGTATCCCCCCTTTCTCTCCTGTAGGAGACTCAAAGGGGCTTACAATCTCCTTGCCCTTCCTTCCTCACAAAAAACACCCTGTGAGGTGGGTGGGGCTGAGAGAGCTCCGAAAAGCTGTCACTAGCCCAAGGTCACCCAGCTGGCGTTTGTGGGAGTGTACAGGCTAATCTGAATTCCCCAGATAAGCCTCCACAACTCAAGTGGCAGAGCAGGGAATCAAACCCGGTTCCTCCAGATCAGAATGCACCTGCTCTTAGCCACTATGCCACTGCTGCTCCCAGTGGAGACCACTGATCGGGGGAAAAATGGACCACTGGAGACCACAAAAAAATGGAGACCACTGATCTGGAAAAAATGCACAATTATCTAAAGAAATAAAATTGGGATCAATCACTCTGAAATTTCGCCAGTTGCATTGCACCAAAATGAAGGGGTTTTTTTAACAAACAAACAAATGCCCTCTGGAAGCAGACAATGCAATCCTAAGCAGAGATATCCCATTCTATGTCGACTGAAGTAAATCAGTTTAAAGGGGTATAACTCTTTTTAGGATTGTGCAGAAAATACAGGTAGTCAAGCAGAAGATGGGGCTCCGATTACCCTCCAGCCAGAAGGGCACAAGCCAGCTTGGCTCCTGCAAGCCACCCCTCCCGTTTGCTTTTCTGTCATTGCCTCTTATCTCCCCCTTGTCAACAGAGAGCTCCTTCTTCATCCCCACTTTCCCTGCTCTCCTGAGACCCCTGGGGAATGTGCGTCTCCCTTCCATCCTTATGAGTGACAGCCAGCAAGCAGGGCTGACAGCCAGCATCTGCTCACCCAAACAAGCAACAAAGCAAGGGGCCACGGGTGGAATGAAAGGGTAAGAATCAACAAGTCAATGAACAGCATTCCAGAGGCGGGGAAAGAGGCCGAGCACACCTCATTAATGGCCGCGGCAACGCACAAGGCACAGCAAATGTTTTGTGTCCAAAGCTGGGGTGCTTAGCCTAAATCCGGCCCCACCTCTCGCTGCTCCTCATTGACAATCTTTGACAGGTATGAAAAGTGCTGGGGAGGGGGGGGAACGACACAGGGCAAACCTCTGTGTTGTCAGGAATGGGAGGGGAAGAAGGCTTAGCTCAACTCCCATGTGCATTCTCCAAGTAATAGCTCTTTAAAAGCCCCCCCCCCCAATGTTTTGATTTTTTAAAAAAAACCACTGGGCCTGTTCTCCAAAGCATCGAACTGGTCCACCTGCCATGAAACTCAATGCAACAAACCACATGGAATGACACAGTTGCCAACATGCAGTGGTGGGATCCAAAAATGTTAGTAACAGGTTCCCATGGTGGTGGGATTCAAACAGTGGCGTAGCGCCAATGGGGCTGGGCAGGGCACGACGGGGGCATGGCCGGGCATTCCGTGGGCGGGGCATTCCTGGGCGGGGCTGTGGCAAGGATGCAGCCGCTGCGCCGGTCCTTGAGCGAGAAACGAATGCACGCAGGCACAAGCTGCCACGCACGCCGGTGCACCTCCTGCTAGACTGCTTCAAGTTCTGCGCGCTACTGCTGAGAGGAGGGGCGTAACTGAGGCAAAAATCACATGGCAAAATCACCAATTAGTAACCTCCTCTCGGCACACACAAATAATTAGTAACCTTCTCTCGGGAACCTGTGAGAACCTGTTGGATCCCACCTCTGGTCCAGGGGGTAGCTGGAGACCTCCTGAAATTATAACTGATCTCCAGGGAAAAAAAGATCCGTTCACTTGGACAAAATGGCCTCTCCAACAAGACTGTGCAGAGCCTGAGTGGTGCAGTGGGAGCCAGCGTGTTGCGGTGGTTAAGAGCAAGTAGATTCCAATCTGGAGAACTGGGTTTGATTCCCCACTCCTCCACCTGAGTGGCAGAGGCTTATCTGGTGAACCAGATGTGTTTCTGCACTCCTACATTCCTTCTGGGTGACCTTGGGCTAGTCACAGTTCTCTCGGAACTCTCTCAGCCCCACCTTTGAAGTTCTGGAGGCCTCACTTCAAAACAGACAGAATTGAGCGGTTGAACAGACAAGTGACAAGGATGATCACCGCCTGGAGCCCCTCGAAGATAGGGCGGTATAAAAGTCTAAAGAATGAATGAATGAATGAATGAATGAATGAATGAATGAATGAATGAATGAATGAATGAATGAATGATCAGGGGTCTGGAGACCAAGTCCTGTGAAGAAAGGCTGAGGGATATAGGAGTGTTTAGTCTGAAGACAAGGAGATTGGGGAGGGGCATGATTGCTCTCTTTAAGTATTTGGAGGGCTGTCACTTAGAGGAGGGCAGGGAGCTGTTCCTGTTGGCAGCAGAGGACAGGACTTGCAATAATGGGTTTAAATTATGGGGAGAAAGGTTCCGACTGGATATTTTAAAAAACTTTTCACCGTAAGAGTTGTGCATCGGTGGAACCGGCTGCCCAGGGAGTTATTGAGCTCCCCTTCACTGGCTGTCTTTAAGCAGCAGCAGCTGGACAAACACTTGTCTGGGATGCTCTAGGCTGATCCTGCATTGAGCCGGGTATTGGACTAAATGGTCCGTATGGCTCCTTCCAACTATTATGATTCTCTAACTGAAGAGGAAATCTGCAAAGCCGGGGATTTACAGAGCCTCTGGTATCTCAACTGGATCCAGGCATGTGTGGAGGAAGGTTGCCGGCTCTGGGTTGAAGAATTCCTGGATATTCAGGGATGGGTCCTGGGGAAGGGGAGGTTTAGGGATGGGAGAGAGCTTAGTGGGATATAATGTAGGGTTTTCAGACTTTCCACTATGGTTGGAGGCCTCCTGCTGATTGTTGCTGTTTGCTGCTGCTGCGACTACAAGTACTGTCTGGGGTGCCAACCTCCTGGTGGTAGCTAGAGAGCTCCTGGAATTGTTTTTGATTTCCAGATGGCTGTTTTGGAAGTTTGTCTCTACGGGATTATACCCTGCTGAAGTCCCTCCCCTCCTCAAATATCATCCCTCCCTAGTCTCTACCCCACAAATCTCCAGGAAAAGGGGCCTATCTACAGAAAATTGTGCCTATGGCATTGGTGTGTCCCTCTTCATCAGTGCACTTCTTGGGTACGCAGTCTAGGGGTTAGTCCTCCTGCTGGCTAGCTGTGTGCCTTGTTGCTGGCTCAGGGTGCTGGGAGTCTCTCCTTGAAGCTTGGCTCTGTGTGGGGCGAGTGCAGCACCATCAATGGTTGAGTGGCACCAAGGGGCTGGATGGTGGGCGGGGCAAGGCAAGGCACCCAGGTGACACTCAGATGTCCCGCCTTTGGTGCACAAGCTTTACTGATGGCCTGGAGGCTGGCAGAAAGAAAATAAAGTTTAAAAATCAGCATCAGTGCAATGGCATTACATCAGAAGTGACACGATACCTCTCTAGCAATCGTTGGAAACTCTGTGGTAAAACCATAGATTTTTTTCCATCATCCTAGAGAGGCATGACATCACTTTTGGGGTGTCCACTTTTGGGGTGTCCTTGATGGAACACCATCAAGCTGACAGTATTCTCCTTTTGTCCCTACTCCCCCCCCCCCAGACTCCCTGTTCCCAACCAAGCTTTAAGTATCAAAAATTGGCACTAATTTTCTCGCTTTTATAGCTAAAGAATTGGCAATACCCCCCATTTTATCTTCACAACAACATTCAACTTTTGTGATTGGCCCAAGACCACTCAGCAAATTTCATGACTGAGCAGGGATTAAAACCTAGATCAAAAGTTGTCCAAATCCAACACATTACCCACTACACAACATTGTCACCGTAATTTTATTCATGTTCATCTCTCTGCCCTTATCTTTTCCTCTCTTTCCTCTGCTGTTTTCCCCATTCTCTGTTTTGGGCAGGAATATCCTTTGGGGCAGGGACCGCTCATCGCCTATGTAACACTGTAGGTCACCAGGTAACCTGGTGCTATGTTTATCATTCCAGGTCTCTGTTTCTTGTACACTATCAGGTTGAGACAGATCAGGGTGGGGGGAATTGCTCACTCTGCTTTGTTAGCATAATAGGAATGGCCTTTATTTAATTTCTTTCTATGTTTGTTTGCATTTTTGCTAAGGGTTTCAGTTACCCAACTTAATTGTGGTTTTTGTTGTGTTGTCCATATTGTGTATGGATTTCATATAAGTCTGATACAGAATTGATTTCAATAGTTCTGTGCACAGTGCATGCCATTTGTGTGTATGGTATAGACATCACCCATAATTCTGATATTATAAGACTGTGTACATTTTATAAGCAAAAATTAATTGCAAAGAGCCAAAATCTGATTTTTTTTAAAAAAAAAGAAATGTTGGTTTCATTTGCACTAGGCAGAAGCCACATAAAATGTGAATTTGGGAGTCAAAACAGCAGGAATGAAACAAATGAAATTATCCCTGTAACAGAGGATCGGATAGGCGGTATGTTTGGCCTGTCTGTGATTCTTTGTCACCAAACGTAGTCTCTGAAAATTAGCCAGAATAGAGTGGAATGCTTTTGTAAGCCTAAAGACTTTGACGCTTTGTAGCATGCTTGAGAGTCTGAAGGGATTTCTCACTTGCTGCTGTTCGAGAACATAGGGCTCGCTATGCCACCTGCAGGGCTATGTTGAGAAACAGCCTGCTTTTACAGCGTGCACTGAGAACAGAGAAAACTCTGATGGATCACAACATTTGGACTGCAGGAGATAGCCAGGAATGAGTGGACAAAGTTCAGCAATGATTATACCTTCTGGTCAACAGAGAACAGGGAGAAGTGGATTTCCCTTTGCCTGTTCTTTTATCATTCTGCAATGTGTCTCCATATTGTACCCTGCTCCTCCTTAGTTACAGTTTAACAATAATTTCTAAAATTAATTCTGGAATTTTGCTGCTGGACAGAGCCTTGGTTTGTATCCTCCCTCCATGGTTCACATGAGTGCAGTGGAATAAACCAATGGTGAGAACTGGTTAAATATAAGGCTGATTATGCCCAAAGAATCGCCTGCACAGTGGGGGCGAGTGTTCATCACGGCAAAATTTCTTGTACACACCTATTTCCAGGAGCCCCGCATTCACTTTCTATTGTCTCTGCGGCCAGTGAGACTGCTTCTAGCATGACTGTTAATTTGCTTTGCCACCAGAGCAGGGAGATTTGCCAGTGAGCACAGTTTTGTCCCGGATACCTTCCCTCTGCCCACAGCCAACTTTCCCACTCCATTGTACTGCCCTCACACCTTCCCCTTCACACCCCCTTCCATATTGCTGGCTCCTTTCTGGTTCTCTAAATGCTTATATCGGTATATCAATATAATATATAATAATAACCAAGAGCTGACTTTTGCAACCAACAGTACAAGCAAGGTGTGTTTTTGGCTCTGTCTCACCTCCCTGGATCTATTTTTGCCTTCCCTGATGATTGGGAGGCTTTTAAAAACTCTGTTTCAGACAAGTCCTTAGAAATAAACTGTGCTGTGATAGTTTCTTAAAACTAAGCTTGTCATTTACATGAATGTCGGAAGAGGTTGTTGTGATGCTGGCACACACACACACACACACACAGATAGATAGATAGATAGATAGATAGATAGATAGATAGATAGATAGATAGATAGATAGATAGATAGATAGATAGATAGATAGAGAGAGAGAGAGAGAGAGAGAGAGAGAGAGAGAGAGAGAGAGAGAGAGAGAGTTGTGGGGGCGGGAAGGGAAGGGAGGGGGAGAATATCAATTCTAGTCCTGGGATTACTCAGTGTGATGAGATCTGTGCCTTTAAGGCTGGATAGGTAGAATTAAGAGAACCAGGAGAAGCAGAGGCCCAGCAGACAAGCTGCACTGCAGGCTGTGGGCTGCATCCTCACATATAAACAAAGAAATGCAAGGACAGCCCACTGTAAACCCCCTGTGCAGAGAAGAACCCCGAGGTAAGAGTTCCATGTAAAATGGGCTTAATAGTGTACTTATTATAGGAAATTGTTTCCCCATTTTATCTCTGATCTTCAAATAATGTATTGATACACAAGTTGCATAAAACCTAATACTAATGAAAAACAGTCCAAAACCAAAAACACTACAGTTATATTTTAAAAAATAATCTTCAGCTAAAACACCTTCGGAAAATTAAATCCCAAAATCCTTGTGTGCGACAAGCGGCTCCGCTGAACATGAAACAGATTCCAGGAAGAAGAGCAACAGTTAATAGATGGGAAATTTGGGTCTCCATAACATTTTCCTGAAGATGGCTTTATTTAGCGATCATCTCTAATTGTTGCAGATAACCTTTGGGTCCTTCTGTTTTGCATTAAACACTGTTCTGACTACATTTTTAAACTTGTTTTCTGGACTTCACAGCAAACTGATAAAAGAGTACTGGAAAAGCTGAAATCTTGTACTCATTACTCTGTGATACTTTGGCTTCATTCTCATTATAAAGGCATTACATGGCTGTGGCCAGGTGGCCAACTGATAAACCATAAACTTGTCTGATTCCCTTTTGAAGATCTCTCAGCTGGTAGCCATCAATACACCCCACGGCAATGGGTTCCATTCATTATTATGCCTTGTGTGAACATTATTTTCGTCCATCCTGAATCTGCTCTAACTCAGAGCTCCTTGATTGGCTGTATCTAAGCATTTCTGGCAATATCTTGTTCTGGGTTAGCAATGGTCTATCTTGCAGCACCTTTCTCTGTTCATCTCTTGGCTGATGCAACCCAGTTTTACTTCTCCCTGACTTCCATAGTTCTCATCTGTCTCCAAAGAGTTCAGATAGCAGAACTGGGAAATACTTTCACCTGAGAAGTGGTCAGGTCCAGTGCTACAGCATGCAGAAGAGCCCAGGTTCAATCCTCAGCATCCCCGACTAAAAGGCAGTAGGGGTTGTGAAAGATCTTTGCCTGAGTCTCTGCAGGTGCTGCCAGTCACGGTAGATAGTACTGACATTCAGAGACCTCTGGCCTGACTGATTATAAGGTAGCTTCCTCTATTCCTCTATGAAGGAGCTGCATGGTGTAGTGGTTAAGTGCTTGCACTGCCACTCACATGGTCAGGAGTTCGAGCCCCCTGTGGGTCAGATATCCTGGCAGCTGCCTCATGGTCAACTCAGCCATCCATCCATTCCTTGGTTGGTAAATGAGTACACAGCTAGAGGTTAAAGAATAGCTGTGGAAAGCAATAGCAAACTACCCCACAAAAACGGCTTGCCTATGAAATCACTGCTTGCAGTGGTACACCAAGGTCGAACACGACTGAAGGGAAAACTTTACCTTTTCCTCTGTTCAACGAAGCTTCTGCTAAATCAGGGGTCTGCAACTTGTGGCTCTCCAGATGTTCATGGACTACACTTCCCATCAGCCCCTGCCAGCATGGCCAATTGGTCTGACCCAGTGTCCTTTATCACTCTGTCTCTATCAGCATAATTTCTTTTCGGTCATTGGTCCCTTCCCTTTGTTTCAATCTGCAATTTACAACGCTGAGAAAAGCCACCATGGTACTCTCTGTAAGCCCCAAGAAGCCTTTCGAGTCACGAAGAGCAAGGCTCTTAATCCAACCCCCGGCCTGGTGCGCTGCTGACTCCCAGCCAGTTTTTACAGTCTCTGATTAGAAGCCGAGACTTCCACAATCCCTTAAAGCCAGAAACCGTGGTCTCCTCAGGAGCATCCTATCCGTCCCTCCATCCCGCAAGCCAAGCCATTTCGCAAGTGTGTCGCACAGGGCGTTTGGGAAGCAGAAGGAATAGGATAGTCTTTCCCCACCTAATGCCCAAACTCGGTCTCTCTGGCACGAGGCCTTTCATTCCCATACAAACAGCACAGCTCTGAGACTGAACTGGAGGGGTAACTCGAGGAAGCATGTCCAATCTTGGCTGGGATCAGCTTTACATCAAGACCCATTTTGGCAGCGTCTGGTCAGGCCAGCTGAGAGAGCATCTTGCCATGGTTCACAACGAACTTTATCTTTTGGGGAGATGAAAAAAAGTCAGGGTCTAGACTTGGTGCTTCCTATAGGCACAATGTTAAAAGTATTCTCACTGTACTTATTTAACCTGCAAAGTTATACTGTTTGTTCTGTTATCACAAAATGTAAACCTATGATTGCCCCAACAAATGTCTTGATTCAACATCAAACTGAAATCTCACTGAATTGGGGGGAAGGAAACACAGTTGATTATTTATTGAAAAATATGTGTATATCCACCTTTCTTTCAGACATCCCAGGATCCAAGGAGAGTAGATTTGGGGGTATAGTAATTAGTATATTATGTATTAGTGTATTAGTGAGCTCCCAAAGGCATCTGGTGGGCCACTGCAAGTAGCAGAGAGCTGGACTAGATGGACTCTGGTCTGATCCAGCTGGCTTGTTCTTATGTTCTTATGTTCTTAGTGTACTGGATTTGGACTTGAGACATTATGGGACCTGCAGCCTTTTAAAACTTCGCACAGCTTTCAAACATAGAAAACTGAAGGCCGGTGTCAGACTAGAAAATGGGGGTCCCAATCTGACTCTGCAATGAAAGCCTTCTGAGGAACCTCAACTCATCCAGTCTCTCTCAATACCTCACGAGGTTGTTGTAAGGAAAAATCAGAAGGGGAGAACAATGTTTACGCCTTAAGCTATCTGGAGGAAGTGTAGGATTAAAAACGTACTAAATATATGAAATGTAGCAACAATAAAGGGAAATCTTCCATGCACTGAAGTGGAAAGTGAATTGTCAGATGTGACATTAGTCATGTTTGAACTTCCCTGTAGAGTACTGGGCGGCAATATCAGGAATTGACAAACAAACCCAGCAGGCTTCACGTGGCGGTGGCGGAGTGGGGAACCAAACCTGGTCTTCCATATTAGAGTCCTCTGCAAATGTGGAGAAGTGGGGAAACAAACCCAGTTCTGCAGATTAGAGTCCAGTCCTCTTTTACCACGACCACACCCTGGTCCCCAGCTCATGCCCCCTTTGGGCCCACCCAATCCATACTGCCAACCAGAGAGAATGAGAGAAAAGAATCAGTTGTAAGAAGAAGAGTTTGGATTTATACCCCACCTTTCTCTCCTGTAAGGAGACTTAAGGTGGCTTACCAACTTCTTTCCCTTCCTCTCCCCACAACAGACACCTTGTGAGGTAGGTGGGGCTTAGAGAGTTCTGAGAGAACTTTGACTAGCCCAAGGTCACCCAGCAGGAATCTGGTTCACCAGACAAGCCTCTGTCACTCAGGTGGAAGAGTGGGGAATCAAACCCAGTGCTCCAGATTAGAATCCACCTGCTCTTAACCACTACACCATGCTGGTAGACCTCCTAATGGAGGAGGGGGTGCACCCTGAAGGCATCTTCACTAAGCCACACCCTCCTCAAGACCTCTGCAGCTGGCACACTTTTCCTACTTCCCACAGCTCTGTCCTCCTGCTCGCCCGAGCAGTTCCCTTTGAATCTCTTTCCAAGCTGCACCAAGAGGCGGCTGAGGTGGACTGGCCTGGAGACTGTCACAACTCCACCACAGAAACTTGACTTTTAATGAAGTATTGTTGGCTCCTCCCCCACCCCTCCCTTCAACACCCCCTCCCGAACACACGGGCCTCCCATGTTACAGATTAAAACAGCGGTACATCTGGCATTTACTGAGTGTCAAATACTTCTCCGGACTCCCCAGAACAAAGACGTCCTGGTGGCCTTTTTCGGAGCTGCTGATAGGTCTCCAGCAATTGTGCAAGGGGTCAACCTTAGAAACTGTCAACAGCTCCCTAATGTATGCTCTTACCCAGAGAACAGGGGTCCCGGGTTTTATAGTCTAATAGCTTCGTTAATCAGAACACACACAGGCTGAGAAAGCCCCTGTTTGTTTTCTCTGACAGGTTTGGCATTTTCCTCCAGGGAGCTAGAGAAGCTTTTAAGTGCACAGGGCTGTCCCGACTTAATTGGACAAGCAAACCAGTTTGGACAAACTAAGACATGTCACTAAAGCAGCCTGAGCCGGAAGACTTTTCAGTGTCCTGGCTTAACGGCGGGAGCTGGTGGTCCTCAGAGCTGGCCTCCAACTTTTGGAAGGTTCTGGGCAAAGCAGAAGGAGAGAAACAGAGCTTAGATTTACACCCTGCCTTTTTCTCCAGTAAGGAGGCTCAAGGTGGCTTACAAACCCCTTTCCCTTCCTCTCCCCACAACAGACACTTTGTGAGGTGGGTGGGGCTGAGAGAGTTCCAAAGAACTGTGACTAGCCCAAGGTCACCCGGCAGGCTTTATGTGCAGGAGAAGGGAAACAAATCCAGTTTACCAGATTAGAGTCCCGTGCTCATTTAGGAATCAAACCTGGTTCTTCAGATTAGAGGCCACCACTCTTAACCACTACACTGTGCTGGCTCTAGTGTAGCAAGGCACAGTTAGCAGTCCTCTTCAGACATTCCAGGGTTTGATTTGCAGCTGTACTGTATGAATATGGAAAACCCATGCATTACTTCCCCCTCCCCATCAAGTTATATAGGAGATTTATGGCAACCCCATAGGGTTTTCGAGGCAAGAGACATTCAGAGATGGCTTGCCATTGCCTTCTTCTGTGTAATGACCCTGGTATTCCTTGGTGGTCTCCCATCCAAACACTGAGCCAGGCCAACCCTGCTTAGCTTCCAAGATCTGACAAGATCAGGCTACACCACCCTAAGCAGGGTGTAGAGAGCCACCGTGCTGTAGTGGTTAAGAACAGGTGGATTCTAATCTGGAGAACCTGATTTGATTCCCCACTCCTCCACCTGAGTGGAAGAGGCTTATCTGGAGAACCAGGTGTGTTTCTGCACTTTTACACTCCTGCTGGGTGACCTTGGCCTAGTCCCTGTTCTCTCAGAACTCTCTCGCCCCACCTACCTCACAAGGTGTCTGTTGTAGGGAGAGGAAGGGAAAGGAGCTTGTCAGCCAACTTGAGTCTCCTTACATGACAGAAAGGTGGGGTATAAATCAAAACTCTTCTTTAATTTGAGCTATCTGGGTCAGAGATGCATTACCTAGTTCACATGAAACAGTGATAACTTGTATTCAGCGGTGGGATCCAGCAGGTTCTCACAGGTTCCTGAGAGTAGGTTACTAATTATTTGTGTGTGCCGAGAGGGGGTTACTAATTGGTGATTTTGCCATGGGATTTTTGCCTTAGTTACGCCCCTCCTCTCAGCAGTAGCGCACAGAACTTGAAGTAGTCTAGCAGGAGGTGCACCGGCGTGTGTGGCAGCCTGCGCTTGCGTGCATTCGTTTCCCGCCCAAGGACCAGTGCAGCGGCTGCATCCCTGCCACAACCCCGCCCAGGAATGCCCCGCCCCAGGAATGCCCGGCCACGCCCCCGTCATGCCCCGCCCATCCCCATTGGCGCTACGCCACAGTTTGAATCCCACCACCATGGGAACCTGTTACTAAAATTTTTGGATCCCACCACTGCTTGTATTGTATGCATCGGGAGGACTGTGAGCTCCTGATTCACACAGTCAGCAGGGTCATAGTTTGCCTGGACATCACAGCCGACAGGCCCACAGTTTAATGTACTGTTGAAGGCTTTCACAGACAGAATGAACCAGCTGTTGTGAGTGTTCACATGACATGCCTCTGAAGATGCCAGCCATAGATGCAGGCGAAACGTTAGGAGTGAAAACTACCACACCGTGGCCGTATAGCCTGGAAAACTCACAACAGCCTTGCCCACAATTGCTGCTCATCCCCTTCAGAATGTATGTAACCAGGGCGCAAGACATTGCACAAAAGTTCTTGGGATTTTACAGGGGCTTCTGGGGGCTTCTCTCTTTTCCTGGTAGAAGCAAAGGGGACTTTCTGCCGAACTTTAGGGTTCACCGGACGCCAGAGCAAGGAGGCAAGGAAGTCTCCCATTTATCTCTGCAATGTGCTCTCCATGTTGTCTCAGGCAGCCCATTCTGCCAGACCACCATGTCCGTCTTGCGTACAAGGTTCCTGTAGGGGTTCTCACAGGATTTTTTTTTTAGCAAGCCTTTATTGGCATAGACAACAGTACAACAATAATAAAAAACGGATTAAAAAGCATATACAAAACAGGAAATAAATGTTAGGTCGAAGGAAATCTACTGGCGTTTGGCAATTTCCAGGAGAAAGTCTGCCACTATCATACAGAGAGAAGGATCAGGGTTGTCCAGCAAGTAGTGTAATCTAATTAAATCGGGGAGATGGGGTAAATGTAAAGGAGTAAGATTCACATACTTGGATCTGATTTCCTTGAATCTGAGACAGGGTAGTAATTGGTGGGCCAGAGATTCAACTGAGCCGTCGTTACATGGGCACAATCTTTTAGCCTTTTCTTGCTTATTAAATCTGTCATGCAACAAGGCAGAAGGCATAACATTAAACCTGGCGAGCATTATGGCTCTCCTTTGAACGGGGTTTATTAAGCAATACAGGTAGTGTGCCAAGTGGCCCAGTTCAAATGGGAGAGAAAAATACAGGGGGGAACACGTTTTCTTGGCTGCGGTGATTAGGGTAGAGAACTCTCTACACAGGATTATACTAGTGAAACTCTTTGTGAACATTCAAAGTGCCTTATAAATGCAAAGAGCCTTATAAATGCAAAGAATTAATGAAAATGAGTTCCCATGGTTGACTTCAGGAATTTGAGAGGCTCTGGGCGAGAAACTATCAACACTTCCCCCAGCACAGGGTGTAACAGATAGGGCAGACAGACAGAGGGCATGCCCCAAAGTCCTCTAACCTGTGACTCATGCAAGCAAGACAGTCAATGTGCCAAATACTTCAGGGGAAAGTCATCTTTCAACTCTCACTGGCGAAAATGAAGGTCTCGGCATGTTCTTTTCCATCACACTGTACGTTTCCTGTAACATGGGCACACTTTCCAATCTGTCCATCAAGAAACCAGTATTATATGTTTGATGTGTTTACACATGATGTGCATTGTACCTATCAATACCATACGAACGGCAAATATAATGTGCACAGAGTACACACGTAGCGCCAAAGAATCTACAAAACCAACAGCGAAAAGCAGAGGATCCTCAAAACACTGTTAGCGATATAAAAAGAAACAAAATAGGCAAACATTCTTTTCAGTCCTAATTGACAGGATTTACAGAGTATTTTGTGTGGAAAGAGCCCTATAATGGTTGCATAGACATCATTCCTCCCAGTGCAAAAAACCCACTAATGAAACTGAAAACAGCTCCTTCGTTTTTCCTTTCTGCTTATTTCCTTATCAATTGTCACTTTAAAGTTCATTAATTTTTATTAAGCCAGTTCTTATATGTGTGTGAATTTGCCATCAAGTCACAGCCAACTAGTGGCAGCAACCCCATCAGATTTTTAAGGCAAGAGATGTTCAGAGGTGGTTTGCCATTGCCTGCCTCTGCATGGGCTGAGAGAGGCGTGAGAGAACTGTGACTGGCCCAAGGTCACCAAGCAGGCTCCATGTGGAGGAGTGAGGAATCAAACCCCATTCTCCAGATTAGAGTCTGCCACTCTTAACCATTACACCAGGGGTGTCAAACTCGCGGCCCTCCAGATGTTCATGAACTACAATTCCCATCAGTCCCTCCCAACATGAGCATCGGCTATACTGGCAAGGGCTGATGAGGGCTGTGAGTTTGACACCTGTGCATTACACAATGCTGGATCTCTGATGTCAGTCCTTATGTACAGCTAATGTATTGGAGTGGCTAAAAACATGTTGAAAATCAGAAAGTTCCTGGTTTGCATGTGACCTCTCCATGAGCTTGCTGGGAGGATTTAGGTGGCCTTCTTCTCTTAGTCTCCCATTTGGAATATATGGATAATAATACTGCTTTTATTTTTCCAAGACACCCAAAGGAATGGAGTGGTGAGTCGTACCCCAATTTGGCAAAACATACTTTAACAACCACGATAGCTCACATGCCATTTGCATTCTGCTTCCTGCAGGTTTCATTTCCAAAAGTTTATTTACATTTTTTCTCACTCTACATTGTATGTACATTGATAAAAAAAATACTGCAAAAGTCATCGTGATGTGATCACACAGGCCATTCTTGTGCATGCAGGGTTTTTTTCCATAGCATTTTACAAGAGCAAAATTGTATCAGTAAAATACCACATTAAAATAATTGTCATGATGTAATGTGTGTGCAATGGCATCCAGATTGCTTTTTTTGTAGTGTTTCATCAATGTATTAATAATATTGACTATTGGGGAAGGGAGGGACAAATGGACTGAAGGAACGGGATGCTGCAATAAAACTCTTGCGAGCTTCAATTCTGGAATTAATTTTAGGCATTTTCCCAGTAAAAGGGGAAATGAGAAGGTGTGAAATGCAGCACCGAGCAAAATTCTGGAACCATGTAGCAATGTAACACATCTGTTCTTCTCTACTCAGGTCACACTGGAATCTCCATTCAGGGCTGGCTAGAGACTTGTGGTTGTGGTCTACAGTACGTGGGACCAGGCAAACTGTTTTGAAGACTGAGGTTATTTTGTGAGGCTGCGGTAGGGAATCCTCTTGGTACCCCAAGACAAGTGCCAGTAATCCAACATATCTTCTTTTGCACTACAGTCAACTGTGTCAGAGCTTGTGTGCTGCTGTGATTCCTTTCTCAGACAAAACGAACTAATGCAACCACTGACTGGCTACCCTGCACTTTTGGTTGACAATTGTATTTGAAAAAGAAGAAAAGGTGTTTGGAATTATACCCACCTATCTCACCTGGAAGGAGTCTCAAAGCAACTTAAAAACTCCTTTCCCTTCCTTTCCCCACAATAGACACCTTGTGAGGTAGGTGGGGCTCAGCGAATTCTGTAAGAACTGGGACTAGCCCAAGGTCACCCAACATGTTTCATGTGTAGGAGTGGAGAAACAAATCCAGTTCACCAGCTAAGAGTCTGTCACTCACATGGAGGAGTGGGGAATCAAGCCTTGCCCTTCAGATTAAAGTCCACCACTCTTAACCACTGAACCACCCTGGAATTTGATGAAGCAGGTCACCCGAGTTTCTCTTTTCCTACAACATTGTTGTGTCCATTCACACGTGCAACAGAAACAGGTGGTAGAGTCCAAGCAAGGTAGAATGGGCTGGCTTATACCACTCTTTGCCCCCTTCCGCACACGCAAAATAATGCGTTTTCAAACCACTTTCACAACTGTTTGCAAGTGGATTTTGCCATTCCGCACAGCTTCAAAGAGCACTGAAAGCAATTTGAAAGTGCATTATTCTGCATGTGCGGAACAAGCCTTTGTGTGTTGGGCAGGTGGGGTTACATTGTTATGGGTTTTACTGGTGTTTTCACACTGGTTTAAATTGTCACCTTGATTTTAACATGACATTTCATATCTTTCTTGTTTTTAATGTAATTGTAAGTTGTCTTGAGCATTGGTAGATAATCAAAGGATTGCATAGAAATATTTGCAAGGATACTTATGAATCTTCCCTCAGGCAAAAAGAAAAAAAGTATAGCAGAGAGTGGCCTAGGCTAACGCTTTTCTCCTCAGTGTTCTATTTGTCTCAGGGAAGGGAGGGATATGCTTTGAAATGGACAGTGTTTGAAAATAGTAGTATCCCCAACTTCAGTCCATTTTATTTTCTCTGTCAAAACTATATGGATATGCTTGGTTGAACTACCTTTGGAACATGTACTGTTTCAAAATTAAAAATGCGTGGTTTCTGAAGTGGCTCATTTGTATATTTAGTCCCACATTTCGGTATCTTCAAACACCAACTTCCCACCTTCTTTGCAGTCATACCTATGCATTTCTTGTACTGGACTACAAGATCTTACAGGTGCAGGAGAAGAAGGTGGGAATAGCGTTGTACAGTCCTGATAAGGTAGAACAGACTGTTCCAATTCAGAATGTAGGTGTGTGATCACCTTTTCCCAGGTGACAAAATCCCTGCAATCATACTGCATATTGCATAACAAGCTCTAGCTCAGCATATTCCCAGGATATTAAAAGTACTGGCAGAAGTAATCTCAGAATTGCTTGCTATCATCTTTGAGAACTCCTGGAGAACAGGAGAAGTCCCAGTGGACTGCAGGAGAGCTAATGTTGTCTCCATCTTCAAAAAGGGGGAAAAAGAGGACCCAAACAACTACTGCCCGGTCAGCCTGACTTCAATACCAAAAAAGATTCTAGAGCTAATCATTAAGGAGACAGCCTATAAGCACTTGGAAGGGAATAATGCGATCACCGAAAAATCAACAACGGTTTCTCAAAAACAAGTCATGCCAGACTAATCTTATCTCTTTTTTTGATAGAGTGACCAACTTGGTAGATGAAGAGAGTGCTGTGGACATAGCATACCTTGATTTTAATAAGGCCCTTGACAAAGTGCCCCAAGATATTCTTGCAAGTAAGCTGGACAGATGTGGACTAGACAATGCAACTGTTAGATGGATTCGTAATTGGTTGACTGGCTGAACACAAAGAGTGCTCATCAATGGCTTATTTCCATCCTGGGGAGAAGCAAGTAGTAGAGTGCCACAGGATTCTGTCCTGGGCCCAGTCCTATTCAATATTTTTATCAATGACTTGGATAATGAAATAGAGGGCATGTTACTCACACTTGCAGATGATACCAAATTAGGAGGGATAGATAATACCATGGAGGACAGGGGCAGGATTCAAAATGGTCTGAACAGATTAGAGAGCTGGGTCAAAACTAACAAAATGAATTTCAGCAGAGATAAATGTAAGATTCTACACTTAGGCAGAAAAAAAATGAAATGCACCAGATGCAGGATAGGTGACAACCTGGCTTGACAACAGTACATGTGAAAGGGATTTGGGATTCTTAGTAGACCACAAAGTGAACATGAGTCAGCAGTGTGATATGGCAGCCAAGAAAGCCAATGCAATTCTGGGATGCATCAATAAGAGTATAGTATCTAGATCGAGGGAAGTAATTGTACCACTCTACTCTGCTTTGGTCAGACCTCATTTGGAGTACTGTGTTCAGTTCTGGGCACCACAAATTAAGAAGGATATTGACTAGCTGGAGCGTGTCTAGCATCTTCAGAGGATCAAGATGCCAGCCACAGATGCATGTGAAACATCAGGAGAAAATGCTACTGGAACACAGCCATACAACCTGGAAAGCCCACAACACCTAGTGATTCCAGCCGTGAAAACCTTCGACAGTATATATAATTCATTGACACCTGTTGACTAGACCAATATCGTCTATTTTACCGCTTCATCCAATGGCGTGGAGGATTCTTTGTTGTTTCCTCTGCAAAACTCTCTTGTCTCCACTGTCCTTTATGCTATGATTTCAGGGGCATGTGGTTGAATCTCTTGGAGGTTTTGCCCCGCCCTTGCCTCTAAGGTGCTTTTGCAAGAATCAAAAATCCTGCAGGAAAAAAACAAAACGAAGCAGGGTGGGTCTGTGTTTGTTCTGGGGAAGTTCCTGTATGTTTTGCTCTGGCACTGGAGCGCAAGCTTGGGAGGAGGAACCCGGAGGGCTTTGCTGGAGGAATCTCATTTCCACCACCAAGGGTCATTGCAAAGACAACTGCAATTACCATTGTCCTCCTGTCTTTTTTGGGTTTTTTGAAAGCTTCCAACTTGGGAAAGTACAAAAGGTCGCCAATTTCAGTCATAGTTACAAGGAAAAACAAACCAAAAAAAAAAAAGCAAAACAAAACCAGAAACCAAAGTAATCCCAACTGGGACCCCACCCTTTGGGCTGCTTCTCTCTTTCGAGCTGACAACAGTTTCTTCCTGAAGTTCAGGTGTGTGGTTTGTATTATACAGTTCACCTGGGATTGTTCTGTGGTCAGCCCAGTGAAATACAGGAATTATGAGTGTCTAAAAGGACACAAATCTCCAAGGAACTCCCCAGCCACCACCAGATGGGGACTGCATCTAATTATCACGCGGCTCTACCGAGCCTCAGATGTGGACACTGCAGAATTCATGTTCTGTTCTTCTCTTCTTCCTTCTCTTCCCTGCCCTTGACCCCACAGGCTCTGGCCCAACGACAGGGATTAACCTCTCTGGCCATTTAAGTTTATAGGGCTTAAACATCACAAACCCCTGAGTCTCATCAGGTGGGGCTTGGTGACGTCCTGCTGAATAGCAATACTCACAGTAGTATTTCCACACAACAATAGGAAATATATCGTAGGGTGTCTATGACGAGTACGTGTCATCATATTTATGTGGTTTTGAAGAGAACCAAGGGGATGGCTCACTGCGCACAAATAAACAAACGCACACCATGCCCGGAATTCAAGATGTAGTTGAGTGGCTGGTGTCAGATGGCTGCTTCCCCTTCCAGTTGATGGCCCTGAAACATGCTGTCCCAAGACCCTGAACATGATGCTGAAGTGAGACTCAAATCCACAGTTTAGCAACCATACACCCAATCACCCTCTGTTCTTTAAACATCCTTCCCAAAGCATCTCATCCAGTCAGGGAACTTTGCCTCAGAGTGGCAGTATCCCTATTACCATGGCAACCAGGTGACTTTCATTCTTCCATACTGGCTACTCTGTGGCTCAGTTGTTATATCAGTCAGTACAATAGTAGACATTTACCATTATCCCAACGCTCAGAGTTGATAGTAATGTGATTACATAGGTCAGCCTTTAGGGCATAGGTATCAAACTCGTGGCCCTCCAGATGTTATGGACTACAGTTCCCATCATCCCCTGCCAGCATCATGCTGGCAGGGGATGATGGGAACTGTAGTCCATAACATCTGGAGGGCCGCGAGTTTGACACCTGTGCTTTAGGGGTTGGGAGAGATGTCACAGCCTTTTGACTGAGAGATATTTCAACAGGGACAGGGACATCATTACTTTTTCCTTTGTGGAGCTGTTAATCATTTTCAGTATTTGTAATGTTAGCCACCTAGTTCAGTTATTCCAGAAGTAGGCACCAGGGCAGACAATTGTGGTACAAGAGAGCTGCTGCCACTGGCTACAAGAAGCCTAATAAATAACTAAATATTTCTGTGAGCTAAAAATCCCATCAAAGAAGAGGCTGCCTGTTTGCTTCTGGATGATTTACTGTTCTAGCTTCTATTCAGCTACTGCTTGTGGTGGATGGATGATTCTTTCTTGGGTCATGCAATCATTCCCAATTCAAATACCACAAGGAGATTATCCTCCAAGGAGGGTGCCAATCATATCTCTCTAAGCTAGCCTCCCTCCAACCAGGGGGGCATGCTACAAAAAGGGGTTTGTGCAGAAGGCCAACAGGAAAGAAACCCAAATCATGACTCTTATGGAAAGGTGAAAATATCGTCTCTCTCTATGGCCTCTTCTGCACATGCACAATAATTCACATTCAATCCACTTTCACAATTGTTTGAAAGTGGATTTTGCTATCCCATACAGTAAAATCCAGCTTCAAAGTGCATTGAAAGTGCATTGAAAGTGCATTATTCTGCATGTGCGGAAGGGGTCTATGACTGGAAGTTGAGTTCATATTATTCTAGATCTTTGGCAGGAATGGATGTGAATTATAAAGCTGGAACATAAAAAAGAGGGGATTCCCTAACCACCTCTTTCCTATGCAAAGTCGCATCTGGGCAAGGTGGGTTTTGAATTTTAGCCTACAAATCTGTTTTGATTTTGCCACTCTCTTGAGAAAACTGAAACAGCAATTCTTAAGTTTTGCCCATATTTTCAGTGGCCTGGAATCATGCTTCTCCATAAAATGAATGTATTTTTCAGTGTTTTGGCAATAAATCCATATTATATATTTATGCTTATGTTTACATACTATATATGTAAACATATATTCATTTCAAAATATTCATTTCAATTTAGTCAGTGAGTTTTATTTTTTGCTTTTCATCTTGTATGGTTTTATACATAATGTACTATATACATTATGTATAAAACCATACAAGATGAAAAGCAAAAAATAAAACTCACTGACTAAATTGAAATGAATATTTTTTTTAAAAAAGGAAAGAATATTTGTTTATTCCTAGAAAAACATAATCTCAAGAGTTTCAATGTGAGGAAAACTGTTCTAGTTTTTCAACCTGGGTGTACATGACTCGTAAAGTTTCTGGGTGGGTCGGAATTTTCTAAAAGTTCCATTCCATATGAAGAATCAACTATAGGCTGAGGGTTGGAATGTCCTTCATTTGGTTTAGCTCCAAATAGAAGACAGAGGGCTCTCAAACTAAAAGGAGGGATTAGAAGGGAACAAACGGGCCCTTTGTTGCAGATCTTAATTGGGCGACGGAAGCAAACAGTGTCTCCCCGTCTGCCCGATTAGAGTGATAAAGGAAAGAAAGGGAGAATCAATCACACTTGTGTACAGTTGCTGCAAATGAAAATCAATTCTTCAATTCTTTTAGAAAGGAAGCATCTAATTTTGGAGTGGTTGGATTTTCAGCGCTCAGCCTCTACTGAAAGCCATGCTTACCGGCACCTGTTTCTCAGCCAACTTCAAAACACAACTGATTGGCCTAATGAGCTACCCAGATTGCTGAGCTATCTGTGGGGGATGGGTTTGTAGGGGTGCCTGGTTGTGGTCCAAAGAACCTGAGTAACCAGTCCCCCTCTTTGCACCCCTGCTAAATCACAGAAATAGATGCAACGTGAATACAAAGCCTTCTAATATCAGATGCCTGACCAGTTTTTTTTTAAAGTCTTCATCTGTTTCTAAAAAGCAGCCATGGGCCCCTTCCGCACAGGCAAAATAATGCGTTTTCAAACCACTTTCACAACTGTTTGCAAGTGGATTTTGCTATTCCGCACAGCTTCAAAGAGCACTGAAAGCAGTTTGAAAGTGCATTATTCTGCATGTGCGGAATGAGCCTTAGATAACAAAAACCAGTACAAGTCTTCCTCCAAAAAGAGGGGTGATTATAAATTCTCTGCCCACACAACACACTCTCTCTTTTTGGTTTGTAGTTCCAGATGGTATCCATGTTCGTCTGCAGCAGAACAGCTAGATTTGAGTCTAGTAGCACCTTGCAGACCAACAGGATGATGAAGGGCACTTCAATTTCCAAAAGCTTATACCCTGCAAATCTTATTGGTCCCAATGGACATGAATCTATCTGTTCTGTTAGACTGTTACTGTGAACATCTTCGAGCAGGAAGGACCGAGTCTTTCAGCAGGACTCCATCTTGACCACATGTTGAAAGACAATTGGAAGAAACCCCTATCCCAAAAAATGGCAGTAATGATGGACTTTTGCATTGCTGTAATTTTCAAGAATTGACAGCCTATTTTAGCATGTCTAGAGGCAGAGGCGTACCGCCCAGGGGGATATATGGAGTCAAACGGCTAATTTAGTCACGTGGGGGTGGAAAATTGCCCCCACACCCCTCCTCCTCCCCTCCAAGTCCATACACTGACTTCAAGACATGGTACAAAAAAGTTGTTTGGTCATGGTGGGGGAGGGCAGCCACCCCAAAGGGGGGGGCAGATTTTGCAGCAGGCTACATTCCCCCTAGACATCTCTGTCGAGAGGACAGCCCTATCCAAAGGATGGAGGTGGTAGAGTGGCAGCCATGCCATCACCAGTGCAGGGAGAAAAAAGTCCCGCAACCTGAAAAATCCCATAGAGAAGACCAAGTTACACCCCACTTTTTGGTGGCATAAGTCAGCTGAAAGTCCTTTGGGAGACTACTAAAGCCTGCTTCACCGCAAGGAACACCCCCAACACACCTCTCAGAACACCAGCATGGAAGACTACTTCCTGGGTCTTGCGCCCTAGCACCCCGTTGTTGGAGTAAGTCTCTCTGCACCAGCATCCATTCTACTTTGCATAGCATTGGCAACATGAGTGCTGGTACAACCCTTCCCCCATTTCCAATGTAGTTTCAAACCCACCCACCCACCCACCCCAGAGAGTGGGTTACTAATTATTTGTGTGTGCCGAGAGGGGGTTACTAATTGGGTCTGCTTTTCCATTAGAAATTCCATTAGGTCCAAAAATCATAAAGTCCTGTTGTTTCCTATGTGGCTGGTTAGCAAAGGTAGAAAACGGGATAATTCTCCCTGTTGGGCTGTTTTAAAAACATGTTTTAGTAATATGGCAAAGTTCCTTGTTTAAGGAAAGTATCCTTCTTTTGATTTTTAGAAACAAAATTAAGTATTTGAAAGTATTAAGTATTTGACAGGCAGTCAATTAGAGGAGAAGTAGTTGTTTCTGTTGGCAGTAGACGATAGGACTTGCTATAATGAGTTTAAATTATGGACAGAAAGATACCAGCTGGAAATTAGGAACTTTTTTTTACAGTAAGAGTTTTTTACAGTAACAGAGAAATTATTAATGCCCTGCCCCCGGAATGCCCGGCCACGCCGTCATGCCCCGCCCAGCCCCATTGGTGCTACGCCACTGTTTGAATCCCACCACCATAGGTCCTGTTACTAAAATTTTTGGATCCCACCACTGACCACCCCCCCTTTGGATTGTACAGTTAGAGTTAGAAGACTGGGTTTTCACCTTTTCTTGACATGCTCGCTCAGTTTGATGCCAGCACTGATAACGTGTGTGGGAGTTATTTCTACTTCCAAGAGGTAAAACAATGCCCCTTGCTTCACTGTTGAGGAGGAAGCTTGAGAAAGACAGGGAAATACTGAGAACAAAAGAGGGGGAACCAACATATTTCACTCTGCAGACAGGTGACAAGAAGGCCTGTTTTGGGAAGTGGTAGGATTAAGTCCTTCCTTCCTGCTTTTTGCAGTTTGAAGGAATGAGGAAATGGTCTCTCAAAGGTTTTGTTTTTCAGGAAGTATCCTTGAATCTGCACCCCTTCATCGACAAACACTTCGGTCCATTTCTAGATGAAGCTCTCCATATTTCTGATCTTATCATCAAGGGTAAAGAGACTGGAAGAGCCGACAAATTTACAAGGAGGGATTACCAACCGAAGGAAGAAACAAGCCCTATTTCTAAAGCTGTAGCACCACCCAAGAATATGAGCTTTGAATTTCTCGCCTCTACTGTTTTGACCTGAATATTCTTGTCCTGGTTTTGCTCCTCTGTTGTGCAACTTGAACCCATGATTCGTTTCTTTCAGGCCATCTTCTCTTCCTTCACATCTTTAATCACCCATGAAAGGTATGGGTGTTTTTTTCCCAAAATGATGCGTGCGTCAATAAATCAGATTAACGTCCTCTACATGCTATACTTATGAATGGCAGCATTGTATGCATAAACACCCGACAATTTGCTCATGCAAGCCATTTAGCATGGGTTCACTGTACAAACAAATCAAGAAAAACAACAGCAGGAAGTAGAAAACTGAAGCCAATGACAAAAATGCACATTCCACGCATGCTCATGAGCACCCCCTTTTGAGAGTTCTCCCTCCATCCACCCTGCCGCTGCATTCTCTGTGCTGGTTCCTCTCAGGCCTCAGAATTGAGGACTCGTAGGATGCTGGCTGTGTACCACAAGTTCTTCCTCTCCTCCCCTGGAGCAGAATTCACCTTCACCGGCTGGCATTATGCTATCTCCATCCTACCTCCATCCTACCTCCCAGGTTTGGCTGTGGAGCCCTCCTTTTATTTCTCCCTGCTGACTGGTCCCACCATGTCCACCCTCCATGAGCCAGTCAGCTATCCTTCCCCATTAACCCAATCACCCCTGAATCTGTGCCCTGGGACAGGTGGCCCTCTTTAATCAGCTGCTGGCCAGCTCCACGCGATTCTCTAGGTTGCCTTCACTGAGCCCTCTGTTCCTTGGCACTGGCTGATCATGTAACTATCCAGAGTCAGGAGGAAGTTCTCTTTAGCTGCTGTCTTGGTGGATTTCTTTTTTCCTCCTTCCTTGCAATGGCCATGGACCACATAAGTATTGTGGCTCTGGGACCTCAGTGAGGGAGGTTTAGTCTGAGTGTGGGCTTGCATTCGGGCAACGCTATACTGTACAATAAATCACACATGCTGTACGTACAAAGGAGCCCCGTGGTGCAGAGCAATCAGCTGCAGTACTGCAGTTTTGCTCAAAACCTAAGTTCGAGCTTTGCTCAAAACCCAAGTTCGATCCCAAGGGAAGTTGGTTTCAGGTAACCAGCTCAAGGTTGGCTCAGTTAAACGAGTACCCAGCTTGCTGGGGATAAAGTGTAGAAGATTGGGGAAGGCAATGGCAAACCATCCCATAAACAGTCTGCCTGGTAAACGTTGTGATGTGATGTCACCCCATGGGTCAGTAATGACTGGATCTATAAAGCTGATCGTGAAAAGTGGAGAACTGAAAGCGATTGACAAAAATAGGCATGCAAATACAAATATAAATGAAATGGGGTACATTTGCTCATCCATAATGTGAACTGGAGTGTTAAGCATGTCCCAGTTTTCATTTATGGGAGGCTATGAGAGTGTCTTTTCACCAAAGTTAAGCCCCCAACACATCTGGCATTCATGGGCAGCTTCCAGGGCAAAGAGCATAATGTTCAGACACAACTGAGCATTAACTCTTCTCTGAAACATGAGTTGGATTAATGTTAGAGACAGAGATGAATAACAACATGCGCTTCTTTTTTCAAAGCAACAGCGGCCATTGCTTCTTTGACCTGGTGCGTCTTGTTGGGATTAGGGAAGCTATTGAATTTCTCATCCTTGCTGGAGCAGCATGAAAATCTCCATTTTGATTTTGCTTCTCCCTTATGTGAATGAACTTCTTTCTTAAAGTTTCACACAGTGTCTATGACTTTGCCTTGATTTTTTTTCCACGACTAAAGCTAACATGCTGTTATTGGTTATTTGTGGCAACTTGATCTAAATAAAAAAATCACACTGGGAACCCCAGCAATGGAAATCTGAGGAAAGAAAAGCTTCAATAACTTTAGAAAACAGAAACAAATTAAAAGGGCAATCTTTGTGCAACCTAAGACATTTGCAAACTGCAAACTGGGGTCTTGATTGTGTTCAGCAAGATCCCTTCCCATGAACACCTCCTTCTATATTTAACACTAAAGCGTCCTCATTTGGATGATAAAATGGGGCTACGCACTGAATAAGATGGGATCTTTGCATAATCAGCGGACTTCCCAGATATGCAGAAAAAATATAATTGGTACTTTAATCAAAAGTCGAAATATCTTCTAAAACATCTTGATAAGGACTAAATATGTTTCAGGAGACATGCAATATTAAGAGAAGTGGGGTGTCGAATAAGAATAAGAATAAGAGGTGGTGGAGGAGGAGGAGGAGGAGGAGGAGGAGGAGGAGTTTGGATTTATATCCCATCTTTCCTTACAGGACTCAAGGTGGCTTACAAGCTCCTTTCCCTTCCTCTCCCCACAACTGACACCTTGTGAGGTAGGTGGGACTGAGAGTCCTTGAGATAACTGGGACCAGCCCAAGGTCACCCAGCAGGAATGTAGGAATGCAGAAACACATCTGGTTCACCAGATAATCCTCTGCCACTCAAGTGGAGGAGTGGGGAATCAAACCCGGTTCTCCAGATTAGTAGCCACCTGCTCTTAACCACTACACCATGCTAAGGCCAGAAGAGAACTGAGTCTTCTCAAGCTTAGCAAATCTTGGAGGCAAGATGGGATTTCAAAGCTTGTGTTTCGTTATTGCCTACCATCCATCTTCAAGAAAAGTTCTGGGGAACTCAGACGTCTGTACAATAGGTTGGATTTGTTCTTTAGCTGATAAAAAGAGGGATCCCCTATTGACTGCCCCCCCCCCCAGCTATGTTGGTTGTTATGGTACAAAGATGTGGGGGCTGAAAAAAAGGAGGACAGGAATTTGGCAAGACTGTATTAGAAAGTTGTCTGGCTCTAACCCACTGTTTCGTGATTCAGGGAATGGTCTTAATAAAGGTTTTATTTTCATCCTGTATGGTATTCGTTGCTGTTTAGAAATTAGAATGCTAAAGTCTCTTCTATGTTGTGTTCAAACATGTCTGGGAGGTTCAAAGGAGGGGGGGAACTCTTGCCTGGTTCATCTGCTCGCGGCTTCATGCTGGTCCTTCTAAACACTACCAAAAATTGAAGCCACGCATGCTCACACACCCACACACATCAAGGCCACACAACTTGTCCAGCTGGCTTGATGGAAAACTCCTTTCTGATGGCTAAATATGTAGTGATAAGCCAGGACACAGCGATGAGCCAGGACACAACCCACTAACTAATGCCAAAGGGGATGTTTGTTTGTTTAGCATCCGTGGACATAGTGCTTTACAAAGAGATGTTACATAATATTCAGATTTCACAGATGAAAATGAGGGACATGGTTATAACATCCCCATTTTCATACCAAAGGTATGAAACCTGTATTCTAGTCACATAACTAAAAGCAGAACTTTATTTTCCAGGAATGGGGATGGGATCAGGTTCACCCTCTTTCAAAGGGGAGTCACCAAGCATCCAGTTCATCTCAGATCATTAGCCAGAAAATCCACTGTTTGACCCAATAGCTTAGTCCTAAGAGCTCTAGTAACACCAAAGAGGTCGGCTTAATGCAGCCACCATAGTTGCTTCCAGTATAAAACTGAACTGTTTCTCTCTGACAGAAACAACCGATGGCAATTTGCTGTTGAATACTAGAACTTTCTGTTGAATACAAGAACCTTGAGTCCCCTGGAGAAAGGCAAGAGAGAACTATTGGAATAGATAAAATCTAATATAGATATTGAGGGCTGCCTGAAATATTCCCCTCTTTGGGGAACAGTGGGTAATTTGAGTAGGCATAGGTGTTTCCTAAAATATGTATACTGTAGAAATTAGACTATTTCTTTTCCAGCTGCTGGTGTAAATGTGTTATTCTCTACCCCAACACACATACATACACATACATAATCTGCTTTTTCTTCATCTACCCTAGGCATTGGTGTTGCCATGATACCCAAACATCGATCTCATAGTGATTGAGATGAAGTCATAAGTCACAGGCAAGGAGAGTTTATTGCTGAATGACTGATGACAACTAAAGGCAACTGAGAGCGAGGACAAGTGAGGGCAATTACAATAACTGTAGCTGTTTGTTTTTGCAAGGCACTGTCTACCGTGTTGACTAAAAACAATGTTTTCATTTAGCCATACATAAAACTCCCATTATTTTATTTACCAAAGTATATTTTTGAAATTGTATTTGTTTATTTTTAACAACAAAAAAGAATGCAGTAAACAGGGTAGGGGAAGCAATAAATCTCAGAAATACGGCCCTAACAGAACAGTATTAAAACACTCCTAGGGGACACAGTCTAGATAATATTATGTACACGTCAAATGTCTAAAAATATTATGTGGAATCAGTGATAACAGAACAAAAGGAGTTAATTATAATTTTAGCTTGTTGTTCTGCTTCAAACAAGAACATATTTATGAAGAAAGAATAAAGGTTGCCTACAATTCTAGTTATGAAGTAGATATGGGGAAAATTCATGGTTATCCTATTTTTAAAAGATATTGCATTGACTAGCCCAAAGAAAACATTTTTAAGTCCCATTATTCTAACTGGGAAATAATACACATTTACCTCTCACATTTAAGACATCTTAACATGCTTATTTTAGCCAGAGCAGTACAATATCCCATTGCATTGTCAAACTGTTGGGCATTATACTCTTGAACCGGTCCTATAGTGAATCAGAGACCATGGGTCCTTTGTGGTCAGCAGTGTTTAATGGGCAGCAGCTCTGCAGCATCTTATGCGGAGGTCCTTCACATTGTCCATTGCATGGATGCCCAAAGTGGCTCGCACAAACATGTTTCTGGGAACCTGTCAAGTGTTGGACAAGGCAAGGTGGGGCTTGGATCCTGAGGAGGAGGAGGAGGAGGAGGAGGAGGAGGAGGAGGAGGAGGAGGAGGAGAAGAAGAAGAAGAAGAAGAAGAAGAAGAAGAAGAAGAAGAAGAAGAAGAAGAAGAAGAAGAAGAAGAAGAAGAAGAAGAAGAAGAAGAAGAAGAAGAAGAAGAAGCAGCAGTGGCGGCGGACAAGGAGGAGAAGGAGAAGGAGAAGGAGAAGGAGAAGGAGAAGGAGGAGGAGGAGGAGGAGAAGGAGAAGAAGAAGAAGAAGAAGAAGAAGAAGAAGAAGAAGAAGAAGAAGAAGAAGAAGAAGAAGAAGAAGAAGAAGAAGAAGAAGAAGAAGAAGAAGAAGAAGAAGAAGAAGAAGACACTCAAGGTGACTTACAAGTTCCTTTCCCTTCCTTTCCCCACAACAGACACCTTGTGAGGTAGGTGGGACTGAGAGAGCTCCAACGAACTGTGAATAGCTCAAGGTCACCCAGCAGGAATGTAGGAGTGTGGAAAGACATCTGGTTCAGCAGATAAGCCTCTGCCACTCATCTGGAGGAGTGGGGAATCAAACCCAGTTCTTCAGATTAGAATCCACCTGCTCTTAACCACTACACCACGCTGGCTCTCCATGCTGGAGATCTGATCAGCTGTGCAGATATGTTAAAATGTGCTTTGGTAAGTTGTGTCTAAGGAGGAAAATTATTTTAAACAATATCTTAATTTAAAAGGGCATCCTGTTAACAGAGCTTCTGCCTGAAATGTTGAAGAGTTACACATGACCTCACTCCCTGACATTTTGTGTTTGACTTCACCTCCTGCAGTAGCCATTTTGTAGTTGCATCCACCACATTGTGTCAGAGGACAGCAGGCAGGAAAAAAAGGTTGGGAACTCCAGTCAAGTACCTTGTTAGGTTCCAGTCTTTCAATCTGGGGCCATCTGCATCTAAAGCAGTTGCTGTTTCACTGATACACAGGTACAAACCTTTGAACTTCGCATTCCTGCTTTTCAAATTCCCCCAAATCTTTGTTTTGATTTCACTTCTCCTTTGCGCTGATCAAACCTGTGACTTAAAAAAATACATCCTATTTTCTGTTTCTTCACACCAAAGTTTCCCATAAGAACATAAGAACATAAGAACTAGCCTGCTGGATCAGACCAGAGTCCATCTAGTCCAGCATTCTGCTACTCGCAGTGGCCCACCAGGTGCCTTTGGGAGCTCACATGCAGGATGTGAAAGCAATGGCCTTCTGCTGCTGCTGCTCCTGAGCACCTGGTCTGCTAAGGCATTAGCAATCTGAGATCAAGGAGGATCAAGATTGGTAGCCATAGATTGACTTCTCCTCCATAAATCTGTCCAAGCCCTTTTTAAAGCTATCCAGGTTAGTGGCCATCACCACCTCCTGTGGCAGCATATTCCAAACACCAATCACACGTTGGATGCCCCCTGGTTCTAGTATTGTGAGAAAGAGAGAAAAATTTCTCTCTGTCAACATTTTCTACCCCATGCATAATTTTATAGACTTCAATCATATCCCCCCTCAGACGTCTCCTCTCCAAACTAAAGAGTCCCAAACGCTGCAGCCTCTCCTCATAAGGAAGGTGCTCCAATCCTTCAATCATCCTCGTTGCCCTTCTCTGCACTTTTTCTATCTCTTCGATATCCTTTTTGAGATGTGGCGACCAGAACTGAACACAGTACTCCAAGTGCGGTCGCACCACGGCTTTATATAAGGGCATGACAATCTTTGCAGTTTTATTCTCAATTCCTTTCCTAATTATCCCCAGCACATAGAGAGTTTGCCTTTTTCACCGCTGCCATGCATTGAGTTGACATTCCCATGGAACTATCAACTAAGACGCGTAAAATCCCTTTCCTGGTCTGTGACTGATAGCACTGACCCCTGCTTGGCGATGTATGTGAAGTTTGGATTTTTTGCCCCGACAGGCATGACTTTACATTTCGCTACATTTGAACTGCATTTGCCATTTCTTATTACTCACCTAATTTATCAAGGTCCGGCTTGGAGCTCTTATGAAATCCTTTGTGGTTCTTACCACCCTACATAATTTGGTATACATCCTGCAAACAGCCACCACACTACCCACCCCTACTTCCAGGTCATTTATGAATGGGTTAAAGAGCACTGGTCCCAAAGCGGATCCTTTAGGGGACGCCGCTCCCTACATCTCTCCATTGTGAGAACTTTCCATTTATACCCACCCTTTGTTTCCCTGTTCCTCAACCAGTTTTTTTTAATCCATAGGAGGACTTCCCCTCTTATTCCTTCATTGCTGAGTTTTCTCAACAGTCTCTGGTGAGGAACTTTCTCAAAAGCCTTTTGGAAATCCAAGTAGACAATGTCCACTGGTTCCCCCTTATCCACATGTCTGTTTACACCCTCAAAGAACTCTGTAGGTAAGTTTGTAAGACAGGACTTGCCTCTACAAAAGCCATGCTGACTCTTCCTCAGCAGGTCTTGCTTTTCTACATGTTTAATAATTTTATCTTTAATGATAGATTCTACTAATTTACCAGGAATGGAATTGTCCAAACTATTTAGCCTGTAATTTCAGTCCCCCCTGAACCCTTTCTTAAAGATTGGTGTGACATTGGCCCATCTTCCAGTCTTCAGGGATGGAGCCTGATTTCAGGGATAAGTTGCACATATTAATGTCTTGAGAACATCAGCAATTTCGTATACTTGGGCTCTTTAAGGGCACTCTTGGATGAATGCAGTGGGCCAGGGGATTTGGTAGCATTTAGTTTATCAATGAAACAGAACTTCTTCCTTGTCTACCACTAACTTAGCTGGTTCCTCGGATTCACCTCCTAAGAAGCTTGGTTCAGGTGCAGGAATTTTCCTCACCTCACCTCTTGGGTGAAGACAGATGCAAAGGAATTCATTCAGCTTCTCTGCAATCTCCCTGTCACCTTTTAGCACACCTTGCGAACCTTCATCGTCCTGCGGACCTACCGCTTCCCTAGCGCTGGCTTCCTGCCAACTTTGATGTGCTTGAAGAACTGTTTGTTGCTTCAGATCTGCTTGATGTTACTTGACCATGCGTTCCTCATAATCCTTTTTTGCCTCCCTTACAGCTTCTTGCTTCTCTTTTGCCACCATTTGTGTTCTCTCTGGTATTCTTCAGCTCAGTTAAGTTGGACTTCCATTTTCTAAAAGACATCTTTTTTTTTTCCTAATGAATTACCTCAACCTCCTTATTGTTAACCATGGTGGCTTTCTTTTGGACTGAAGGCTGCCTTTCCTAACCCTGCGGGAACACATTCCAGCTGAGCTTTGCAAGACTGTGTTTTAAAATAACCTCCAAGCACCTTGGACATTTTTGACTCTCTTGATTTTCCCTTTCGGCTTCCTGCGCACTATCCCCCTCATCTTTGAGAAATTTCCTTTTCTGAAGGCAAATGTAACTACGGTAGTAGTTGTCACTTGTTAAAAGCATGCAGAGATACTGAATCTGACAACATTGTGTTCCGGCTGTTCCCTATCGGCTCAGCAACACTGACTTCCCGCACCAGGTTATGGGTCCCACATAGGAGTAGATCTGGGATCAAATCTCCCCTGGTTGGTTCTGCAACCATCTGCTCTACGCCACAGTCGTTGAGCATATCGAGGGATGTTCTCGCGTTACTAGGACCTGAACGTGCATTTGTCCGGTTTATGTGGGGGTAGTTAAAATGCGCCCATTACCACGACATTTTTGCTTTTGTTGGCCTCTCCTAGTTTCTTTTTCCATCGCAGAATCCTCTTGTGCACTTTGGTCCGGGGGGGCGATGTATATTCCCTAATGTTAAACTTTGCTTCACCCCTGGTATTGATATCCACAGTGCTTCCATAGCCAGAGGGAATCAGCTCCCCCTTCATTGTCTATTTTTATGTGACACTATGCTCTCTTTGATGTAGAGAGCCGCCCACCCCCTATCACGCCCTGTCCTATCCCTTCCCTGTAAGAGCCACCAACCTGGGATAACAGCATCCCACTGGTTCTCCTCGTTTCCACCATGTCTCTGTGATACCCACTATATATCAATGTCCTCCTTCAAAACTCTGTGCTCCAGCTCCCCCATTTTAGATTGAATGCTTCTACTATTAGCCTTAGAGACACTTGTATACTCTGTCTCTGTCGCCAACCTGGGATTTATGTGCTTTACCCTCAAGTCTTTTGGCCAGACACTATCCACTTATCCACATTGCTATGCTCCCACCAGCTTGTATGTGGTTGATTTAGAAAAACCTCTCTCTGTATCTGCATCCCACATGGACTCTGTATTCCGAACCCGAAGTCACCTCAGCTCCTGTCGGCTTTCCCCCAAGGATCAGTTTAAAAGCTGTTCTGCCACCTTTTTTTTAGCGTTGAGCGCCAGCAACCTGGATTTTCCCTCTTTGGTTAAGATGAAGCCCGTCCCGCTTTGTACAGGGTACCTTATCCCAAAAGGTTCCCCAGTTCCCACAACAAAGCTGAAACGCTCTGCCTTACACCACCTTCTCATCCGCGCATTGAGACCCTGTATCTCCGTACTTGCCAAGCTCTCCCCTGCGCGTGGAACAGGTAGCATTTGGGAGAATGCCACCTTGGGGGGTCCTGGATTTTAACAGCACTAGCAGCCTAAATTTCCGGCTTCCAGAACCTCCCGGCTACATTTCCCAATGTCATTGAGGTACCAATGTGGACCACAACTGCTGACTCCACCCCAACACTGTCCCACAACAGCCTATCTAGACCGGAAGCGTGACATCCGCAACCGGCACCAGGCAGGCCAAGTCACCATGCTTGGTCATCACGCCTGTCACAAACCCAACTCTCTATATTCCTAATGGTCAGGATCGCCCACTACAAGGAGCCCCCCACCTCCCCGAGGGGGGTATCCTCAGTCGCGAGAGGATATCTGACCACCAGCTGGGAAGGGGTCCCATCTAAGGGGGCATCTTCCACCACCTCAGACTGGCACCCTCCGTCACCCAGACTCTCATTCTCCATGACATCTGAAGAGATGTCACCTTGGGAGTGGGACCTGGCTGCTAGGTCCCCGAAAGCCTCGTTTGTTGCCCTCTCTGCCTCTCTCAGCTTCTCCAGGTCTGCCACCTTGGCTTCAAGAGAACGCACATGTTCCTTGAGTGCCAGGAACTCATTGCAGCGAGGGCACACCCACGACTTCTGGCCTAGTGGCAGATAGTCATACATGCGACACTCAGTGCAAAACACTGGAAAGCCCCCATCCCCCTGCTGGCTTCCTGTCTTCCTGTCTTCCTGAAATGCACCTGGTTGCAGAGGGTTGCTTGGCGATGTCATAACGGTGGCCATAACTTTATGAGATTTTGAAGAGCACTGTTTCAAGTTGTGGTATGCACACAGCCACATATATAGAGTCCTTTTTAAAAAAAATCTGCTAATTGTTGTTTGATCACTTCTTGAAGAACTGTTTTATCATTATCTTGCAGGCTTTCTGTGTTTGTTTTTATTGGTTTTCCTTTTTTACCACATAAGATTCTTTGTGCTGGTTACTAGAAGAAGTGGTTTAAATCATCTAAATGCAGGAAATCACATCAGAGAAGTTGAAACACTTTCTTTGTTCGGCAACAACCCTTTAAAACTGTAGACAGAAACACACAAGTGGATTTTTGTCTGCTGCAGCAGTTGAGGACTAGCAAGATACCCAAAGGGATGGGGGACAAATGCTCGCATGAGAAACACTTCAGGACGGGGCAACATATGGCCGAACTGAGGAGCATCGAGCACCTTTCCCCTCTCACCTACAACTGCCTGCCAGCAACACGGCCCAGAGATGAAAAGGGCAAAGAGCACAGCAGATATAATTCCTAGGATCAAGTGAAGGATTACAAGCCCTTTGCTCCATGGCTACCTGTAATTATGGCTCCTGGGATTTGTTTTTGAACTGACTTCTCCAAAGATCTATGACAAGATAGGCACAGCCTTTTGAAAGGGCCTGGAAGGGTTGCCATAAAGGGTTTTACAGCTGCACAGACAGACCCGCCCCAGTCTAGCTCCGGCTCTGATGGCTATCAGTTTGGTGCTCCAGAGCATCCTCCTGGCTATATCCTCAGATCAGTAGTAAAGGGCTGGCAGACTTGAGGAGGCTGAAATTCCCACCCAGAGCTCCCGCAGTGGATTAAGACATGACTCCCGAACTATGCTTGCGGTCTTTAACAAGGCTGCAGGAGACAAGGGCATTGACCCCTGTCAGTCTCTTCCTTTGCTGTTTGTACACACATAGCCTGAAACATCAGGAAGAGGGAAAGGGAGTGAGTTTGTTTTGTGGGAGATGAGCAAGGAGTTTGCAGCAGAAGAAGACAGAAAAAGGGGTGGAATCAACAGCCAATTTTTTTTTGAATGATTGACTTGAAAATATACATTGTCCAACAAGCAAGAATGTCCATGGTCATATTCACCTGTCATACTTGTCAGGCATCCTTTTTGGCCTGAAAATCACTCTTCCAATTTTGTTTTTCTTGCCCTACTTCTAAACAGAGATATTGGAAAACATAGCAAAATTTCTTCTGCAAGTGATTACTACATGAACTCAAGAACAGCAGAAGAGAACTTGATCTTGTTTTAATATCCATTTATTTTATATTTGCCCTTGTTTTTATGCCTAATGAAGGTTATAATATCTATCTAATTTTGTTTTTCCCTTGGGCAAATTATACCTGCGAGTCTATTTTCACAGCATTTTCTGTTTCCTTGCACTGATTTTTTTCCTATTTGACATATGCATTTGTCAGTGTTATATTTGCATCAACCAATCAGTGCTATACAACATGGGGATATCTTATACACATGAATAATATATGCTGTATATATAAATCCTGAATAGATTGAATGTGAAACCATACAGGTAGTGTCTACAATGCAAACAAACTCACAAAACAAATTTAAAAAAATGGGAGAATTGGAATGGCCACTAAAATGTAGACCATTGTTTATGTTTTTACACTCTGCTTTTCTACTCAATGGGGACCCAAAAAGGTTACTCAGGAAAGGTGTTCAAAATGGATCACCCCATGTTGGTAAGTTAAATGGCGAGAGAGATTGGCTGGCCCAAGGTCACCCAACAGGCTTCCATAGCAGAGGGAGAATTTGAATTTGCATCTCCCAGCTCCTAGTACAACACTTTAATCAGCCACAAGGCTGAGATCTCACAGAATATTAATCTTACAAATAAAATTAGGAGGGAAATCTCTGGCCCCTCATGCACATGCAGAATTATGCACTTTCAATCCACTTTCAACGCACTTTACAGCTGGATTTTACTGTGTGAAATAGCAAAATCCACTTGCAAACAATTGTGAAAGTGGATTGAAAGTGCATTATTTTGCATGGGTGGAAGGGGCCTAAGACGTGTGTCTTGAACTGGGACTGGGAGCAACACAGCTCGAATGGCCTATCCCCTGTGCCAGCTACATCATCTTTCTTCCACAAGACTTGCCGACCGTGGCCAAGGGAGCTAAGCTGCGGAACCAGCCCCACCACAACGGAGCACTCAGCTGACTCCCGAGGACCAGTCACTACCCACCAGGACCCCAAAATACCCATCTTCATAGCTTATCCATTAGCCTCGCTGGCAGAAGACCCCACCATGTGAGCCAACTGTGTATTTCTATGTTATCTCTTGCAGAACTTCATTTCTGCCTGCTCTGGCCATAATTTCCAGCATTTTCACCTTGAGCTGTTCTGTTAGCAGTTATGGGACTTGTCCCTCGCTGGTCGGAAAGAGTGCTTACACACCTCTGGTTATGCTGTACTGGCAACTAACTCTGTCCAAATTCTGAAAGTTCATGGGGGGGGGGCAGGGGGGGTACTGAACATCATCACTACCACCAACCCAACAGGCCCTGACAACTTCTTGTAGACTGTTCCAGGCTGCCTTGGCTCAGGGGCCGAGGAAACAACCAGGCATAGAGTTAAGACTCCCTCCTCTTCCTCTTCTTCATCTTTCTGGGTCTCTTACCATCTATGGGACCCGTTTTCTTCCCCCTTTGGGGAGGGTTTTAATGAGGGTTATTGCAGACATTGTTTGTTACTGATCGCTGCGTTTTAAACTGTTTTAATGTATTTAAGGGTTATTGTGTATATGTGATTGATGTTGTTCACCACCCAGAGCCCTTCGGGGGTAGGGCGATATACAAAACCCAATAATTAATAAACAAACAAACAAACAAACAAACAAACAAACAAATAAATATCTACCTGACTGTTTTCCAGAATGCTGACCAGCACTTGTCTATTCCCAATTTACAGTACAGCACATTTTCCCATTCCAGTCACCAGCCAACCTGAAGATAACCAAACATGTATAAGCCTCTAGAGGAGATACTCTACACCCTGCTATTGCGTGACTTGCACACAACTGAAGCAAAGTTGTCATCCTATTCCAGGGCAAAGGCCTCTTCACCCTCGCCTTCCCCGCCCCTACTCAGCATGCTGATCATGCCCTTTTGGAGTTCTGGCCGAGATCTGCTGCCCACGGCCCCCCAGCGAGGCCTGCTCTGGCTTCTGGGTCAGCCATGTGAACTCCAAAGGTCCCTGTCCTCCAGGAACCCGGTCCGTAATGAATAGCAGAGGGCTGATAAGGTTAATCGCCACGCATTAAGGTGGTATTAATGCAGCTGTCATAAAGGTTTCTTCAGAAAGGTCGCCATCACTGAGCAATTAATTAATGGACCGTTCAAAATTGTGGAAAATTGTCCATACTCGGCTGCCAGTCTGCCTCACAATGCCTCTAAAAAACAACAACAAAGAATTATCTGGAGTCACGCATCCACTGGAAATTAGACAGGAAACAAGATGTCCCATATTTTTAAAATGATCTTGGGATAAAAAATTGCTTTCACTGGGGTGTGGAACCAGTATGTACAGCTCAGCACATTTCCACCTTCCATTATTTCCTTTATTGTTCTAGAAGTTTGCCCTGCACTGCATTCCTCTCATTGTTAATTTCAGTTGAACTTGAAGAATTGCTGAAATCAGTCCCAAAAATCAAGGAATGTGGGGTTTTCACAGCCTTCAGTTCTTCTGCGCTTCTTTCATCCTTGACCATATTAACGTGCAAATTCACGTGGATGAGACCCTGAAAAAAAGCAAGCTTCATGTAACCATAGAAAAAGCCAGATGGAAATTTTCACTGAGTGGTTTCATGGATGCGCACATTCGCTCCTGTGCATTGGTAAAACACCACACGGAAATAATTTTTATCCAACTGCACATCTAATCACACCCAGATTGCCTTTTTTGCAGTATTTTATCAGTGTGCACAGGCATCCACATTAGGAATGTACAGGGGAGAAAACAGGCAGATGAGCCATAGAAGCTGAGAGCTCCAACTTCAGACTTAATTTTAAGGATTTCTCTAGCTAAACTAAGATCAAGGAGCAGAACCCAACCTTAAGCAAACTTTTATTTTATTTATTTATTTATTTATTTATTTGTTCCACTTTTATACCGCCCTCCCCCAAAGGGCTCAGGGCGGTTTACATCACAATATAAACAAGCGGATAACAAAATAGAATACTAAAAATTCATGTCAGTTAAAAGCAGCGCTCTTAATTTATAATCAGTTAAAAAAACCAGATGGCGTTCAGCCACTAGCTCCCAACTCCCACAGAGAACAAGCGGATCTCTTAGTTGTTAATGGGCACCTATCAGCAACCGGCCTCCCTAAAAGCCAGTAGGAATAGCACTCTGATCTTACAGGCCCCTGCCGGAACTCTTGGCCCAGGTCCCTTGGAGACCCGGACCTTAACTGGAGGGAAGAGCATTCCACCAGGCGGGGGCCAGGGGCAGTAAAAGCCCTGGCCCTGGTGAAGGCCAACACGCGCACATCATAGAGAGGCGAGGGATCTCCAGTAGATTGACTCTGCGAGCAGCTTGAGAGACCCGATGGGACATAGAGGCCAGACGGTCCCTGAGGTACGAGGGTCTTTGAAACAAAGGAATAGATATAGGAAGATCGGCTTATCTTTAACTTGTGTTCATACGATTTCTTGCACGCTTAGGCTTTATTCAGGCTTCCAGATGAATGTGCAGAGGTCAGGGGTGGGCCAGCAGATGGAGTCACAGATTCCCCCACACACACACAAACGTTCACACATGTAGTGTAAAAATGGTATAGATTACTGCTTCACACAGGACTCACGTTTCATCAATAAAGCTCACTGCGACACCAAAGCTGAAGCTATGAAGAATCGTGCTTGCTGGACTGGGCCATTGAGCTATCCACCGCTCTATTAGGCAACAACTCTTCAGGCTCTGGGGTGGGGAAATAGAGCAGGTGGATTCTAATCTGGAGAACCAGGTTTGATTCCCCACTCCTCCACATGAGTGGCGGAGGCTTATCTGGTGGATCAGATGTGTTTCTGCACTCCTACATTCCTGCTGGGTGACCTTGGGCTGGTCACAGTTCTCTCGAAACTCTCTCAGCCCCACCGACCTGACAAGGTGTCTGTTGTGCGGTGGAAGGGAAAGTAGTTTGTAAGCCAGTTTGAGTCTCCTTACAGGAGAGAAAGGTGGGATATAAATTCAAACTCCTCCTCCTCCTCCTCCTCCTCCTCCTCCTCCTCCTCCTCCTCTTATTTATTTATTTATTTATTTATTTCCTTAAGCTTTTATACCGCCCCATCCCCGAGGGGCTCTTCTTCTTCTTCTTCTTCTTCTTCTTCTTCTTCTTCTTCTTCTTCTTCTTCTTCTTCTTCAATAACTTCTAACCGAGACCATTTGCAAGGACATAACGGAGACTGAATCTAGTACTTTTTGAATCCAGCGCTCTGACACTGAAGCCTAGCCTCTTTTTTTTCATCAAATGTCTCCTTTTCTTCACACATAAATAGAAACAAATTTTGAAGGTGAATTGATCTTTTGTTTTGAAAGGATTGTGAAATGAATCTACGTGAGCACACCATATTGCATTGGTCATATAAGGCCATAACTAGCAAAACCTGTCTTGTGGGTCGAGGGTTGTCCAACTTGAGGTGGGATGTGGAGCTCTCCTGGGATTCCAAAAGGACTCCAGACTAAAGAGGTCCGTTCCCCTGGGGGAAAATGGCTGTTTGGAGGGTGGGCTTTTGTGGCATTATACACCCTGCTGTGGTCCTATCAATCTTCAAACCCCATCCTGCCTAGCCTCCATCTGAAAAACTCTAAGGCTTTTCCAACCTGGAGTTGGCAGCTCCATGAACCTCTGATCTCACAGTGGGATTCATTGTTCAAAAATTCAGCAAACCTTTTGGAAGCTATCCTTTAGGTTTGCTTGTTTCTAGATATCACTTTTGATATCGAAAATGTACAATAAGTGAAGGAATGGAGTTTGGCAGCCCTATACCTGTTCTTTTATAGACCCTCAGGCCCCTTGCGCACATGCAGAATAATGCACATTCAATCCACTTTCAATGCACTTTGCAGCTGGATTTGACTGTGCGGAATAGCAAAATCCACTTGCAAACCGTGGTGAAAGTGGATTGAATGTGCATTATTCGATATGTGCGGAAGGGGCCTCAGACTCTTCACTTTGACCTTGTTCTGAAGCCATTCTCCAGGCCAGAGTTGAAGGAAGAAGTATGCTGTAGTTTTCCTCCATGGTTTTGTGGTAAAACTGTAGCAAATGCTTTAGGGTACGCAGCTTACAGAGTACACAGAGTACACTGTGCATCCAAGTCCCATCTAACTACACAGTCCAGCTGCCAAGATTTCGAGAAGCCTCTGGCACATCTGTTTAGTACACATCCCAAACTCTCTGACCCAGAGGTGGGATCCAGCAGGTTCTCACCAGTTCCCGAGAGTGGGTTACTAATTATTTGTGTGTGCTGAGAGGGGGTTACTAATTGGGTATGCTTTTCCGTTAGAAATTCCATTAGGTCCAAAAATCATAAAGTCCTGTTGTTTCCTATGTGGCTGGTTAGCGAAGGTAGAAAACGGGATAATTCCTCGTTCCTTGTGTAAGGAAAGTATCCTTCTTTTGATTTCTAGAAACAAAATTAAGTATTTGAAAGTATTAAGTATTTGACAGGCAGTCAATTAGAGGAGAAGTAGTTGTTTCTGTTGGCAGTAGACAATAAGACTTGCCAAAATGAGTTTAAATTATGGACAGAAAGATACCAGCTGGAAATTAGGAACTTTTTTTTTACAGTAACAGAGAAATTATTAATGCCCCGCCCCCGGAATTCCCGGCCACGCCCTGTCGTGCCCCGCCCAGCCCCATTGTCGCTACGCCACTGTTTGAATCCCACCACCATGGGAACCTGTTACTAAAATTTTTGGATCCCACCACTGCTCTGACCCCTTTTGGTCCAACAAGGTAGAAGGAGCCATTAGCATGAACAGAAGTTCTCACTGATGACTTCTCTTCCCTGGATGATTTTTGGCTTCATCTTTCTGCTGCTTCAACCCGCAAATCCCTATCTCAACTCTATTTCCCACACCTGAGAACGAAGCACGATTCCTTTTTTTTCATCCCATTTTATGTTGCCTTGCACCACGTTTTCCTATAAAAGTCTGTTTTCAACATTCCTTGGGCACCCATATTTATTTATTGAGAAAAAAGTGGCTGGCACCTTGTCAAATGGCTGCTGGAGGCAACAGATTGGCACGATACATTATGTGTGCATTACATGTATAAATGGTTTATTATAATAAGAAAAGTGGGCCATCAAGTTACAACCAACTCGTGGCAACCCCAAGACTATGGGGTCTTGAAGGCAAGAGACAAGCTGAGGTGGTTTGCCACTGCTTTCCTCTGCATAGCAACCCCCATCTTGCTTGGTGGTCTGCTACCCAAGTACCAGCCAACCATGCTGTCCCTGCTTAGCAGCCACACTTTACCAAGCTAAAACTAGTCTGAGCTATTCAGGCTGCTAAACAGCTTATACATTGTGCTTAAAAATATGCAGTGAGCTCATAGAATAAGGTGACCAGACGTCCCGCTTTTGGTGGGACAGTCCCGCCTTACACCAATCTGTCCCGCGTCCCGCAGGGTTTTGTACCTGTCCCGATTTTGCCTTCTGGGGCGCTCCCGGTTCCCGCCCTGTGACAGGGTAGCGCCCCAGAAGGCAGTGCGCGCACCCACCCCTGTCCCGGTTTTAAAAGGTGACAATCTGGTCACCTTATCATAGAATGCACACAAATCTACAAAACCAGGAGCAACAGAAAACAGCCCCGCCTGACAAAAACACAAATGATTTTTTTTAAAAAAAGGGAATATCCACACGTGATTTCTTCCTACTTCAAGGTCCTACTGGGTTTAAATGGTGACACTCTAATGAAAGCAAAAGGCCTTCTAAAACTTTCCCTCTCTTGTCTTGCATTTAAAAGGTGATCATTTTGCAGCACAGGACAACCTGGCCAGACCAAACGTGCCTTGTGCTTCACGCCTAGAGAAAACACACCCTGGGAACAGAGCTACTTGGTGCCACGAACTCTCCAGTCCTGTCATGGGAGAGGACGAATGGAGCCAGTGAACAGTAAACCTGAAGAAGTAGAGGTGTGTCTCCCGGCTATAAAGGAAGAATAGGCGACAGCAAGCTCTGGAGGGAAGTGTGCTTACTTCAAGTTGCTGTTTACTCGTCTGTGTGTGCAGATGTAGGGCCAGCTGACATTCGTCCAGCGCTTTCCCAGTCGCCATCCGGTGCCTGCCTACCTGAGCTCTGGCAGTGCCATTAAAATAAGCTGACACAGACCTGGTGGCGCCAGCAAGCCTGTAATAACTTGTCTGTTGCCACAGAGTTCCATAGGCCCATCCCGTCACCTATCTCCATTCACACTCCTCCTTATTGCTCACCTGATAACGATAGGCTCCGCAATAAATGCCAGACCGGGTGCAGAAAACCTCTCTCCTTTCTCTCTTCAGTTGCATCAACACGATAACATTGGTTCAAGGCTTGTGGACTCTTAGAGCGAAGCAGCTGACCTCTGCTGCTGTACGCCCACAACCAAGTCCAGGCCCACAACCTAACAGTGGACTCACATTCAACTGGAAGCAATCCCATTTCCTCAGTTGGAGCAGTTCCTCGTGGCCCTGGAGGAAAGAAAATTCCAGAAAATCTCACACTGCTGCCATCTCCACCCAATCCCACCCATCGGCCTTGAGGGACCCTTTGACACTGGCTCTTTGACAATGGCTCTTGCTCTATTTATTTACTTATAGACTTCATTTATATCCCATCTTTTTCCCCAATGGGGATCCCAAGCAGCTTACATTGTTCACCTCTCCTCCATTTTATCCTCACAATTCGGTGAGGTAGCTTAGACTTAGAATACGTAACTGGTTGGTCACCCAGCAGATTCCATAACAAAATGGGGACTTGAGCTTTGGTCTCTTGAATGCTAATCCAACATTAACTACACCATGCCAGCTCTTGGCTTTTTAGACTTCCTGTCAACAATGAGAATGAAAGAAGAGTGAGAAAACCTCACTATACTCTTTTCATTGTAGCAGAGCCACAGTGAGGAAAAATACAGGAGGCTGTACAGACAATAATCCAACGGAGACCACAGCTCATGCTCTCAAGGTGTCCCTAGAATCAAAGTACAGTTTGGGCAATTTTTAAAAGTCTGACATCACAGTCTGACATGGTTAAGTCTGACATGGTTAAGAGCAGTGAATTCTAATCTGGAGAACCAGGTTTAATTCCCCTCTCCTCCACATCTTATCTGGCGGAACTGGATTTTTTCCTCTGCTCCTCATGAAGCTTAATGGGAAACCTTGGTCTAGTCACAGTTCTCTCAGAACTCTCTCAGCCCCACCTACCTCACAAGGTGTGTGTTGTGGGGAGAGGAAGGAAAAGGAATTTGTAAACTGCCTTGAATCTCCTCACAGGAGAGACGGGCAGGATATAAATCCAGATTCTTCTCTATTTGCTTATGACCAAAGTATATTAATCAAGATAAGCAGAACCAATTAAAAAGAATCCCATTACAGACTCTGCCTTCTTCTGTCGGGATGTGGCCCACAATAGCTCTGTTGACTAGAAAGTCAATAACCTTTTGCATAGAAGTCAGCTGAACATACTGGAACAAAAATAAGGGAAACTGAGACATAAAGTAAAACAAAGCAGAAGATGAAGGCTGTCTTCCAAGGCAATGCCTCAGAAAAAATGTAAACATCTTACAGGGTCACAGGAATGCTGACTTTAAGTTGAGGGTTAACTGTGCTCATCTTGTGCCTTGAAAACTTTCTGGTCCTGGGCTCACTGGGATTCAAGTCTTGATTCAACAGCATACAGTTATTGTTGTTGTATAAATGGGAAATTCGGATATGTTACGCCAACAGCTCCAATTTTTCCCCTCCATTTATGGGATCTCAGAAACTAACCTTATAACTGTTCGGGAAATTTTTTTACCTAAAGATATGTTCTTCTTCTATCTTGTAGCTTTCTTTTGAAGGAGGCATGACCTCTGGAGTGGAGTAGACTTAGCAAAACAACACTTATGGCCCCATCCAAAGGGGGTGAATCCACTGTAAGGAGCAGCGTGGGGCTGCACTGGCAGATTTGCCCTCCCCGGGGCACTTGCTCTGGCAGAGGGGCAAATCTGCCTGTGCACAGCTGTTGCACCCATCCCTGGTGGTGGGACGTGGTGCTGAATGCTGCACCAGCATTCCTGTACCACTGCTGCAACAGCTGGTATAGCAGGAGCATCAGGGGCATACCCAAGGGAGGAGCTGATGCTAGTTGTCTTCCTCCCAGCTGTAGCCGCCATAGTGCCGGTGACCTGGGCTTTAGACTTATGCCATGAAGCCTGATGGGGTCTTTCCAGCAGCAGTGAGGCTTTTACATGTTTATAGCTTCCCCACGTTGCCAGGAAGCCTCCTTCGGAGCAGCGGACCAGTGCAGCTAGGGCACCACAGCCAGGCACCCGATCTGTTGGATGGGGCTGCCCCAGAGGTGGGATCCAGCAGGTTCTCACAGGTTCCTGAGAGTAGGTTACTAATTATTTGTGTGTGCCGAGAGGGGGTTACTAATTGGTGATTTTGCCATGTGATTTTTGCCTTAGTTACGCCCCTCCTCTCAGCAGTAGCGCGCAGAACTTGAAGCAGTGTAGCAGGAGGTGCACCAGCGTGCGTGGCAGCCTGCACATGCATGCATTTGATTCCCGCCCAAGGACAAGCGCAACGGCTGCGTCCTTGCCACAGGCCCGCACAGGAATGCCCCGCCCCGGAATGCCCGGCCACGCCCCTGTTGTGCCCCGCCCAGCCCCATTGGTGCTACGCCACAGTTTGAATCCCACCACCATGGGAACCTGTTACTAAAATTTTTGGATCCCACCACTGGGCTGCCCAACTCTGAAATACATTGTCATGTATAGATGTTTATTCTGTTGCAAAATGCACACTGTTTTCCAAACTGGATAGGTTCGAGTGTGGTGATAGACTCAGAAATTTTCTTGCATGTTTTCTAGTGAGCTGGCAAACTATATTTCCTTTTAACCTCCATGTTTAGATGGAGGCCAATATAACATTGATTCATAAACCCAGAAGTGCCAAAGTCTTATCAGCCTGTATTGTTCCTAAACATTGCTTACAAAATTATGGTTGCTAAATTGGTAAATAGATAAGATGACATCTTATTGAATGATATAAATAATAACAACACGGGGTTTCACAATTGTCAGAAAATATTGGGCAAATCATTCTAGCATACACATTTGGCATGAGCTCTGGGTTTTTTTCCCCATTTTGTTGATGCTGAAAAAGTTCTCAACAGGGTGGATTAGAACTTTATTTGAGAAAGTCACTGCAGAGATAGATGTAAGCCTAAATTAGTCCCAGAAGTCTCCACAATAACAGTGGTTATATTTCACCAAGGATATGATACAGCTGGGCAACTTGATCATTTTGATAATTAGATATTTCCCAGATTATGGATCTTCTAAAAACAATAAACTATGGCTTAGATCCAGTCAACTTTCTCACTCAACCACACCCAATTCCTTTCTTTATTCCAGCCTTTGTCTCACATGGCTTTTTGATCCGTGCAACTTTTGTGTATACCGGTGTAGCTTTTCTGTAGTCAAAAAAGACCCTCTCCTCCCTTTTTCGTCAACAGGTTTATTGAAATGACTTTTTGTACACTGTGTATGTGTGGGTGCTGTCAAGTTGTAGCCAATTTATGGAGACCCTGTAGGGTTTTTCAAGGCAAGAGATGTTCTGAGGTGGTTTGCCATTACGTGCCTCCGTGTCAGGACCCTAATATTCCTTGGAGATCTTCCATCTAAATACTAGCCAGGGTCACGGCTGAGAGTGTGTGACTGGCCCACAGTCACCCAGCAAACTTCCATAGCAGGAGTGGCATAGCAGGATTTGAACCTGAGTTTCCCTGGTTCTAGTCTGACACCTTAACCTCTACACCCGTAGTGACGAACCTTTGGCACTCCAGATGTTATGGACTACAATTCCCATCAGCCCCTGCCAACATTGCCAATTGACAGGGGCTGATGGGAATTGTAGTCCATAACATCTGGAGTGCCAAAGGTTCGCCACCACTGCTCTACACCATACTGTGTTATGCCTTCTGCCTTGTTACATGGCAGATTTAACAAGCAAGAAAAGGCTGAAAGATTGTGCCCGTGTAAAGATGGCTCAGTTGAATCTCTGGCCCACCAATTACTACACTGTTTCAGATTCAAGGAAATCAGATCCAAGTATGTGAATCTTACTCCTTTACATTTACCCGATCTCCCCGATTTATTTAGATTACACTACTTGCTGGACAATCCTGAACCTTCTCTCTGTATGATAGTGGCAGACTTTCTCCTGGAAATTACTAAATGCCAGTAGATTTCCTTCCACTTAACTTTTATTTCCTGTATTGTATATGCTTTTTAATCAGTTTTTTAACTATTGTCTATGCCAATAAAGGCTTGCTATTAAAAAAAATGCTATTACACCATACTGACTCTCAGGCTCATTCCGCACATGCAGAATAATGCACTTTCAAACTGCTTTCAGTGCTCTTTGAAGCTGTGCGGAATGGCAAAATCCACTTGCAAACAGATGTGAAAGTGGTTTGAAAATGCATTATTTTGCGTGTGCGGAAGGGGCCTCAATGTAGTATATGTTAAAAGAACATTTTAAGAAAAAAAACTTCTGATTTCTGCAAAAATATTAATTGTGAGATACTGGAAATAAAACTATCCACAATGGGTGCTTGGAAAAAAAGAAGATTTGAAATACTATGTTTATAGGCCAAATGACCTTGTGCAAGCAATTGTGGGAATGGAAAATAGATTGTTTTGTATGCTTTAGCAGATAGTGGTCTCCATTTATATATGTATGGAACAAAACAATGCCAAAAAAAAAAATCCAGATCAGAAGTAGGTCAGAAGTGCTGTACCTTATATAGTCTCACACTGCCTTAAAATGTATCATTTCTCTATTTACTTATTACTTTATTTGCAAATAGTAAAGTTTAGTGTTTTCTTATGTCTTTCTCTGTTTGACTTGCAATGTAACTTTCTATTTTTCCAAGTAAAATAACAAGTGAGAGCAGTACTGGAAGAATGCGGGAAAATGCTCCTACCAAAGCAGTAAATCTCCCATTGACAGATCTTGGCAGGGTACCAGCTCAGAGGGCGGGTGAAGTTATCCCTGAAGTGTGAGATGATTCAGTTAGAACTGAGGGACCAAAAAGGTAGCACACACTTTCTAGCTCTTAATTGCCACAGGAACATATTTGAGCTGTTACTGAGTGTGAGCAAGATGGATTCTGCTTCATTTCCCCAGGCAGACTTTAACATATTGGCATAACCTTGATCGCATCAGCAACGAGCAAAATTAGCCTTGTGTCGTGTGTAGACTGAAGTCTACATGGGGCCATTAAGTTGAGATGTAATGGTAACCATTCAGATTTGAGCCTCTTGTAATGCTTGGTCATTTGAGTGGCAATTGAGTGGCCCCTCATAAGAACACATGAACTTGTATTATGCAGAGTAAGACCACTATCCTATCAAGGTTAGTATTGTTGACTGATTGGCAGCTGCTCTCTAGCATCTCCAAATGCTTTACAACAGAGTTCTCCAAATGCTTTACAACAGAGGTGTCAAACTCGCGGCCCTCCAGATGTTATGGACTACAGTTCCCATCATCCCCTGCCAGCATTATGCTGGCATGGGGATGATGGGAACTGTAGTCCATAATATCTGGAGGGTTGCAAGTTTGACACCTGTGCTCTACAAGTTCTGTGCACTTGTAGCCTGCTTTCAGCCAAGCAGGAACCTGAAACCCTTTGGAGGCGTATCTACAAGGTGTTCTCTGCTAAACTCTTACTCTCATTGAAAGTTTTGGGAATGACAGGATGTATACAGTGCTTTTGATTGTTTACCTCTTGGGGTTAGGCTGATGAACTCCCGATTCCTAAAGCAACCCTACATTTTCCTTTTAAAAAGGAATGAAAAATCACAGTTCTTAGCAAATAGCTATGGCCGTTTCCGCACGAATGCGGAAGCAGCCGGGTCGGAGTAGTCGATGCCGACCCGACGATGCTAGGACCGTCCGCATGGACGGTCCTAAAAAGAGCCAGGCAGCCGGCACCGCGGAGCGCCTGCACCCGGCCGACCCGGTGTGTCCCCGGGCCTCCGGCGCATCGCCGAGGCCTGGGGACACGCCCCCCTGGCCCTGCGCGCCTGCTCCAGCGGTGCAGGGCAGGGGGGCGTGTCCCCAGGCCTCGGCGACGCGCCGGAGGCCCAGGGACAAGGTAAGTACAGGGAGAAAAGGGGGGGAGCGCCGGGAAGCTGCTGCCGTTCGCACGGCAGCGGCTTCCAGCCGGCGTTTCCCCAACAAGTGCGCTTCCAAGCGCACTGGGGAAATGCCAGCGTGGGGACGGGCGAGCGGCGCGAGGGCGGCGCGGCTGCGAAGCAGCTGTGCCCCCTGTGCGAATGGCGGCCTGGGGACGGCGTTTTTGCCGTCCCCAGGCCGCCATTAAATGCCCGTGCGGAAATGGCCTATGATGGCCGCGAACAGTTCTCATTGCTGTTCACTTAGTTGGCGGCTTATAAAATGTTTTCCCATGGCACAAATAGCAGTTCCAGAAGACAGTGTACCTCTGACTCACTGAGTTAGTAGTACATAACTATTCCCAAGGCAGGCAACATTGGTATATTAGATATCATAGGTGTACATGTCCCAACAGAATAATCCAGCAAAGAACTCTAATGTTCTCTGAGCAACCTCTGGGAAAGCGTGAGAAAAATAAGCCAGTAAGATTCGAGATAAGGAGGGCAGTTTATCCACCATAGGAAGACTGAGATAAATCATAGAACCCTCTCCGCTTGGAGTCCTCAAGATTTCTTTTCCACTGGGACCCATTTTCACCTTCAATCCAGCAAGGGAAATCCTCTCCACAATGGCACGGCTGTGCTCACAACCAAAGTTTAGGAATCAAACACAAAGTGCAGAAGAGATTGAAGGGAGGGGGAGAAGTATTTGAATCATTAGCAGTGCAACCAAATAGGTAAACAAACCATGGTGACATTTATGGGGATGGTGGCCAGGACTCTGGAAATTCCTTCCCCGATGCCATCAAGACCTCTTAAGCACTGGGAGCATTTAAAGCCTAAATTAAAATCCTTATTAACTACTCTTGTGATCTTTCGTATTGATGAGGTTTCTGGCGGCTGTGATTTTTATGAGCATGGAAATAAACCTGTTCAGAATTGCTACAGTTCAAGTTTTCAGCTGTGCTTATATAATCTGGCAGTGATGTGTTCTTCTGCATCAAACACAAACTGCTTATACAACTATAGACTGCCACGGACACAGGCAAAATGGTGTTAAAACGATAGAGGGTAGGTTTATTTGAACACAGAGGATTTCCAGGCTTCTATTCTTTCCAAGAGAAATCGGAATGCTTCCAAAATTCTTCTGAATGTCTCCCTGGGTTTTGGCATTCCAATGTTCATTAAGATTTCTCTTTTGTTCCTTGAATTTTGTAGAAAGAAGAAGAGTTTGGATTTACACCTTGCCTGTCTCTCCTGTAAGGAGACTCACGGCAGCTTACAAATTCCTTTCCCTTCCTCTCCCCACAACAGACACCTTGTGAGGTAGTGGGGCTGAGTAAATTCTGTGAGAACAGTGACTAGCCCAAGGTTACCCAGCAGGAATGTAGAAGTGGGGAAACAAATCCAGTTCACCAGATAAGAGTCCATGGCTCATATGGAAAAGTGGGGAATCAAACCTGGTTCTCCAGATTAAAGTCCACCACTCATAACACTGTCTCTCTGGACTTCAGATTTTGCTCCGGTGTTTGGTTCCTTCCATTTATTTGCATTTTTAATCAAAGTCTTCTTACATTTATATCCACTACCAATCTTAGGGCAATGAAATTCATTGTTTGTACATTACTTGAAGAAATGTAAGAAATACTCCCCGCACCCCCATTTGTGCTGGATATACTGCTGGATCTATATAATGGGTTGACCCCGAGTTGAAGGCTTTTCTGTTATTATCAATCCCTGAGACAAGAACTGGAAGTTTTGAAAGTTTTCATCCTTTTAAATCACAAAGACATTGTTCAAAAATGCGTAGCTGGATCAAATCAATGGCCCTGCTGACTCAGCATCATTTGTATTTGTATGTTTGTAAATAAATTTAGTACGAATTTGTTATTTCTCTACCATTTTTTCTTTCCTTTGAAAAAGAACACTTCTCTAGAGAGGCACTGGAAATTGTTATGATAAAAGCTGTTTTGGATGGAATATACTTCTCTTCACCGCTCAGATGAAAAGCTTAGGGGCACTCTTGGTTCTGACCTTACTTAAACAAGTTGGCATTGTTGCTAACAGTGCCTTTTTGATCTGTGGTCGTCTTTTCTCGCCTCCGCCAAAGTGGCCATCCTGACCCATGCAGGGCCGACCTTGAAAATTATTCCCATGGTTCCATTGGTCCACTTGTTGGCAATATGGACCAATTCAAAGCAATGACACAGGTTATCAGTAAATGAGATGCTGGTTCTTGCTTATAAAGCCCTTCATAAGCTTGAACCAACATACCAGAAACAAGCACTTCACCACATTTCAGCAGTCCGTCCCACTTGATAGTGCCATGCTATCCTACTACATGAAAACAGTAAGGGTGTGTGGTTACAGTCCAATCCTAAGCATGTTTCATGGGGAATAAGGGTCTTAATTCTGAGCAAACATGCTTAGGACTTCATTGCATGCCTTCTTAGAACTGTGTCCCTACCACAGAATCACAGAGTTGGAAGAGACCATAAGTGCCACCAAGTCCAACCTCCTGCCATGAAGGAACATACAGTCAAAGCACTCCTGACATATGATCATCCAGCCTCTGTTTAAAAACCTCCAAAGAAGGAGACTCCACCACTCTCCGAGGCAGTGAATTCCACGGTCGCACAGCCCTGACAGTCAGAAAGTTCTTCCTAATGTTTAGGTGGAATCATTTTTCCTGCACCTTGAATCCGTTACTCTGGGTCCTAGTCTCTAAGGCCTTGGTCCAGGCCCCCTGGGTGCTTGTTTAAGGTTTTATCCCCCTCACTGGGTTTTTGAACTATTCGCTCAGTTCTCTTTATAACCTTCAGCCTATTCTCTCTAATACTGGGTGAACTCCTTCTTATTTGAACATTGTCTCCCTTCCCCAATTCACTCAGTTAAAAGCCCTCCTGATAAGGTTTGTCAATCTCCTAGCAAAAATGCTCTTCCCTGCAGCTGTGAGGTGTAACCCATCCCTTGCCAGTAGTCCCTCTTCATGAAACCGCAGACCATGGTCCAAGAAGCCAAAATGTTCCTGGCGGCACCACCTCCAAATTCTCCTTTCCCACCAGGGCCATGTCCTTCAACTGGAAGTAGAGATGAAATGACAACCTGTGCATCCAGTTTTTTAGCTTCTTTCCCTCTGGAGAAAGTACAGAAAGATCTTTTGTTATTGTTGTAGCACATGCAAAACTATCCACTTCATACTGCGATTGCTTTCAGCAGGTATGAATGCCCTTTATGACTAATTACACATTGCCCTGAAAGTATCGATGGTTTTAAATATATGTTTTAAAATATATGTTTTAATAAATGAATAAATTTACTTCCTTCGGGACGTCAGTTCATAATCTCTTTTCATTTTTCTTGGATGATGCATGAGCAAATTCTGTCTTACTGGTGTATCTTGCTGCTAACAATAGAATTACAGTCCGTAGACAGTTTATGGTTCATGAAGGGAGTTTTTGAGCCTTATCTTTATTAACTGTGAACTTATCGCTTTTCTTAGATATCAGGCTTGGAAGGGAGGAGGCGGGGATGGGGGGAGATCCCAGCTGTACAAGGATCACACACAATAAATCGGGCCAGAGTGTGACCTGCCCTTCCAACGCCCTGTTAATTACCCTTTTTAAAACACAGATCAGACACATAGTCCTTGTGACCAAAGGTACACAGGAGTTGGGTGCGAGCAAGCAATCGTTCAATAAGTCAACAACATTTGAAAACACCATAAATTAAGCTGTAGGCATAATTTGCCTAAGAGCAATGTAGATAACAAATCTCCATGCTGACGTGAAGGATGACTAAGGAATTTGCTTCTGGAGCCTGCCAACCCGCTGCCCAGATGATGGCATGTGGCAAGGGAACATGTCCCAAGCCTGTTTGGTGGCAGGAAGAAACTGATGAACCTTCCCAGAATTCTTTGGTGAGTCAGAAAGAAAAATGGGGACATTCCTTCCATTAAAAATGTCAGGTACCAAAGGAAAGGCAAGAGAATCTCCCAAGAAAATAAGGGAACTGGCACTCTTCATGTCAGATTTTGTTATATTTCATTCTACATAGCTTTGGCCCCTTCCGCACATGCAGAATCATGCGCGTTCAATCCACTTTCAATGCACTTTACAGCAAAATCCCCTTTGCAAACAATTGTGAAAGTGGATTGAAAGTGCATTATTCTGCATGTGTGGAAGGGGCCTTTGTCTAGCATGGTGTCTCCTGCCCATTACATGCTTCCTATAATTTATGTTTCTGTTCTTTTTATTTAGAGACTTTATTATCTTAGATCGTATATGTGTGTGTTTGTATACCGTGGTTTGTAGTACATCAATTAATAGTTACGAATAGTTACTGAAAAGAGCCAGCCAGTTTCTAATAGCCAGCCCTGGGCCCTCAATGATGCGGCTGGCCTCCACGCGGGCCAGGGCCTTTACGGCTCTGGCCTCGGCCTGGTAGAACACTCTTCCTCCAGCTGTGCGGGCCCTGCGGGATCTTAGCGAGTTCTGCAGGGCCTGTAAGACAGAGTTGTTCCACCGGGTCTTTGGAGGGACCAGCCGCTGAAGGTGCCCCCCCCCGCCCCCGCTTTGGCTCTTTACATCTGAGCCCTTCCATCTAATGGGATTCGCCGTCTCTCCCTCCTAGGGAGGATTTTAAAAAATGGGGTTTTAGCAGATGTCTCTGCCTTACTATTTTTTTCACTGCTGTTTTTAAAGGTTTTAGAAATGATATTTATAATTGTATCGAAATTTCATGTTGTGCACCACCCGGAGCCCCTCGGGGATGGGGCGGTATAAAAATCTAACTAACTAACAAACAAACAAACAAATGAATAAATAAATAAATAATGAGCCAGCATGGTATTGGACTAGGATCTAAAAAACCCAGGTCTGAATCCCCACTCTGCCATGGATACTTTCTGGGTGGCCTTGGGCCAGTCACACACTTTCAGCCTCAACCCTGGCAAGTTATTTGGATGGGAGTCCTCCAAAGAATACCAGGGCATTATGCAGAGGCTGGCAGTGGCAAACCACCATCTCTTGTCTTGACTACCCTGTGAGGTCACTGTAAGTCAGCTGGGACCTGATCAGAAAAAATACTGAAGAATTTGGAAGCCTTAATGTACAGCTTTAGACTTCTAAGCACATCCGTTTTGTCATCTCTACAGTATATGGTTAATGCAATTGCAAAGAACAGGAAGACAATAAAACAAGAGAGAGAATGAAAGAAATCATAGGGCCCAATGACACATTCAGAAGAAGATGAAGAAGAGCTGGCTTTTATATACCCCACTTTTCTCAACCTTTGAGGAGTCTCACAGTGACTTACAATTGCTTTCCCCACCCCACTACAGACACTTTGTGAGGCAGGTAGGACTGGAGAATTTTTGGGAGAATTCTGGGAGAATTTTTGGGAGAATTCTGACTAGTCTAAGGTCATCCAGCAGCTTCATGTAGATGAGTGGATTCTCCAGATTAGAGTCCAGCACTCTTAACCACTATTCCATGCCGACTCCTCAGGTTTTCAAAGAGCTGGGTTCCGGTTCCTTGGAGTCAACTCCGGTGTTCACAGCCACACAGCAACTGAGGGGAATGGCTTCTATTTTTTAAAAAAACAGGCCAATTGTGCTTGAAATGCTGCTGGGATGACTCCCAAAAAAAAGTTTGTCCTCATTGAACCAGTACTGGACAGAGGAGTGGGGGGAAGTTATTTCCCTACAGTGCTGTTTTTGGTGCTGGAAAACAACGTAGGCTGGGGGGGAATCTATTCTATGCAACTATTGTATAGCTTCAGGGAATCCTTTAAAAACATGAACATGTAATTTGGTCCACAGTCCAACCATGCAGTTTGGGTAATAAGAAATGAGCCCACTGTGTCAATATTTATGAATACAAACAGACTAGAAAAATTAACACAATGGGTGTTAGGACATAGTTAAACTGCAATCAAACAATGAAGACACACAGAACAGTTAAAGATTAGTAATTTCAAAGTATATATATATTGTGAAAGATAATAATATCCAATACCTGAATGCTAAAACCCACTCAAATGTGGTATTCACACAGGTATCAAACTCGCAGCCATCCAGATGTTATGGACTACAGTTCATGATACTGGCAGGGGATGATGGGAACTGTAGTCCATAACATCTGGATGGCTGCGAGTTTGACACCTGTGATTCAGTGAATCAATCTATCTTAACTCTATCACAATATTGAAAAATGTTATTAAATAATCTTGAGATATGGGCATGCCATATGTGGCGCAGAGATAAGTCATCTGCTTTGCATGCAGAAAGTCCCCATGTTCGATAACCAGGCATCTCTAGCTTAAAGGATCAGTTGGTAGGTCCTGTGGATGACCTCTGTTCTGGAGAGCCCTACCCGTCAGAGTAGACCATAGTAGTCTTGATAGATCAATGGTCTGATTCAATATAAGGCAGCTTCATGTGTTACATGTCAGATAATAAACCAAGCCCAATAAAAAGGACCAGCTCTAAATTACTCACTGGAATTGCAACTCCTCCACCCTATACTGTGACATATTCTGTCTGCCATGGTGGGATTTTATATAACTTCTATCACTTTCTGAGACTCCAACTTTGGATTGCATTTTTTTTAAAAAAAACTCGAAAGCCTTAGAATGTTTTATAGCCTGTCTCCTCCTGCTTTTAACATTCGTCATTTTATTGCTGAAATACATACAACTCCAGCTGTTTCCAGTTATCTGGTCCCTTCAGTGGCATATTGATACTGTCACTTTCAGGCCAATTTCCAGAGGCTTCTAAGAATAAGAAGGGGATGAGGGCTTATGATAAACTCAAAGCGATAACTACACTTCCCAAGTGTCAGTTTATGGTGGGCAACCAGCCAGCAGCATTGTCTGATGTTCACCAATGCTCAATTGTTCAACAGGTGGAAGCAGGCCACCCAAATAGGGGCACCAATGTCATCTCCATGTGATGATGTCACTTTGGTGTGACCTGGAAGTGCTGGCATCACACCATGGTAATGCTGAAGAAGGAGGAGGAGGAGGAGTTTGGATTTATGCCCCACCTTTCTCTCCTGTAAAAAGACTCAAGGTAGCTTACAAGCTCCTTTCCCTTCTTCTATCCAAACAGACACCTTGTGAGGCAGGTGGGGTTGAGAAAGTTCCGAGAGAACTGTAGACTAGCCCAAGATCACCCAGCAGGAATGTAGGAGTGTAGAAGCACATCTGGTTCACCAGATAAGCCTCTGCCACTCAGTTGGAGGAGTAGGGAATCAAACCCGGTTCTCCAGATTAGAATCCACCTGCTTTTAGCTGCTACACTACGCTGGTAAATCAATGCACAGGAGTACATGTATCACACCAGTAAAATTCCAGCTCCCCCCCCCCCCGCCACTGCCATCTTGATGCAGTCATGCCTGATGACTTTCTCTGGGAATGTCATTTTCTTAATCAATGCATATCTGTTCAGAACTCATGCAGAGGGGGATAATGCAACTGAATTAAAAAAAAACTGAAAGCAGGAGCCCCCAAAACATATTCCTATTGTGAAATTAATTTTAAAGACGTTCTCCAAACTAAACTTGAATTCAGCTGAATGGTAGAATAGTTCCAACATACACCGTCATAAGTCCAGCTGTCTCTGTGTTATTCAGCTGTAACAGTTGCTGTTTATAGATCTTAGGTGTTCATCGTGAATCATTATTTAGCTTTGTTATAACTCTATGGGTATCTGTGTGAAAGATGTCCATGCTCAACACAGACAATTGGTCAGGCTCCATTACTTTTTTTGCCTACTCTGAATAATGTTATCTATCTAGTTTAAAAGTCATGGACATGGGCCAATTTTGAAATAGTTAACGCTGTATGATATATCACGACAAACATTTTACATAGGAAACATATGGGAGAATTCAGCATTCATTCCAGATGGGCAGCAGCCAAACTTACTGATATGTGTGCAGTAGTCTCTAGAGGGTCCTATATTTTCTCGCTTATAGGTACTTGGCTTCTAGTTAAAAAAATAAAAGAGTCATTCATTCGGGCTTTGCAATGGTTGAATCCAAGTAGGAAAAGCATCTGTTTTAATATGAAAGGCTTCAAGGGCAAGAGAAAATATGCACAAAGATACCAAGGGCAAGAGAAAATGCCCAAAGATACCATCTGTTCCCAGGAGAGAACATATAGTTCCTTAGTTTAAGCATTCGTTTTCTCCAGTTAACCCAAACTACTGCATTCTTCTAAGGCTCTGTTAGTGCAAAAAATATTACGTTGGATTTTTCTGTTGGGTCATTCAAGCAATAGTAATCTTGCAAGTAGTAGAGACAGGAAGGGCAAAGATGCCCTTCCTCATTTCCTTTTTCCTTGTTGCCATTGTAAGCCCATTTTGACAGTTGGCGTTCTTGATTCCTTTTCTAGGGAGTTGTGTCTGGCTCCCTCCTTTTCAATCTTCAGAGGGACCCTTCATTAAAACAATTTGAGGCAAGAAATAAAATGTTTTCTCCATGGAGTTCCACACTGGTCCCCCCCCCCAAAAAAAATGTTTTATTTCCAGCCTCAAAAAGTTTTAAATGAATCCCCTTTCAAAGCAATTCTCTGGCTGAAGACATTTTGAAAACATCTCCAGCTACTGTGTGGTTGCAGAAAGGGCCACAGTTTTATTTAAGACTTCATCTGACTCACTTAATTTTTATTTATCGGCAGTCCTAATTAAGATTTTAAATTGTGGTCTTTTTTGGGGGGGGGGGTTAAGAATCACTTTATTTACATCGGAAGCCTTGTGTTCCACGTGGCAGAAAGGCAGCTAATAAATGCTTTAAATCAATCAATCAGTCAGTGTATAGATAAGATAATCATAATGCATATTTTTGTAGGCTGATACAAAATAAAAAATGGCATGATAACAGAAAATAGTGGGTTTGCCCAAGGGAGAAGTGACATGAAAATAGAGGTTCTAAAGTCAAAATGGCAAGCATGACAACCTTGAAGTCATCTGGCTCCGGTGGGTTTTCCAGGCTGTGTGGACACAGTGTGTAACAGACTTCCCTCTGTGAAATACCTCTGAAGATGCCAGCCACAGATGCAGGCAAAACATTAGGAACAAGATCTACCAGTCCACGGCCACACAGCCCGGAAAACCCAACACAACCAGTTGAATCCAGCCGTGAAAGCCTTCGACAGTACCTTGAATGTCTTTGGATGTCATTTAACCATATTTCCACATAATGCCAACACCCTTATCCACAGCCTGATGTGTCCCAAAACCACCGAACAAAATCCATACGTGAGATACAATACAGTGCATATTGTTACCCTGGTGCAACCTCAAAGGCATAGGTATGATTGAGAGCAGACTTTAGACCCGTAGACGGAACTGAGGGGAGGCACTCCCTTGCTGAACGAAAAGGAAAGCAACACCAGTCACACAAAGCAGCTGCTGTAGCAAGACGTGGTAGAGCTGACAGCCTGGCAGAGCGGGTTGTTTATAGGTGACCTGTTCACGGAGAACTTTTGAACCCTCCATGTTTCATGAAGAGCAGATTCTAGGGTTACGCAGTGTTCATGGTGTAGAGGAGCGTGACTGCAGTCAAATCATGTCCCGGCAAAGGCATGAATCAACTCTGGAGCTGCGGGAACAGAAGGGTGGCACTAAGAAATTACATACTGAGGAGAGGGGGGAGTTAGATACAAGATCATTTTTGAGGTTTCACTGTCTTAAACCAAGATTTCTGCTAGAAAGGACAGCAGAGGGAGGTACAGACCTAATCTGGATTATTTCTACATTATAGCAGAAGTCAGAATATTATAGTTTGTTCCAGTCTGTGGCTGTTCAGCTGAGGACAAACTGAGGTCAGGAGGAAGCCAAAAGGCACCTTTCTGATCATCACAGGGAGAGCAAGAAGGGGTAACAGTAGGGTTGCCAACTCCAAGTTGGGAAATTCCAAGAGATTTGGGAAGCAGCATGGGGAAGGGATAAATCATCTTAGCGAGGCATATTGCCACAGAGTTCACCCTTGAAAGCTGGCATTTTCTCCAGGGAAACTGGTCTCTATAATCTGGAGATGAGTTGCAATTTTAGGACATTTCCAAGCCTCACCTGGGGTGATAAACCTGTTATTAATCATATGCACTGTATCGAATTATGGCACATAAAAATGTGGGAGGAAAAAGGAAAAGGGGGGGATTCAGATGATGAAAAGTTTCACAAGACCCCACCCTTGTTTATCATTTTTGGTGCCCTGTTCACAGGTCCTTATTCTTGCAATCTGCAGCTCGTACAGAAACAGGCCTTTTCCGAGTGTGATCCCAGCTTATCACTGGAGACCCTTATGATGGAAATGTGGTAAAGGGAAATAGTAAAATACAGCAAATCTAACCAGGTACAGTTTGTTAGGGGACAAGGAGTCTCCAAAGAACCAAACACTTGAAAACGTCTGCTGTTTAAAAACAACTCACAGCCACACCTACACAAATTTGTAGAATTCTGAATTGTTGCAGAAATACAACCTAGCGAGCTAATAAGCAACACGCCTGAGATTCTTACGCACATTTCTCACAGCATTCGCCACTTTGAGGTGTTGAGTTCCAAGCTTTCCACCACCCACTCTGGAGGTTACTGCTGCTTTTTTCAGAGAGCTGGGCTTGACAAATTTGGTGGCGAGTGGCATGAAAATATCAGGTGCTTGCAACAGGATGAGGAGCTGTTAATGTGCCAAAATCTGCTTGGACCGGTGTTTTATGTAAAGCCCAATGACCGCCCCAATTCCACACAAGGGAGGATGCGTCAAAAACCCAACAGAGACGACCACTAATAGCCATTTTACTCAGAAAATCTCAGTGCAAAATTCTTCTCTGATATCAACAGTCATCTTGTGGTCTGAACAGGGAGTCCTGAAACGGAATCTCCAAAGCCAAGCCTGACTGGAAACTCTGCTCAGTACTTTTTGAGACAAGTAGCATGATCCTGCAAATCCAGATATGGGAGAGCTGTGAAATGTATGCATGTATATTTGCATTTATTTACTTGTATCCCACTTTTATCCCCAATTGGGACTCAGACAACTTAGAACATCATTCTCGCCTCCTCCATTCTTCTACAACAACAACCCAGAGAGGTAGGCCAGGCTGAGAATTTGTGATGAGCCCAAGGTCATCCAGGTCATCCATGGTAGAAGCAAGGATTGAGATCTAGGCCTGTTAAGATACTAGTCTGACACACTCTGCTATGCTACACCAGATCTCATGTGCAGCAGAGAGAATGAGAAATGTCATTTCCATCATAAATGGCCAAACTTTTCATAATTTATATTTCCAACCTGCATTCAAACATCACTTTGTGGTCAAAGCACATATGATATGGGATGTCTGACTCTGGATACAGTGCCCCAACAATCATTTGTTGGTTTCATTGTCATAGACTAACCCAGCTAGGGGCGGGGCAGGTTACATCCAAAAATTCTTTGGGATTTCTTAATCAGCTGTTCTATCAGAATAATCCTTTTTATCTCCCCTGGCACCCAGAGAGCACCAATGGTGGTCAAAAGTTTCAACAATTCTAAAAAGAGCAAAGGAGTTTACTCTGCAAAATGGTGTAGCAATAATGATAGGAATCATGTCTTACTTTTCTTACCGTGACCCCTTTCCCTCTGAAAGGCTGCTGCTGGGGTCTGCTCAAGGGCATTTTGTGGAAATCACCCTGCAAGCGACACCCACCATCTGAAAACTTCTGGCAGCAATTGCCATTTCCTGTTTAGCAGGAATTCAAGTATCCAGGAATGCAGGACTTGGGCTGTCTGCGAAGCTGGGAAGGAAAGAGGGAGAGGTGATAAGAAGTGCCCATTGCTTCTCCACCCACACTAGCAGATAAGCATCATGCATGGCTCAGACATCTTAGCCACTGATCTCTGCTCAGTACCTCTGGCTCCTTTTCTTTTCCTTTCTCCCATCCACACCCCTGTGTCACCAGTCAGAGCCAACCACTTGATAAGACCAGAGAACGCCTGGGGGGGGGGGGGGAGCTTTCACAGCCAGAAGACGGCACCTGCTTTATCTGCAGAGAAAATGTGGGTAAGAGATTGAGGGGGGGGGGAGGGAGACAGGTGGCCTGCTGACGGATGGGGAGACTCCAATCCCATCGTTAATCCGGCAGCCTGTTTGGAGAACAAAACAGTGGTGACTATACAGCTGCACCGTAGCGGCACTGTACCCAGCAACCCGAGCCAACCGGCTGACAGACTCCCAGAATTCTGTTCACTTAACTGCCTCTCACCAACACCCATAGTTCGAAAGGTAGGTATTTATTTAACTCATTTTTAAATTTACCTTTCTTCCCCCAGGGCTCATTGAAAACTTAAGGGCATTTACAAAAACGACAGTTTTAAACAGAGGAGTAGCTCGCTAGCCAGTTTCTGCCTCAGATTCATGATCCTATATAATTCGCTTATGTCGCAACAAAGGCCCCTTCCGCACACGCAAAATAATGTGTTTTCAAACCACTTTCATAACTGTTTGCAAGTGGATTTTGCTATTCTGCACAGCTTCAAAGAGCACTGAAAGCAGTTTGAAAGTGCATTATTCAGCATGTGCGGAATGAGCCCAGTAACTCTCAGAAACAGCCCCCTTCCCCTTTCTCCCCTCCCACCAGCCTTCCACACATACAAGACTCCTGGGATCAGTGCATCATTCACCAGGTAGGTAGGAAGCAGCCCAGGAGGAGGGGGCAGATAAGGTACCCATTGCAGGGGGGAGATGCTTGCTTGCCCCCTTTTCCAGAGCCCATTGCATTTCCTCCCACAGTGGGCTTTACTGTTAGTTGACTATAAAGCAATGTTTAAAGAGATTTAAAAAACCCTAAAGAATCCACCCCACCCACCGAGAATTCCCCCAATACTTACATTTGGGTGCCTGTCAGAGGCACATGTTTTAAGCTAGTGGCACCAAAATTGCAGGGCATCTTCAGCAGACTCTCCTGATGATACCACCTAAGTTTGGTGAGGTTTGATTCAGGGGGTACAATTTTATGGACCCTCAAAGGGTATCCCCCATCTCCTATTAGCTCCCATTGAAAACAATGGGGGATGGAAGCACGCCCTTTGGGGGTCCATAAAATTGGATCCCCTGAACCAAACTGCACCAAACCTGGGTGGTATCATTAAGAGCGTCTTCTGAAGATACCCTGAAATCTTGGTGCCACTAGCTTTAAAAATGCTCCCCCCAAACCCCAAAACACCAAAAACACCAAAAAATACCAAAAAAAAAAGATGGACCCGAATTATTTGTTATACCTGAATATATTTGTGCTAACAAGTAGCCACATCATTTGTTTTCATTTGTTTGTATCTGGGTGGTGTGCAAAGGGGCCCAGAGGGACTCTTTGCCTAGGAGGCCATGGCGACTCCTGGCAACCAGGAGATTATGAAGCTTTTCCAAATGTTTGATGATTGACTGCCACCTTTGGGATCAGGCACTCCAGTTCTGCAGGCTGAACCACCATCTGCTGTTGGGGATGTTGTACTAATATGTTTGTGTTCTTGCTGCCAGCCCAGGGATTTCCTGACAGCAAACCGCCCTCCCAGGAGAGCCAGGACCGCCATCAGTCTTGCTGGCAGGAGATCTTTCCTCCCACCCCACCACCACCGCCCCTACCCAGCAAATACAAACACATACTCCTCTTGGGGGGGGGGAGGCATCTTCCTGAGTTGTGATTGACATCCTCCTGAATTATGAAAAACCAGAAAGAGCAGGGCAGTATTTTTATCTCTGCTTCTTTGGTCCCCCACCCCCAACTACATGCCAAAGCAGGAATGCTTTTACACACTAAAAAAAATCTATAAAGCCCTCGAAGGAACCATTTTTCTGCTCTTCTCAGCAGCCTGTCCTCGGCTTGGTTCCTCTTTCAACAGGCTGCTGGCTCCATGGTGTCTGCTGACAGAGAGGATGAGCTACAGAGATGGCAAAGGGAGAGGGAGGAGCATTAATAGCCCCCCACAATGAATCTGACCCCACTGTGATAATGATGTAGACACCCTATATGATTCCCCCTGCAAGTCATTATTGCAGACACATCCAGGATGATATAGCCTCAATCATATCTCCTTACAGTATGTTATTATTACTACTAGTATTGCAATTACTTGTAGGACACTAGTGGCAGAATTACTATTGCTTTCATATATCACTAGATAATGCACTCTCAATGCACCATAGCAATCGTTGCAACTGAATTTTCCTATGCAAACCAGGAAAATTCAGTTGCACACGATTGCTACAGTGCATTACCCAATTAAATTGTACTTATTTATTTTATTTATTATTTAGATTTATTCTCCACCCTCCACTGTAGCCTCAGGGCACTGGCAGGTTACAATAAAAGCCGTAATGAAATCACGTATAATGAAACCCAATCCTAAAACCATAAAATGTTCTAAACTCTCACTCCAACCACCCCCCACAGTGGGAGGAGTGTACAGGACAACTCAAGCCTCCCCATCCCATTGGTGGGTAATAAACCAAACATCCAGGTGAACAGTTCGGTCTTTGCCAGGTGCCAAAACTCCAGGGGAGTAGGTGCTTGACTGGCCTCTGGCGGGAGGGCATTTCACAGTGCAGGGGCCACTGTTGAGAAAGACCTTGGGCTGGTCTCACCGCCCACCCCCCTCACCTCTGAAAGGGGTGGCACAGCCAGGTGGCCTCTCCCCCTCCAACCTCAGAGCCCAGGCAGATGGATGCACTCTCTCGAGTACCAGGACCAAAGCCATTCATGGCTGTATAATTTAATACCGGCTTGAATAGTGTAATACCAGTTTGAATTGGCTGTATAGTTTGATACCAGTTTGAACTGGGCCTGGCAGAAGCCTCATGTTGGGATAAGAGCTCCTGGTAGTTGGAGATTATCTCTTTATCGTAGTTAGCAGAGCGGCACGGGTGGCTAGAACACAGCAGAAGCCCTTACCTCGTGTGCGTGCATGTGCGTGATGGATCCCAATGTGCGGCAAGCTTACACAAAAGAAAGTCGGAGTCAGTTATAGTTTCTTATCTAATAAAAAGAGTATTTATTAGTGAACTCCATTCTGGATAGAAAGGTAGGTAGATAGAGTCACTATGCTATCTTAATCTAGCTGGATGGAGATGGATGCGAGGAGCATCCATCCTCTCTCTAGGCATGGCAGGAAGAAGTGGTGAGAAGGGGTCGAGGAAGAAGCCGGAAGGAAGGAAGTCCCTGAGAGTATCAGTCTAACATCAAAGGGATAGAACCAGCATGATAGAGTAAAGGTGTCAAATCCTTAGGTCCCTATCTAGCCACTAGCTCTCTAGTAAAAAGCCCCCTCTGTAGGTTGAGGCAGGAAACAGCGTAACAAAGTCCTTCACTTCCAACACCTCAAAATCGGGGTGATGTGCTCCCGGTACAAGGCAGATGAGCTGCCATATTCTGCACTAGGTCAAGTTTCTGGACTGCCCTTAAAGGCACCACCACAATAATCCAATCCGGTGGTTACCAGAGCATGGATGACGATGGCCAGATCATCCCAGTCCAGGAAAAATTGGAGCTGGTGCACCAGCCAGAGGTGTTGATGGGCCTTCCTGGTCGTCACTGCCACCTGGGCTTCCAAAGACAGCACCGCAGCCAGAAGGACACCAAGATCCTGCACCCAGTCCTTCTGAGGTAGAACTATCCCTTCCAGCACCAGGTGTCCCTCAATTTCGCAGACTCAGGAGCCTGGCACACAGAGCACCGTCTTATGGGGATTCAATTTCAATTTATTGATCCTCATCCAGTTCATGATAGCCGCCAGGCAGCGGTCCAGCACTCGCGTTGCCTCACCTGATGCAGATGGAACCAAGAGGAACAGTTGGGTTTCATCTCCGTATTCATGACAGCCTGTGACATATCCTCTGATACCTTACCGCAGCAGCTTCATATACTTATTAAATAACATAGGAAACAGGACAACACCCTGAAGAACTCCACAAGAGAGCTCCCAGAAACCCGAGCACCAGCCCCACATCTCCACTTTCTGGAGCCTGTTACTGAGATAGGACAAGAACCACTGCATTACCATGGACTTCAGCCCCAACCCTCACAGCCGCTACAGGACACCATGATCAATGGTATCAAAGGCCGCTGAAAGTTCCAAGCGTACTAACAGGGACAACTTACCTCTGTCCCTCTCCTTGTCGACTAACAGGAAGTTCTTACCTTACAGTTCGTGGCAATTCCTAGAGCTAACTGGAAGTGACAAGGGGCAACTCTAGGAATTGCCAGAAACTCTATGTAAATTCCTGTAAATAGAGGCGGCCCTACTGCTTTGGATGACTCTAGGGCAGCATGCCCCACTGCAGTTGCTCCCCTCCCTAAATCTCACCATCCCCAATCCCCCCCCCCAAATTCCAGGAATTATCCTCCCTGGAGTTGGTAATCCTGGGTGGTTCTGAAGATTAAATGTGGGGTGCAAGAACCACATATATCACCCTGACCACCTTACAGGAAGGGCTAGATAGACATGCACAGAAAAAGACACAGCACCAAGTTCCCATGGAACGTACACATGACAAAATAGACTCAGCAAACCCCTATTGAGAAGTAATGGGTTCCAGAGAGCTTTGTTCTCTTTTGCACCTTTGAAAAGCTCCCCTTCATCTCTGCTGGATGCTCACTGTCTATTTAATTTCCCAGCACTTGAAATTTAAAAAAAAACAAAGAGCTGGGTGGCTTCTCACCCACTTGAAGCGTATGTATTTGAACGAGCCAAGGCCTAACTTCCTGTTTTAAGCAGTGAAAGCGCATGGGCAGGCGGCCAGGGGACTTAATATAGTCCAAGGTCTAAATTTAACAACAATAATAAGGCTCCAGTCTGACCCTACAAAGCAAAGTCGGAGTGTGTGCCTTGGGGGGTGGGGGAAGCAATTCTTCACAAATTAGGAAAACAATGGAAGTCCCTTTCAAGTGTCAAGAAATATTCTTAGCTGCCCTCTAACACCTAAATCAAGAGAGAGGTTGTTGAAATGGCATAATACCAGGAAACTCGCTTACAAGGCCTATTTCCTCTTTGGAGACTCCAGCCTACGGCATCGGAGCCACAAGGCTCAGGGAGGGAGACGGCAAGCGGGAAGGCTGGAGACTTGACCAAAGCGCGTCCACTCAGAAAATCAAACCTGGATACCCCTGCAGCACATCATAGATCTGGGGCGATAGGAAAGGATGCAGCCTTCCTGCCTCATTGATTCTAAAACACATCAAGAGTTCCTTTAATCTTTTCCCCTCCAGTATTTCCTGCCATCGTACTTACTTTGTGACACTGAAGAAGTTCACTCTCCCAACTGCAGGAAGGGAGTGTGGGGAATAAGCCGTCTAACGCATACAGTGCAGCTCAATGGACAAATTGTCTCTCAAGCACAAAAGCACAAACGCCCCACCACATTCTCCAAGGAGTTATTAAAGCTCCTGGTGGGAAGAAAACAGAAGTATAACCAACGCAGTACAATTGAGTTAAAGATACCTGAACCCACCCTTCCTTTCCCCCATCCCACCCCAAGGTCAAAGCATCAGAAGAAAGTTTCCCCCACCCCTTGGGCACTCTGATAGGGAAAGTGTGATCAACAAAGGCCATTGTTAAGAGGCAGTGTTGGTGCCACTTAGACCCTCCTTCGGTTCCCCTGGGACCAAGGCTTGCATTATGCAGGCTTAAAAATAAAAGGCAGCTGGATAAGGGGACAAACATCTCATGACGTCATTTCCACTTAACCTAAACTACAAGGGGCAGCTGTGCCAAGTAGGGCCGAAGGCCGTCTCCAATTGTCCCCACTACTCTCCAATCTGTGGCTCACTTCTACAACCTCTGTGATGGTCTCCATCAGGTTTTCACATTAACTTCCACGTCAACAGATCCCCACACCCACACCCTTCATCTGGGGTTGTTTCTGACACAATGACTAACAGGTCCTGATGTCAATGAGATTTCCTCTGTCCCTGCTCCACATTCTCTGAAGATACACCCCTTTCCTGTTGCATTGATATTCGTATCTTACTTGCCTTCCCCAGAACTAGAGCTGCAGGCCTGACTTTTTTATACCATTCCAGTCTTCCTAACCATGGTGGCAGAAAGTACCATCAAGTCCCAGCCAACTTATGGTGACCCTGTGTGATTTTCACAGTGAGATCTATTCAGAAGTGCCTGCTGTCATCAAAGACATATCAAGAAAAAATGTAGCCCAGTGCAAAAGTTTTCAGGAGGGTGGCTGCCCTCCCCCACCATGACCAAACAACTTTTTTTGCACCAGGTCTTGAAGTCAGTGTCTGGATCCAGAGGGAAGGAGGAGGGGCCATGGGGCCATTTTCTGCCCCCGCGTGACTAAATGGCCACAGCCCAGGGACATTTGACCCCATATGTCCCCCTGGGCAGTACGCCCCTGCCCTTCACCCTTTTAACTATCTGTGGCAGGCTCAGGCAGCCTCCTAACTATGTTGGGCAGGTTTTCCCACCTTTTCTATGACTGAGCTGTTCTCCCCTTTGCTCCAAAACTCAACAAGAAGGACCCACCTTCCTGAACCCAAGCCCAAGTGATCTCCAGGGTGGGGCAACTGATCCAAGTGAGAGGAGGCCAGCTGCGAGTGCATGAAAGCCCCCTCCTCCTCTGAGGTGGTCTGGGAGAGCACAGAAAGGGCCTCTATGGCTGGCGGCGGAGGGGGAGCACCAGGCGGGACCCCCTCTCCGCTGGAGGGGTGTGGGGGCAATTTCCCACACCCCACATGATTAAATGGGTGCCGCCCGGGGAGATTTGCCCCCATATGTCCCTTTGGATGGAACACCCCTGGTCTGAGCTTCTAGGGAGCTGCTGGAAGTCTGAGTAGAGAATATTGCCCTTGGTAGACTAGTGGTCTGACTTCATATAAGGCAGCTTCCTGTGTTTCTTTTTGATTTTATACATTGCTGTCATCATTGGGTTCTGTAATCCATTTACATCTTATATCTATTTAATCCATTTATATGTCACTCACTCCCTCTATACACAACTGACATAAAAATAGCAAAATAGTCCAATTTCAAAATATATTTTCAGATCTTAGGTTGATGGACCCTAACTAACAACACAGTGGAATAGCCTTCATTCAGATGATCATATTAACCATAGTTTAATGAAATCATGGTTTTGCATAATATCAGAACCAAGCCGGAACCTAGGACGACTCACCAGGCTCACAATTTTGGTAATGCTGGTCTAGAAGTTTGCATATCCATCTGACTGAAGGTAGAGCAGGAACATTACTTTATTACTCTTGGTCAAGGTGGGTTTTCAAGGCACAATCTGTTCACCGTCCTATTTCCTGTGTATCTTGGGGAGATGAATTCTCACCACAAAGGACTAGAAGCACGTTGTACTTAACCACTGATTGATGTGAAATCTCTAACCACTGAAGAACTCCACGTACCTTTATTTTTCAGTTTGATGTACTGTTGCCTATTTGAAGATGTGGTTATATGCAGCCATAATTGATTAGCCTTAATCACAGAACCCAGCCAGACTGATCCCCTTTTCCTAATATGGCAGTAAGAATCACAGGATGCTTTAAAACTGTAAGAAGTAGCACTTTCGCACATGCAGAATTAGAGTGATGCAACTTCAATCCACTACCAATGCACCTTCACAATTGTTTGCAAGTGGATTTTGCTATTTTGCACAGTAAAATCCAGCTGCAAAGTGAATTGAAAGTGCATTGAAAGTGCATTGAAAGAAGTGGTGTTAATTAAAATTAGGTAAAAACTTCTTTTTAAAGAGTGGTTTTCTTAAGTTTGCATATTTCTGATGCTAACAGTTAACAATTACAGTAAGGAAGGAGGGAGGGCTGTATTAGGCCGTTAACTGGAGTTTTGTGACACCTGAAACACTAATAGCTTTATAATTGCAATACAGGGAAGTAAATGGACTTACAAAGATGTAACTTGGTTTAAGATTAAGGACCGCTATTGTGCCAAAATCTGTTGTGGGCTTTGTTCCACAAAACCATTTTGCCACATAAATCTGCTAACAATTCGTATATGTTAAAAACCCAATGACTTTTGAACTTGATCAGAGAGTTATGTCTGTCTATTTTGGGGAGGAAGAAATCATCGATTTCCCATGCATTATTTTGAAACCTCTCTTGAAAATGTGTCATCTCCACTTGCTGAGGAATGCTGACTTTGGCAGTTCCTCCCCATCTCACTCTGACTCTCCACTCACACTCACACACACTCACAAATACATTGCCAGGGATATTTTGTACATCTTTAGCTGGGCTCTCTTTTTCCAGTGTTACAGATGCCAAGCCAATAACTTTGCATTGTTGCATGACAGCAAAGAAGAATTGCACAGACAACATGATCAAGCTGACACTTCCATCTTGAACTACTAATCAGTTATTCAAACAAAAGCTGTCTGGAAGATCCAGTGCAATACTTAAACTGTGCAAAGGAAGAACAAATCACTTATGTATTTCCAGCTTTGTTTTTGAATCCTGCTCATTCTTATGTCCTTGGCATGAAATAGTAACTGGTACTACCGTGTTTCCCTGAAAATAAGACAGTGTCTTGTATTAATTTTTGCTCCCAAAGATGCGCTATGTCTTATTTTCAGGGGATGTCTTATTTTTCTGTGTTCTGTTCGTCGGGCATGCTTCCAAACAAAAACTTTGCTACGTCTTACTTTTGGGGGATGCCTTATATTTCACACTTCAGCAAAACCTCTACTACGTCTTATTTTCTGGGGATGTCTTATATTCGGGAAAACAGGGTAATTGGAAAACAGTGAATCTTTTGTTGACTCACAGTGTTGAAAAACTGCTGTAAAGCTGCCATAAAGCATGCTGCTGTGACATCTTCCAGAGAATGCAAGACTGCACTGCCTTCTTTCAATGGAAAAGGGTATACCTATAAAAACAAAAAAAAATGAAAAGGTACATTTCATACACTGATAATGACAGCACAGTTGAAGGGTCCGGATGGCTGACTCTTGGGGTCCAGCACTCCTCCTGCCCGCTTACCTTTTTCCTACCCTGGCTTCCCCCTTCTCACTCCAGCTTTAGCAGGCCACATCTGTGGTCCCCAAAGGGTGGATGTGCTTGGAACGGGGCTAAAATCTCACTATAGACCCATCCGCCAAGAGGCCAGCCGAGTCTAGACAAAGGTTTGATTTTTTGAGTTCAAAGGGGAGCCATTTTCAAAAGAGTAAAGCAATTTAGGGCTTTCAGAGGGGAAAAAAGAATCATAACCATAAATTTTTAACTATTAACCCAGAAAAACAGCCAGGGAGGCAGTGAAGCTGCTCTGTGTTTTACAGATAATCACTAAGGAGGTCTGGATTTTTAAGATAGGACAATGTCAGGCCAAAAAACATTCCACAGAATCTCAGTCAATAAGGAAAAGATGAAAGGGATGCTTGAGGTGGGGGGATATCCTGTCCTTCACCGGCTCACTGGAGTGTTATTCACTATGTGATATTTGCTTCCATGGCACGAAAAGTTTCAGATGCCCATTTCTACATATTAAATGCCTGTTAAAGAGACAGGACATTTCTCCCCAGACCTGTTGGCAACCCAATCAGAGTGGCAAATACCCACTCTGGGAGTTGACTTAATGGCACTAGATCTAGATTGTGCTTCACAAGAACTTTCTTATTCTTAAAACATTGTTTTTCCGGTAGTGGGTTGGATCCAAGCAGCTTTTCTGTGGGTGAGAAAGGGAGGGAGCTAAGACCACTACAGAGTTTGTGCTGGGTTTGATGGGACCTGCAGGGACCAGCACTGTGTGGGATGTGGCCAAGAAAGCCAATGCGATTTTGGGCTGTATCAATAGTTGTATAGTGTCTAGATGGAGAGATGTAATTGTACCTCTCTATTCTGCATTGGTTAGTCCTCGCCTGGAATATTGTGTACAGTTCTGGGCACTGCAATTCAAGAAGGATATTGACAAGCTGGAATGTGTCCAGAGGAGGGCAACCAAAATGGTAAAAGGTCTGGAATCCATGCCCTACAAGGAGAGAATTAGGGAGGTGGGTATGTTTAGTTTGGTGAAGAGAAGGTTAAAAAGTGACATGATAGCCATGTTTAGATATTTGAAGGGATGTCATGTTGATGAGGGAGCAAGCTTGTTTTCTGCTGCTCCAGAGACTAGGACCAGGAGTAATGGGTTCAAGGTGAAGGAAAAGAGATTCCACCTAAACATCAGGAAAAGCTTCCTGACAGTAAGGGCTGTTCAACAGTGGAATGCACTACCTCGGAGTATGGTGGAGTCTCCTTCTTTGGAAGTTTTTAAAGAAAGACTGGATGGCCACCTGTCAGGAGTGCTTTGATGGTGTTTTCCTGCATTGCAGGGGGTTGGACTTGATAGATTTGATGGCGAACTCTATTATTCATTGATTCTATGATCTGAGGAGGAGAACTAGCTGGGATTTCGTGAAAAAAGCTGGCAGGATGTAACCCTTCTACGGTGAAATAAGGACAGCAGTTTATTTTAGATGTTCCATTGGCAAGTTTGAAAAGAAGATTTGCCAATCACTTAAATATCCATTTTCTTCAGTTTGAGAATAAATAGTTGCTCCAATAAGAGATCCATTCTTGTACGGCAGCATCTTTATGAAAAGATACAGGATAGATATGTCGTGTGAGACATACTTAGACAAATTCAACAAACAACTACGTATTTTTGCTGCCACTTCATTTTTTTAGAGAAGTGTTCGAATTTGAGACTCCTATTCCAAGTGGCCTTCTTTGGATAGCATTTTTAGAAGTGGAACTAAATCAAGCACAAGCAACTAGAGCATCTGTAGGCACACTCAGATCATTGGTCCTTCTAGCTCAGTAGATATTAAATCAGATACAGATAACCTTTAATGACATACGTTACAAAGATTAAAATAAAATACAAAAATTAAAAGAGAAAGTGAAAGCAAAATTCAGATTGCTTGTTTATGACCGTGCATAAAAACCTGGCCATTTGCTCTAGAGCATCCCTGGATCTGTTGTTTAGCGGATAAACAGTCTTCTGCTGGTGTAAACAGGGAATGTTCCATTTTTGAATGTGTTATTTGCTTGCATTACCGCATCATAATGTTCTTATAACTTCTGCTGAATGTTTTAGTCAAGCCGAAACATCCATATTTCCATTAAATTTCACTTCAGGCGAACCTTCCTTGGTGGCAACGAAGAAGTTGGCGGAGCTCACCCTGAGGAATTTCACTGCACTTTTAAAAAACCCTTTTCCTTGGAATTCGGTCAGATGAAACTCAACATCTGATAGCAACTCTCTTTGTTGGCTCAGGCAGTTTGCACCTAAAATTAGACACCACTTCCTTCTTTGCCTCTAGCTGAGGCCCAATTCACCCGAGGTTTGGATATGGGCCTCCATATTGTCACCTCCTGTTCCTCAGCTAAAGCGGTGTGAGACAGGAAAGGTGCTAATCCCTCAGTAATTAACACCTCATTGGGAGGTCAAGCTCAGGTCGAGAGAGTGGGGTTTATTTAGTTAGGTTTTTTTCGGAAGGATCTGAGTGAATTTCTTGTTTTCATTAAGGCCGCAAGATCCTGAAGAGTTCCAGAGCCCTGTGTTTGCTGAAGGGGTGACAGGCCGAAAAGAATGGTGGCCATTGTTTGAGGTTCTGTGCGATTGTAGCAACAAGTTTGGTGTATGTTGAGGATATAATAGAGCTCAGAATCAAAGCAGAGATTAGTCTGACTGTTGACACCTCTTTCCTGTCAACTGGGAACCTTTCCAGAGGCATTGTTATATGGGACTGCGATATTTTTTTTACCTATTTTAGTGAGCAGAGCCCTGATTATGGCAAACAGCATGGGGATGCAGTTAGCACTGGACTAAGGCTATGCTCAAATCTCCACACAATTGTGAAGTTTTTTGCGTGACCTGAGGTTTGTGTCTCTTCTTCAGCCTCTTACCTCATGAGGAGAAACATGGGATAACTCTCCCTATCTTAAGTCCCTAAGGGGGAGGACAGTAGACGAAGGAAATAGTACTGAGGTGGGCAACGTTTTCTCTCTCACAACTCCTCTGGGGCCCCTTCCACACGGGCCAATAAACTTGGGCTGTGGATGGGGAAAAACCATCTGGGGGGGACTTCACATGGTTCCCACTCCTAACAGGAGTCCGCCCTGCGTGTCCCCCCAACCTGAGTTTTCCAAGAATCACACGTTCTACGGCTCTTTTGTTTTAATGCGGGTAGCGAATGGCTGCCCTGAGAAGCGCATTACTTGGCTGCGCTTCCCTTTTTTCCCCAGTCCCTGCATCTCTGCTGCAAAGTGGCACAGGGGCAGCAGCATGGCTGTGGAGGTCCACGCCTGCTTGGCTCCATAACTCAGTAGCGGAGGGAGGTGATTGGGGACAAAAATGCACCTCCATGCAAAGGCGCAATGGCAACCCACATTGCCTCAGTGGGCTCCATTTGTTGCCTAAACAGAAACATGCAGATGCCCCATGGCAACACAGGTTGCTTTATCCCAGCTGCAACCCACTGTACATTGCCTGTGCAGAAGGGACCTGGGTTTAAAAACTGCACGACAGGGAGGAATTCAAAAGGCAAAATTTTTCCTCAGTACATCTGCATACCAAGAAAAAGTCTGGAAACTGAATTTTCGTGTTCACAGCAATGTAACAGGAGCCTTGTCAGAAAACTGAATTGGCCCTCACAGCTCCATATTTCCTCCTCAAGGAAGTCTTGCAAGACCTGGGGGCCTCTTGATTCTTGTGGGAATCTTTCCTAATAATTGTGGGGCATTGTTTTGGCTTTCTGTGGCACACCCTCCCATTCAATTTGTCCTTCGTGAGGTTACATCCTTTGTATAAGGTATCCTAGCTCCATGTTCTACCTTTACCTTCTCCCCGCCTTTTCAAACGTCCAGCCCCTTTAAATAGCCATCGTAATTCCATATCCCTGGAGTAACTTGAACCCAGATTTCTGCCTAACTTTATATCCTTAGAGTTGGATTTAATTGACTGGGTTTTCTAAACTAAAGGACTCTTATAATTAAATCTCATTTCATAGTTAGGAACTCAAACTATAGTACTCCATAATCTTCAGTACCACATGGGAAAATATGTAATAGAAACATTTATGTTTCTTATTTTTCATTATTCAGAATGACATAAACATCACCATCGCTCCCTATTCTCACAATAGCATTGTGGGTTAGGCTGAAAGATATTGTTACTGTCAGACACTGAATTCAGTACTTGACTAGGTATTGGAAGTCTGTTCTCCTCTTAGCACTCAAATCACTCATAGTCTTTTCATCTTTTAAAAAATGCAAAGACATTTTCCATTGCTTTCTTGGTTTTCAAAAAAACCCTCTATAAAACAGACATTGAATTAATATGTTCCTGCATAACATTTGTGACATTTTTCAGCCCAAATATGTTTTCAATCTGTGTCAACACATGCAAAATATATTTTGTGGCATATTCCATATTGTACTATTCTGTGGTGTTACTGGAACCTTTTAACCTCTGGTGTTTATTTTCAATATATTTGCTCTGTTGCCCATATATTTTAGGAATATATTTGTGTATTGTACATAAGAAAAGCTGTTAACAACACGCCGAATGAATGGTGTCTCCTAAAAGATCAGGAGTCTTCCTGACTAGTGATAGCCACAAGGCAAAATGTTTTCTCATTCACAAGCCTGTTTTGCAATTTCAAAAACACTTTCAAAAACAAAAACAAGAAAGTGTTGTGTAGTGGTTGGACTGTTAGAATAGGATCTGAGAGTTCCAGGTACAAATCTGTACTCTGCCATGGCAGTTTGCAGGGTGACCTTGGACTACCCACATACTATCAGCCTTAACTACCTCATAGGGTTGTTGGGAAGATACAACAGGAGAGAACAATGTGAGCTTGTTTGGGTTCCCACTGGGAACAAAGCATGGGGTAAAAATGAAGTAAATCATTAACAAATGAATAAATAAAAATAAGAATGTAGTGTTTTGACTAATACTGGTTTAGAACAAAACAAATGGGGCATTATATTCAGGATCTGTTTGTTTCTTTGGTTGCCTTCAAGGGTGCTCTCCCCTTGTTTGAATTCCTTCTTCACAGCTGATCAGAGGACAATGTCTCCTAACTCAGGCCCCACGCAGCAACAGTACATATGAAACAGTTCTGGAGTGTGTGTGTGTGTGTGTGTGTGTGTGTGTGTGTGTGTGTGTGTGTGTGTGTGTGTGTGTGTGTGTGTGTGTGTGTGTGTGTGTGTGTGTGTGTGTGTGTGTGTGTGTGTGTGTGTGTGTGTGTGTGTGCGTGTGTGAGAGAGAGAGAGAGAGAGAGGCCCCTGTGTCAGGGAGGTAAAAGTTCAGGAAAAACCCATTATGATAGTCACTCAAGGAGGGGATGAGATGGCCACTCAAGGAGGGGATGAGATGGCCAAGTGAAACAAGGCGGAAATGTGACTCTGCAAACTTAAGAACATTTTCCTGGAAGTAAGTCATATTGAATAGACCTGAGTAGGCTACTCAGAAGGGTTTTACTCTGGCAACCCAATCCAGAACCCAGGTGACCAAGGACAGCACCGCTGCTGCACTGCCCCCATCACCCCCAAAGGGATTTCTGGTGGTGCAGGGAAGCAGAGAAACCAACCCCACCACCACCACTGGAAAGCCCTCCATAGGGCTTAATGGACTTATGCCACCCAAATGGGTGGTGTAAGTCCAAAGTCCCGACCACTGTGTAAATGGCCAAAAAGCTGAAGTAGAACCCAAGTAATGTTGGCTCCACCCCAGGCACACCTCCAACATGCCCCCACTGCACGGATGCTGCACTTAGCACCATGCCCAGGCGTCCCAGTGGGCAACAGTGTCTGCCCACCAGCTTGTTTGCCCCTCCATCAGGGCCAGTGACCTGAGGAGGGCAAATCTGTTGGCGTGGGCTTGCGCTGCCTCCACACGTGGATTCATCCCCTGCCCTGGATTGGACCGTAAGTGTTATAAAGTGATAATGAACCTCCAAAAGAGATAGTAAGGAAGGGAAAGACAGTGATATTCAAGCAGAAAGGAAAGAAACAGTTCGTGATTTTTGTGTGTGTGTCTTTTGCTGAAAGTCACCTTCAGGGACCAAGAGAACCATGTAAAACATGCAAGGAACATTAAAGGAACAAAAGCTAAGCCACAGAAACCTCAATCCACACAGAGACTATTAAAACGAGGAATACAGTGGTCTTTATCTGTCCCCCCTGTTAATTAAATATTGATTTTTTTAAAAAATAGTGGTGGCATCTGTGAGTTTGACAAAATCTAAGAAAGCACAGGAGATATAGAAGAAGGTAGATGAGGGAAAATGTATTTAATGGTCTGAGTTTTCTGCTATATGTTGAAGGTAGACTTGTGAATCCAAACACATTTCAGCCTACCTTTCTGCCTTGAGCTGAACATTATTTATTATGTATGTATGAGAAATATCTCCCTCCCTCCCATGAGCTTACAGCTCCTTATAACAGTTTTAATCAATATGGCTCCAATCCAGTGAACATTGGTCATAACTAAGAACTTAACTGAGAGGCCCTCTCTGAATGATAAACTAAAGTGTTAGCTGATTAGTTTATTGGATACAACAATTGCATCTCTAACCATCTCTAACAATGCAATCCTGAAGCAAGTTATGCTCTTAAAAATCCATTGACGACAATGGGTTTAGAAGGACGTAACTCTGCACCGATTGTACTGCAAGCAATGCTGTGAGATATAGAAATGCTCTCAGTTGCCAAAGGGACATTTTAGCTGTTAGGGTTGTTAACTCCGGATTAGGAAATACCAGGACATTTGGATGTGGATCATATGTAGGGTGGGGTTTGGGGAGGGGAGGGGCCTCTGCAGGGTATAATGCTGAGTCCACCTTCCAAAGCAATAATTTCCCCCAAGCAAACTGATCTCTGTAGTCTGGAGATCAGTTGTAATTCTGGGAAATCTCCAGGCCCCTCCTGAAGGTGAACCTCTCCAATAAATCCCACTTTTTCGGTTTCAGATGTTTCTGACTAGTGTTTTGTTGAAGGCCTTCATGGCTGGAATCAGCTGGGTGTTGTGGGTTCTCTATGGCTGCGGACGCGGAGAAAACATTTGGAGCAAAACTACCAGACCGTGGCCACACAGCCTGGAAAACCCACAACACCCAATTTTCAGCATGTCCTGTACCTAGGAATACAAAGGAACTTGCTATGGTTATGAATGATAGTTTTGCTTTATTGAATTTTTGATTCTCGTGCTTCCTTCCGTTTCTCAAAAAGCACCAATATTAATAACACAGGTTTGTATTGTATGAAGTTCCTTCATTAAAACCATGTGATCACGAACTCATGATTTTGCCGAGGTCACAGCATGCCCATTGATGTCTTGATCGTTTTACCCCTCTGGGTGTTGTGTCTCTCTGGACTGTCCAACATTTGTCAGGTCAAAGAGTTAGGAGGCCTACAGATGAGGAGCAAATAAAGAGTTCCTTCTTCGGTCCAATCTGTGGCCATAGGATACAAAACGATTTGTGTGATGTCATATCCTTTGGCAGCCCCACATTCACTTTACCAGTGTGTGGCAGAACAAGCAGAGAACAGCCTTAATGGCCCTGTTCTGTAATGTGTGGAATTCAACCATATTCTTTGGTTGCAGATAATTTTTTAAACAGCAGTGCATATAAAATGCATGTAATCCCCTGAAACAAGGTGTGGAAAGCCTGCAATGACAGAGGGAATCAACTTGTTTGATCCCTTCTTACAGTGCTAAACAATTAGAATAAATATCCTGGAGGAGGGAAACAAGACCTGCTACATTAAAGCTCTGCTCAGAACAACCCCAGACTTGGGCCACCCATATTTATAAAGTGGAGGTCCTTATAATTAGCTACACCTGCACCTGTGTGACATTGACAGCTGTTCCTAGTTCCTTCCCTCACCCTGGGAGAAGGAAAAGCCCAGTGTCTAGAGAAACCATGTATTTGTTGGATTGCAGAATAGTTTGAGGACAGGACCTCTAGATATAGTTTGACCATGCAGTTTAGACCACCACGTATGACTTTGATTCAGAAGATGTCCAAGAGGAGCTCCAAGTGAACGCTGGTGAGATTACCGTCGAAGAAGTGAAGGCTGTGATCAAGACTCTCAAGAACCACAAGGCAGCTGGGTTGGATGAAATGCCTGCAGAGATGCAGAAACATGGTGGGCAGGCAATGGCAGAAACACTGACGTCACTGCTCAACAACTGCTGGCAAAGGGTTAGGGTTCCCGTTGCATATGCATAGCCTTTGGTGGTAAGGGGTTTAATATTTTATAAATAGGAGCTATCTTTGTGTGAATAATTTCTGTGTGAATGATTCCTTTTATTCTCTATGCCAGGGGTAGGGAACCTGCGGCTCTCCAGATGTTCAGGAACTACAATTCCCATCAGCCCCTACCAGCATGGCCAATTGGCCATGCTGACAGAGGCTGATGGGAATTGTAGTTCCTGAACATCTGGAGAGCCGCAGGTTCCCTACCCCTGCTCTATGCCATACCTCCTGAGCCAAGACTCGAAGGGAGGGCTATTATTTTGATTCCAGTGTTTGGCCACCAACATCCTTGCTGCCGAGATCAAATTTCTTTAAATATACCCATTTTTTTTCCTCCAGCTGTAGGGCCATCTGACAAAACAAAATGAGTATTGAGAAACATTCCACCTTTTCTCCAGTTATGTCATTCAAAATCCTACAAATATTTTGCCAAATACCAGGAAGTGCCAAGTAACGCCACCAAAAACAGATGAGGGATCCTTTGATTGCACATTACCAGCATTGATCCATTCCATTACTGACCCTCTATTTATTCTAACAGGGTTGTAGCACCATTTTAACATAAGTTTTGACCCATTTTCTCTAATATTAATGTTTATCAAGGGACACAACATATCCTTATAGATTTCCCCCCATTTTTCAATCGGTTTCTCCTGCCCCAAGTCCTCTGTCCATTCAGATCTATACTGGATTTCTTTACTCCAGTTCAATTGGAACATTATAAAACTATATGCAATATTTATTTCCCTCCCCCCAAATGAGATGCTTCCAGATTTTGAGAATGTGAACTCTTTAAGCAGGACTGAGTCCTGGCATTCCTCTTCCCTGAGCTTAGTTGGAGGTTAATGAACATACTGAATCAAAACACTGGGCCTTCAGGACCAGTATTTTCTACTCTGCCTAGCCGTAGCTTTCCAGGGTTGTAGGTACAGGTCTTTCATATCACCTACGGTCTAATTCTTTTACCTGTAGATGCCAGGATTGTATGCCAAGCAGATGCCACATCACTGTGCCACAGCCCCTCCCTGAAAGCTCAAAGGACATGTGTGCTATTCAGAAACAAGGCAAATACAATGTTAAGTAGGCTGGTGTGCATCTGCATACATGTGTGTTTGTGTGTGACAAATAGGTGATAAATTCCTCAATACCCCCATTCCTTTCTCTGTCTCTCCCTCTCTCACACACACATACAGACACACAATTTGCAAACCTTTTTAGTACAAGTGGCTGGTTGATGAATGAGTTTAAACACCATTAGCTCTGTCTGGGAATGCCTTTTGAATGGAAGATAAATGTTGAATGGCTTAATAAACCCTTTTACCTGCCACACTATTTGTTGTGCTAATTGAGGAAGAGTATAGAACTCTTAAAGGAAGGGTTCATAGATGCATTGACTAGATGGGCCTATTCCATGAATGCTAGAAGTCAGGGTACTGAGATAAACAGGGCATCTTTTGAGGTCAGGGTACCAGTTTCCCCCAAATAGGAGGGAAGGCTCTAATAAGATTCGAGTGGAAATAATGTTCAGTGTAAACCTTTCATGGTGGGAGTCTGCCCCACAGACCTGGCCAACGGCTGGGTTCCAAAATGGCCAGAATGAAAATCTGAAGCTTAAAGAGGGGAGGAAAGAGAGAGGGGCTCATTAGCCATTCACATAATTAATTAAACAAAGTTGATGAAGGGGGAAAAAAAAGATACCTCACCACTCTTGCCAACCCGCTGACAACAGAGGGGTTATTCTCCGGGGCCCTTTGTGGGGTACCACAGAGCACGTCCACCGATCCTGCCGTCACTTGCTTAAATATTTGATACGAAATTAAAGCCCTGGCCCAACTTTTACGATCATCCTCTCCCCCCCTTCCCCTTCCCCCCCCCCCCAGCTCTCCTTTCCTCAGCAAAACCCCTCCATCCTTTCCAGCCTCAGACCCAGAGCATTAGCACAATTAGCAGAAGCCCACTGGCGCCAATTAGCAGCCAATACTGTCTCTGAGGTGGGAGGGGGGCTAGAGGAAAGGGGTCTGTGTCTCCAGCCTGCCTTCACACTCAATTACTTTAAGTGGAGTCTCTGAGCTGCGGTTGGTTGGACAGTTGTTGCAGTAATTGTGTCTTCTCTGTTGCTGCAGGCTCTCTGCTCCCAGGCTCTCCGATACCCTCTTTATTGACTCTCTGCCTTGTCCGCTTACATCAACAGAGACTTCTTCAAAAAGAAAAGATGTGTATGTAGGGAGAGGTGAGGGGGGGGAGGCTTGCAAGATGGGGCGGGGAGAGGGAGACTCCATGTCTTAATCTGAAGTTTTAGAGAAGTCTCTCACTGGGAGCAGGAGGATGAGGCTGCTGTTCACAAAAAGACTTTGTGTCTCCATGGATTTGCTCCCCCCGCCTTTACAAACAAAAAATCCTTGCATCTGTGTGATGCCATAGAGATGATTTGCATGTTGAGATGTTTCACGTTTCTGCATTTGCCAGACAGAATGCGAGCTCTATTGTCGGAGCTGTCAAGCCTCCAAGAGGAAAGGGCACACTTGGCAATTTTGTTTTTGTAAAAGAAGAAGGTAATCTGCAACAATGATGAATGTTTTAAGGACTGTGTCTGCAAGACCCTTCAGATTCCATAGCCTAATCGCGAGGCTTTGTCCCTCTGAATGGCTGTTTTCCATTAAATGACGCATGAACCCAATTTACATATTTAGAAAACACAATTTTAGAGCTGTAAGAGCTTGGCTTACAAGTGCTCAGAAAGTTCAAACTTTGTATTGGTAGCATTTTTTGTCTTTACTTTTTACACATGACATGGACATGTGTGAAGAACTACAAGGACACTCCTCCTAATTAGCGTTTTGTTTGATCCTGGGTGCTGTAGCCAGCCACAACTATAAAGTAGGAATGTACAAAGGAATAAAAGGAAACATTTTTTCACACAACGTGTGATTGGTGTTTGAAATATGCTGCCACATGAGGTGGTGATGACCACTAACCTGGATAGCTTTAAAGAGGGCTTGGACAGATTTATGGGGGGAAAGTCAATCTATGGCGACCAATCTTGACCCTCCTTGATCTGAGATTGCAAATGCCTTAGCAGACCAGGTGCTCAGGAGCAGCAGCAGCAGAAGGCCATTGCTTTCACCTCCTGCATGTGAGCTCCCAAAGGCACCTGGTGGGCTACTGCAAGTAGCAGAGAGCTGGACTAGATGGACTCTGGTCTGATCCAGCAGGCTTATTTTTATGTTCTTATGCGCTCTTCTTTGTTCCATATGTTGCGATCCTTTTTGTTTTACTAATTCACATTGCTGGCATTTCTGATACACCCTTTTATGTGCAAAAACAACAATAACAACAACCAACAACCCAGCCACCTGGAAAGCCCTCCATAGGGTTCAGCGGAGTTACACTACCCTTTCAGGTAGCATAAGTCCAAAGCCACGGCTCCAAAGCCCAGGTGGAAGCCAACTACTGTCAGTTCCACCTCCGGGAACATCTCTGGCATCTGCCCACTGGTGTTTTTGCCCTTCCAATGGGGTAAGTGCCCTGGAAAGGACAAATCCACCAGTGCAGGCCCACACCACATCCAGGAATCGATTTGCCTCCCCCTGGATTGGGTCAACAAAAATAGCATTAATAATTAGGTAAAACTAATGAGGGTATCCAGAGCAAGAAGCTGAAAATGGAGTACTTTATTTATTCATTTAATTCATCTACACCCCACCTATCACCACAACGGGGACCCAAATCACCTTATACCCTTCTGTTCTCCTTTGTTTTGTCCTCAAAAACAACCCTGTGACACGGGATAGGCTGAAAGAGAGTACCTGGCATGAGGTCCATCCAATGAGATTGCATGGCACAAGGGGGGAATTTGAACTTGCATCTCACAGAGTGGACGTAAAGATTCATAGATTTGGTTTCTGCAGTGCTGTGAACATGATCTGGGGATTTTTCAGTTGAAATAAGGGGGCATTACAGAGGTACACTGCAGTTATCAGGGACTGTACTGTGGGTAGCTTCCAAGATACGTGTTGATTAGTTCATCTGAATGATTTCCTCTCTTGAAGAGCCATTTGCCCAGTTCTGAGGATCTACAATTATAGGTAAACTAGTATTATTGAAATGATTGTATATACTTTTATATTCTGCTTACTGAGATTTGCAGGTTGACATCTACTGGTTCCAGTTTAAAAACTCTTCCCTCTGAATGGGAACGTACGATTTGTAAAACAGGATTCTATCGTCAGTGTTCTAATTCTGTGTAATGCTAGTATTGTGTCACTAGGGGCTGATGTAGCGCTAATGCCTTGTGAGAGAAAATAAGCATTAGACCTCATAAGATTCCATTTCACCTCTACTGACAGCTACCCTTTTCTTTGTTATGCATGACAGGACAGAATAAAACATTCCAGTATATAGGCAGGGGAAAAAGTTTGTTTAACACAACTAACCATAGGCTTTTAAATGAAATTAGCTGTTTCACAGTGTTCTGGGGGGAGCAGGGAGTCTCACTCCTGTTAAAAATAATCATTGCAAACTTCCAAAGATCCAGGTGGAATATTTATCTACCCAGCTGTCTGATTACATGAATTCAGTCAGAGTAATAGCATTTATCATTCCAATAATTGTCAATATGCAAAAAAAGTTTTATTATTAGCCGAGGCTTTCCCGGCCGGAATCCCACTTGGAATTATACGTGGTTTCGAACTTAAGGGTAGCTGATGTTCTAGCAACATTTTCCTGATGCTCCCTGAGCCTGTATTAGCATCTGCATTCTGAAGATGGCTGGCATCTTGCAGAGCTAATCACCTCTGAAGAGAATGTTACAGCCACAAGCCATCCACTACTAGAAGCTACACTTCAGTACAACCCAAGTTTTATTATTCTTGTATATATGTTCACATTGCAAGATGTCCACTAAAATCCCACTCACCACAAATAAATTATTACTGAGAGCTTTTTCACACATTCAGATCACTCAAAGACTTCCCAACTGATGATTCATAATAGAATTTGTGACATCACAAGAAGAAGAAGAAGAAGAAGAAGACGAAGAAGAAGAAGAAGGAGGAGGAGGAGGAGGAGGAGGAGGAGGAGGAGGAGGAGGAGGAGTTTGGATTGATATCCCCCCTTTCTCTCCTATAGGAGACTCAAAGGGGCTTACAATCTCCTTGCCCTTCCCCCCTCACAACAAACACCCTGTGAGGTAGGTGGGGCTAAGAGAGCTCCAAAAAACTGTGACTAGCCCAAGGTCACCCAGCTGGTGTGTGTGGGAGTGCACAGGCTAATCTGAATTCCCCAGATAAGCCTCCACAACTCAAGAGGCAGAGCTGGGAATCAAACCCGGTTCCTCCAGATCAGACTGCACCTGCTCTTAGCCACTACGCCACAGCTGCTCACTTCCTCCAACTTTCTGAGCCCTTCTGGGATAGAACAGTCTATGAAATCAAATTGTTGTTGTTGTTGTTTTTGTTGTTGTTGATGATGATAATTCGATTTGATAGACAGCAGGGTCATTGAAAAAGAACCTGAGAAGGTCACTAGATACCGCGATTTGAAAATCGAGCTTCAGTGTCTATGGCACAAACCAGCAGAGGTCGTCCCAGTGGTGATTGGCATGCTGGGTGCCATCCTGAAAACACTAGGACAGCACTTGAAACGTCTTTGAATTGACAAAATTAATATCTGTCAAATTCAGAAGGCAGCCCTGCTGGGATCTGCACAAATACTATGCCGATACATTACAACTTCCTAGGCCTCTGAGTGAGGCTCGAATTGTAATGAAGGCCAACAACCAGCTAAAGATCTGGCAGCTGTGAAATCTACCATAATAATAACTCTCACCAACTAGCTCCAGACCAACCCCCAAGTGAGGGAGTGAGGAAGGGCTGATAGACAAAGACATCCCCAAATAAATCCTGCTAAACCTTTTCTCTCTACTCCGTCTTTCTGAGAAAATCAAGAGCAGCTTCATTCTAAAACAAAAGCGAAAATAAAACAAAAACAAGACAGTACAAAGTTATCCCCAACTTGCAAATGGGCAAAATCAGCAACTGCCTGTATACGTGCTTTCTGTGTTGCGGATCCCCCCTTCTGGAATGGCCAGCCTGAGGAAGTCAAGAAAGCTCTGACTCTCCTGGCTGTCCGCAAACTATGCAAAAGCAAACTATTCAAGGGGACTTTTCTGTGCAGATAATAGGATTACATTGTACGCAATGATTTACAAACTTGCTTGGATAAATGATTAGAGACTGTAGTCTACACTGCTGCCTATAGCTTATTGTAAGTAGGCTTTTATTATGCAATTCCTGCACAGCTTAATTTGTCATGTGAACACTTATGCTATGCTTCAGTTCCTGAATCTTTCTGGTGGCTCCAGACTTCTAAAATCCAAATGCATTGCTTATTCAATGTCCAATTTTGTTGATCGCACTGACTAGCTATCAGTGAACTGCATTGAGTCCCTGTGAGGAAGGCAGATTATAAATAATGTAAATAAATAAATAAACAAACTCAAAGGGAGAGGACAAAGTTTAACCTGAGCAATTAAGCCTAGTGTGTCCAAGCGCTTAGACAACTTCAGGAAACCATGTCTTTCACATGGAAGGGATGAACATCAGAGCCCTTCCTGATGTTGAAGCAGCATTATTTAAATGTGAGAGGGTGGATTTATCAGTTTTGATTGTGGGGGAGTGGGTCAAAATTATCCATTTCGGCAGAGTGCATTCCCCCCTCCCCTCAAAAAAACCCCCACCTAGATCGTGGGAAGAATCATCTTTTTTGGCCACCTTATTGCCATTTTCATCCTCTAGCAACCGGACTTTTCTTTGCTGTTTTATGGATAAGTCACACAGGTGATCCGCACGAGAAAAGGGTCTAAACAACTGAAAAGAAGAGAGAAGGGTTGGATTTAAATCCCACCTTTCACTCCTGTAAGGAGACTCAGGGTGGCTTACAAGCTCCTTCCCCTTCCTCTCAGAAGAAGAGGAGGAAGAGGAGGAGGAGGAGGAGGAGTTTGGATTTATAACTCTTCTCTCCTGTAGGAGACTCTGACTCATTCCGCACATGCAGAATAATGCACTTTCAAACTGCTTTCAGTGCTCTTTGAAGCTGTGCGGAATGGCAAAATCCACTTGCAAACAGTTGTGAAAGTGGTTTGAAAACGCATTATTTTGCGGGTGCGGAAGGGGCCACAAAGGGGCTTATAATCTCCTTTCCCTTCACCCCCTCCCCCCAAACAACAAACACCCTGTGAGGTGAGTGGGGCTGAGGGAGCTTGGAAGAACTGTGACTAGTCCAAGGTCACCCAGCTGGCGTGTGTTGGAGTGCACAGGCTAATCTTAGTTCCCCAGATAAGCCACCACAGCTCAAGTGGCAGAACAGGGAATCAAACCTGGTTCTCCAGATTGAGTGTACCTGCTCTTAACCACTTCTGCTCCTAACAACAGACACCTTGTGAGATAGGGGGGGCTGAGAGAGTTCCGAGACAACTATCACTAGGTCACCCAGCAGGAATGTTGGAGTGCAAAATACATGCAAAATAATGAACTTTCAATCCACTCTCATGAATGTTTGAAAGTGGATTTTGGTATTCCGCACAGTAAAATCCAGCTGCAAAATGGATTGAAAGTGGATTGAAAGTGTATTATTCTGCATGTGTGGAAGGGGTCTAAGTGCAACATAAGTTTGACCTTTCACACACACACACCCCACCACCACCACACAAATACAGAGATAACAGTTCTAGAAAGGGGAAATTTACAGCCATCTTGGTCTTTCTCCTTTCAAGAGCTATTAACAGCATGACAGAGTCCCTTTCTATTGGTGAATCCATGCAAAGGGCAAAGCTATTCTCACAGCCCTATTTCTGGCTAACTGAAAGTTGTTGTTTTTTAACTGCAGGTTTTGAAAACAAAGAGTGGGCGAGGGAGGCAGAGATCAAGTTGCATTTTATAAGGAAAAATGAACAATTGCAACTTTGAATTTTCCCCAAGTGCTACTAGCAAATCAACCATAAAGTTTCTAGGTTTCTGCTATCTCCTGTTTAATTGCTAAGGTGCACGCAACTGTGGGAAGACAGATTTTAACATAATATTAACTCTGTCTTCTTTCATGAACAAGTTGGGAGTGATTCATTTCCACAGGGTCCAATATCATACTGTACCAACAAACATGGGCTACGTTCACTGGAAACTATAAAAACTGCAGATTTCCATTGATTTACCAGTTTAATAACATGCAGTTTGTCCATTTGCTTGCTACCTATGAAAAAAAAATCCTAGAACTCTGGCACTGCTCAGCTGAAATCTCTGTGTTCTCCTGGGTCGTCTAAAAGCCTGATGGGCCTTGAATTTTTTGGTTCTTTCTCAAAACACAGCACAGCGAGGGTAGATCCAGTGGATGCATTGCTCCACCCAGAGCATTGAAAACTCAATCCTATGCACAAATATATCTGTGGGCTTAGAAAGGTGTAACTGTGCTTCACCGTAATTCATTCAAAGAACCCTTCCTGGGCTTTTTAATGTGTGACATTTCAATTTAAAAAAACCAGACCTTTTAAGAACAGGGCAAAATTAGGTTTAAATGAAAATCGATGGTGGCGTGTGACTCCCCAAAGCCCATGCACAGAGCTTAATTTAGGACTTTGGGGGCTTGATCCAGCTCCAGTCATTCAGAAAATCCAAATACAGGTGCCTTGGCAAACAGGAGTTTGTTTCTACGTCACAAGCTAGGCGTCTAAGTGGTTTAAAATGAGTTTTCAAGTCCCAGCTTGTGAGGAGTAAGCAAACTCCAATTCAGCAAGGTGCTTACGTTCGCACATCATGTAGAACTGGAGCCGAATCAAACCTGGAATGATTGAATTAAGCCGCAAACATGAAGGAAAAGGGAAAGGGAGGAGGAGGAAGAGAAGGGTGGTAGCCAAGGCAGAGAAACCAGCCATGTGACCCAGCCAAAGTCTGACTGACATCAGTTGCAAGGAATGGCAATAAAGGCAAACAGGATTTTACCATTCCAATATTTTTTTCCTGCTTCAACCCCAACCACAAGTCTGAAGACAGATGACCCTGCTGTGAAGTGGGCCATCCGGCTCCCTTCTGAACCAGCAACTGGCAGGAAAAGAGACCCCCCCCCCACTCCTAAATGGACCACAAGGGTCTCTCAAACACATCTTGTCAGCACTTAAACACCCCCGACAGGCTCCCGCAACATTTTCCAGGTGAGCACCCTTGCCTTTCTGCCATGTCACCCACTCATCATCCACCACTCCAACACGGTAGGAGAAGCCGATTGACACGGTTTTTCTCACGCTTGCATCCCCCTCCCCTTCCCAGCTGACCTCTCTTCACTCCTGCTAGATCAAAGCCAGGAGCCTGTACTTAAGGCCGGGACAGCGGATTGCGTTAAAAGCCTTTCTCTTCTCAGTAATTGTAGCTGGAAGGTGGCAACTGGGAGTGAAAACATTTCAAGCTGATTTCCTTGCAGGTGATGTTTCCAACTGAATGGAGAATCCACGGGGGAAAGAAGGCTGAAGCGCACCCACACCTGTCTACGCACGAACTCAGGAAGGAGAAACTATGAAGATCAAATCATTGATTACTTGATTAATGTTGTGTATTTATTTAGATATTTATCCCACCCCCACCTCTACCCCCCATTGACGTCTAATGAAATATATGATGCAGCCGCTTTGGAACACCGCATATAGTTCTGATTTCGGAATAAGCCAGTGTTCTCAGTTTCATGTCCTTTTATGTTGGTTATTTCCATCAAAGCATCAAACTTATCGCTATTGTTTTCTCAGGTTGATTTGTGTAGCATGTGGGGGTTGTGCAGGCTTTGGATGCAACGGATATGATATTGCATATAAAGGAAAGTTTGGAAGGGTTTGGATACATAGAATATATATATAAAGTTTGCATATAAAGGAAAGTTTGGATACATAAAATACTTGTCAATGGTTGACGTGTGCATGTATGTGTCAAGTGTCATCGAGTCACCTGCCACCCTAACCCTGCTCTTACGTTCCTGCTGGGTGACGGGCTAGTCACAGTTCTCTCAGAACTCTCTCAGCCCCACCTACCTCACAAGGGGCCTTTCCCCACTTACGGTTTGCAGTGCGCTACTCTCAGCGCGAGCAATTTCCACCGCGGGGTCGTGTTCCCCACTGCGCGGGGCAGTCAGAAGGTGCCATTTCTTCAGCGTCAGAAATGACGAGCGCTGAGAGGACGTGAGAGCGCAGAGTCGGGGCAGCTGCGTTGTTGCCGCCCGGACTTGTGGGCAGCGCCGCTGGACCACGCGCTAATTGGGGAGAGTAGCGTGCAACAAACGGTAAGTGGGGAAAGGGCCAAGGTGTTTGTTGTGGGGAGAGGAAGGGAAAGGAACTTGTAAGCTTAAGCATTTTATTGTCATTGTCATTGTCACTGTGCATGCTCAAGCCACCTTGAGTCTCCTTACATGAGAGAAAGGTGGGGTATAGATCCAAACTCTCCCTCCCCCCCCCCCCCCCACAACGCGGCCCTTCCATCAGGGCTTCTGATTTCTGATTTCACGTCTTCCTTCTGCCTTTCTTCCCGAGGTGGCACCCCAGGCGAGAAAACAATCAGCGCTTCTTCACCAGCCTCCTTCCTTTAAGACAACAGAGAAGCCACAAAGCCTCCAATCGATGGAACATGTGCTCAGACAGACTCCGCGCCGACTGGATTCTCTTACCCTGGCCTGGCGGGCCCAGTGGGGAGAAGGGGAAGGGGCGTCGCCCCGCCTCCCGTAATGGACCGGGGGCTGGCGCCGTCGAGCGCCGGAAGCCCCCCGTTAACAGATGAAGCTGTCATCCAACACCTTGGGGGGGGGCGGGGGGGGGGAGGAGGAGGAGGGAGCTCCGCGCGAGGGAGCCCCGCACCAGCGCCGGCAGCACCACCACCCCGCGCCTGCTGGCTAATTGCTGGCGGCGGGGCGCGCGCGCGCTTCGAGTGCACCGTCCCCAGCCGCCACGGGGCATTAGGTAGCTGCCTTCCTGCGCTCGCATTGATCCGCTCCATCCATCCTCCGGGCTGCTGCCAGGGCCGGGCGGGTTTTCCTCCCGCTCTGTCTTTAAAAGTGTTTCTTTCCCCCCCCCCCCGAGCGCGTGTTTCGCCGGAGTGGTGCTTGAGTGCTAATTGTTACGCCGCCGATTGATCGGCGACAGGGTGGCTTGCCAAGTTGCATCTGCCTGCTTCCCCAGGAGGGGTGCGAAGGAAGGCCGGGGCGGTCAGGAGGGAGAGGGGGAATCCTTTTTTTGTGCGTGTGGTCGCTGACTTCCTGGCTGGCTGGCTGGCTTTTCCAGGAGGCTTTGGATAAACGAGGCTGTTCGTAGTTGCCTCTGCCAAGTTCCATTCATGTTCTGATTCTCTGTCTCTCATATGGTGGTGGTGGTGGTAGATTTCACATCTGCCAGATCTTTAGCTGGTGGTTGGCCTTCATTACAATTTGAGCCTTGCTCAGAGGCCTAGGAAGTTGTAATGTATCAGTAATGAGGTGGTCTTTTTATTATTATTATTATTACTACTACTACTACTACTACTACTACTACTACTACTACTACTACTACTAGCGGGGCCCAGCCACGCGTTGCTGTGGCAATTGTCCTTCTCATCACAATCCGCAACCCACCCAGATGTCCATGCAGGTCCAATGATCCGCAGCATAGCCTTTTGTGGTGGTCAAATGGAATCCCTCTTTCCCTTTTCAATCCACATCATTATATGGTGCTGTCTTGTTCTTTTTAGTATAAGGTAACCCTTCCCATCTCCATTAACAATGGAACAACTGTCCAGAAGTCGCGAGAATCCCGCTGTGTCCATGAGGGCGAGGGATTGCTGACACGACAGTCCTTGGCTTGGGCGAGAGCAGAACTGGGGCAAGGAGGCTATCCAAGTCCAGTGCAGCAGGAGTGCACAGTGAGTGAAGCGAGGCGCTCAGATCGAGGCCAGCTCCCTGTGTTCTTAAAGGGCCACGTGCAAAAGAAGCGGAGCCAGTAGTGTTGGTTCGCCCCCACCCCGCGGATTTTTAGAAGAAAAAGGCAAACTCCAGCTCGCGTTTGGTAAAAGAGAGCTGTGGCGAATATGGGTGAGGAAGTGGGTAAGTGGTGGTTGGATGTGAGGGAGGACAGAGTGAGGTGTGGTGTGTGAGGATGAGCTGGATGTGTATTGTGTTGTAGCAGTGGGTGAGGCACAGAGAGTGAAAGTTGCCTGCGTGTGAGGGGGGGGGACCCCACCTGATGTCTCACATGGCAAAGTGTGTATGTGTTTCACTTCCACTCGTATTACCTAACAGTATTACCTATTTACTGTTTCCACTGCTCATCTCTGCCCATCTGCCCGGATACATTCCTAAGCCCCTCAGGCCACAGACAGACAGACAGGCTGCACGGACATTTATCTCTAAAGGGTGACAGTTAAACACAGCCAGCTTCAGGGCCTGGTGCGCCAGGAAAAAGACGTTTTACCTGCCTCAGGCATGGACTTTCGGGCGATTTGAAGGTCTGATTACCTGCCCGCAACAGGGAGGAACGTCATGTGAAAATTTGGGGGCGATCCGTCCAGCCATTTCGGCGTTAGGGAGTGACTAAAAAAGTCACAGTTTGCTTTTACATATATAGATGATGATGATGATGATGATGATGATGATGATGATGATGATGATGATGATGATGATGATGATGATGATGATGATTCCACCTCATCCCCAGACTTGCATTTTTAAAGGCTGCAAAGCAGTGATTTTGGCGAGGAGGGGAAGGCAAAGAAGAATATCAAAACCAACATCAGCCAATTCCGCATAGCATAATAAGGCTTCTTCCGCACGTGCAGAATAACGCACTTTCAATGCACTTTTGGAGGGGGGGGGTTAAGTGCCAAAAAGATGAGCTACCTCTCTCTTTCTGCTCCCTAGTTTCACCAAATTGGTTTTACATGGTCAGTCATCATGTATTTGGTTGTACCATGCATGTAAAGTATTAGGTACAAACCCTGGCCCAAAAAAATTCAGGCAAAAAGGATTTAGGGAAGATCGGGAAGTGTTGCTTCTGTTTGACTGAATAATGGGCTAGGCCAGTGACCTGGGCCAGTGCGAGGGGGAACTGCATCCTGCACATCTGCCATGCCCCCGCACTGGTGCATAACCCCACCGGTCCCTTTTGTGCTACGCCACTGCCAGTGACTGACATAACTCTGGAAAAAGACAGACTCTTGTATGATTAAAACATGCAAAACCTTTCCACAACATTCCCTTTTGGCAACCAGTCTAGAATTCTCACATCTGAGAGCCAGTGTGGTGTAGTGGTTAAGAGCAGATGCACTCTAATCTGGAGAACCAGGTTTGATTCCTTAAGCTGTGGAGAATTGTCTGGTGAACTAGATTAGCTTGTGTACTCCAACCTTGGGCTAGTCATGGTTCTTTGGAGCTCTCTCAGCCCCACCCACCTCACAGGGTGTTCGCTGGCAGGGGTTGGGGGAAAGGAGATTGTAAGTCCCTTTGAGTCTCCTTACAGGAGAGAAAGGGAAGATATAAATCCAAGCTCTTCAAACTCTTCATCTGCAGCAAAATTCAGGGTGAATTTTGGGGTTGTAGCTTTGGGCCAAACATTTGAGATGTCTGGAAGAAAGCCAAAAGGCTTACAAGCTTCTCAGAAAAGTTTCCTGCATCTAGTTTTGATTCCCATTTTCCTTCCAAAAACTCAGGGTGGCCTACTCAAGGGTCTCTCCCCATTTTGTTGTGAGAGTAACCCTGTGAGGTAGGGCAGTTCAGAGAAGGACCAGCCCCAAGTAGATCATTCACTTGAAGTCTAGTACTCTAACCACAACAGTATTCTCCAATGTGGCACACCTCAGCAGGTTTCCTGGTGCTTAGTTGCTTCTTGCCCAAAGTATCACTTTCATAGTGCATGTACGAACAGCAACCATTCATTGTGGATATAAAAACAATTAGTTGCAAGTTACATAGGTCAGAAAACAGGTTCAATAGAAGAAGGTCTTATAAACAGGAGACAATCAATTGCATGCACTCCACGCGCTATGAATGTTTGGAATTTGCTGTGTTTGCAACGAAGTTATATTAACTTTACTTATCGGTGCATTGCATTTTATTGCTTGAATGTGCCAGTACATACAGTGCATGCTTTATTGCTCTGTTTGTTGCAATTTGTACTGAGTACTATTTTTTATAATGTCTCAAGGAATCACTTTGCCAAAGCAAGTAGGCAGCCCTGGCATTCATCTACCACCCTGGAGCAGGAGGTACCTTAGAAGAACCCAAGAGACATCACCTATGTGTCTACAGGGAGCGTTCATTCAAAGCAAGCCGAACCACATAGTAGAGGGACGTGTGGCTTGCAGCCTCTCAGCATTATGGAACTGGCACCCCATGGCAGCCGTTTTGTGGTGCAACCAACTTTCCATTCTCAAACGTACGAAAGTACCAACATACTTGTCAAGAGTGGGCACCCTTGCGCTACACTCTGTGGACTATCATACCTCAGGTGAGGGAGCAAGCTTCTTTTCTGCTGCTCCAGAGTCTAGGACTAGGAGGAATGGGTTCAAGGTGCAGGAAAAGAGATTCCACCTAAAAATCAGGAAAAACTTCCTGACAGTAAGGGCTGTTCGACAGTGGAATGCACTACCTCAGAATGGGGTGGATTTTCCTTCTTTTGAGGTTTTTAAAGAGAGAGGCTGGATGGCCATCTGTCAGAAGTGCTTTGATGGTGTGTTCCTGCATTGCAGGGGGTTGGACTTGATGGCCCTTGGGATCTCTTCCAACTCTTATGGCTCATTCCACGCATGCAAAATAATGCACTTTCAAACTGCTTTCAGTGCTCTTTGAAGCTGTGCGGAATAGCAAAATCCACTTGCAAACAGTTGTGAAAATGGTTTGAAAACGCATTATTTTGCGTGTGCGGAAGGGGTCTATGATTCTATGATTATTTCACCAACAGCAACATATGAAATAGATGTCAGTGTTCCTCAGGCAAAGAGTTAGAGGGATTTCAAATATGAATGAACTAATATGGCTGTTCTTTTTTTTGTTTGTTCCACATATTGTCACCGTCATCGCTGTTCTTTTTCACAGATGTAATCAATCGTTCCTGTGTTTCCCTTACCCCACTTCTCAAGCATTTGAACACAATTAATGCCAAAAAGAGGAAAAAAAGAGTTGAGGAAAACATGTTCATTATCATGGTTAAAAAAAAATCAGAATGGAGGAAAAGTTATGTGAAAATAAAGGCCCATGAGTTTGTTTCCAAAAAGGCAAAAAGAAAACCAAGGTCGTTTCTGCATGGCAAAATTATACCTGTGCACCACCATTTTTAAAAAACCTGGGTCTATGTTGTTCAACTGGGACTTGACAATGTTCAACTGGGACTTGACAATTTTATCCCGGCATGGCCATCCGCATGGCTGACCGTTTTATTTGAAGGAATCCAGTGAAGACCGGGAGGAAATACTCCAGCTTGTTTCGCAAGAGCCCGGGAGCTCTGTATTTACTTTGAAAGCATATCTGAGCATGACCGGTGTCCCATGTTCTGATTGGCTGTTGTTTTTGAGTGGCAGCTTGAATGAACGTCAGGCGGGGAGATCAGGCAGCTGGTGTGGGGGAATAAACCAGTCCTGCTCCGGATTGGTGTTTGCACAGTAGCAGGCTCTAGCAGGCTCACCCCGGGTTTTTTTTTAAAAGAACCTCCAATTTGGTGGTTTTTGAATACTTGGGATGAGGGAAATATCATGGGGCAAACCCGCTTTAGGACTGGGAACCACCTAGAAACAACCCAAAACAGGGATATTCAGCCCAAATCAGAAGCTTTCAAAATGTGGTCATTCAGGGGATTCTAGAGATGAATGAAAGTTATCAAAGAGGTTCTTTGGATGCCCTAACAGCAGTCCACATAAAGCTAACCTAGATGTGAATATGCAAGTCCCTCTTCCAGCAAAAAATCAAAAGGGTTTTATGGGGTACAGAAAGCATTTTGATAAGATCAGAGCAGTTTCTCTGGATGGTTTCATACATTCATGCCAGTAACCTTCCTTTATCCCAGGTGACTGATATCTTGCCAGGGAGTCTGTCTTTGGCTTAGTCTAAACGTGATGCTGGCAAGGCAGAGATGCTCTCCCATAGCTTTCTGCCCCTGCAAGGAGTATCATTTCAGTCAGGCTGTGGCAATCCATGCAAAGCACTACATGTGTAACATTAGCGCACGAGAGATCTATAGTCTGTGCACGTTTTGCGCTAACACTGCACATATAGCTGCTTTGCGTGGGTATTAAATGAGTTTAAATGAAGCCCTGCCTGAGTGCAGAAACCCACAGAAAAGTGCCTTTCCCTTGCCGATATTGCATTTAAACCAGGCCAAGAAGATAAGGAGAGGGGAATTAAAACCAAAGAGGAAAGGAAGTGTTTTCCTGTTTTTCTCATGTCCCCAAACCACAGAACAAATTGTTGCAATCTTTCTGCCTCTCCGCCCCATGCCTTTTAGCATCAGCGGTTCTCCCCCAAGGGTCAGGGAAGAAAGGGGGAGACCCATTGGCGTCTCAGAGCCGGGTATTGTCTGAAGACGCTGTCAAGATCATCATAAGGATAGAGCTGTGTCTGAGGTCATCAGATTAGAGAAGAAACAAGGAAGAATGGGGGGGGAGCAGATCAGAAGGGGGTGAAGGAGCCAGGGTGACCTTTGTGAACTCTGCTTGCACTAACTTGATATAACAAATAGTTTTGAAAAACCAAATACTGTGTCATTCTATGCTGCATATGGCTTAAGGGGTTTAGGAGTCTTAACCCTTGCTTCCCTGGAGTGTTTGAAGCATTGGTCAGGGATGAATGATTGGCCAGTGGCTAGATTGTGCTCTGGCGAGACTGGAGGAGCCGTGAGTCTATTTCAAAATGTAAGGCGGCGCGTTCCCCTGGCAGCGGACACACTGTGGAAATACATATCCTGCACACACACTATGGAAATATATTCTTGCCCTGGGCCCAATGAAATGGATATCAGAATAGATTGTGCTCTGTCTGGTGTAATTGAACTGCATGTTTGCACAAGGGCTTTTAATTGCAGGGCCCAGCCTTACTCAATAGCCTCCACGGGCTTCGTTTCCCTGTAGGGAAAACGAGCATAGTTCCACCATCACGTGATGGGTACCACATGCATCGCTCCGTGGGCATGTGATTTACACAAAACTTGGAAGCTATAAATAAGATTATCAGCCTTCAGAGACCTCTTTGCGCCAACTACCTGGTTCACATTTCTCAAGAAAGCAGCCACAGGGGCGCCTCTCTGTTGGTATATACATGCTCAGAATCTGGGCCCCTCAGCCGCCCCTTCCGCACATGCAGAATAATGCACTTTCAATCCACTTTCACAATTGTTTGCAAGTGGATTTTGCTATTCCGCACAGTAAAATCCAGCTGCAAAGTGCACTGAAAGTGGATTGTAAGTGCATTATTCTGCATGTGCGGAAGGGGCCGTGGACTCTCTAGTCAAGTGCCCTCTGGAGTCTGCGGTTAAGAGACGGTGAAAAGTCTCTCACTTCCAACACCCCTTAAGATACGAAGGTTTGGCTCCTTTCACTTTGCTCTCATCGCCCTGCCAGTTTTATTTCATTTCATTTCATATTTAATTTATATCCCACCCTCCCCCGAAGGGCTCAGGGTGGCAAACAACAGCAATGAACAAGAACAATATCAAATAGCATAAACAGCAGCATTCGTAAATCATAGTATAACAGGATCAACAACATAATGATACATCACAGCGGTACGCAATAAACAAACAAATTAGATATAAAGTAGATATAATAGCAAAATACAAATCAAATTTAAATTTAACAATAGTAATTTAACACATCAGACCTAGCAGTACTGATAGCAATAACAGCAGCACTAAAACCAATAAACCCGTAGCAATAATCACAGTACTAAATTGAAATTTCTGTACACTAAGACTATAACTACTGTAAAAATACTATAGCCGCTACAAAATAAACTTAACAGTACTTAACAATTATCTAGTCTACAATTCCCTAATAATATACTAAGGGGCTAACTACATCACGCTCCTAATAATTTACTGTGGTGAGGTAACCACAAAAGAGGAGCAATGGTGTAAACAGCCCGGGTTGAAAGGTCACTGCCTCACCCCGCCCCCAGACCAGGCTGCCTGGGGCTTCTGCCACCAGCCCCCATGGTTTAATCTTTTTGCCAGCCAGTCTCGAGGGTGTTCCACAGCCACAGGAAGTGCAAGCTAGTCCGAGAAACCCTTGCTCGCCACAGTTGGTAATCTTGAGTCTGCCACTGTGGGAAAGCTCTGCCACCGGTTCCCCGCCGCCTGACTCTATGCCACTTGATTCAGTGGAGAGCTCCTGCCACCAGCTCCCCACAATTTGGCCCACTGTGGCCCGAGACAACCGGTTCCCGTCGCTGACTTCACAGGGCGGCTCCGCTCTCCTGGGGGTGAGGGGTGGACTCCTACCACCAGCTCCTCACCATTGCAAGATTTCTGGTTGCCTCACTGTTCTTCAATTTTGGTGGCATTGGAGTTGGCATTCTTATGGTGTAATTCCAACTGACCCTGCTAACTCACTGCTAACTACCATGTTTCCCCGAATATAAGACAGTGTCTTATATTAAATTTTGCTCCCAAAGATGTGCTATGTCTTATTTTCAGGGGATGTCTTATTTTTCCTGTGTTCTGTTTGTCGGGCATGCTTCCAAACAAAAACTTTGCTATGTCTTACTTTTGGGGGATGCCTTATATTTCGCACTTCAGCAAAACCTCTACTATGTCTTATTTTTCGGGAATGTCTTATATTAGGGGAAACAGGGTAACTAACTAATTCATAGGGCCGGAACCTGTGACAAAAACTGAGCAATCTGCTCCAGAATAAGAGGATCATCACTATTCAAGAGTCGCACCCTAGTTCAGCTTAAAGGGCCATTTGTCTTGGACAAGAGAGAGCAGCCACCTTTAAGCAGAGAATATTCTGGACAAATAAACAGAATATGCTCAAGAGTTTCCACAGAAAACAGGCCGTTTGCACAAACTCTATCTGGGGATGGTATATTACAGAAGCTATATGCCATTAAAGATATCATCATCATCATCATCATCATCATCATCTTACAGAAGTGTCCATGTTGCAGAGCTGATGGCAAAGCATTGCATCTGGCCCTCATGATGCCTTTGTCTGGGTTCAGTTAGATGGTACAAATATTTAGCAGTCTGCCCCGGTTTTGGGGTAGGAATCAGTGGGACGAAGAAACACGGGGAGCCCCACTGTTGAACAAACAGCCTCAAGGTAAGTAAGTGCCATAGTTCTACTCCTTTCCAATGTGATCTAATTTTCAGCTTGTGAGAAAAGTCCACGGACTGGAAGCTAAGCGCCTGATGATCAGAAGCATGAAGGGGATAGATTAGGCTGGCCTGCTTTCAGTCCTCTTGCCTCCATTACCAATCAGTTATCACACTACTGGGTATGTTCGCCTTTAGGTGAATTGTCATTCCTGCCAACAACGTTCCCCTCTCTTCTTTAGCAAACCCCATTCCCTCCCACCCCCAAGTCAGACTGCAGTGTGTGGCTCGCACTGTAGAGGCGGGAGTGTTTTATGAGAAGGACCTGTGAGTTGCTCTTGCCACGGGATGACTGCCAAAGCCATCACCTGATGGGAGCCAGCAGTCATGTAAATCACGCCGATCCAGACCGCAGGTCCTGCTTTCTGCCACTTCTCACTCCTCGAGCTTCAGCCCCCTTTCCAAACCCAGCTGCGCAGCAACTACCCAGGGAAGGAGGTGACGTCAGCTGCTCACTTCTTGGTGCTTCTAGACATTGCCCAGGAATGGCAAGGCAGGAAGCCAAAAGAACAACTCTCCTTGGCCCTGCCTGGATATAAATCCCATTGTAACTCTCCGTATAATTATACGCACACTGACTTCACTTCCCACCACATACACAAACACACTTCTTCTTGCATCAGAGAAGGAAGCACAGCTCCAGGAAAGCAGGCTGCAATCTGAGAGCCATGCATCCCAAAGCGCATTGCCCTGGCTGGGGCGAGCATGCAATTTAGCCACTGCGCTGGCATCTCACCAAGGCTGCTTCTGCAAGTTTAATGCGACATCAGTTGGTTGTTAAAAACACTAATTGACATTAAATAGGTGAAGTTATCTGATAACGTGCTGGCTCAGTGGGTGCTCTCTGAGAATCCTTTCCTTGACTGAGGCCCTCTGGTACTTCTCATGCAAATAATTTCCTCATTCAGAGTTAGTAACACTAGTAGTAGCAGTAGTACATAGTAGTCATAGGTTTATTGTGTCATTGCTGTAGCATGGTGAAGGGTAATAAGGGTTGACAGAGAACACATGTACTCATGCATGTACTCATGATTGAGGAACAGGGATTTGGGGATTAAGCAGGGGCATACCACCCAGGGGGACATATGGGGTCAAATGTCCCCAGGCTGTGACCATTTAGTCATGTGGTGGGTGGAAAATTGTCCCCCACACCCAGTCCTCCTTCCCCCCCGGGTCCATACACTGGCTTCAAGACCTGATACAAAAAAAATCATTGTTTGGTCTAGTGGGAGAGGGCAGCTGCTGGGGGTTAAGCCAAATGGGCAAGATTGGTTTTGAGAGGGGGGATGCTCTAGATCATAGGTAAACTCGTGGCCCTCCAGATGTTGTGGACTACAGTTCCCATCATCCTTTACCAGAATGATACTGGCAGGGGATGATGGGAACTGTAGTCCATAACATCTGGAGGGCCACGAGTTTGACACCTGTGTTCTAGATCTTCCCATTTTGTGTTAGTAGAATGGTTTGTGTCTGTCCTGGATGGCCTGGGCTAGCCTGATTTAGCCAGATCTCAGAAGTGAAGCACAGCAGCCCTCATTAGTACTTGGTGGGGAGACAGCCAAGGAATACCAGGGTCACTATGCAGAGGAAGGCAATGGCAAAGCACTACTAACCCAACTGACCACAACCACAGCCAGTCACTCCTCAGAGCTGCTCAAGGCCATCAGTAATGAGGTGAAGAAGGAGAAGAGTTTGAATTTATATCCCACCTTTCTCTCCTGTAGGGAGACTCAAAGGGGCTTTCAACCTCCTTTCCTTTCCTCTCCCCACAACAAACACCTCATGAGGTAGGTGGGGCTGGGAGAGTTCTGAAGAACTGTGACTAGCCCAAGTGACTAGTCACTCAGCAGGAAAGTAGGAGTGTGGAAACAAATCCAGTTCACCAGATAAGAGTCTGCTGCTCAGATGGAGGAGTGGGGAATTAAACCTGGTTCTCCGGATTAGAATCCACCTGCTCTTAACCACTACACCCCGCTGGATCTCAAGGCTCAGCCTGCAAGCTGTCTCAGCTGTCTCATTGCAGGCCATGAGGTAATTCTTCCAGAATTACTTCCAGAATTACTACTAATGTGTAGGCTACAGAGATCAGTTCCCCTAAACAAGATGGCAGCTTCAGTGGCTGGACTCTATGTACTACCATAGACTCTAGGAGAAAGAAGTTCTAGAGTGCCATCATATCCCCCCACTAAACATTCTCCTTTGCCCAAACTCCACTGGTACCACTCTCAAGTCTCCAGGAATTTCCCAAGCAGGAGATGGTAACCCTATTCCTGTCCTCCACATCGAACTAGGGACAAGTTCTGTGCAATTTAACTTTGGTGGGACATGAGTTACTAAGCAACCCAGACAGCGGGACCTTCAATATATTGGACAATCTCCCCTGTGAGATTATACCGTTTCACTACGAGCAGAGTGCAATTGGAGGCTGGAGCACAGCGAAGCCTTTCCCAAACATGTATGTAAGCTTTTAGCACAAAGAAAAGTCGGAGTCAATTGTAGTTTCTAATCTAATAAAAAGAGTATTTATTAGTGAACTCCATTCTGGATGGAAAGGTAGGTAGATAGAGTCACTATGCTATCCTAATCCAGCTGGATGGAAAAGGATGTGAGGAGCACCCATCCGCCCTCTAGGCATGGTGAAAGTAAGATGGAGAAGTGTGCAAGAAGAAGGAAGGGAGGGAGGGAGGGAGGGAGGGAGGGAGGGAGGGAGGGAGGGAGGGAGGAAGGAAGGAAGGAAGGAAGGAAGGAAGGAAGGAAGGAAGGAAGGAAGGAAGGAAGGAAGGAAGGAAGGAAGGAAGGAAGGAAGGAAGGAAGGAAGGAAGGAAGGAAGGAAGGAAGGAAGTCCCTGAGAGTATCAGTCTAACATCAGAGGGATAGAGCCAGCATGATAGAGCAAAGGTGTCAATACCTAGGTCCCTATCTTGCCTCTGGCTATCTAGTAAACCCCCCCTCTGTGGGTTGAGGCAGGAAACAGCGTAAAGTCCTTTTCTTCCAACACTTCACGTCAATGTGTTTGCTTCGTTTCTTCACATCTTCTTGTTTAGATAGTTGAATGCAGCTTTGGTTGTCTTCATACAGTGGTACAGGATGTGGTGTGTCTATGCATAAATCTTTTAGCAATTGACGTAGCCACTGTAGCTCATGACAAACTTGTGCAGCAGACACATATTCTGCTTCTGTGGTGGATGATGCTATTATTGCTTGTTTGGTGCTTGACCAGCTAATGGGACCCGGCCTTCAATATACCACTAGTGACTGCTCCATAAATCTGGCTGATTGTATGTAGGCTGGAGCCAGACTAGGGGGTTGTTTGTAGCAGGCATCTCCTCCCCTCCCTGTACCCCCAGTTCTTCAAAGCCCTGCATATGAGGAGCCCTCTTCAGCATAACCTTTCTTAAATAAATGACCACTCTTTCATCCATCCAGAAGAAGATGATTAGAGGGAAAATCAAAACCAGCCCGGCATGGATTTCCACGTCGCTGCCTGCCTCTTCAGTGCTTGACTGGGGGCAATGACTGGAGTCTTTAATACTCGGAGTGGCTGCAGGAGAGCGTGAGGTTTATGGCCTCTAATGAGGGACCATCAGGTTAGGGTTATTTAGGGCACATTGTTAGAGGTAGAGAAATAACTGTGAGTAGAAGGTGCATGTAACAAGGAGAGATCTTGCGTACACTGTCAAGGAGTCTTCCTTAGTTTTTTTTTTAATTAATTGTGCTGTTATCTGGGACTATTGGAGGAAAGGAGGAAGAGGCAACCTTGCAGCCTTGCTTTCCATCAACAGAGGGCTTTAGTTCATCAGGGTCTTTTTGGTTTTCATTGTGACTTTCCCCCCCTCCTTTCATTCTAACTGGTATGTGGGCGCCAGACTAACAACAGGTCCTTAAGAGCTGTCACTCAAAGGTCATGAAATATTCAGAGAGCTTAATCTTCTAAGGGGATCTACAGAGACTCCTGATGGGGCTTGAATGCTCTCCATGAACTTATAAAGTGAAGGGAAATGGGGAGGGAGGAGACACTTGGTGGAACAAATGAGAGTCCGGCGCCTGGATACACCAGGGAGGGACCTTGAGTAATAAGAATCTCACCAGATCTGAAGTATCTCTTCCTGTTCGTAGAAGAGTCTCCCATCTTATCAGAATTCCACCCATATGGCCCACAAGCTTTAATTTCCTCTCTCTTCCCCCCCCCCTCTCTCTTTGGTCAATTGGTTTATATTAATTCTCTGATGAAGATCATTCTTCATCCATTCTTCTCTGGATTGTGATGCTGGGGTTTTCTATCCAGAACCTGTTTAGGAACTAGCCCACATTTTTCTTGGTTGAGAACTTTCCCAAAGCATCTTGGACTCATGAAGGTGCCTTCTGCTGAGTCTAATCGTTTGTCTATCAGGGTCAATATTTTCTATTTTACTCTGAATGGCTGCACAATATTATCGACTTAGATGGGGTCTAAGGGAGAGGTTCCCCCCCCCACCTGCTGCCTGATCCCCTTCAGTGGAGACAGGAAGACAGAACCTGTCCCCTTCTGAATGCAAAGGAGGTGTTCTACCATTGAGTCACAGCCTCCACCACCCAACAGGTTGACTCCTCCCCTATTGTATACTGCTACTACACTATCTGGCTCCCTACTACACATCTTTACAGGCCCTCTGCTGGCTTCCCCTCCCCCTATGTAAAGCCACAATCTCAGCTTTGCAAAAGTTGGCAGCAGGTCACCTGTGAAGATGGGGAGAGTTCCTCCCACCTCCTTGGGAACCCTCCCTCCATTTACAACACTGGATCCCAGCTTTGCAAAAAGGAGGGAGCCAGCAGGACCAAGAAGGGAGGAAAGGCAGGAAGAGTTGCACCCCCCCCCTCCACAGAGGGCACCGTTCCCACCAACAGTCTTCTAGAGAGTATTTGTTCATACAATGGGCTTTACTGCTAGTGAACATATGAAAAGACAAAGTACTAGCAAATTCTATTGAATCAATGAATAACAAAAAGAAGGGATATGACAGTGACAAACAGTAGGAACTCCAGAGTTCCACAGAGGAAGTGTTTCTAGAGAATAAGTAAGGGAAAGTCATGAGTATTGCAGTCCAAGCTCTTCTCCAGACCTGAGTCTGATCCCAACAGAAGACAGTTCCAGGTAGCCAGCTCAAGGTTGACTCAGGCTATCATCCTTCCAAGGTTGGCAAAGTAAGTACCCAGCTTGTTGGGGGTAAAGTGTAGATGACTGGGGAAGATGATGGCAAACCACCTCCTAAACAAAGTGTGCCTAGTAAATCCCAGGATGTGATGTCACACATCAGTAATGACAGGGGACTAACTTTGCATGGGGGAATTCCTTCACCTTAATATATAAGAACTTTGCCATTCAAATCAAGTTCCTTTGTTACACACTGCAGTGTTGCATACTACAGTTGCACCATTTATAAAGATTGCCACCGCTTTTACATACTTCTACAACTTTTACACACAGTGCAGATAGTTTCACAACCACTATAAATAATGAGAGGTGCGAGGTGAGATTCCCAAACAGAACAACCTACCAGCTCTCTTTCTTGTAGAAATATGAACAGGATCCCACGAAATCCATGTTTTAACAAAGCAAACGGTACAGCCCTTCAATTGTGTTGTGCAGGAGAAGAACCTGAAATGGAAGAGCAAGCAGCGCTGTGGCAGGTCAGGACCTTTGCCTGCTACTGAGCGGCAAGGGCAGAGTCATGCCTGAAGGACTTCTTCCTCCATCCCCGGTGCAAAAACTGGAGCCAGGAATATCTGTTTCTCTTCCTGACAAAGGTCATGTTTGCAATTTGATTCAAGGCTTCGCAAAGGTCACAACATGACCTCAGGTGATGGGGGGAAAGACATAGGAAACCTTCCTCTGACTGTGGTCTATTTGTCTGTCAAGCTCTTACCCTTCCAGTAGGACACATTTCTTCTCTCTCTCTCTCTCTCTCTCTCTCTCTCTCTCTCTCTCTCACACACACACACACACACACACACACACACACACACACACACACACACCCCTACCTTTGACCATACCATTTTGGCCTGGGTCTGTAGCAGAAGAAGAAGAGAAGAAGAAGAAGTGTTTGGATTTATATCCCCCTTTCTCTCCTGCAGGAGACTCAAAAGGGCTTACAATCTCCTTGCCCTTCCCCCCTCACAACAAACACCCTGTGAGGTAGGTGGGGCTGAGAGAGCTCCGAGAAGCTGTGACTAGCCCAAGGTCACCCAGCTGGCGTGTCTGGGAGTGTACAGGCTAATCTGAATTCCCCAGATAAGCCTCCACAGCTCAGGCAGCAGAGCTGGGAATCAAACCCGGTTCCTCCAGATTAGATACACGAGCTCTTAACCTCCTACTCCACTGCTGCTCTGCCGCCTGAGCTGTGGAAGAGAGAGGAATACAGAGATTGCTGCTAAAAAGCAGTTAGAAGAAGAATAGTGGGAATTTCTACCCCACTTTTCTCAACTGTAAGGTGTCTCATAGTTGCTAACAAACCCCTTCTTCCCACAGGTGATACTTTGTGAGGTAGGTTGTGCTGAGAGAGTTCTGAGAGAGCAACGACTAGCCCATGGTCATCCAGCAGATGAATGTTATTTTCAAGGGCATAACACATTCATCTTTTGCTGTGTGGTCTGAGACCCAGAAGACAGAGAAGGCCAAGGCATCCAAAGCCACCGTGTGGCACAAGATCCCTCCCAGAACACATTTGCCCTCTGAAAGAAAAACCTTCCCCCCCCCCTCTCTTTCGCTTTACCTCCCACCTTTTACACTTAGCAGATCTTTCAAATAAACAGACCTCTGTTGGAGGGACAGTCAGGTGCTCAACAGCCCAGCTGGGGACTCCCCACAATGTCCTGGAGGCATCCAAGGCCAAAGGAAGGCAGGAATATAGTGACCCCCCTCTCCTTCCTCAGCAGCAACCTCTGACCCCATGGGGACTGTGAATGATTGGCTAATTTAGACATAGTGGGGCGATTGCTCTGAACAACTTCCTGCCTTGGGTTAGCAGGAGTCGATCATGTTGCAACTGTAAGAAATCTAGAAGGACTATTTGAGTCCAGCTGTTTCAGAGGAAATGAGAAGCAGCTCACTTTCTCTCCCATTCGCTTTTCTCTTCCAGCAGTTCCTGCCTTCTACACAGTTACTGTGTACCATGATGTTTTTGAATTTCTTTAGATAAATCTGAGCAGTTGTACAATAAGTGGCGAGGGCGTGTTTCACATGCAAAAGGGCATCTGTTTCATGTGCAGAAGGTTCCAGGTTCAAACCCTAGCATCTCCAGTTAAAGACTCAGGTACGAAAGACCTCTTCCTGAAATCCTAAAGAACTGCTGGTTATCAGAATAGACAGTAATGGCCTTGATAGGTCCATGACCTGTCTCAGAAGAAAACAGCTTCATGTGACAGTCTCAGAGGATGTTCTTTGGAAATCATCTGCATGTGATTCTAGACTGACACCTCACCTGCCTTTCTAGGGGTGAGATTTAGCTGCAAATAGCTGTGGAGGGAGGGAGGAAGCCACGGGTCAAGTCCATATTGCTGGGGAAGAGAGGATGTTACCTTTCTCCTGCATGTGCACAATTTCCACAAGTTGACCTTCCCTTTCCTTCTCTGCAGTGGTTTATACCATTTGTTCAATTACTTGTGACTTGTGTGTCTGCTTCCATCTTTAATATATTCCACAGCACGCTAGCAATTATTTGGAAGTGGTCAGTGTCTCACACCTTTTTTTATTTTTGTGTGTGTATGCATATGTCCCCATTTCTGTCATACTTCTTAGCCCCTTTCCACCCCCTTTTTGGTCAATTATCAGGCTTGACGTGAAATGGCATGACTCAAAACAGATTAACACCCCCACCCCCACACCGCCGCAAAATGACAGCCCTGTTTATCAGCTCAGTGTTGAAGCATTTTGGCTTTCTCTCCCTCCTCGCCCAATTCCTAAAAACCTCCCGAAACGTACTAGGTGCTGTATGACTTCTAAAAACCCACAAAGTTGATGACCCAAGGTCCAAATTAGACAGTTTTGTCTGTTCATTCATAGAAGAAGTAGAGTCTCTAATGCCTCTGCGTTCACAAAAGGCTACCAGAATAAGCAGTGGCTTAATATAACTTGAATATGAAGAGCAATGAAAACATTTTGTTCAGCAGCCTCTTGGCCTTGTTCAAGAACTTAGTCATGTGATCATAGGATAAACTGACAAACTGTCATTTTTAAATACTGTAATATATAAAGAAATGCCTCTAAAATGTAAACTCTATCACTACAGAGGTCAGTGTAAATGGAGAGAGGCAGTGGATTTTCCCAGCAGCCCCCCTGTTCAAGCTCTTCTCTCACCCAGCTGATGTTCCTTCTGACAATGGAGCTCAACTCAGGAGCAAAAGAATTGGTGGAAAGAGAAAGCACAGAGAGGTAGATTCTGTACTCCTTTATGAACAGACAGCATATAAACATCTGCAAATGAGAAGCACAAGCCATACAATAAATAAATAATATGAACAGATTTCTTTTACAGCTTCCACACTTACCTCTTTTTCCATGTGATTGAGCAGTTTTTTTGTTAAAGCACGTGGGATTGCTACCATTACATATACTTTGGTCCAAAGGAGAGAGAAGGTAGACGGAATGAGAAGATCATTTGAAACCTCTTGAAAATAGGAAACTAAAATGGATCAGGGCAGACAAGAAATGGATGAAAAGGAAGGAAAGAAGGAAAGGAACGAACGAACGAAGGAACGGACTTATAGGCCTCACTAGAACATTGATATTAAAAAAGAATAAAAAAGAAAGAAAGAGGGAAGAGATATAAGAACAGGAAAGATTTGCACACTTTTACAAGTAAAAATCAGGCATTTCCATTGAATATACAATAGGAGAGACAGTCAATAGAGACAGAAACACCTGCCTTTGTAAACTGATCGTAAATTTCTCTGTGAGTGCTGCAGTCTTTGCAGGATGAGGGGGAGCACTGTGTTTTTCAGCAAAAACCTGCCATCATTCATTCTTTATTGGGCAAATGCAGTTGGAATGGCATGGTGTCATCTCATGGACAAGGACTTCCACTATTCTTACAAGCTTACTCATGGGGTACTGAACGCCATGCATTCCCAACATCTTATTTCTGCATAAGTAATTATTCACTCAAAAAGGAACTGTTGAAAGGAATATTGGAAAGGCCCTCTTCACAGATACAAGGAGAATTTCAAGCCATAACTGGACTTCGTGGGAAATGTCGACTGATTCCTTGTTTCAGAATCTCTAGCCTACCAATCTTCTCCTCTGGAAAAAATAAAACCCAACACATCACACACTGAACACTCCAAGGAAGTCCCTGGCGCTATTAAAGAGGAACATGTGATGGAGAGTAACAAGGGAGCTGTTGTTGACGGAGGGTCACATTCACTCCCCCCCTTCTCCGTCCCATGTTCCAGATTATTATTGTCAGTATCCAGTAGCCCAGACCTCCCGCGGGAATGCCAGGAGTTTGTCGGGATGCAGACAGCTCTGATGTGGCAGCAGGGCAGACTCTAAGCGGTGGTGTAATTTAATAAAGAGACACTTAAAGCAGTTTACGGTGGAGTCAGTCCACTTCAGATGGCCTCCTCTGCTAATTTAACACTGGCTGCAGCCCCGGAGCTGGCGTCTCCTGGCTCATTAGGGACGGGGGGCACTTCTGGCTTTGCCTCGATGCTTGAGAGAGTTTATTATCCAAGGCAGCCAATTTCACTCATTTTCTCAAAGGAGGTGTGGGGTGGGGGCCAGCTACTGTCCCTCCCTGTTGTTCTCTTGCTTAATTTCCTCTTTTTTGTTGTTATTTGGGTTGCAATGGACATGACAAAAGAAGAAGATAATTGCCTTTTTGCCTCCGACTCACTAGAGTCCCCCTCCCCACTTCAGCCATTAAGAGGAAAATTTGTTCTCTTGGAGAGCTTGCTCTCTGATCCTTGATCCAGTCTGGTTAGAGGGCAGCCGAGAAAGAACTGCAGAAGAATCGTGGCATTCCACTTTTGATGTGTCCTCATTAGGAAGAATGGGCTCCCCCTTCCAGCCCAGAATCCTCTGTGGCCCAGAAAAAAAGGAAGGCTTCCAAGGCCTGGCTACGGTTAGAGTGGAAAGAAGAGAAGACGAGTCGCTCAGCACTAAACAAAACAGTGGGCCAAAGGGAAGTAATTCTTGAATGTCCAATCTGAAAAACAAATACAAACACGCTGTCAATGAGGTGAATGTAACACATGCAGAGAACTGACAGATAACGAGACACTGGATAAATGCTCATTTCATAACTTCATCCGATTCTTGCTAGAAATGTTCAGGCACAAGAATGTTCCATCGGCTGCTCTGGGAAGCAGTGGTGTCTTCATGAAAATGTGAATGAATCAGCAGTAGGACAAAGAATTCATTCATTCTGACTTCTGATCCTGGCAGCAGAAGTTGATAGAACAACAAGCACTAACCTACTTGTTGGTTGTCTCAGGCTGTTTCCACACGGCCATGCTGCGGGGGTGCATCGGCATAAATGACGCCGATGCACCCCCCCGGGACCGTTCACATGGATGGTCCCGGTAGGGGTGGGGAAGACGGCGCAGCCTGCGCAGGGGCTGCGCCGTCCCCTGAATGCCTTACCATCCCTCCGGCCTTCCAGCGCGTCACACAGGCCAGGGGACATGCCCCCTCCGCCCTGTGCGACAGCTCTGGAGTCGCAGGGCAGGGGGGCATGTCCTGTGCGATGCCCTGGAAGACCGAAGGGACGGTAAGGCGTTCAAGAAATGGGGGGAAATGGTGCCTTCCAGCCGCTGCCATTTGCACAGCAGCGGTTGGAAGCCGCTGTTTTTGAAAAACCTCGTTCAGGGAGCGAGGTTCGGAAACAGCAATTTCACGCCATGTGAACGGTCTCCCAGGGACGTTGTTTTTAGCGTCCCTGGGACACTGTATTTGGCCCGTGTGGAAAGGGCCTCAAGCTTACTAAAGTGACTTTCTTGCAAAGTTTATTTTTCTAAATGTTTTTTTCTCTAGCACAATAGAGTGTTACGGTCCATGTGCAAAGGATGGTCAAAGATAGTGGGCCCTTCTTAAATGGCTCCTCCAGCAGCTATTAGAGCTTGCAGGTCAATCAGTACAGTTAACATTGTCAGGCAACTGACAAGACCCAGATACCAGAAGGGGTGGCCAAACTAATAACTGGAATCCCAGTTACTGAGGCTAGCACTGATGACATGAAACAGTAAGTTTTAATGCAGCCTGGTTTTGCCTATAGTGGGAAGTTGTTGGCACTATTGTATCAAAATGCTGAAAGCTGCTGCCTGGCTTTCCTTTCTAGCCATCACAGATCACATTCCCTTTTGGACAGTTGTCCCATCTGTGCTGAAATGTCAATCAAACAGATTCTGGGGAGGTGCAAACCAGCAAGGCCTGAGTGCAAACCAGCAAGAAAGGTGTGGGAGCTGCCTAGAGCTGTGCAAGTATACGGAGGCAGAGCTTGAGTCCAGTCTTGGCTGGGCATTCATAAGGCAGGGTCAAATTCTCGCAAAATTGGGAATGACAGAAAGGCGTAGCAAGAAATGATGTCAGGCTGGGCTGGGCTGCAGGACCTTGGAGAGCTCCAAAGAGGCCAACTTGTTCTAAAAGCTGCTTGGGCCAAACTAACCCCTTAAATCAGGGGGTCTCTGACCTCTTTGTGCCTGTGGGCACATCGGGAATTCTGATATGGCACGGTTGGTGCAGCAACAAAATGGCTGCTGCAACAGGTGGAGCCAGCCATGAAATTATTGCCACAACGTAACTTCAGTAACATCATGTAGATCAGGGGTAGGGAACCTGCGGCTCTCCAGATGTTCAGGAACTACAATTCCCATCAGCCTCTGTCAGCATGGCCAATTGGCCATGCTGGTAGGGGCTGATGGGAATTGTAGTTCCTGAACATCTGGAGAGCCACAGGTTCCCTACCCCTGATGTAGATCCTTGAGTTGGCAGCTGCTGCCAAAGCAACATTTTATCTGCATAGCCATTATCTGTAGTCATTCAGAAGGCTTGCTGGGCAAAAGCCCTACCTGGTCCCACCCGCATCCTTAAAATACTTGATGGATGCAAGAAAAGGTATTGGTGGGTACCTTGCTACTCACAGGCACCATGTTTGGGGACCCTTGCCTTAAATTCTGGAAGGAGGCACAGAAAGATCCAGCCAGGTCCCACCCTTCTACCAAGGATTATATTAAATGACCTATGTTCAGACTGAAAGACTTCCATTCCTGCACTGCTTTGTGACTACTGGTGGGTTCTCAGGTGTCTCTACAATATGGAAGTCGGTAATTGGAGCCTTGAAGGCTATTGGCAAGGAACACATTCTGGAAGCTCTGGCTAGAAATTTAAGGGACAGATTATTGGCTCTGGGAGTTAGTAAAGATTCTACCGCCCCCGTCAGACCTTCTCTGGATGGAGTTGTTGGGTTGGTCATTGTGCCCTGAAGAGTTTTTTTAAAAAATTATGGTTATTTATGCCAACTGGTCTGATGGAAGAATAAAAAGAAAACATCCTTTTTTGGAAAAGAGGTCTAAAAGAATTCGAAGTTCAGAAGCACACTTCCTACTATTCTATTTATGTGGTTGTAGTTGTAAGCTGCCTCAAGCAGGACTTTATAGAGTTAGCATAAAAATAAATGGCAATCTGTGTGCTCAACTGGGACTATGACTAGATGCCATGTAAAATGACCATGTGTGCAATGCAACTGTAATGGGAAAAAAATTCTCAAAACCTTTTAATTTCAAAGGATATTCAGTCTACTTGGCATACACCATGGTTCAGCAGAGTCCACTGTGGGACTCAAGAACAGGGCCAAAAGCAAAATTTTTGTTTGTGTGACAAAGTTAGCTGCCTGCTCTTCCAATCGGAGAAAAGGATGCTGCCCCTTTAAAGGGACCACAAGGAGTATAGAATTACAACTAATTTGGTTTGGAGCCTTTGTGTATGGCTTTCAGGAAGAGATAACCCATTAATCATGCACAATTACTCTGACCTTGCATGAACTAAAGTTTCTCTGAACACAGAAGATTGCTGACTCAGGGGACCTTCAGAGGCTGATGCGATTGGCTGGCGGCAAGGCTTGTTGCAAGCTCAGACTTAGCCCCAGAACCCTTTTTTGTTTGTTTGTTTCAATGGCAGGGCTCAGCTCTGGGACATGTCACCAAATAATGCAAAACAGTGTTCCCAGGAGCATGAACAGAAAGACTTTCTCTCACATCTAAGTGTCCCTATCCAGTCACATCCATGTGAGGTCAAGAGGAAGGACTTCCAGGTTAGAAGGCACAACTTCCTGCTAGGTGTGGATCTGGCAACTGCCACAGAAGAAGTGAAACCGTGGTTCACTGGTATCGCCAGGCCACATGGCTCTTGTCAGACAGGATGCTACCCCAAATCAGTGGCAGACAGTTGATTTTGACTTCCTTAAGTGGTGGACTACAACTAAAGGATGAACCTCGGGGGGGGGGGGGTTTCTGCTGGTAAGTCCTCCTGCTGTTGCGCCAAAGAAACGAATGGAAGTTGCAAAATAACATTCCATCACAGCCAGTCATGGGGAAACGTTCCTCAACTGAGTTTGACCCAATAATCACACCACACTCTTGGCTGGGGTAAATTATTTGGCCATAGCCATTATTTATTATACAATCAGAAGCGTGAGGCGCAGCATGGAATTTTGATCTCTGGGACATTGCTGCAGAGCACTGACAAGCTTTGGCTGCAATCCATGCTGGACCTTCTTTGTTGCAGAATGTTCTGCCTGCATCCTAGTGCCTACCTAACCCTTCTCTTTTTCCCCCTCTCCCAATCCATTTGAAAGTAAAAATACATTTTGGCATTCAGTTTAATTCTCAAAGTGCCATGTTCAATAATGCCTATCTTGCCAAAGTCAGCAGGTAAAAATGAATGAGAATTCTCAGATTTGTTCAGGACTATTTTTCTAGTATGGAGGCATACAATTTTCTTGACCACTGCATCTCAACTGTCCTCACTAACACCTTTTTTTGAGACGGAATAGTTTTAGAAAAACTGTCACAATGCATCATAGATAGTTGAGGTCAATGCCAACTAAGATCATACATGTTCCAGCCTCAAAGACCTTCCTCGCTGGTCAAAATGAAACATTTTTTCCAATAAACACATTACAGAAAGAAATATATTTTAATCATAGCCTGGTATAGTTATCATTTGTGTTATTATGGTATAAATATAAGCCATGAATTCCTTCACATGGTTTCTGTCCTCACACAATGGTCTTCATAAATGTTAAGATCTGTATATATTTTCCAAAATTTTTGAACCTGTGTGTCTTCAACCAGAAATAAAGAACAAACCTGTGAACCAAACTGGTGAGTTCTTATATTTATGCCATTGACTTCTTGCGGGCACTGACTTTCCCCCAGAAAATGTATATACATTTAACATAGTTTGAACATTAATAAAGCAGCAGCAGCAGACTGATGGCACATCAAGGAATGCTCACTGAGAAAGGGGGCAGTTCTAAGTAGGTCTGCTCAGAAGTAAGCCTGATGTTATTCAGTGGGGCTTTCTTCCCACTGCAGCTTCAGGTGGAACAGGGAATCTTCAGCAACACCATCAGGAGAAAAATGGAGGTCTGCAGTGGGACAGGGAACTGGTGGCTATTCTCCTCCACCTTCTTCCATTAGCAGAAAATGTAGTTTGGCTCCAACTCATTAACTGCAGCCCTCTCATTCAATACCCTGAAATGAACCACTGAAGAGCCATTGTATAAAAAACACCCCCTGAACCAAGAGTGTGGACAATATCCTGTAAGAGGATAGAGGAATTATCACATGTTATATTGAGACAGTAGCTTCCATCCTAGCCAGAAACCCAAGAACCCAGCACCTTCATACAGTCAGGTGATTCATATATGTATACAAGTATAGAGGATGTTGGAAGCCTGATATCACTTTCACGAACAGACAAAAGCAGGTGAGGCTTTGGATGCTTTTCGAAGAAGGAAATGTGAAAGATTTCATCAACACTCCTAGTAAGTTCTTTGGCAGCAGGGCATCAATCCCACAAAGGCACTTGGTATGTTTCTAGAATGTGAGGTATCCTGCTTCAATTGTCCTTCGAAGACACGGCATAAATCCCTTTCCCCTAATTCCAGAAAGCTAATTTCTGATGGAAATACCGCAGTGTGGCAAGGAATGCACTTTGCATATTCTCAGAGGGGCTCTTTTCAATATGAACCAGAAACGTCCTACATCGTGGCTCACACCTGCATCAGTGAGATGGATGGGCCTGTTCAGACACCTGCTGAGATCTACACCCTAGAAGAGGACCAACTGCTGACTAGGGACCCTTAGCCAACCTGATCCATTTTCACTATGAACAGGGGAATGCCCCCAGAAGGAGGAGGGAACAGACCACAGCCTTTTCACACTCCATTGAGACTCGTCAGCAGCTGCTAGATTAAAAGCATGCAGAAACAGTGTCCCAATCCCTCTTCCAGCAGGATCTATGTCAATCATACATGTACCTGTGCATGATAGTACGGTACAGTGTCTCTCTATAATGCTGACCTCATAGCACTTTAAAGGCAACAGACATTCAGAGGTAGTTTGCCATTGCCTGCCTCTGCATAGCAACCTTAGACTTCCTTAGTGGTCTCCCATCCAAATACTAACCAGCACCAGCCCTGTAGATGCAGGAAGATGTAGCTTCCTACATCTAATGAGATCTGGCTAGCCTGGACCATCCTGCTCAGAACAATGAGTGCCTCAAGCCTTCAAAATATGGAACCAGCCCTGACCCATTATTATCACCAGTGGTGGGATTCAGAAGGTTTGCACCACTTTGGCAGAACTGGTTGTTAAAATGGTGCTTGTAAACAACCAGTTGTTAAATTATTTTAATTCCACCACCGAAACCAGTGGTTAAATTATTTGAATCCCACCACAGATTATCACCTCTCTGAGTATAAATGTTCCATATATCTACAGTGTCTCAGCTACTAAGGGAAAGCTTCAGTCTGTGATCTCGGAAGACGGGCTCTAAATCACATTAACAGGGCTATGGTGAGCACTGATCTGACAGGCTGAATCTTACATCACAAATATTAACCGTTTACTGGAGCCGTTCAATAAACAGATTGTTAGATCTCAACAAATCTCTTGGCTATGAACTAATTGGGTGGGCCTGGGCAAGTCCAGGGTTCAAAGAATGAGATCCTCATCAGAAAAAATGAGGATATTAATGACTTGCTTTCAAAGCAGTTGCTGCGATGATGAGAGAGATAAAGATTACGAAGCACTCTGAGCCCTTGTAAAAGGGGGGTTTGTTAAAGAGCCAAAGCCCCCAGTTCAACATCCAAACTCTCTGTTTGTGCCCAGCATTTGCCCACCCACAAAGCCGTGCCTCCATGCGCTCACACTGAAGGGTCTGAGACACTATGAGGGGGGGGGGGGAACACATTTGCTTCCAATGGGGACAGCTGCTTCCACTCTGAGCCAAGGTCAGGCCCTGGTGCATTTCCTTACATCCAATGGTGAATGTCAAGTACGGAGGATTTTGGATTTCTCATCCATGCATTTTTGATCAGGAACAACCCGCATTTCAATTATGTTCCTTGTATGAATTCACAATTCAATTATGTCCCTTGTATGAATTCACAATTCTCTCTTTTCTCTCTTTTGCTTGACTATTATTATTTTATGGCATCATTATTAACTATACACAAAAGCGTAACGACACTTTGAAAAACATTTGCCACAGCTACCAAGCACTAATGTCACACCTCAGTGTTAGTAAGTTCCATAAATTGATTCAAGGGTTTCCAAACATCCTATGGTCTTGGAAATTCAGAAATCTGGTGAACTAATCAATTTGAACAGGACTTTCACTTTATTTACCCACACCACATTTGTGTTATCATCTGCTTCTTTCACTATCTTGCAAAAACAAGATCGGTAGCTGTTACAGTCATAATGCTTTGATTTTTATGGCCCTTGTTGTTACCGTACACCATTTTTTCCTTTAGTCAGTGTGGTCAACAGAATGAGACATCTAATCAACAATGTACTAGGACCTCAGCCAAAGACTCTAGAGAATCACCGCCAAGTCTGAGTAGACAATAGCGACCAATGGTCTGATTTTGCATACAGCAGTTTCATGTACCTTAGAATTGACTCATCCAGCTCTCAATGCCTCTCCAAAGTCACATTTGACAGACGTTCTCTACCAGAAGCATGTCCTTTCCTTGAAATTCCAGATGAATGTTGACCATCAGAGACAGTCTTATGCCACCATTTATTTATTAGTTACACGTATAGTCCTCTTCCATCAAGGAACTCAAGACAGCCTACACAGAATTCCCAGAAGATCTTCCATCCAGGTACTGAGAAGTTTGCTTGGGGGGGGGGGGGGGATGTTCACAAAATAGTGCCCAGGATGAGGACTTAAATTGAGCCCCTCACCCAAATCTTGGAAGACCAACTCTTTATTGGCCAGGTCTACCTATTCCTTTCAACCATGGGTGAGCTGGTCTACCCATAGTGGAGAGCTGGTCTACCCATCATTAAAAAAGAACTGTCTACCCATTGCTTTGCAGCTTCCTTCCTGGGCACCCTGGGCAAGTAGTCACTCAGGGCTCACCCCCTGGCTTGCCCCACCCTAAATATGCCTGTGGTCTGCTTAGCTTAAGCAAGTTTGCTGCAGCAGTTGCCTTCAGATCATACTGAAGAAGAAGAAGAGGAGGAGGAGGAGGAGGAGGAGGAGATGTTTTGATTGATTTATTTATTTTATTGTTTAATCTTATATACCGCCCTATCCCCCCTTTCTCTCCTGCAGGAGACTCAAAGGGGCTTACAATCTCCTTGCCCTTTCCCCCTCACAACAAACACCCTGTGAGGTGGGTGGGGCTAAGAGTGCTCTGAAAAGCTGTGACTCGCCCAAGGACACCCCTCTGGCATGTGTAGGAGTGTGTGGCGTGTGTGGGAGTGTACAGGCTAATCTGAATTCCCCAGATAAGCCTCCACAGCTCAAGCGGCAGAGCGGGGAATCAAACCCGGTTCCTCCAGATTAGAATGCACCTGCTCTTAACGACTACACCACTGCTCATCCTTTGAGATGAAGAAAGACTGTTGGCCCACCTATCTCCAGTTGTCACAGGCTTTTCAAGATCTTAGGGAGGTTTCCCTAGTCCTGCTGGCCAGAGGTGCCAGAGATTGCGCTTGAAACTTTCTACAGGCAAAGCATATACTTTACCTCAGACATGCTGTTCTGTTTTTCTTCTCTCCTGTATTTCAAACACGCATAGAAACCTCACAGCCTGTGAAGACGAGACTACAGCAGCATCCGACAAAGAAATATTGGGCTGGCAAGATGCAAGCATCCTTTTCTTCCCCTGCTGCAAAACTATTAGGCCGACATCACTTCGCAGCTTGATCTAAACCAAAACAGGCGGGATGTCGTGTGTCTGCGTAAGATGATTTTTAGTCTTCCTTGGAGGCAATTCTTTCATGAAAGTCCCGGGGAACTGAACAAGGCTAAATAAAGATATGAATACTGCCTGATACCTTCCAGTGAGCCTGTGCGAAGTGAAGTTTCACTCTCACAGGCCTCGAGGGAACAGCAGCCTTTGGGGACATAAACCAGGAGAGACTGCAGACACTTTGGAGGAATTCAAGATGATACAAAATCAGAAAAGTAAGCTGAAAATGGCAAAAGGAAACCCAAGGCAAACAAGCACATTTGTATTTGTATGACATGACACGTAGGGGGAAAACTGCATGCATACACAAAGGACATAGGTTGGCTAGGTAGGTTACAGAGATTCTGAGAAGGGTTTAGAGAGTTAGACATAAATACTTGATTAGGGAAGCAAGACTGGAATAATCAGCAAACTGAGGACTCTTCATTTCTCTGGGGCCCTTCCCACACGGGCCATTAACAGTGCCCTGGGGATGGCAAAAACGCCGTCCCCAGGGAGCTATTTGTTCAGGGGGTGCAGCTGCTGCGCCGCCACGCCGCCCTCACGCCTCTCAAGCGGCGCGAAGCCGCTGTTTTCCGACCTCGCTTCCCCAGTGAGGTTTACGGAAAATGGCAGCTTCGAGCTGCTGCTGTGCGAACGGCAGCAGCTTGAAGGCACCCTCCCTCCCCCCTTTTAACTATCAACCTACCGTCGCCGCGGCTGTCCAGTGTGTCGCCGAGGCCTGGGGACACGCCCCCCCTGCCCTGCGACACCGGAGCGGTCGCGCAGGGCAGGGGGGGCATGTCCCCAGGCCTCGGCGATGTGCCAGACGGCTGCGGCGACCGTAGGTTGACCGGGCGACAGAACTCCGCGGCGCTGTCTTCCCGGTTGTTTCTGACCCAACCCCAATCGTGACCATGCAGAAACGGCCTGAGTCTGGTACAAAATTGTAACTTGGGCCTCTGTTCCCAGCGTGAAACCTTCATGTGAGACTTAGGGTTGTTCAAAAATGACAACTGATTTCTGTTTCTCCCTGGAGCAACAGAGGGCAAGCTCTATGGTATACCATAAAGCTAGGTGAAATCCCCAACTTCCCCACTCCTCTCTGCAAACACTGCCCCCAAATCTCTAGGATTTTCCCTGTCTGGAGATGGCAAACCTGGTCCCAAGCTCATCCCTCTCACAAGTCCTGAAGAAAATTTTGTATTTTGTTTCCAATATGTCATAAGTAGATCCAAGTGGAGTAATGGATGTGCCACACAGATTGAGTTTGGACACCCCCAAATGCTGGTAAAATATGTCAGTTCTCTACCTTCCATGTCTCTTTAGTTTGGAGAGGAGACGTTCGAGGGGGGATATGATTGAAGTCTATAAAATTATCCATGGGGTAGAAAATGTTGACAGAGAGAATTTTTTCTCTCTTTCTCACAATACTAGAACCAGGGGGCATACATTGAAAATGCTGGGGGGAAGAATTAGGACTAATAAAAGGAAACACTTCTTCACACAACGTGTGATTGGTGTTTGGAATATGCTGCCACAGGAGGTGGTGATGGCCACTAACCTGGATAGCTTTAAAAAGGGCTTGGGCAGATTTATGGAGGAGAAGTTGATTTATGGCTACCAATCTTGATCCTCCTTGATCTCAGATTGCAAATGCCTTAGCAGACCAGGTGCTCGGGAGCAGCAGCAGTAGAAGGCCATTGCTTTCACCTCCTGCACGTGAGCTCCCAAGGGCACCTGGTGGGCCACTGCAAGTAGCAGAGTGCTGGACTAGATGGACTCTGGTCTGATCCAGCAGGCTAGTTCTTATGTTCTTATGTCTGTGCATTATACCAACCTCACTCTTTCTCCCTGATGTACACATCCTGTATAGTCAAATCAAACGTTGTGCTGATGTTTTCAAAAGAGTGACACAGGCTGCAGAGCACTGACAAGGTAGACTTGCACTGGGTACAGATTGGAAGACTGGGACAATTTTGGGTTTTCAGAACTGTGACTGAAATGTCCAAAATATCTTTAGGACATTAAACAAAATCGATGATGTCATCAGTCATGTATGAGGTCCCAAGGCGTTAGAGCTTCCCCTGCCTGTTCCAATGAAGGTTAGGTATGTTCCTGTCATACCTTTGGCCCCTTCCGCACATGCATTCAACCCACCTTCACAATTGGGTGCTGTGTGGTTTCCGGGCTATATGGCCGTGTTCTAGCAGCATTCTCTCCTGACGTTTCGCCTGCATCTGTGGCTGGCATCTTCAGAGGATCATTTTCTGGCTCCCAAGAAAATGGATCCTAAACAGATCCTCTGAAGATGCCAGCCACAGATGCAGGCGAAACGTCAGGAGAGAATGCTGCTAGAACCCATCAGCCATATACAGCCCAGAAAACCACTAATACAGCCCAGAAAGTCGGCTTAAAGCCTTCACCGCGCCTTCACAATTGTTTGCAAGTGGATTTTGCTATTCCACACAGCAAAATCCCAGCAGTGATTCCGCCGAGTTCTAATAAACTTCAATAAATTGCCGTATGGATTTTGCACCCACACAGTAAAATCCAGCTTCAAAGTGGATTGAAAGTGCATTGAAAGTGCATTATGCTGCATGCGCAGAAGGGGCCTTTGTAGAGACAAACAATGCCCCATTTGAAAAAAAATATCATGAGTTTTCTGAATACAAATAGAAGCATTCCAGACATCAGAGAGTCTTATCTTCTGATCTGACAATAATGTTGGTGCCTCATTGGCTTGGCCAGAAAAAAATTATTCTGCATCAGCAGATGTGTGTGTGATGGAGTCACCATCCAATAGAACACTTTCTGTTGAACAAGGCTATCCCGATAGGCCTTTTTGTGCTCAATATTTCCATTTTTTCTCCTAGCAACTCAGTAGCATTGATTGTATAGATCAGGGGTCTGCAACCTGCTGCTCTCCAGATGTTCATGGACTACAACTCCCATCAGCCCCTGCCAGCATGAACATCTGGAGAGCAGCAGGTTGCAGACCCCTGGTATAGATCCACAATTGGCCATGCTGGTAGGGGCTGATGGGAATTGTAGTTCCTGAACATCTGGAGAGCTGCAGGTTCCCTACCCCTGCTCTAGCCTATGCAGGCAGGGGAAATATTTTGCTTGGATCTGCTGTCAAGTAGTGCAAATGGGGAACAGCAGTTTTAAAACTACACCGAACAAAAATAATTAGGATATAATGCCCATCAATGTTGCCAAAGAGAGGGACGTCTCTGTCTAAACGCATTGGCCAGTCTTTTTCTGATCCCTTTCAATCCTTTTAAAACGAATTAAGTTCAAAACCAACGCAAGATAATATATGCTTATTTTCTTCAGTCCTCATTGCTTCCACCAGCCTTTGCCCATGTTAAATAATTCCTTCCACCCCAACTTTTTTTTTTTGCTGCAGGTCATTCTCATTCTAGAGGAGGTTAGAGAAAGAGGCTGACAAAATCCCTCCTTCCGTCATGCCTGATCCCTTTGGAGGAGATACAGATTTTATCTCTGGTTCGTTTTTATGTGAACGCCTGAAATCTGGAATGTATCATAAGTGATATAGAATGTGAATTCATGACACAATAAATCTGTGTGTCTTTCAAAGGGGGGTAAGCAGATTCCCTCCCCCTCCCCACACACAACATGCCTCTCTGGCCCCAGAATTTCTCTCCATGCCGAATTCCGCTTCTGCTTCATTGCAATTTAATGAAGAGAATTTCTCAGATGGGTACTGGGGTGGAAACAGTACACATTTATTTATTTATATTTATTGAAACATTTGACCCTGACTTTCTTTCCCAACATGGTTTTCAAAAAATACAATTTAAGCAAATAGACAAAATACATATTACAAAACTAAGCAGACTGGAATTTTTCTAGATCCACTAGCCCAGGGGTCTGCAACCTGCGGCTCTTCAGATGTTCATGGACTACAATTCCCATCAGCCCCTGCCAGCATGGCCAATTCAGATGTAGTCCATGAACATCTGGAGAGCCGAAGGTTGCAGACCCCTGCACTAGCTCAACTCACCCAGGTTAAGACCCCTTCTGCACATGCATTCAAAGTGGCTTGAAAGTGCATTATTGTGCATTCAAAGTGCATTCAAAGTGGCTTGAAAGTGCATTATTCTGCATGTGCGGAAGAGGCCTAAGAGGCAAGGGCGAAGAGTTCTTTGGCTCTTGCCCTTCAACTTCTGCCAAGGGACTGCACCTCTGGGCATGCCCAGACCAAGTGCTGGCACCATAGAAAGAAGAGAACTTCTGCCCAGATCTCATTCAACACCCGTCACTGCATTTTGCCACAGCATGAAATTATCCAGTTGATCTGGCTGACACATTCTCCTCCTGACATGACAGATGTGTGCCTGAGCATGGATAACACACTGGGGAAAAAAGCAATCATGCTACAACGGTATATAAAGCTGTGTGAAGAGTTTGTGTGGCATTAGGCTGGCACGCACATGCACTCAAGAATTCTTGACACCAGCAATCTGTACATTTGATTTTTTTTAAAAAGAAACACTGTGCCTACAAAGGTCAGCACTAGTGATGTAACTAGCAATTCTCCTGCTCACCCCTTCTGAAATGAATAGGATCTGCATGGAGCACCTTCCTTATGAGGAGAGGCTGCAGCGTTTGGGACTCTTTAGTTTGGAGAGGAGGCGTCTGAGGGGGGATATGATTGAAGTCTATAAAATTATCCATGGGGTAGAAAATGTTGACAGAGAGACATTTTTCTCTCTTTCTCACAATACTAGAACCAGGGGGCATTCATTGAAAATGCTGGGGGGCAGGGGGGGAGAATTAGGACTTATAAAAGGAAACACTTCTTCACGCAACGTGTGATTGGTGTTTGGAATATGCTGCCACAGGAGATGGTGATGGCCACTACCCTGGATAGCTTTAAAAAGGGCTTGGGCAGATTTATGGAGGAGAAGTCGATCTATGGCTACCAATCTTGATCCTCCTTGATCTCAGATTGCAAATGCCTTAGCAGACCAGGTGCTCAGGAGCAGCAGCAGCAGCAGAAGGCCATTGCTTTCACCTCCTGCACGTGAGCTCCCAAGGGCACCTGGTGGGCCACTGCGAGTAGCAGAGTGCTGGACTAGATGGACTCTGGTCTGATCCGGAAGGCTAGTTCTTATGTTCTTATGTTCATCTGCCGACACACCCTCCTTCAGGTTCATCTATTTCTGCAGGGTACACACAAGCAATGTGCTGGATTAAGCACTGACTCTCAAAAACTGCATCCAGCACCAACCTTAAGCAAGTGAGTAGGAGCACCGGGAAGCCAGCCTTTACCTGCCTTTGGTTCTGCTTGTTTGAGTGTACGTATGAGCGAGTGTATGGGCCATTCATGCCAACACCAGGGTTGCAGCCCGCTGCTTCCATTGTTTACTTGGAAGAAAGTCCCATGGAGTCCAGTTACATTTATCCTCAAACAAGTCTGCCCTAGCATCTTATGCTTTTTAGACTGTTAATTCTTTGCAGGTTCCCCTCTTCCTTCACCTTTGTTAATGCAGACCCGTGGGCGCCCCAGTACAGTGCAGGATCAGAGGCTCCGATAACCTGGCCGCTTGATTTATGGCAACCAAAGGCTGCAGTGATCACCTAATGAGAGGAACCCGGAGTGTCAACCTGTTTATTAAATACCCCAAACCAGCTGTAAGCCTAGCCGAGTTAATCATCCGTCCCCTTTACTTTGCTCACGCTTTGCTCCCTCCCCGCCCTTCTCTCGGCACGGCCCCATCTTTTCATCTCTGAAAGGCAGGGATTTAGGATGGGTCACTGGCAGAGACTGTCGGGGGCACCCGAGATGTTTGTGATTTCCTACTGATTTCTGAGGTGTTTAGAAGTTAATAATACTCAGCAGCTCATGATTCTTTCCTAGATGTCAAACAAGGACATGAAAAAGGAGGAGAAAGCTCTGGGAAAGGGAGGGGGCTGGGGAAAGCAGAGGAATTTTTCACCTTATATCCCTTCCTTTGGATGAAAACCTAGCTGGACCAAAGCTAATTTGGCAGCCGAGGACAGATTTGAAGGGGAGATTAATTTTAAGCAGTTCGCCAAACGCTGTTCGACGGGTTTCAGTGAATTAGAGTCTTCATTCATCTTCATTCATTTGCTTCCACTGCAAAAAAAAGAAGAAAAATTAAAACCCACCATGACTGTATACCTTTAGCTACATGAATGTCTTCCTTTTAATTCCCCATGGCAGGTTTCATTTAGAAGTCTTTGAGGTTTTCAAGAAGTTCACTAACTTCTCTAAATCATTTCCACCATGCTAAGAAATCTGTTTGATCAGGAAGGCCGGGCAGTGCAGAGTCAGCGGGTTAGGCTCTCCTCATGAAGGGCTGATCAAAATGTAAGTGGACATGAAACACAATTTCTAAAACTCATTGGCTGCCAAGAGCTTTCACAGGATGGATACAGCAGCATGTTATTCATAAACACACAAACAGTGCCGGCCAAAGAAGGGTTATAGCCTATAATCCTATTGACTTCAACAGACTTGAAAGGATATACTCCACCTAAGGATTACACTGGAGTTTGTTTGTTTGTTTGTTTGTTTTAGGCTGCATCAAGCCATGAGTCTATCAAAGTCAGTTGTTTGACTGCCATTGGTCTTCCAAGGTCTCAGGTAGATGCCTTGCATATAACTTACAACCTGACACTTTTACCTGGAAATGCTAGAAGACTGAAACTGGGATATTCTGCAGGCTGAGCTACAGCCCTATGAGTGGAAATGTGAGACTTCATTTAATTTTCATTTATTTATTTTGTTTTTTTAAAAAAAATGCATCTTAAAAAAACATCAAGACCATTCTCAGTGAATTCAGTGTGCCCAAAAAGGCTCAGAATCTGCAAAATACTAGCTAAGCAGATGTAGATCGAATTCCTCAGCTAGCTTTTCACCTCCCTATCTCTGGCCCTAAAGTTCAGTTTAGACTACGTTCTGCTCTTTCAGCCGGAAATTGGTTGTTTTGCTTCCGTTCATCCGTTGTATGAGTTGCCGCATCCTAAACTGTTGCCCACAGCCCCAAAATCACTAAGACGACCCCAGAGGACACCATACTTGCAAAAGCTCGATTCATTTTCTGTTTTTCCTTCAAGAAAGGAGCAGGAGATATAAGACAATTCATCCAAAGTAGAGCCAGCGGGGTGTAGTGGTTAGAAGTAGTGGACACTAATCTGAGGAACAGGTTTTGATTCCCCACTCCTCCACAGGAGTGGCAGACTCTAATCCGATTAACCAGGTTTCTTCCCCACTCCTCTGCATGAAGTTGCTAGGTGAACTTGGGCTAGTCACAGTTCCTTCAGAACTTTCCCATACCTCACCTTCCTCGCAAGGTCTCTGTGATGGGAAGGGGAAGGAGTTTTTGAGCCACATAGGCGGATTCCATGAGGGCTACTACAGCGGCTTCCCACCGGCATATATGAGGTGTGAGTGGCCCCAGAGCAGCCAGAGCCAGCGAAGGCGCATTCGCACAGAGGCGCCTCCATTTTGTTTCCCCACACTTACCTTCTCTCCCTGCGGAGCTCCAGGGCAGAAGGGCAGCATGCGCATGCCTCCCCCATCCCTACGGAGCTCCTCATGGAGAGAAGGTAAGTGTGGGGGGAAATGAAGATGCTGAAAAGCGGTGCCTCCAACCTGGTGCTGTTTGCATGGCACCGGCAGGGAAATGCTGTTTTCCCAGGAAAACAGCATTTCCACCCCAGTGGGTGGGGGGAAGCACGGTGCTACCTCGTGGAGATGGCAGCCTTGCGAACAGCACCCTGGGGACGGCGTTTTTACCATTCCTGGGGCACTGTTTTTGCCCCATGCAGAATCCATCTTTAAGACTCCTCATGGAAAAGAAAAGCAGGATATAAATCCAACTCTTCCTCTTCTGAAGCATCATCATCCCCCACTATGTGCCCCATGAATCGGTAATGGTTCTTCCAACTAGTCTGCCAAAAAACCAGGAGCATCAGCTCTAGTTTCACCATGGGGCAGCAGCAGATGCATACAGTGGTGGGATCCAAAAAATTTAGTAACAGGTTCCCCCGCCAGCCCCCCTCAGCAAATGGGGCAGAGGCGTACCAAGGCAAACCTGAGCCCTGGGCAAAACCTGAGTTGGATGCCCCCCCATGGGCAGCCACCCCACCACGACCCCCCAAAATTTTTTTGCACCAGGTCATTTCTAAATCATCATCACATTATAGAAAATGCCCCAACTCACAAATCTGAACACAGCAATGGTGAAACACACAGGTTCTGTAGGGATGACCTGCTGACCCAGCAGCACCGTAAGTAGAGCGCTGGAACACCAGCGCTCCTACGATCTTCTGGTCGCACCGCTCCCCCACTCCTCACCCCCCGATGAGTCACGGGTCATGAACTACCTGGCTCACAACCACCGGGTGTCCCAGACAAAGGGACAATGGTCTTGCCCCCAGGTGAGGATTAGGCCCAGACGCTGATGCTCCTCTCCGCACGTAGCAGCCAGGTGAGATCATGCATCACATGATGATCTCTCAGTCTCCCGCTCTCCCGCTCTCCCGGATTTCCCCCCGTTCTGCCCTTCTACACGCCCCCGCTAGAATCATAATAAAGGTGCCAGGAACCAGCACGCTGGAGAGTTAAGCTAGGAACACGGACACCCGCACTCCCGCTGCTGGCGCTCTCCACCAGATGTTATCACCGCGTCTCGTCTCGTTCTTGCGCTGACCTCGCGGTCACGACTACAAGGTTCATTAATAGAGACTGGTGAGATAAAAGGTACGAAAGGCTGAGAATCAATGAATTGCAGTACCTGAAAGGGATTAACCCAGTTCAAGGAGTTACATTATTAGTCGCAATTGCTATATGGAACCTTCATGTTCAAAGGGAGTATGCCTCTCGGGGAGGCGAGGGCGTGGAGATGGAAAAGCGGGTTACCCAATTAGTAACCTCCTCTCGGCAATAACACAAATAATTAGTGAACCTTAACTCTCGGGAACTGGTGACAGCCTGCCGGGATCCTCCCACCACTGGATGGCATAGCTCCTCTGCTAACAACAAGTATTGGCTGGCAAGTTAACAGGCAAACGGATCCTCACATGGCACCCAGACTGCTAACGAACAACAGGACTTATGAGTCAGGGCCTTACAGTGATGCAAACTCTGTTTACAAGGCAGTGTGGATGTGCTGTTATTGTGCCAAAGTGTACACAAGAGGATTACACAATTAGTGAAGACCTAATATTTGGAGGAGAGGCCCTCAGTCTACCAGAGAGGTCTGGGGAGGAAGAGCCAGGAAGAGCTTTTAAATTGCAAGCAAACTGCTGGAATGGTTGCAGACAGAGCCCCTAGGCCAAAGTTGTGTTGTATATAACATAAAGAGTGGCTTTCCTTCATCAGAGACAAGGGTTCTGTTCCGTGGGGAACCCAGAGGACCTCATTAGAACAGTCCTCACAATTCCTGCCATGCCATGATGGCCACTGGGGTTGCCTGGAGTATATCAGCTGACGGGTTTCACAGGATTCTGGGAAGAATATGATGCACATACATGGGGATCTGTTTTGAGCCCCGGGGATCAATGGGCAAATAAATAGAATTAATGAGAAAGAAGGGTTTGGGGCGGGGGAGCCTGAAACTCTTCTTCTGAACTGTTTCTGTCTTCCGAGCATAAGTTGCTTTTATATCTGCATAGTAACAGGTCTGTTTTACATATTTCCCCTGAGCCCAAGGGAGAGATTTATACAGGTTTGGTATTGATAGTCAAGTCGATTCAGCAAATAATTTTGATCCCTCTCTCCGCCTGGTTCTTGTTGAGCAACGCTGACGGCAGCAGCGGTACCCCCCCCCCCTTCGCACTTTGACGTCTATCCCTCGCGGTGCTTAAATTTAGCCCAGTTCCCAGGCATTGTTTTCTAAGTCCCAGTCAATATCAATTAAGCAGCCCCACAAGGGAAAGAGAGTCCTTATGCCACAATCTTCCTTTGGCTCTGCTCACCCTCCTCCTTCAGAAACGCCAGATCGGAATGTGTGAGCTTGGCTGGCCGCAAGGTGAAATATCTGCAAGGCAGCCCATGTATAGAAACAGAACTTGCAAGATGGGAATTGCATCTTCGGGGCTTCGTTTCTGCAGAACACATGTTTATTAAACTGATATGCACACACTCCATTTGGTTTCTTTTTGGAGAAAAAAAAACCTGAATGAAAAAAATCCAGATTGTCAGATACACCGTCGGAAGAACATGGTTTGTGGCCCTTCTCAGGCAGCGAGCAGATGGGACCCAAAGGAACTGGCTTTCCTCTATTGTATGTGTTGTTGGAAAAGAAGGACTTTATGCTGTTTCCTGCCTCAACCTACATAGGGGGTTTCACTAGATAGCCAGTGACTAGATAGGGACCTAGGGATTGACACCTTTACTCTATCATGCTGGTTCTATCCCTTTGATATTACACTGATACTCTTAGGGACTTCCTTCCTTCCGCCTTCTTCTCAGACTTCTCCATCTTACTTTCACCATGCCTAGAGGGTGGATGGGTGCTCCGTGCATCCGTCACCATCCAGCTAGATGAGAATAGATTAGTGAACCTATCTACCTACCTTTCTATCCAGAATGGAGTTCACTAATAAATACTCTTTTTATTAAAAATAGAAACTACGATTGACTCCGACTTTCTTTTGTGTAAGCTTTGTATAAGCATGGGATCGCTTTACATGCAAGACGCTACATTACGATTAAAGGCTTCTGCTGTGCTTTCAGCCTACCGTGCACTCTGCTAAATATGGAAGGAATAAACTCCAATACAATATTCCAACATGTGTGAGGGGGAAGGCCCACCATTTCCCAAGAGAAGGGATGTTTTAGGATTCAGTTTACATTTGTGATATATTTATTTTTAGGATTCAGCCTACATTTGTGATTGATTGATTGATTGATTGATTGATTGATTGATTGATTGATTGATTGATTGATTGATTGATTCATTCATTCATTCATTCATTCATTCATTCATTCATTCATTCATTCATTCATTCGGCTTCTATATAGCTTGCTTTTCTCACTGAAGTTCAGAGCAATGAAGGGAGGGGAAAAATATAATCATACCGCAAAAGACATCTAATGAACAATGTATTAGTGCCAGAGTAATGAGAACAGCAAACTGCTTAATAAGACAAGGTATCATGGGAGCAATATAGAATGAGGGCTTTCAAGGTATAAGATAATGGAGTAAAATAAAGATGATTCTTAAAATAACTATTGCATTGGACTCTACTCCTGTTCCCATATGAAAGTGTCCTTCTGGATTCTTCCATCTTACTACAGTTCCAGGGGAGTTCAAAATGGCAGGGAGGCAAGGAAGGTGGCAGAGCATTCCCTGTCTACTATCACTACTTGGATCCACTCCAGGGGGTCTTTTTACCATTTATGGTAGTCAAGATTTTTTTTAAAAAAATGGCATACAGTAGTCCACACACTCCCAGTCATGCCATTGTCTCACAATTACTGATTTGTGTGCTGGGGGATTTAAGGGGAGGAGGTGAGAGGACAGCCCGTGCCAGAAAAACATACCCAATCTTACACATTGTGTTCTAATTTTAACACCTCGAGTCCATCTGCATCATTCCTACTCATAATATCCCCAAATTCAGGAAACCATTCTAATTCTCTGGGGTCAAAGGCCGCTGCCATTGTCGCTCCCTTCCTCTCTCAGAGTTTTAAAACTGGAAACTGTTCTAATGGCCATTGTATGTAAAGTCACCTCCACAGATAACCCCTGCGTTATTTTTATCTCTGTTCCAAGGAATCCAAAATAACAGTCCAAAAGAAATGAGAAAAAAAGTCAAGAAATCGGAGAACAGTTAACTCTGAGGAGCAGAATTGTTATTTGGGGCTGTTATAGAGAGGTGAGGCTTGGTTTAGTGACTCTTCATACACATGACATTATGTGTACTGAAAGGGTTAGAATTGTACTCTAATATGCACATAATGTACAGTGCTGGTCTGTTGATGCCTAACTGATGTTGAAAAATGCATATATTTTACAGGGAAAAAAATGAAAAGAAACAATGTCATAAGATAAAGAATTGGAGGTTTGAACCATATAACAGAAACAAGATCCAAATGAGGTCAAACAACAGGAATGAGAAATGCAAAATCACTGATGATTTCCAGTCCATGTGGAGATTTCAGACTCTCACACCCTGCAGTTCCGTATGACTTAATGGTTCTGATTTATCAGGGTCATGCTTATTTTCTGGTACCTATCTCTGATCTGGACAGCCCCGGATGGTCCAATCTGATCCAATCTTTCAAGCTAAGTAAAGTCAGGCCTCCTTAGTATTTGGATGGAAGCTTTGAATCTTGAAAACTCAAACCCCTAAAATGTTGTAGGTCTTTTAGGAGCGACTTGTTTTGAACTGATGTACTCAAACAATGAAGAAATTGAAATCCAGATTGAGACTTCAGAAACGACATGGCTATTAATTGCTTGGTACAAGAGATGGGGTTGTGTTTGCCTTTGGAGGGAATGAAAACACTTCCCTCTCAATGACAACGATGAAAATTAAGCCTTCAACAAGCCACTGTGGCATTGACCATGCAGAAGCAGACAATCTAATTAACTTACAGGGAAATTTCCCAGTGGGCCGCTGCCCTGGGAGAGCTAGGCTCTAGAAACTCTAGAAACTAGGCTCTAGAAACTAGGCTCTAGAAACTAGGCTCTAGAAACTCAGCAGAGCCTTGGAAGGCACTTAATCTGCATTCGAAGATGAAATGTTTGGATTTATACCCCGCCTTTCTCGCCTGTAAGGAGTCTCAACGCAGCTTACAAACTCCTCCCCTTCCTCTCCCACAACAGACACCTTATGAAGTATGTGGGGCTGAGGCTTTCTGGAAGAACAGTGACTAGCCCAAGGTCACCCAGCAGGCTTCATGTGGAGGAGCAGGACTAGTTCACTAGAATAACTACTACATCATACTGGTTCTCTTAAGATCTGGTACAGCCCCTGCGTCACTTGTGTTTTCTGACTCTGTAGATCAGTCCTAAATGCTGCCTCTATTAACACTTCTTTTTAGAGTGAAGTAACAGATGTTTAATATATACCTTAATAAAATGTAATCGATGGTTATTGAGTCGACATATTTCATGTAATCAGCGTTTACAAGCCATCTCTCAGATCTTCCACAGATGTGCTGGTAGCCCTCTATAACACACATAACGCAGCCCAAGAACATCTGCTAATCATTTATTGATTCAGTATAAAATGTTTATGAATAGACCATTACTATAAACTATGACCCACAAATGTCTTTCTCCTTGGTGACCCAAGTTAAACTTTAGTAAGAATTCTTCGCTTATAAGAGCAGCTCAGCAACAGACCAAGATGCACCGGGGGGGGGGGGGGGCCCGGCTCAATATTATTTCATTGGGGAAACTTCATTTGAAGTGGGGTTTTCCCCCATCTTGCCCATCTTTGAGGAGCACATTTGTAATCCAGCTTGCTGGAAGAAATGAAAGAAAGGAGACTACTACATTTGTTCAAAGAATGTGCTGTCCTGACTCTTAAATTTTTTCCCCCTTGGCCTCTCACCATTTGAATCCTTCGTTCTGTACTGTGCGTTTTCCCAGATAAATGTACTGCACTTGTTCACTTGTAAATTTCTTTCCCGAAGGGATTCAGTTCAGGAGGAGCTCCGAACTTCTCCATGTAGTAGCGTTGCCAGCTCTAGGTAGGGAAACTTGGGGAGGGTGGGGTTTGAGGAGGGGCGGGACCTTAGCAGGCCATAGAGCAGTGATGGCGAACCTATGGCACGGGTGCCAGAGGTGGCACTCAGAGCCCTCTCTGTGGGCACGCGCAAATAGAATTCATCATGTGGAGGGGGGGGGAAATCATCCTTCCCCCACACATCTAGGTTGGCCTGGGCCGCTGGGCTCGATTATTAGCATCAAACCTAAGACCTAGTTTTGGGGAAGCAGGGTAGGTAGCCCTGTTAAGCGCTGTTAAGCCCCACTGATTTTCATGCGAAGAACTAAAGTGCGATCCTTTACCTGGAAGTAAGCTCAGTTGCTGTCAATGTGGCTTGCATCTGAGTAAACCCTCCTAGGGTCGTGATTCATCCGTTCGAAGAGTTGCATGGTTGCTTCAAAGCAAGACAACAACTACCACCAAGCTTACTCCCGAGTAACGCACGCCAACCGTTCTTTCTAAACTAAAACCACAGTATTCAGGTTAAATTGCGGTGTTGGCACTTTGCGATAAATAAGTGGGTTTTGGGTTGCAGTCTGGGCACTCGGTCTCGAAAAGGTTCGCCATCGCTGCCATAGAGCCCAACCTCCAAACCAGCCATTTTCTGCAAGGGAACTGACCTTGGTCATCTGGCGATCGATTGGAATAGTTGGAGACCTCCAGATGGCAAATGACACCTGGGAGTTGGCAACCCTACAGTGTAGTGTTCTGAGCTGATCCTGAACTGAATCCCTTTGGGAGAGAACTGATATGGAACATGAACAAAAAGGAAGGATATTTGTGGCCGTTGGCTCCCACATTAACCGGCTGCGGTGGTTTGACAATTAAACCTGCTACGGTTGGCATATTCTCTTCTACTTTTCTGGTAAGATTTCTAGAGTGGAAGAAGAAGTAACAGGAATTTATTGTGGAGGGGAGTTCCCAGCCCCACACACACCCCTTTTCACCTCCACACAATCCCTCCCAGCCAGAATGTATATACTACAAGGGTAACACTATGAGCAAGTCCCAGAAGCTACACACAGAACATGGGAAGTAACTGTCATGTTTTGAGTCTCATAGAGGATCTTGCAGCGGTGAACACAACAGAGGATCCTGGGATTGCAAATGCAAGAGAGCCTTTTGGGAGAAGTTAGGGAATGCCAACAGGAGCACAGCAATTTAGTCATACCAGACAAGAAGACAAAAAAAAAAGCCTTTTTTCTGTATTTTCTTTTATACAAAAGGCAATCACCGACCATTAACATGAATCTAATGTTAAGTGCCCCGTGACAGTCTGGAACTTCTGATTCAAAACTTTCTATTGTCCCCAAAGCTCCCACTGAATATATGACTCAATGTCTCCAGTTTTGTAATGCTGAATTATAATTCAATCAAAGGCATCCCTTCCTGTTGCCCTTCCACATTGCTGTTTAGTCAATTCTACAGTTTTCTCTGAGACTATTGAAAAGGGAAATAAATAAATACTAATAATTTATGCAAGAATTACAACATCAGGAAAACGCTAAAAACTGATGGGAGCATTGCCCAGAGAAAGCCAAGGAAAATGAGAAGGTTAAGATCCTGCAGGACTTTAGAATCTAAACAGACAAAATGCTGGTATATAACATACTGGGCATCACAGTGATCAAGGATAAGAAAGTGACGATCATCAACATAGCAATAACAGGGGACAGCAGGATGGATGAAAAAGAACATGAGAGGATCACTAAATGACATAATTTGAAAATGGAGATTCAGAAACTACTGCAAAAACCAGCTGTGATCATCCCAGTGGTATTCGGCACACATTTCGAAAACACTGGAGCTTCGCTTGAAATGTCTTCAAATCAACAAAATCAACCTCTGTCAGATTCAAACTGCAGCCCTGCTAGGATCTACATGAATACTGCATCAATACATTACAACGTCCTAGGCCTCTGGATGAGGCTCAGATGGTAATAAAAGGACAACACCCAGCTGGAGAACTGGCAGCTGGGATATCAAACAAAATTAAAAGAAGAACAGCAGGAGGAGGAAGAGGAAAAGGAGTAGAAAGGTAAGGAGATGGCAGTAGCAATTCTTCCACTACCCTTTATTGAGTGCCCAAGGCTTATTTGGTGACCCAGATGTGTTTCCACACTCCTACATTCCTGCTGGGTGACCTTGAGCTAGTCACAGTTCTTTGGAACCCTCTCAGCCCCACCTACCTCACGAGGTGTCTGTTGTGGGGAAAGGAAGGGAAAGGAGTTTGTAGGCCACCTTGAGTCTCCTTACAGGAGAAAAAGGTGGAATATAAATCCAAACTCTTTTTCTCTACTTAATAAATTTTATTATATACTCTAACAAATGCAAAAAAGCCACATCAACCATAGGGTTGCCAGCTCCGGGACAAGACATTCTTGGAGATCTGGGGGTGAAGCCTTGGGAGGGTGTGGTTTGGGGAGGGGAATGACCTCAGTGGGGTATAATGCCACAGAATCCACCCTCCAAAACTGGAATTTTCTCCAGAGGAGCTGCTCATTGCAGGCTGGATATCGGTTGTAATTCCAGGAGATCTCCAGAATCCAAATGGAGGCTGGTAATCCTACTACGAGTTGATGGCCAAATGGGGCCTCTGGTGTAGTAGTTAGCAGCAGTGGACTCCCATCTGGAGAGCTGGTTTTGATTCTCCACCCCTGAACATGAATGGTGGACTTTAATCTGGTGAACCCAGCTCTGTTTCCCCACTCTTACACACGAAGCCTGCTGGGTGCCCTTGAGCCAGTCACAGTTCTCTCGGAGCTCTCTCAGACCCACCGACCTCTCAAGGGGTCAGTTATGGAGAGAGGAAGGGTCAATTGGAGACGCCTTACAATTGAGAAAAGCAGGGTATAAATCCAAACCCTTCTTCTTCTAATGGTCACAGGAAGTGTATCAATTGCACTAGTTGCTGTGGAGCAACAACAAGTCAGAGCCTCTTGTGCCCTCCTTGTGGGTCTTCGGGGGCATGTGGTGGGGCACTATGTCCACAGGATTCTGTATCAGATGGGTCATCAGCCTCATCCAACTGGGCTCCACTCCAAAGTCTCAGCAAAGGAACAAGAAGCTTTTCCCTTGATTCCAGTGGGAATGGAGTGGAGTGAAGTCCGATTCAACCATTTTTTTACGAAGAGCTTTACTGACATACTGTTATACTGGGACCTATTAAGACAATATGAGTTTATTTCTGCCCAACCCCACTCCCAATGGTACATAGACGCAAAGCCCCTCTCTGTTGCATTTGATCAAAAGTTACTCAAGTTCTCTTTTCCATTCCTTGTTTAATCACGACGGGATCACACCTCTCCATGTTTTGACCTTCCTAATGAAACTCTTGCCAGGCCTTGCATGAATTAAGGGCCAAGTAAACAGTACTTAACAGTTCTAATTGAAGGTCAGTAAATCCCCAAGAGATTAAATGAATCCTGCAGGGAGGGGTGTAAATTTCCTTGCCTTTTACGGCGCCCGGGCCAAACTCCTGGCACTTGGTCATGCAAGACTTAATAAACATGGTATGTGCCTTAATCAAAACCATTTTGCCACCAAAAGGGGGCAGGGTGTAAATCACAATTGCTTCTGGCACTTGACTCCGGCACAAAAAAAGGTCTGCTTATGCCAAATAGCATCAGAACTGCCTCCCGGTGCCTAGTTAGCTGTCTGGAAGGCACCGGGCTCAAGGCCTAAATACCCATTTTGCGGCTCTGCGGGGGAAAATCCAGATGAGGGAAATAAAACACCTTCAGACGGTGGAGAAGGCAACAGGGGCTTCCCTTCCCCAGCCTGCCCTCTGCCAATTCTAGCTCCAATTTAGTGATTATTAATAAGCTAGAGCTCTGGGCTCTGGCACCAAGCTAACCCTTTGCAGCTAACCCTTGTATATTTAATAATCTCATCAAAGTTTATGTTCCGAGCTGTATTTCAGGGTTTAATGGCTAGAGCACAGAGTGCGGCTTGAAGAGGGGGGGTAGCGGTGGAACTCTTTGAAGGCTTCAGTTTACATTTCAGGCAGTCGGGTCTCAAGTGGACAACCTCAGACTGATGAAGACAGTCACCTTTGACCTTTCACCTGCACACGCCACCACTGAAGTTCATGACTTCCATTGGCGGCCAACCACAACAGACTCTCAAGAGCTCCTGGAACATTGTGAGGCACAAAAGAAAGACAAGAGGAAAAGCTAGCAAAAGGGTGCAACCTGTAGATCAGGAAGTTCAGAGACATTTTGAAGCCTGGTGTTGAGTAAAAGGAAGTGGTCAAAAGAGTTGCCAAGGGGGCGGGCAAACCAGGATTGCTTTAGCAAGATCTGAGATTAAAAATGAATGAAGAACGGCATTACCACACATTTTTTCTGGTAGGGTTCCCTGGGTTGACTCTGCATTGCACTCCACTCTTCCTGAATTCTGCTTTAAGTTGGAGAAGTTCTAGGTTCCAGAACTGGAGCACATGCTGTTGGTCACAACTCTCAGTTCACTTAGTTCAGTGATGGCAAACCTTTTCGAGACCGAGTGCCCAAACTGCAACCCCAAAACCCACTTATTTATCGCAAAGTGCCAACACAGCAATTTAACCTCAATACTGAGGTTTTAGTTTAGAAAGAATGGTTGGCTCTGAGGCGTGCGTTACTCAGGAGTAAGCTTGGTGGTAGTTGTTGTCTTGCTTTGAAGCAACCATGCAACTCTTTGAACAGATGAATCACGACCCTTGGAGGGTTTACTCAGAAGCAAGCCACATTGCCAGCAACCGAGCTTACTCCCAGGTAAAGGATCGCACTTTAGTTCTTCGCATGAAAATCAGTGGGGTTTAACAGCGCTTAACAGGGTTACCTACCCTGCTTCCCCAAAACTAGGTCTTAGGTTTGATGCTAATAATGGAGCCCAGCGGCCCAGGCCAACCTAGATGTGGGGGGGAGGGACGATTTCCCCCCCACATGATGAATTCTATTTGCATGTGCCCACAGAGAGGGCTCTAAGTGCCACCTCTTGCACCCGTGCCATAGGTTTGCCATCACTGACTTAGTTCATCAGTTTTTGCCATCTTTCATACTACCAATGTGCATGTACACATTTTGATAAATTATTGTACAAAAAACAAAAAGCCCCAGTCTTGATCAAACATGAGATTGTGCCTAGATTCTTTTTCTGCAGTGTTTTATTGAAGCATACATGCAATCCTGTGCATTGGGTAAAAACAACAACAACACATCAATAGAGTCTTGCTGTGGGTGACATCTGGAAGAGGGGTAGCGGAGTTGTGGATTTTTATCAAGTGGCATGTGCAGGTAATGTAGAAGGGGCAAAAGGACACGAACCCCAAAAACCCTTAAAGCTGGTCCCAATCTGGGAACTTGGATCACTGCATCCTTTTTTTTTTCTGTGAATGTTTTATCTCCTTGGAATCTCATTATTGCAGTAGAAGTTAGGACCTTAAAGGAAATGTGACACAAAGCTTGTGGATGGCCTCAACCTGCATCTTTTCCTCCCCTTCATTTTTGCTTTTATCCTCTAACTCTTTACTTCCCCCTATTTTTCACCCCTCTCTATTTGCTATCCCTCTTCCCTTCCATCCCAGCTTCCTTTCCTTACTCTCCACTTTCCCCTTCTTCCCCCCCCCCCCCCCCCCGCACCCAGCATGCCTGAAGCTGGAGCAGAAAGAGTCAGCCGAACCCTTAATTGCTGCTCAGCACCCTGATGTCAATAGGAGGTGACATCTCCCAAGAAGGAAGCTGCAACCGTCTTGGTGCATATTCCTTCTGTCGGAGCACATCAGAGCAGATGTCACAACCCAGAAAGCTAGAAGCCATGGGAGAAGCAGGGAGCCACTCGAATCGTTGTGAAGCTGGCGTGAAACATCAACGAGGTTGGTAAACCTCACTTTCCACGGCGGGTTCTCCCAACAGTTTCTGCACTGTTGGTCTCCGGCTGTGAGCATTTACAAGAGCTGACATGCCAGGGGTTGCATGCAATATTACACCAGGGTTTTTAAGCAAAACAATTGTTTGGATCCAACTCCAGCATGGCTGCTTGGCTCCCAGTGGGAGGGTAGCTTTTAGTAACTGAGCAGGATGGTGTTTGGTGGCACAGAAGGGAGCAGAAATTGGATGCTTTGCCGTGAAAGACACTTGTGTTCTGTGCTTCTCCCCATAACATACAGGGAGGGAAATACAAGTTGCAAACTCATTTTGTAAATCTTGTTCAGTGGTAATGACCTTATCTGCTCTGGCTGACTGGGCCTCTCTAGGATCTCAGGTAGTCTATGTGTACCACCTAGCATCCTTGAACTGGAAATGCCACTGTATGCATTTTGTATGAACAAGATTCCCCAGTTCCTCCATTCTTCAGTTAGAATCATCTCAAGTTGCAGGGTTGAAGGCCATCTCAAGTTGCAGGGTTGAAGGAAGGTTAACCAGGTGGGCAGGAGCTTCGACTCAGTGGCTGAGCATCTGCTTAGCATGTAGAAGGTCCTCAATTCAATTCCCAGCATCACCAGTTAAAATTATTAGATAGTAAGTGATCCCCTGATCTGGTTGGCCCAGGCTGGCCTGATCCCATCAGATATTGGAAACTAAGCAGGGTCAGTCCTGCAGTGGCGTAGCACCCAGGGGACAGGGGGCATCTTGCACTGGGTGCGTGTCGGTGTGAGGGCTGGGCAGGTGGGGTGGGGGGGCATGGCAGGGGCACAGGGCACACACGTGCCCCCTGGTGCAGTTCCCCCTCGCTATGGCTCTGCAGTCCTGTTTAGTACTTGGATGGGAGGCCACCAAGGAATTCCAGGATCACTATACAGAGGCAGGCAATGGCAACCTATCTCTGCTTATCTCTTGCCTTGAAACCCAAATGGATTGGCATGAGTCAGCTGCGATTGATGACTTTTTCCATCAACAGTAAGTAATGGGAATCACCTCTGTAGAATCATAGAGTTGGAAGAGGCCATAAAGGGCATCTAGTCCAACTTCCTGCTCAATGCAGGATCAGCCTAAAGCATCCTAGGCAAGTGTTTGTTTAGCTGCTGCTTAAGTGTTGCCTAAGAAGAGGGGCTCACCTCTTCCCTAGACAGCTGCTTCTGCTGTTGCACAACTCTTAACTATAAAAAATATCCTAATAACCAGTCAGAACTTTTCATCTTCTAATTTATACCTGAGACCCTGAGTAGCTGCTGCTGGCCAGAGTAGACAATAACAACCAGCTTAGACTATAAGTCTGCTTTATGTGTTCAGCTGGCAGATTCACCATCTGAAACCAGAACCTTCCAAGAACCACCTCTTTTTACGACTGTTTGTCTTCCGCATGTTTGTCCATGCTTAGCTTCTTCGATCTTGAGAAGGCTGCCATCAAACAGAATACACACCTTCCCTCATCTCTCTTTCTCTTTGCACCAAATATTCTGTCAGACGTTTGGACATCCTGCTCATCGTAGTCTAAACAGACAGCACCGAGTTCAGTGAACCAGTGGTCCAGGGCAGCTTTTCTTGAGCTTGCTGAAGGATTCTGTTCCATACATATTCATGGAGAAATGCCATTTGGTTTCTTTCTAAACCATTTTGCTCTGACCGGGCTGGTACAGGAGGGAAAAGTCCCATGTGATTGTGAATCTTGTCAGAAAGATCTCAAAGCCCTTCAATGAAGCTGGCAGCCATGGATCTATCTGCCTCCATGCTCTGTCATCTCTGTCTGTGTGCCTGCAGCCTATTTCTGTGTCCTTTCCTCTCACATTCCATATTTGCCCCCAGCATGCTCCTGTACCAGTGGTTATGGCATGCTCTCTGCCTACCCCTAAGGCACAGATTTGCATCAAAAAGCCCATCGTGTTGGACTTTCCCCCAGAATTTCCCCCCAGAGTAGACACAGTGACATTGCATCTGTCACAGGAAGCCCCCGGAGAAGGTGCCAAATTCCTTCACGTTCCCTCCACCCCCCCAGGTCTCGGCATTTGCTCAAGGCGGACATGATTGCTGTGCTTTCTCCCAGTGCCTGCCCATAACGAATGGTGTTTATGTCCACCAGAAAGCTTCTGCCATCTGTAGCAGAGGAAGCTCAAGGCAGTTTCTCAAAGCACAAGTACAACACTAAACAGGATGTGAGCCAGGAGCAGGCTCCGGAATGAGAGAAATGCACATTCCAGTCTCGCTTGAGCAAAGAGTCTCTGTGGGTGTGCAGGCAGGGCCAGGTACGTCAGCAGCTTCCACCATGCCTGGACCCAGCTCGAGCTGAAGCCATCTGCCTTCCAGCTTCCCCTCTTGCAATCATTACAGGCCATGTATGCATGCAGTACTTGCCCCATGACTGTTTGCTTTGCAGTGGGGTTTTCTTGAGGTTATTTGTTTATACAGATTCTCCCCCATGTGCAGTGTCCCCAGCTGAGCCAATCCGCCATTTTGCTCGCCCACCACTTCCTGGTTGTTTCCATTTAACTTCCATTTGGGGAGGTTGCCTGTCATCTTTTTTTTAAAAAATCACCTTTGGTATAGAGCAGTGATGGTGAACCTTTTCAAGACCAAGTGCCGAAATTGCAACCCAAAACCCACTTATTTATCACAAAGTGCCAACACGGCAATTTAACCTGAATACTGAGGTTTTAGTCCTGCTTGCACCCACCGCTCTGCCCTGCACTGCTCCAGTGCCTCCACCCCACCCCTCTGCCTTCACCCCACCCGCTCAATCAGGGGCCAGCCTGCTCTAGCCTCCAGCAAGTCCCGCACACACCGCTCTGCGCCTCTCTGGCATCTCCGCCTGCTCTGCCCCCCCCCCTCCCCGCGGGCATCAGCCACTCGGAGCACAGGCACCAGGCCTGCCAGCAGAGTCCTCACTGCTCGCTGAGGGGCATTGTGCCCAGCGGCCCAGGCCAGTCTAGATGTGTGAGTGTGGGGGGGTGATTTTCCACCCCCCACCTCTGTGGGGGGGGGCACGTGTGCCCACAGAGAGGGCACGTGTGCCCACAGAGAGGGCTCTGAGTGCCACCTCTGGCACTCGTGCCATAGGTTCACCATCACTGGTATAGATTTACTTTGCTAGACCATGTCAATTTCACTTCATAAGATCCATTGCTCCAGCAATAGACCTTAAGCATTGATTTAAAAAAAAAAGACCTTCTGATCGTTCTGAAATGGTGGCCTGAAGAGTGGGAGGAACTGATATTGTGCGTTAGAAGGTGGGGAGGAGCAAGAAAACCTGAAGAAAGGCAAACGCATATTGAACCTCTTTGCTTACCCTGAGAAACCATGGGGATTCTCTGATCTGAGAGCAGGGTGATAGCCAAAAAAAGGGGGGAAAGTGTGCATAACAGAGAATCAAACCTGAAGGACATGGATGCTCAAACTGAAGGACACCACACATGCGTAAGTGGCCATGGTTTCTACTGTACCTGCTTGAGGGTGGGGGACATGTCTGAGAACTGTTAATAACTAGCCCCAGAGTGTCAGTTTTGGCAACTACATATTTGTGTGTTGCTTGTTTGTAATATTTTTGCGTGAATTTTGTAAACTACCTGGATGGTCACATGAGGCGGAGGTTTTAAAACTCTTTTAGACCAGTAAGTAAACAATTAGTGAGGTTATCAGATTTGCATGGGGGATTCCCATGTGAGAAGTCGCTGGAAACAGGCCTTTTCAGGGGTGAGGCAACAGCCCTAGGCCACATACATGGGAGGGCAATAACATTTGCAGAAATAAGCCAGAATCAACAGTGCTGTGGTTCAGACAGCTCTTTTCCGCAGAACAGGATCTTCTGATAGAAACATCTGTTGGTGAGCTCATATCTGAACCTGCTCCAAGAAAGTAGGCAGAAAAACAGACAACAATCACAAAAAAACTGAAGATGGTTTGTCCTTTATGTTGACACATTCCTTGAATTTCTACTATATGCTATGAAATGAGGTAAGGGGAAAAACAGGACCTACTCAAGGCTAAAGGGGTGCCATATTTGGAAAGGTTGTTCAGTGGCCATTTAGGATTTGCCTTGTTTTTGAGAGGCAAGTTGTTTTAATAAAGTTGCCTAATTTGTTTTCAACTGGGAAAAAATTGATATAGTAGGAATGAAGGGGGCCCTCCCCAAGCCCCTCAAAAAGAATCTGTTTCTTCGCAACCGACAGGAAACTTCTGAAATCCTGCAACCAACCTTGAGAAACACCCTGACGTTTAGTGTCTACGAACTGTTACCAAACAGAAATGCACACACTGAATTAAAAACAGTTACATTCAGAGTTTTTTCCTCCTTATAATGAGCACCTTTTTGAAATAAATCATTACTTCCCTATGTTACTCTTTCCTTCCATTAAGCATTTTGCAGTTCTTGCTGGCGAAGTAGCTCAAAGGGGATTTTTCAAAGATCACTTAGGCATAGTAACAGTGATAGCGATCTTGAAAATCCACCATGAGCCAAGGAGAGTCTTGTATAGACAAAGCAAGGCCTGTAAGATGGATGCTTTTTGGAACATCACTTTTTTTGAGGGAGGGCACCATCATGCAATGACTTTTTTAAAAGCAGAAGTTTCCCTGTCCTATTAACAAACTCTTTCTTCCTCTTAAATGCAAGCTGTTTTGTTAGAAGAACAAAAGTTTGGATTTATATCCTGCTTGTCTCAACCATCAGGATTCTCAAAGCGGTTTACAAACTCCTTCCCTTCCTCTTCCCACAATAGACACCTTGTGAGGTAAATGGAACTAAGAGAGTTCAGAGAGAACTGTGACAAGCCCAAGGTCACCCAGCAGGCTTCCTGTGTAGGAGGATGGGAACAAACCCAAATAAGAAGCAAAGAACCCTGCTGTTTGTTTTATAAAAGCAGGGTGGATTGCAGTATTCACTGGTCCTGTTGTGGTTGCAGTTCTGGGTGGGGCTAACAGCCATGTTGGAAATAGGCAAAGTCCTGGAGACAGTATGCCTCTGAAGGCTAGTTGCTTGGGGGCAGTAGGCTCAGGGACGCTTTGGCTTCCATGTCCCCATGAGAGACCCCAGTTCCTTGGCCATGCAAAGCTCCTCTTGACAGTCCCCAACTATCTCACCAGGATGCTCCCAGCCTCCCACCCATGGTAGGGCTGGCCTAAGACTACAGAAAAGAAAGGTGCTCCATGCTTGAATCCTTCTCTTCCTCTAGACATCCAGAAAGCTGTAGAAGAGTGCTCCTCAGACTAGCCCTGTTGTGCTTTAAATGCCCCCCTACTCCCCCGGACCTTTGGAAGTGATAAGGTAGTGGTAAAATCCATCCTTTTGAGTCCAGGAATCCACAGTCTCAAGGGATGTAGGCAAGGAAGGAAGTCTCTCAGGGCTTTAAGTTGGCCAGAGGTCACATGAAGGCCAACCAACGCAGAAATGTATCCTGCATCAAAATTGCCCAGGTTCCACTCCTTTTAAGAACTGCAAAGGAGGGATTCCTGGTGGATTGTGCTCTGCGATCTCCATCGATGAAACAGGGAGCATCTCTGTGATTTGCCCAGCAGATGCAATACCTTGCCAAAGCCCATGTTAACAGGAATCCATTTATCAACTCTCGTGCCAACAGTCACCTCCTCCAAGACTGGATGAGTAGGATGAGAAGGAAGCCAGACGGTAGTTCATACCAGTCTTTGTTGGCAGAGCAACTGTCTGGCATCAAGAAGCCAAACAGCCATGGGACATTGTAATGAAGTTATTGTCTGCTTTAGAAAAGAAATGAACGCACTGGAGCAGTAGAGATTGATTGGTAGAGAACGTGAAGATGGCAGGGAGAAATAAACGAATCCCCTAAGAGTAAAGGAAAAAGAGGCTGGGCAGCAAAGTATGGACTGAGGTTTTTTTTCCCTTAGAAAAACAAATTTCAACAATTGCTAAACAGGAGGATAACTAAATAACGAATGGTTAGGAAGCTTTCAGAAGTTTGCCTTGAATTGCTGTAGCAAAACTGTCACTCCGTCCTCTGTGGCCTCTTGTGCAAACCCCTTTCTTTTCTTCAGTAGGTGCTTGTGAAGCAAATGTGGCATTCCAGTATTTGGCAGCCCCCCATCCCCATGCATTTTGGCAAACTGGTGTCATATTTTATCTGGGATATTGGAGCTGTTCTGTGCCTGGGCATATCTATATTACAGCTGTAAACTGGTATGACACCCATCCCAAGAAATATAGAGCCAGGGCCCACCTAGTCCAGCATCCTGTCTCACACAGCAGCCAGTCAGTTACTGCAAAAGGCCAACAAACAGAGCACTGGGTCAAGGCCTCCTCTTGATGTTGTCTCCTAACACTGATATTTAGAGGTGGTTGGGGATGTTCCCTTTAGTCACATTGGCTAATAGCTACCAATGGACTTACCTTATGACCGTGGTGGCGAACCTTTGGCACTCCAGATGTTATGGACTACAATTCCCATCAGTCTCAATTGGCCATGCTGGCAGGGGCTGATGGGAATTGTAGTCCATAATATCTGGAGTGCCAAAGGTTCGCCACCACTGCCTTATGTTGATATGTATACAATGCCCAGGAAAGCCCACTCTTGTCAGATCTTTGTTGGAAGAAAGGGACTTTACGCTGTTTCCTGCCTCATCCTACAGAGGGTTTTTTTTTACTACTGAGCTAGTGGCTAGATAGGGACTTAGCAATTTGTCACCTTTACTCTATCATGCTGACTCTATCCCTTTGATGTAGACTGATACTCTTAGGGACTTCCTCCCTTGCTTCCGCCTTCTTCTTGAACCTCTCCATCTTACCTTCACCATGCCTAGGGAGAGGATGTGTCTCCTATGCATCCACCTCCAACCAGCTAGATTAGATTAGATCAGGGGTGGGCAATTATTTTTTCCATGGGGCCGCATAAGAAACAGAAAATATTGTGGAGGACCGGGCCAAAAGGCAGGGGGGCGAGGCGCTTTTGAAAGCCCCACAGAAGCCGGTAGCCAAGGCAACTGGCTTCTGCGGGGTTTTCAAAGGCGCCTCGCTCCCCAGCATGGCAAATTAGTTTGACTAGAGACCATGGTGGGGACAACTGAAAATATTAATGATACGGACAATGTCCATTACACATCATTGCATCTACAGCCCCAAAAGACCATCGTCTATTCACACTCTTAGACCCCAAAAGACCATCTTCTGTTCACATCCTTAGACATCTTCATGAGTTCCTGGGAACGAAAGTCCATTATATTTATATTTATTTATTTATTTATTAGGTTTATAGACCGCCCTCCCCCGGAGGGCTCAGGGCGGTGAACAATATAAAGAGCACAATCAATTAAAATACAATATAAATATAAATTAGGATGGCTCTGATAAAAATAAACCTTACTCTATTAAAATGCAGCATTAATAATTTAGTTCCAGATGGCGCCTACTATCATTCCCACAGAAGCCCCAGAGTGGGGGTTTATAGGTCTTCATGATGATGTCAAAGAAGAACAAGAAGAGGAGGGAGGGAGGAGGGCCCTATCAACGGCATTAGTCTCCCCAAAGGCCCGATTGGAACAGCTCAGTCTTGCAGGCCCTCACGGAACTCAATGAGGTCCCGCCAGAAGTCCAGTACAGCTGGAGGAAGAGCGTTCCTGAGGCTGGGAATAGCCAGAACTGTAAAGGCTCTGGCCCGGGTGGAAACCAACATTATCATGTAAATGGCCAGGGATCACCCGGTAAATTGGCCTCTGCTGAACGCATGAAGACCGGTTCGGGACATATGGGGTAAAGAGCGGTCCCGTGGAGTCGCGGAGGCCCCAGGCGGCGTAAGGCCTTAAAGGGGAACACCAGGACCTGGAAAATGATTCAGTATTCAATTGGTAACCAATGCAAGCGGCATTAACACAGGTGTAATATGCTCTCCCATGGCGCCTCCTGTAAGCATGCACGGCGCTGGCTGCATTCCTGGACCATCTTTAATCTCCGAATCAGGCGCCGAAGGCCAGCGTAGGCCGAGTTGCAATAGTCTAACCTGGAGGTGACCGTTGCATGGACCACAGTATGGCCAAGTCAGCGCGGGAGAGGAAGGGAGCCAACCGTCGAGACTGAAAGCGAAGATGGTAGAAACGCGACCCGGGTTATATGGGCCACCTGGAGTCTCCAGTAAGAAAGGGACGAATCCAGGTGGACCCCCCAGGTTGTGGACAGAGGGGGCTGGTGCCAATAAAGCCCCCCCCTCCACCGGTGACTGCAAATTCCCTACCTCCCCCCCACGTCTCAGCCAGAGGATCTCCGTCTTCGATGGATTCAGTTTCAGCCTGCTCTGTTTCAGCCAACCAGCCATTAAACAATGCTGGAGAAGCCACAGGGGGGGCGGCTGACCACTCCCCCCTCCATCAACAGAATGAGCTGAGTGTCATCGACGTATTGATGACCACGGCAGCCCTAAGCTCCACACCAACTTCAAGGCAAAGGTTGCATATAGATGTTAAATAATAGTGGGAACAACGAGTGTACCCTGAGGCACCCTGCAATGAAGCGAGCACCTCTGAGATAGCTTGGTCCCCACACCGCACTAGCTGCGTTCGGTCCCGGAGAAAGCGAGGCAATCCATTCAAGAACAGTGCCTGCGCACCCCGGAAGCTGACCAGGCGGTGAGTCAAAACCGTGATCGACCACATCAAGCGCTTCTTGATTAGATCTAGCAAGAACCAGCAGCGCCCGATCACTGACGGTCTAGTTGTAAAGCGGAGCAAATCTGTGATAGCGGCAGGAGCAGTCTCGATCCCAAGCCCAGCACGGAAACAGGACTGGAAGGGATCAAAAGCCGATGTGTCCTCCAGGAAAGCCGAAGCTGCTCCAACACCACTCTCTCAAGTACCTTCCCCAGAAGCGAAAGATTCGAAACTTGAGTGGTAATTGGCCAGATCACCAGGATCTAGCGATGGTCTTTTCAAGAGTGGTAGGACCACTGCCTCCTTCAACCCACCAGGAAAAAAACTCGCTTGCTCAAGGGAGCTATTGATGCCTCAGCAGGTGAGATTAAGTGGCTCCTCCTGTGCACGCTTTAATAAGCCAGGAGGGGCATGGATCCAGAAGAGGACAGGTAGTAGGTGTAACAGCAGCCAGGGCCCTGTGGGCAAGCTGACTTCCGAGAGCAGGGAGAACTGGGTATGCAAGGGCCAGAAGACAGCAAGGGAGCCTCCAGCTTCGGCTTATTGTGTCTCTAAGGTGGCAGGAGTAGATGCGTGGCCGGGCGACATGACTTTATCTGCAAAAAAAAGCTCATAAATGCCTCACAGCTAATAGCCAATTGACGGTTTGTGGACCCCTGGGACAGTGAGGTCAAGGACCGAATAATGCGAACAATTGTGCCGGGCGGGAGCTAGCAGACGCCGTGAGGGAGGAGGAGAAGAAAACTCTCTTATCGCCTTCTTCGGCCAGCTTTGCCATCATAGGCTTTCATAAACGTCCTATAAGATGTTACACAGTGTGGCCTCGTCTGCTGAGCTTTCCTCCACACTACGCTCTAGTCGTCTAAGTTCCCGCTTCATATGGCGTAGGGCTCCTCGGTGTGCAGGGAGCCAGCCGCGAAGCGGCGGCGTAGAGGACGCCTGGGAGCAATCACCTCGATGGCATCGGAAAGATGGGAATTCCAGTTCTTCCACTAACCCGTCGAGGGTGCCGGTGGAGTCTCAGAGTCCCTTATGAGCATTCAGTGAATCCGATAGGGATCCATAAGTCTCCGCGGGCGGACAAAAAAAATCGTCCGATACGCCTAGACAGGGTTGTTGTGGCATGTCCATCCGAACCTTCAGGGCATAATGGTCAGACCATGGCACTCTATCAATAGAGGATATGACCATATTAACCCCCGATCCAAAGACCAAGTCCAGTGTGTGACCGCCCTCATGAGTGGGGCCAGAATTTACCAAGGAGAGGCCCAGTGCCACCATGGATGATACAATTCAGGTCCGCGAGCCACTGTAACATGAGGCGTAAGCGTCGACATGGACATTGAAGTCCCCCCCAGAACAATAAGCCTGGGGAACCAGCCAACGCCCAGTCAGCCACCACCTCCAGCAGCCCACGGCAGGCTATCTCCCGGCTTGCACGCTAAGCCACCCGGGTACACCAGGAGAACAGCCAACCTTTCCTGGGCCAACCACTCCAAAGCGCCGGTATTACCACTCTAGACCATCGTATCTCTCAGGGACAGGGGCTGCCCTAAAAGGGATGGTATTACGGACGAACATTGCCACGCCTCCCCCCCGGCCCCGTGTTCGTGACTGGATCGCAATGACACGCGAAACCCGGGGGCGAACCTCACTTAGAGCGACGGTCTCACCTTCACGCACCCAGGTCTCGGTGATACAAGCCAGGTCCATCTGCAGGTCCCCGAGAAAATCCCGGAGAACTGTGGTCTTATTATTTATGGACCTGGCATTGATCAGCACCAATGACGAAGCGGAGTCGCTCTGAACCCTACCACCTACGTTCCTCGGGATAGGTCGGAGGTCAGAAGACGAGCGAGCGTGTCTATCTCTCCCTCGCCTTCTCTCATATGGCCACCACCTACCGTCATATCTACCCCGTCCCATTAATACCGGGATCTCCGGGCCCCCAAGTGGGGCCCCCATTTCCCACTATCTCCCTCCTACCTATTCCCCGGCGAAAACTCTCCACCGTGGTGGACTCGGATTTGCTGCTGTCCCTAATATTAATATTTACACTAACACAATTTCAGCCAGTGCCAGACCAATCAGCCTAGTGCCAGACCAATCTGCAGCGATATTACTTAACATCTACTTTCACAGCAGTTACTAGCTAATCATCCAATTTCTTACAATAACGTAGCCAATTAAAATACACATCAGTTGAATTCTATGTGATATTCATAATGCTGTAATCAGTAGCAGAGCTAAAGTCCAGAAGCTCAGTAAGGACTTGATGTAGTTGTAGTGCCAGCCCTGTCCACGGTCTTCGCACCAACTGAAGGACCACTACTGGCCTCTGGTGATCATTGGTGATCATAGTGGTAATATATACCTCTTCAAAGAGTCCCCGTCCAGAGCTCCCACCATCCAGACAGGGCCCTTCTGATGTTATTCTCTGAGGGCCAGATGTCACCACTGAAGTCCAAAAGATGTAAGCAGGGTAATAGCAGTCCAAAAGATGTAAGCAGATGTAATAGCAAACACCTGCCACTAAGCTCACTAGAAAACCCTCAATTCTCCTCCTCAACTAAATAACCCTGTTTCACCTAACTCACTAACTTCCTATAGGGGGTGGAGATGTAAAAGGTAATATAAGGACAAACGATAATAAAGTGCAAATGCAAGATGGAAGTTACAGGGGTTCAAATCCCCATGGGAAGGGAGGGAGGGACTTCTGCCACCAGCCCCCCTCTATCCCCCACACAGTGATGTGCACCAGCGAGTTGAGCCTACAAGAGGCCAGTTGTACAAAGTTGGCTTCGCTAACGATGTTTGTCCCAAACTCGGGGAGCAGCAGGCAGATGACAAACCCACGCCCAGAACAGGAGAGGTCGGTCCCTGCCACTGACCTCCTCCCACCATCTGGCACACGCAACTTGCGCAGCTGAAGAGTCCAGTTGAACAACACCCAGACAAGGGGACAGTTGGTTGCCTCCAAAGCAGAGGGGAGAGGTAGGCTAAGCTCTCAGAATGCCCTCTTGGCATTTCTCATCAGTGCAGTTTGACTCAATATTCCCCACTTAGATTCCTCTTCCTGTGCAAAATCAAATGCATGTGTTTTTAATTTACAAGCAAATCTACAAAGCCGAGAGCGAAAAGTATAGAATCAGAACCACAAACAAACAAAAAGAAATGAATGAATGAATATAAAAATAAACAGAATGGGGAACATTTGCTCATTTCTGCTTTTAGCACACATGTGCAGCCATAACAAATGAAGAGAAGCTCTGATCAACTGCCAGTCCTTTACCACGGAGAAAACATAACAAGGCCTGCCATAACTGGGTCCCTCCAAACCAGCATCTCACTAACACTTTGAAACACTGAATCTGGCTTCCAGTTAACACAGACGGAAGTAGCAGCAACAAGTCGCATCAGAAAAAGTAAGGTAACAAAAAGCTGCTCCATGAAGCAGTACATTTGGAATCAAGGATATTAGTCTTCATGGCTATAGTAAACTTCCAGGAGACAGTTCCTACACAAGCAAATGAAACAGGAGCAGTTGAAGAACAGGCTGCAAATACAGTAGCCATAATGGACAGATGCATTCTTTGGTCTTATAGAGCAGGGACAATGCAGTGGCTAGGAAACGGAATTAAAAATCAGGAAATTGACTACTGGAATCTCATTTCTGCTGAGAAAACAGTAAAAGTGTTACTCTGCACTTTTCCTGGGAGTAAGCCCCATTGAATAAGTCTCAGTAGAATTCCAAATAGACTTCTTGTAAGGGCCTAGTACCCCAGTCAATAACAAGACTCAAGAATGGCTTCAAGAGCTTTATTGAAACAGTGTCGGACCCATATGGCCAGGTAGCTGAGACGGAGGTCCCAGCTCCCTGGCTCCCAGTATAAACCTTACAATTACAATCAGGTAGCCCCCACCCTTGCATTCCCCATATCAGCATTAGAAAGGACAGTTGAAGACAGTTGCAGTAGATACATTGTTTTGGGCCTGAGATTAGGAGGAATCGATAAACTCTATTCACTACCTTGCTACAAAACAGGAAAGCTGAACCTCTGACCTGGGGCAAGGCTGATGCAAGACCAGCCACTGAAGGGCATGCCCAGGTATGTCTCAGGCGCTTTGGCAGGCCCCGAATGGCAGGGCCTGACACTTATTTAGGATCACAGTCATGTCAGACTAGGGATAATACTGCTCTAGTTGGAGTGTTGTTGAACATTGCGTACATGATGTTCTTGGTTTGAATGATGCTTTTGGGGGATGCAAACTGAAGAGTGATGTATATGAAAGCTCTGGAACACTGGTGAAGAAAGGACCCTCGAAGTCTCCCATTCAAGATCTCCCTGCAACGCTTTGTTTAAGCAACGTGACGTCTCTTTCCTCTTTCTACCCTCCTGGCTCACAGGCCCTGTTTCCTCTGGCAAGCAAGAGAACCCGAAGACAACATCAGCTGCCAGACACAAAAGGCGGCAGAAATCAAATAAAAGGAAAATGCAGCAGCCACAAGTCCGCCTAGCATAAATATTTATGCTAGAGGAAGACACGGTGCCTGAGTAATGACCTTCTAGCTGGTATTAATAGAGATAATGTGGGGCTGGTTGCCAGACAGAGAGTAAGGAACGGATGGATTTTAAAGTTCTGTGTTGCCCCACCGTCCCAACTGATCTTGTCATTATGTATTCACACACGTATCCCTCCCTACCCTGAATAGTTGCCAATCTCCAGGTTGTGTCTGGAGTTCTCGTAGAATTAGAACTGATCTCCGGATGACGTGATGTTTGGGAAGAAATTGCTGGGTTGATGGTTGTTAAGATGGCCGCTGGAGTTGTTGCAGTTGCCTAAGTACGGTTGGCAACCTCTCTGTGGCCGCTCTCTCCCCAACCCCCGTGCCAACCAACTGGCTGAAGGGGGACTTACAAGCAGCAAAAGAGGGTCTAAGCCTGTGTTGCCAGCAATGTACTGATGTCACTGCTGGTGCACAGTGGAAGTGATGTCATCACACTGCCAGCAATGCAGGAACGCTCTGGTATTTGGGCAAAAACTCTATGGTAAAAAATGACTTCTAACATAGAGATTTTGCCCAAATACCTGAGCCTCCCCAAGTCATCATGATGACATCACTTTCATGACATTATCTTGTTGCCAGTAACACCAACCTTGGCCATTCTTTGCTCCCAGTAATTCCCCCCTGGGGATACATGACAACCCTACCTCTAGGCCAAGTGGTATATATAAATAAAGCTCGTTCCATTCCTTCACAAGCAACTGGGATCTGTTCTTAGTCAGGATCTTCCAAAAGCCTCAAAGTCAAGATTCTGCTCAACTGTGGTTTAAACTTAGTTTCGACTACTGGCATGTTGGGCAAAGTTGCCAACCTTAAGGTGAGACCAGTGGTGGGATTCAAGTAATTTAACTACTGGTTCTGGTGGTGAGATTCAAATAATTCAACAACTGTTTACAAGCACCATTGAACAACCGATTCTGCCAAAGTGGTGCGAACCTGCTGAATCCCACCACTGGGTGAGACCCAGAGGCCTGGCCATCTCCCAGAAATACAGTTGATCTATAAACATCTGTGATCAGTTCCCTTGGAGAAAAAGGCTGCATTGGAGGGTGGCTCCATAGAAATTTCATCATAGAGTTTCTGGAAATTGCCACTTGTCATTTTTGTGTAGCTCAAGGAATCACCAAGAACTCCATGGTCAGAACTTCCCATAAATAGATGAGGGCTTCTCCTTTCTTCTTAATTTTTCTCCTGGAGCTCTGCCTTCCCCACAGTCTCCCTGCCAACTGGCAGGCACTGCCGGGCAACCCTAGGCTTCACCCCTCAGATCTCCAGGAATCTGGCATCATCGATGACTCTATTGCGAGGAGTAAATAATTTCTCTGGTTCACCCGGATTGACCCCCATCCGTACATCATAGAAAACCAGAGAGAGGTTCCAAGCCAGAGTCCTTCGTCATGCTCTGTGTGAGAATGGAGGGTGGGGGAGGAACAAGAGGAGCACAGAGAAATGAGAAACAAGCTGTGTTCCCCTCCCCCGTCTTGCTAAAATGCAGCCCATTGTGAAGTCAGATTGCCACCTGCTGTGTATTAGCCACATGAAATTCAGCCAGCTCTGGCTGTCTCATGGTTCATTATATTACATGATCATTGATGCTCATCTTGCCTCAAAGTAGCGTATAACATTATCCTCCTCTCCTGCAGTTTATCCTCACAATGACAGCAATCCTGTGTAGTAGGTTTGGCTGAGAGAGACCAACTGACCCAATATCACCCAGGCCCTTAGAGCACCAGCCAATAAACACAGGGTGCAGCAGGAGTACATGAGCCTTGTGCAGCCCCAGGCCATTTGCACGCCTCCGTGCAGGCAGCCCCGGAGCTAACGCAAGCCACCTATGTGCCTTTGCATGGAGGCACGCGTTCTCTTTTTTTGCTTACCTTCCACTGATGCGCAGCTATGCAGACAGGCACAGATGAACCCCCAGAGCCTTGCTGTGCCCAGAGGTGCCTGCATGGCTCTGCAGATGGGAGCCAGGAGGTAAACAAAACCCAAAAAAGCACAGCTGCATAATGCGCCTTCTGCCCAGCCGTTCGCTCGGCCGCAGCTACGAGGCGCATTAAAACAAGAGAATCTCAGATAGTGTGATTCTTGAAAAACCCAGGTTTTTTTTTGGGGGGGGGATGTTAGGAGTGGGATCCGTGCAAAGTCCCCCACCCACCCGGGTTTTATCCCGCCCTTAACCAATGTTTGTTGGCCCCTGCAAAAAGGGCCCCAGAGAGCTTCCATGACAGAGTGGGGATTGAAATTTTGCAATCTGACATTCTAATCTCTATGGCCCCTTCTGCACACGCAAAATAATGCATTTTCAAACCACTTTCACAACTGTTTGCAAGTGGATTTTGCTATTCCGCACAGCTTCAAAGAGCACTGAAAGCAATTTGAAAGTGCATTATTCTGCATGTGCGGAATGAGCCTATATTATGATGGCTCATGTTGGAAGACATGCATTAACCCGGGACATGAGTGTTTCATTTTTGTGCTATCCGAGTATTAGGATGAGATGAAGGCCTGGTTTGTTGGCGCATATTTTCTTCCTGTGTCTTCCTCAAGGCAACCCATTCTCTTTTACAGAGAGGAACCAGAAGGGGAGCTGCTGGTCTTGATCTATTAAGAGGAGGATCCCAACCCAGACATGAAAGCGGAGAGTAAGCCCCACAATTGACTCCATGATGGACCACACGTGAGAAATTAAATAAACATCATTCATCACTGGCCTTTGTCGGCTTACAGCTGTATTTATTTCCAGGCTCGCTGGTTATTTATGGGTCCTCCTGCTTTATAGAAAAGCTTTGTTGAGAAGTGGTGGTAATGGGAGAGGGACACTAAGTGTTTCATTGCTTAAACCAACACCCGATCCTCCCTCCCCAAAAAAGACTCCAACTGAATCGTACCTTCCCTGTTTCCTATTACATAGGCCTGAGAGGTGGCTTAGAAGCCAACAGTATCTTTGCCTACGTCCACCATTCTAAAAGATGGTCCTGGTTGCTAAAAATATACTCCTGCAAATACAGAAATCACCACCAAGAAACATTTGCTATGTTTCCAGCAATCCTGGTGCTGTTTGCCGAGAATACTTTGGGAGCACTATATAGAAATAAAACTGATTGTGTGAACTGGCTCTTCAAACCAAGCCACACACAATCGAACAAGGTAACGCAGGGCACTTCTGCAAATAAAGGCTTATGTATGTATGTATATGAAGAATAATGCACTTTCAATCCACTTCTACAATTGTTTGCAAGTGGATTTTGCTATTTTGCATAGTAAAATCCAGCTGCAAAGTGCATTGGAAGTGGATTGAAAGTGCATTATTCTGCATGTGCGGAAGAAGCCGCAGTCCTCACTGAAAACAGTACTATTTGATGCCTTCGTGTGGGAAGTTGTATGTTTGAAAGCATTTCCCATGCAAAAAAAAATAGTTATTCATTTATAATATGCTTCACATCGGAGGGGCTTCAAGGCAAGAGACGTTCATAGGTGTTTTGCCATTGCCTTCCTCTGCAGGGGCTAAGAGAGTTCTGAGGGAACTATGACTGGCCCTAGGTCACCCAGCAGGCTTCATGTGTAGGAGTGGGGAAACAAAACCGGCTCTCCAGATTAGAGTCCCCAGTTCCTAACCACTACATCACACAGACATTAAGGTAGAATGAAATGTTGCAAAGAGAAATTATGGAATTATCAGTATATGGCACAGGTGCCAAACTCGCAACCCTCCAGATGTTATGGACTACAGTTCCCATCATCCCTGGCAGCATGATACTGGCAGGGGATGATGGGAACTGTAGTCCATAACATCTGGAGGGCTGCGAATTCGACACCTATGGTATATGGGAACCTCCCCAGTAAACTTGGGACAGTTGGAAGATCTGAATCTTCCAATGCAGCTTCTTTTGATTTTCAGTATTTTGTTCATTTTAATGGCTTGGGCATTCAGCTAGTCTGTATTGATTAGACAAACCAGCCCCGTTTTGCTTGGGAAAGCGAAGGGTGAAATGTTTTTTTTTTACTACCACCGGCTACCATGATTCCTCTGAATGATGGCTGAGGGAGTTGGAGAAAGGAGCAGCATCCATAAATAAAACCCAATCTAATGAGCCTTTAATTAGGTATTTACATGACAGTCCAATTAGGTTTCTGAAAGAGCGGTTAAAGTCTATTAGCTAATTAGGGGGATTATTTAAGATGCATTTTTGAACCACACACACCAAAAAAAAAACACCCCCTCCTACTTATAAGATGCAAGTGAGTGCCTTACAACCACAGAAACATTTGTCTGAGGCAGAAAGGCTGACTTTCACATCGCCATTAACTCATGTCGTTCAGGCCTTTGGGCTTCCTGCCTTCTAAACAAAACCAAGCAGAAACTTTGAAATATTAAAATAGGCCCATGACAGTAAACAGGATGAAGTGACTGCTGCTGAATTGACTGAGAAGAGACAGCTCAGCTGAAGAAGCAGGGGCAAGGGGGGAAATATATACAAACATGTTGGGTTTGCTTCCTGCAAGAATCCTGAGAAATGAAGCCTGGTACTGGTGTGGAGAGCTCTACGCTAGGGACATTTTCCCCTCACAATTTCCCCTCAGAATTGTCATTCTGTGGAAAGAGAGAAGGGGAATCCCTGCCACAAGATGGGGCCAGGGTCACTGGCTCTCAAAAGGGATAGGATAAATTCGTCAAGGACAGGTAGGGTTGTCAAATGCAGCATGGGAAATTCGTGGAGATTCGTACTGTCCCGAGATCCTCACCACTGCCCAGCTTTCAGCAAATCATTAAAAATGGCTGTTTACAATAAAAAATGCTGATCCAGTCTAGTCTCTGGTTCATTCCGCACATGCAGAATAATGCACTTTCAAACTGCTTTCAGTGCTCTTTGAAGCTGTGCGGAATAGCAAAATCCACTTGCAAACAGTTGTGAAAGTGGTTTGAAAACGCATTATTTTGCGTGTGCGGAAGGGGCCTCTTTCTCCTTCTGCTTTTGTTTGAATGGGATGGTTTGATTAGCGGTTGCTACGTTTTTCATTCAATTTATCTGGTAATTTTCCCTATATGGAGACATACAGATTTATATAGGTGGACTATAAATATTTTTTAATGACTCCCACGACAACCACCCTGGTGGTGGTAGAAAGTGCAGTCAAGTCACAGCTGACTCGTGGCTGTGAAAACCCATATGGTTTTCGAGCCAAGAGATGTCCAGAGATGTCTGCATGGGCTGAGGGAGGTCTGAGGGAACTGTGACCGGCCCAGGGTCACCCAGCAGGTTTTATAAAGAGGAGTGGGGAATCGAACCCAGTTCTCCAGATTAGAGTCCTGCCCCTCTTAACCACTTCATCCCACTGGCTCTCAGCTACCTCTGACCTCTACAAATTTGTCCTTCTCCTGGCCATTCAAGCGCTGAAAAATTCAGTGCCCTCCTTATCTATCTGGTGACAAAAGAGCTGGGGTGGACTGGCTGTTTAACCTACCAGGATATCTCCAGGTAGGCCTTAAAGGGCCATTGGTGATCAGAAATAAGCCGAGCCGAGCCCTAGTCACTGTGTCAACCCCTAAGCCACTAGGTCTAGACCCTTAAGCTCACCAGTTGTCTTTACCTGCACTGGTGCCAAGTTTCAAGAGTATGAAGTGGGTGAGCTAAAACCCATTGTTTGCGCCTCCGAGTTCCGACCTCTTCAGGGCTGGCTTGTAGCACCACAAGGGTCATCCATCTTGTCTTGTTCCAGTGTCACAGTCACTACCCGGTCCGCTCCTGATTCAAAGTAGTAAATAGATCCCTCCCTATTCTCGAATATGTATCAACTATAAGCATGACTTCTGACAAACACACAAACAACTGGCAGGCTGAATCAGCTTCGCCAGGCTCTCCCCAACCTAGGCGTCTGTATCACAACCTTTTCACTCACATTCCAAAGGATTATATAATCTGACCTTATGCCGCACCTGATGGGTGTTGCTGAGGCCAACTCAATTCTCTGTCATTCCATCTATGGAAAACAGCTCTTTCCAGGGAGAAGGTGAGTGCCGGGTGGGGGAGGCGGCATGAAGCCGCTGCCGTTCACTCGGCAGCGGCTTCATGCCGGCGTTTCCCCAAAAAGAGCGCTGGGAAGCGCTCTGGGGAAACGCCGCCTTCAGGCCGGCCAGGCGGCGCGTGGGCGGCGCGGCTGCGTTGCAGCTGCACCCCCCGTGCGAATGGCGGCCTGGAGACGGTGTTTTTACCGTCTCCAGGCCGCCATGAATTGCCCGTGCAGAAACGGCCTTAGCACTGAACTCTGCAAAAGGAGACAAAAGAAAGAACTGCTAGTAAATTATACGAGTGAGTGAATGACACATGGGTGGGGTGAAGTACTCTGTGTGTGTGTGTTTAATAGCTTGCCTGGTTCATACACAGTTCCACATTTCTGATTCAAACTCTCACCCCAGCCTGGTAGCAATAAATTAGGAACTCCACCCAACAGCATCCATCTGACATGCCAGATAATAGTACAGAGACACAGACAGGGTAATGTTATGTCCTTCAAGTAGGAGAGTTCAAGGTGAACACTGCTAATTTCCTGGCATCCATGTGCCCAGCTTCCTAACCTAAGTATCAGGCAATCTGGAGTTTAAATTTGGAACTGAGGGGCCTTGTGAGCATCCAAGCTCTCTTCAGTAAGGATTTTTCTAGAAGGTTCCTTATTTGAAACTCTCTCCAAGTTTTGGAGCTCCAGATTACGTGGTCTGGTTTCCAAAGCAGAACCCACACATTAGAAATCTCACACTGTTCCATTTTATATTTCCAGATATTGTACAGAGCACTATGCATAACACGTTTTTTGAAGTTTTCAGCTCCTTCTGTTCAAATACCTCCTTTTCCACCTATTTATATGCATGTGTACATTGATAAATCACTGCAAAAAAAGTGATAATGTTGATTGTAAGTACACATGAACACATTACATGTGAAGTTGCCTTGAAGTTGTCAAAGTTAATATTGGCTGTTTCTGCATGGTCCATATATCCCAGGTTGAACAAGAGAAATATCCCAGTCCAGCCCAGAAGTTCACATGGTTCCCGATCCTCAAGCGGGTTTGCCCCGCGATATTTCCATCATCCCAGGATTTTCAAAAATTGCCAAAATGGCAATTCTTTTCAAAAATCCCGCACCGAACCCGCTACCGTGCAAACACCAGTTTATTTTTCCCACCCAGTTTATTTTTCCCACCAGTCACTGGGAAAGTCTGAGCTAAGTGGTTCCTCCAGTCTGGGCAGATCTCTTGTGGCTTGGCTCTCATTGTGCCTGATTGCTGGTAGTCCTCCAAGATGGTGGCTCACCAGGAAGTTTCTTTATCAGGGGCATTTTTATCTGAACAGAATCAGAGATTTACCATCTCGGTGAGGGCTCTCAGTCCTGAAGAACAACAATAGAACTTCACGCTATCACAATGTTATTTTAAAAACTAGAAGTCAACAAAACAGGGGAGTGATTTATATGTCATAAAGTCAGAGAATGAGCGTGGTAAATAGAGAGCTGAAACAGGTGCATTTGCCACCTTTCCACAGCCCCCCTCTCTTCCTGCTCCTGTTCTGTCTTTGTTCACACAGAAGTGAGGGAAACAGAACTGAGAAGGGGACGCCTTGTACCATGTGGATTCATGGGCAGCATTTCATTCAGGTAGAGAGTGTCCTTTTTTTAACAAGGTAATTATATCTGTGTGCCCATCCTTGGACAAGAGAAGGAGTTTCAGGTGAATTTTGATAGATTTATAGCTTCTAGCAGCCTATCATACACATGCATCATTGGGTCAGCTCAGTAGCTGAATTCCTGGACAGAGAAGTGCCAGAGCTTAAGGTCTATCGCTAGGATGATCAGCTGCAGCTTTTGAAGAGCCATGGACAAGATACCCTTCAGCAAAGTCCCCCCTTCCACTAAGCTTATTGTCCCAATACCTCCACTGAAGAAGGGCATAACCACACTCTCCTGGAGAAGAACATGGCTTATTTGCACTCCAGTAAGCCCTGTCAGTGCCAGTAAAGCTACTTCCAAGATGAAGCTCTTCCAAGATGGTGGTTCACCAGGAAGTTTCTTTATCAGTGGCATGGCCAGCGCACCCTTTTATCTGAATAGAATCAGAGATTTACCACCTCGAAGAGGAGTCCATACTGCTGAGTATCTCTCCTGGCATAAAACAAGGCGGTTGCTCCAGAGGTCTCTGGTGATCTTTGGTGATGTTTGGGGGCGGATTACATGGTATTATATCCCGCTGAGCCATCTCCAGTCTACAGACCTTGTTCTCCCCAGGTTCTACCTCCAAATATCCAGAAATTTCCAAGTCTGGAATTGGCTGCCACATGGTTTATCGGGGTTCTGTGAAGGGTTAGGAGCTTCTAGCAATGGAAATTGTTGTCAGCACCACAGTAACCAAGCTACGGTTCTCAAGGGAAGACCATACACAAAGTTCTGTGTGCATGCCATAGGGTTCCCAAATCCAAGTTAGGAACTTCCTGGAGATTTGGAAGTGGAGGCTAGAGAGGATAAGGGATCTCAGCAAAGATGTTATGCCAAATTGTAAACCCCCCACCCCCACCCACCACTGTGTTCCCCTTTAAAACACGATGGGAAAATCCATTTGTGGATCTCACATCGTCACATTCACCTGAGCTCCATTTTAACTGCCAAAGAGTCTCATTACTAGGACAGCCAACCAAACTAGGTAGTATGGTTTGTTTTATGTGCCTGCCTGGTTGCTTGGTGAAGTTTTTATTTATTTGTTTGTTTGTTTGTTTGTTTGTTCATTCATTTGTTCATTTGTTCGCTTGTTCGTTTTTCGTTCGTTAGTTCTTCGTTTGTTTGTTTGTTTGTTTGTTTTCTATACTGCCCTATCCCCAAGGGGCTCCGGGCGGTGTACAACATAACATTCTATCACAATAATAAACAAGGGAGCAAAATTCACATATCCATAATTACAAATTACATAGGCTCCATCAATTACAGTGAATTTAGAGAACAATATTATTGTACATTCTTAGCCAAGCACATTTACAGAAAGTCAAGGCACGAAAATCCCCCAACTGATTCACTGCAACAAACTCTCATTCTTTAAACAGAAACTGGCAAATTGGCATGCCATAAATTTTGAAAAAAGCCTGTTCTGTTTAAGAAAAATACTTAGGTGGGGCGAAACAATGCTCCCAGCAAAGTGATGCACCTACCCGCCCCACCCTGACTATGACCCTGTCTTGCAAACACATACATTTCGATCCCAACCCTGGTAGGTGTGACTTTCAGATGCCAGAGTAACCAGAAGTCTTGTGACACCTGAAATTCTAATGGATTTGTTGCGCCCCGTGCTCCCGGTCCAGACAGCCCACTTTGTCAGATGCACAGATATTAGATGGGCTTTGTCCAGTGGTGGGATTCAAATAATTTAACATCCGGTTCTGGTGGTGGGATTAAAATAATTTAACAACTGGTTGTTTACAAGCGCCATCTTAACAACTGGTTCTGCCGAAGTGGTGCAAACCGGCTGAATCCCACCACTGCCTTTGTCTCAAAAAAACCTGTTGCCCCATTCAATTCTGGAATTTTCAAGGCATCACAAGAATCTTTGTTATTCGGGCTGCAGTCGAGTAGCCCAGCTACCCACTCTGGAATTTTTGTCTGCAAACGCAAGTGGTTAGGAGGAGACCACAGGCCATTATATAAGCAATTGAAAGTGGAGATAGACAGCTCGCCTCTTCCCTTGACGCAGCACAAGAGCGTTCCTGTAATATATAGAACCGTTCTCTAATTTCATAGCAGCGGCTCGTGTCAGATGAGGAATCCTTGATCCTTATGGGCTGTGGGCCGCTCTTCAGGCCCGACCTGGCAAGCCCTGGCTGATTCGCACAGACCCTCCTTTGTGGAGGAACATTAGCTGGGAGAGAAACCGGCTAGGAATCTCCTTTGTTATTTTTGGCAGGTGAACGCAGGCCATAAGCTGAAGCAAATGGCAATTGCAGGCACACCGAGAACAGCGGGAGCCTGCTGCGATGTTGCGTGTTCCCAGAAAGGTCTGGTATGTTTGCTAAGTGGCTGATACAAATCATTTTATCCTGGCTGATATGGGCCTGACTCATGGGGATGGCCAGAGGTGCTGTTGAAAAGCCCAGGACTCACAAGGCACCTGCTTAGACGTCTTTCTTAAATGCGAACAGAGCCATAAGCCCGCTGCGTTATTACGAAGGCCTTGGTTTCCTGCCATGTAAGGAACAGCCTTCTGTTTTAGGGTCGCGCTGCTCCATGGAGATGGTGGGAAACTTGCTAGTTGATGGGAGCAGCTGAAATTCAAGAGACTGACAATTAGCCGCAGTTAAGAAGCCACCAGGATTATTTAGTGACAGGCATCAATGTCTAGGAGGGGACTATAAGAATGCTGCTATTGTGTCCATTCGGGAAGGTGGCTGGTGGGGAGGGGGAGATGCGTTCAGAGTTGTTTAGGATTTTTCTGCTAAGTTCAAAACTGGCTGGAATTTTCATTGGGGGGGGCGGGGGTTGATGTTGCTCTTCAATGCCTGCTCAGTCTGTTTCATGCCTGATTGTGGTCTAGTATTTGCTCAACTATCACGTCGGTCAGTGGAGGGATTCAAATAGTTTAACAACTGGTTGTTTACAAGTACTATTTTAACAACCGTTTCTGCTGAATCCCACCAGCTGAATCCTACCACTGATGTCGGTGCTTTTGTGAAAAATTGAAAAAGAAAAGCACAGCAGGCAGGATAAGCCTGAATATTTGTGATGTTTTAAAAATCCCATGTATGGACAAATGTCCAGGTCAGGCAGATATTGTACAATCAGGAGGAGCAAGTCAGGGAGCTGAGCTACCTTCTCGACATCGGCGACTGAGTCCTGCTTCCTAACAGATTTGCCCTATGAAATCCCTGTTCCTTGGGAGAAACTCTATCACAACAATGACAAGCTGACATGAGAAAGTGTGAGTTGAAGCATACCTTCCCTACTGTTAACAAACATGCACAGTGATCACTTTCTATATTAGACAAGAGATTGGAGCACCTTCCTTATGAGGAGGGGCTGCAGCGTTTGGGACTCTTTAGTTTGGAGAGGAGACATCTGAGGGGGGATATGATTGAAGTCTATAAAATTATGCATGGGGTAGAAAATGTTGACAGAGAGACATTTTTCTCTCTTTCTCACAATACTAGAACCAGGGGGCATTCATTGAAAATGCTGGGGGGAAGAATTAGGACTAATAAAAGGAAACACTTCTTCACGCAACGGGTGATTGGTGTTTGGAATATGCTGCCACAGGAGGTGGTGATGGCCACTAACCTGGATAGCTTTAAAAGGGGCTTGGACAGATTTATGGAGGAGAAGTCAATCTATGGCTACCAATCTTGATCCTCCTTGATCTCAGATTGCAAATGCTTTAGCAGACCAGGTGCTTCGGAGCAGCAGCAGCAGCAGCAGCAGCAGAAGGCCATTGCTTTCACATCCTGCAGGTGAGCTCCCAAAGGCACCTGGTGGGCCACTGCGAGTAGCAGAGTGCTGGACTAGATGGACTCTGGTCTGATCCAGCAAGCTAGTTCCTATGTTCTTATGTTCTTAACTATGGTTTATCAGCAAATTACTCAGGGGTTGAAAAATCTAGGTGGAAAACGTATTGGTCAAATATCTGACGATGCTTGCTGACCTTAAAAAACAGAAAGACCATCTCCAAACAGGACAGCAACCCACCTAAGCATGCTGAGTTTGTAAGCTCAGAAAGATGCATCATGAGAGGAGGGCTAGATCCAGGGTTTTTTTTTAATTACCTGTGGATGACTAGCTTAGGAGAGTCCCATAAATGCCTGTGAATGGGAGGAAACAGAAGACTTGCTAACATGAAGGAGTGGGGCACATGAACTGTGCAACGGACTCAAGATTTCCTTGCACCTTCTCGGCTATTAGCCAGAAATAGTGCAGGTACGCAATGTAGCCCTATTGCAGTGGTGGCGAACCTTTGGCACTCCAGATGTTATGGACTACAATTCCCATCAGCCCCTGCCAGCATGGCCAATTGGCCATGCTGGCGAAGGCTGATGAAATGTAGTCCTGCCCTATCTGGAGATATAAGGTCCTCCCTACCTATTCTATGAAAGCTAAGGAAGCGACATGGATGGATGTGCACCTGTAGAACCCTTGTGACCAATTTGGATCATTCCAAATGGTGATCTTCACCAGTCTCTGGCACTGGCTAGTTTGGGGCTTGGAGCACAGATCTGAGTTCAAATCCTTATTCAGCAACAATTGCATGTCGGGCAACTATTTTAAAGCAAAGTCAAAACAATAAAAAAGGAAAGCAAGGTCCTGGAAGCAGACAGTTCACCCTTTCCCCCAAAGTAGCATCTATATTTTCTGACAGCTGCAGATTTCCATAACAAGAGGCCAGCTCATTCCAAAATTTAAGCGGTACAAACCACCTGTGTTCCCAAAGACCACCTTTCTTGCTTTTTCACATGCATAAGAGTCTGTGTTTGTGTAACCCCCATGCTCAGAATGGGTTGACCCAGAAAGGGGTGGAGACTCAAAGCAGCAGAAGGCTGCAGAGCTCATGTAGTTTGGAGGAGACAAGGCTACCAGACCCGGACCTTGGTTTGTATAAGCCCTGAACACCTTGTTAAGGTAACTGCAATGTTGTTGGGAACTAGTGGGAAGGTAGTTGTTTATTTTTGCTATGTTGTAAACGTTGGAGTTTATTGTTTCAGGGGTTTTTTTGTGTTTGTAATGGGTGAGAGTTCTCCTGGAAACCTTCATCATGTTGAATCCTGTTCATCAAGTCCTTGGATGTTAGAAGAGAACCATTTTGTTTTTTAAAGTTTGTTGTTGCAAACTCATTCCAAGTTCTGCCCCACAGAACCCATAGATAGAGGTTACATTTGCTCATGTATCTGGTCACATGATGTGGGTGTGATTCAGAGGTGGGATGCAGCCTATTCGTACCTATTCGGTAGAACCGGTTGTTAAAATTTTCTCAGTTCGAAGAACCGGTTGTTAATGATTAACTCCACTAGGAACAAGAGGGTAATCTCTGTCCTTGGGTACAACAAACAAATCTCATCAAGTGAGGAATGCCCGCCCCGCTCTGGAACTGCCCAGCTCTGGATCGCCCCACCCCCAGAATGACCAGGCCACCCCCCCACCATGTCATGCCCCACCCGGCCCTGTTGGCCCCACCCCCATCGGAACCTGTTGTTAAAATTTTTGAATCCCACCACTGGTGTGATTCATGGCTATGATGGAAAACTCAGCAGTGTTTGAATAGATTCTTGTACGAGATCACCAGCAACAATGAACAGGGCTTACCATGTGGTTGAAGTACACTGCAAATGAAAATCCTGGTTGGCTGAAGGCCTATTTGGAATATTAGTAACAAGACTCTTTAGGCCAAGGAGATGAAATTTGGCAGGACAGGAGAAAATAGAAAGGTTCCTTCTGCATTTAGCTGGAAACGCATTTGCGGTTTAACGTCTAAGTTAACTGGATATGCCGTTTTCTCCCAATGTCTTTCTTTAAGGAGTCCTGACTGGCTTACATTTTATGCTCTGCAGAAACGATTTCGCTGAAGGTGCTACAAGCATGAGCCATACAAAAAGCTACGAACGCTGGAAAAAATGAATGGAAAGAAAAATAACACTTGGCTTCATTCATTCTAGGCCAGGGGTAGGGAACCTGCGGCTCTCCAGATGTTCAGGAACTACAATTCCCATCAGCCCCAATTGGCCATGCTGGTAGGGGCTGATGGGAATTGTAGTTCCTGAACATCTGGAGAGCCGCAGGCTCCCTACCCCTGTTCTAGGCATTCTTAAAGGCTGAGAAATCTCAGAAGTGATGACAAAAATCAAAACCTTTTTTATATCGGGTGCCTCAGATTCTATTATGTAATATGAATCGTGATGCCATGGCTTTAAAAGCATATTAATTTAAAAGATTGTTTACTTTCTCAGCAAGCAAAAGAAGGTGCTTCTTTACATAATGCATAATTTACTCATACGACTTACTGCCACAAAATATAGTGAAGTCACTAGCAGGGGGATTAGAGATATTAATAGAATATAGCTTCAACAAGGGCTATTAAATGTGATGGCTAAGTGGATCTTATAGGACCAGAAGCAGAGACATAGCAAGCGGGAAAAGCACCCGATGCACTGGTGCGTCCTCTGCCCCTGTCCTGCCCTGGAACACCCTCGCCACACCCCCACAGGGGCACGTGCCCGGTGTGTAGCCCCCCCTTTCCCTTGAAGCTACGCCTCTGACCAGAAGTACATTTGTCTGAATGCCAGTTGCTGGGCACATATAATACAAGTTTCTTTCGGCCTTTCCAGGATAGCTGGTTGGTCACGCTGGCAAACAGGATTGGATCACTGGGAAGTTGTGGGTTTTCCAGGTTGTATGGCTGTGTTCCAGTAGTATTTTCTCCTGACATTTCGTCTGCATCTGTGGCTGGCATTTTCAGAGGAGAAAATACTATTGGAACATGGCCATACAACCCAGAAAACTCACAACAGCCTAGTGCCGTGGTGGCGAACCTTTGGCACTCCAGATGTTATGGACTACAATTCCCATCAGCCCCAGCCAGTATGGCCAATTGGCCATGCTGGCAGGGGGGGGCTGATAATTGTAGTCCACTAACCCTAGTAACACCAAAGGACCAGCCACCACTAGCCTGATTCCGCTCTGTGAAGTTCTCTAATAATAGGATTGGACCAGTTTCTTTAACCTGCTAGTCTTCTCTTATGTTCTGTATAGTAACAGAAGTTTCACTGGGCCCACCTTGGACATTCCAAGATGCTGGGCTTCACTAGAAGCCAACTTCCTAAAGCTACCATACAGTCAGGAACACTAGGAACACTAGTGAGGCTGGCAAGATGCAACAAAATAAGGCAGCTGTTACCTAGGATGCCCAGGTAACAGATAGATCAAATAGATCAGCGATCCCCAGCCTCACTGAGAAAAGGCTATTGGGAGCCAGCATGGTTTAGAGGTTAAGTCTAAGAGCAGGTGGATTCTAATCTGGAGAACTGGGTTTGATTTCCCACTCACCTACCTGAGTGGCAGAGGCTTATCAGGTGAACCAGATGTGTTTCCGCACTCCTACATTCCTGCTGGGTGACCTTTGGCTACTAGTCACAGTTCTCTCAGAACTCTCTCAGCTCCACCTGCTTTACAATGTGTCTGTTGTGGGGAGAAGAAAAGAAGGAGTTTGTAAGTCACCTTGAGTTTCCGTTTATAAAAGGAGGAGGAAGTAGAAGAGGAGGAGGAGTTTGGATTTATACCCCACCTTTCTCTCCTGTAAGGAGACTCAAGGTGGCTTACAAGCTCCTTTACCATCCTCTCCCCACAAAAGACACCTTGTGAGGTGGGTGGGGCTGAGAGAGCTCTCAGAGAACTGTGACTAGCCCAAGGTCACCCAGCAGGAATGTAGGAGTGCAGAAACACATCTGGTTCCTCAGATAAGCCTCTGTCACTCAGGTGGAGAAGTGGGAAATCAAACCCAGTTCTCCAGATTAGAATCCACCTGCTCTTAACCACTACATAATGCTGGCTCTCCGGGATCCTTTGGGTTATTTACCCCTAGGTTCGAGAGTCATGGCTGCTCCAACAGACCCCATCTTGTCATCTACACCCCCTTTTTATGGAGACATGTTTTGCAACAGCTGGAAAAGAAGGGAGCAGAAGACATGAGGACCAGGAAAGGAACAGACTGGAGAATCTCTTGCTGCCACCTGCTGCAACAAGAGGCGGGGTGAACGCCTCTCACTAGTCGCCAACACCTGCCGGCATCCCTATGCCTGATTCAAATCCAAGGATGGTTAGAAGGGGCAGGAAATGGGAAATTGCCTCAAAAAAAAAATATGCACAGCTCTTGGTACTCGGAGGGAACAGAAAGTACAGAGGAGGATTCCAACACACCAGTGTCCACTTTGGTCGTTTCCCCACTTACCTGGGTGAGTGATTGCTGCGCGCTACTCCCAGTGCGCGTCATTTCTGGCGCACTCCCGGGCTTCCCCATCAAAAGGCGCCGTTTTGAGGAGCGCCAGGAATGACGCGCGCTGAGGGGGTGCAGCAGCGTCAGGGCGGCTGCGTTGTCATCGCCCCTGTAGTGGGGAGTGCCGGGGGACCCCACACTACTTGGGGAGAGTAGCACGCAGCAGCAGGTAAGTGGGGAAACGACCTTTGAATGCAAGGCACGGTGGTCAGGAATTTCAAATCCCAAGGCAAAATTTGGGCGGGAAGCGTTTCGAATGCATTCCTGCAGAATGAACCTTCCTGAGGTAACATCCATTGAAAAAAATTGATGCCCTGTGGAGGAGAGAAGGCCTCATGCGTTTACAAGGGTTAGTGGGCCAGAAAAACAAATGAGATAGTAAAAACTGTTGTGCTGGATGCTTTCCACCCTGCTGTGCTTGAGCAGTAAGCGTAGCCAGATGGGGTGTGTGAGCTGGAGGCAATCATATGCCTGATGAATCTGTCTGGGAGGGTTTCCTGACCTGCCAGAAGACACAGTGCGAATAAGTTTGAGGCCGTGTGTACATATTGCATTATGTAGTTCCTCGGTAGGACAGCTGGAAGCAGGATTGTTTTAATCAGGCAGCTACAGTCTCTGTTAGGAGTTTTCTGTGATCATTTGGTATCAAGCATAATGCAAGGAAACCTGGCTATAGTTCCTTCCTCGCCTCAGCCCAGCAACACAGCAGGGTTTCCTGTACTGCTCTGCCAGAGAGGGGCTCGTCTGTAGCCCCCCACCCCACCCCCCACACACACACCTGTTTTGGGGGAAAGGAATTGCTAAAATCTCGGCAAAGAAATGAAAGGATTTTTGGATCTGCTCACACAAAAAAGCGATTTCAAATTTCTCATCCCCTGTGTTTCGCCCCAAAAATCCACTTCTCTCTTGTTCAAATAATATCCCTGAAGTTTGTCATAGCATAAGCAAAGACAATCGCAGTAGAGAGGAGAGCTGGTATGGTGAGGAGGTTAGAGGATCAGATTAGAACAATTTGGCACCAAGCTCAAGGGTGACCTTGGGCTAGTCACAGCTTTCTGGAGCTCTCTCAGCCCCACCCACCTTACAGGGTGTTTGTTGTGAGGGGGGAAGGGCAACGAGATTGTAAGCCCCTTTGAGTCTCCTACAGGAGAGAAAGGGGGATATAAATCCAAACTCCTCCTCGTCCTCCTCGTCCTCCTCCTCCTCCTCCTCCTCTTCTTCTTCTTCTTCTTCTTCACTGAAGTGTCCCTGGCAAAAAACTGGATCTAATCCAAAACAGCAGTCACATGAGCACATGTGTACCAACTGCTCCCAAGTTGCAGTCAATGGATGGCAACTCCAGAGGGTTTTAAGGCAAGAGAGATACAGAGGTTTGCTATTTCCTGTCTCTGCATAGCAACCCTGGACTCCCATCTATATATCCTAGCTTCCAATATCTGAAAAGATCAGGCTAACTGAACCACATACTGAATCAACTGGGACTTACACCTGAGTGATTAGGCATGGGATTGTACCATGAGAAATTGTGCAACATCATGCAATAAAGATATTGGCGTTAACTTGAATCATTAAACCTTTAAATGATATTGTTGAAGGTGTCCGTCTCTTTTTGTGGCAGAATCCAAAACAGCTTCCAGCGCTCCAAACAACGAAACCAGGCTTCAAGCATCAAAATAATTGCTAGTGGTCAGTTCTCCTGTTTTCTCTTAAGATAAGGACATATTTTAAGCGGGGGGGGGGGGGGGTTCTATTGTTCAGTTCAGGCTCATCTGTGATTCCTCCAGGTTTCTCCTCATCCTCTATCTGTGGGGAAATTGGTGTATACATGTGCGTGTTTGTGGTTACGTGAATACACTCCTCCATATCCTTTTGTTCAAAGTCTTTCAAGAACACAAAGCTGAGTGAGCCCCTCAAACACAGAGGGAGCTTTGGTATGGCCCCCTTTTTGAGACATCCACACTTAGTTGGGTGTTGTGCTATGCACCCACCTCAACACTCATTCGGAACTGGTTTTGTCTGTGTGGACAAGACAATCCAAGGGGTGAAGCTTGCTATAATAGAACAGTTATTAGTATTCAGTGATGTGTGGATAGAACCAGTGGTGGGATTCAAATAATTTAATAACCGGTTCCGGTGGTGGGATTCAAATAATTTAACAACTGGTTGTTTACAAGCACCGTTTTAACAACCAGTTCTGCCGAAGCGGTGCGAACCAGTTGAATCCCACCACTGGATAGAACCTCAGTTTAGGTATGATTGTGAATTTCTTATTGCAGCTGTTAGGAGGGAAGGCAGAATGGTATATCCTTCCCCCATGGGATCTCAGAAGCTAAGCAGGGTCAGTACTTGGAAGGGAGACAACTAAAGAAGGCTCTTCTGAAGGAGGCAATGACAAACCACCTCTGCTTCTCACTTGCTTTGAAAGCTGCTTTCTGGGGTCACCATGCGCTGAGTGCAACTTGATGGTTAAGAGCAGGTGCACTCTAATCTGGAGAATTGGGTTTGATTCCCCGTTCTGCCACTTGAACTATGGAGGTTTATCTGGTGAACTAGATTAGCTTGTGCACTCCAACGCATGCCAGCTGGGTAACCTTGGACTAGTTATTTGGAGCTCTCAGCCCCACCTACCTCACAGGGTGTTTGTTGTGAGGGGGGAAGAGAAAGGAGTTTGTAAGACCCTTTGAGTCTCCTTACAGGAGAGAAAGGGGGGATATAAATCCAACTCTTCTTCTTTGTACACACACCTTGAGCTTGTTGGGTGGTTCTAGCAAGGGAGTGCAGCTATTGCATACCCTTGACCAAAGAACACTACACTCCTTCTGCACGCAATGGTCGTGCTCTTCCAACGAGTGCACAACTTCAGGAGGGATGCACATGGAGTGGTGAGGGAGGAAGGGAAGGGTGACAGATGTTGCAGCCAGATCACCCTCACACACCCATTCCAGCTGATTCAATCCCCAAATCCCTGTCCTGTTTGCTTGTCCTTTGTAAAAACTGAACTGTGATTCCTCATTTTTGCATCAGTTTCTGCATTCTCGCCTCCAGTTTTCCCCACAAAATATATGTATTTTTAATGTTTTAGACATCCATCAACCAACATTATACACTCAACGTGTATGCAACATACATTTTACACATACACACAGGCAACTCAGATTGGATTGTTGTATTCTGTGAAGAATCATTATTGGGGAGAAATCCAAACAATCATAGCAGGAATGTGCCAAACTCCCTTGCCCGTCTTAAAAAAGTTGTTTCAACATTTGCTGCATCTTCCTCCTTTGCAAGAGTCTCCATAGCTGACTTTTAAAGCAACATTTGGTGATAAATCATACCCAGATGTTATCAACTTTGCTCAATGTGCAAGGAGTCGCTCCAGAAATACAGGACTCCCAATGGAACATCTGTCCAGTGTAGCTTCATTGACAAGCTACACAAATATTGTTGAATGAAGATCTAGTTCTCACACAGAGGGCACTTTAAAATCAAACTTACTTTGTTCTCATTGCACACCTTCTCACAACCCCCCCACAGCTAATGACTTGTTCACAATTTTAACATGAGTAGTATATGGCCCCTGCCTGGTGGAACGCTCTTCCTCCAGCAGTTAGGGCCCGGCGGGACCTTGGGGAGTTCCGCAGGGCCTGTCAAACCGAGCTGTTCCTCCGGGCTTTTGGTGGGACCGGCCGCTGATTCTTCCCCTCTCATTGTCTTGGCCACTGGCTGTGTATTTGACCATCTGCCAGCCCCCTCCCAGAATTTGACCACTCCCAGGATTTGATCACTGGGGTGTGATGCCAGACGCCCTCTATTTTCATTAATTATTAACTATTTATTGATAGATGCTGCTGCTATAGTTTTAAGGTTTTGTATTTTAATTGGGGTTATTCGATTTGTTTTATTATGTTTGTTGTTGTTTGTTGTACACCGCCCTGAGCCCTTCGGGGGTAGGGCGGTTTATCAAATCGAATTAATAATAATAATAATAATCATAATCATAATCATAATCATAATAATCATAATAATCATAATAATCATAATCATAATCATAATCATAATCATAATCATAATCATAATCATAATCATAATCATAATCATAATCATAATCATAATCATATATTCAGAACTTTTGCCACATTCAGCATGACCACTAGCCAGATAGCCACTCTATTGGTGCATGCCCACCATTTACTGAGAGACTTGAATTATATATGCCGCAAAGCCATCATGAGCAGATCTGGCAACATTTCTGAAGAAGTGTATTTTGAGTACATGTGCTGATTTGGTAACTGTGACATCGGCAGGATTTAACACGTCGGCACAATGCTCAGAATTTACTGGATCAAACTGCAATTCCCAGATGACCATCAAATAATGAACAATTATTTGCTTTCCTGCTTAGAACACTCAGTGGCTGTTTATGAACTTGTGGTCTCCTCGGCATTGAGTGTACATTCCCTTCTGGTTATATTCTCGGTTATGCACACATTTTCACCTCTTCAGAACTCACCTCAGCCTCAGACCTGACTCCTTGTGGTTTCCAAAACTGGTCAATGTGTGACTTTTCCCCTCTCTTTGCAGTGAAAGCGAAAGAAAACAGAGGGCATTCAGCTTTCTTTGGGTTTTCCTGCTCCTCCACACCTTTCCCTGCCTACAGAAAAGCAGCAGTTCCTCCTGCTCTTCAGGCCAGCATTTCAGGAAACTCAAAGGGGCTTCCTTCTTTTAATGCTGTAAGGTCTATTGCAGGAGAGATGGACCAAAAACAAAAAACAACAACCCTGGATTTTTTTTAAGGCAAACCGAGCAGCCCATACAAACACAAAAAGGACAGAAGGGGACACAAAGGCTCATTCCGCACATGCAGAATAATGCACTTTCTAACTGCTTTCAGTGCTCTTTGAAGCTGTGCGGAATAGCAAAATCCACTTGCAAACAGTTGTGAAAGTGGTTTGAAAACACATTATTTTGCGTGTGTGGAAGGGGCCATAGTCTGCTCAGCTGTTCCTGGAAGGAAATGTGGGGAAACCTCACTGCAAAGCAATTAGCCTAGGGGTTACTGTGTTTCTCCAAAAATAAGACAGGGTCTTATATTAATGTTTGTTCCAAAAGATGTGTTAGGGCTTATTTTCAGGGGATGTCTTATTTTTTCCCATGATTTTGCGCCCTCCACGTGACCAGATCAGCTGCACCGGGGAATCTGTAACCAGGGCTTATTTTGGGAGTAGGGCTTATATTTCAAGCAACCTCCAAAAATCCTGAAAAAATCACCTAGGGCTTATTTCCGGGGTAGGTCTTATTTTCGGGGAAACAGGGTAGTACTGCATGCAAATAAGAACTTGCTTTAGGACAGGGGTAGGGAACCTGTGGCTCTCCAGATGTTCAGGAACTACAATTCCCATCAGCCCCTGCCAGCATGGCCAATTGGCCATGCTGATAGGGGCTGATGGGAATTGTAGTTCCTGAACATCTGGAGAGCCGCAGGTTCCCTACCCCTGCTTTAGGAGTTAAGGAAGCAAAACAGTAGGGTCAGTATACTGGGGAGGAAAGCCTCTTGGCTTTTCACTACCACCACCACCACCGCCACCACCACCTCACCAACATGATCAAGCATAAGCCTGGTAGAGAGCAGATGCAGTCCTGGAAAGCATCGTAAGGCAGCACAGTGCAAAACATTTGCAGCACAATGTAGAACACATTCACAAATCCAATAAAACGTGTTCCTTGATAGTAGTTGACGATCACATTGTGAATTGAACAGAGGATTGTGGCCATTAGTGATACTGACCCTTGGACCCAGATGTTCAAACTCTTGCAAATCATTGTTCAGTCTTTATTGAAATTACTTTTGTTTCTCGTTCCCTTGGAATTCTTCAGCATTTTCTCCCAGCTGAGCATCTCCAATGTGCCTCGCTTGAGTGAAACGCTCTTAAAAAGATTTAAGCTAATGCGGCATAGAATTGCGTTCAGGTTTAAATTGTGGTGTGACAAAAATAGATTTGGGAGGATAGGAGCCAAAATGTTCCCTGAAAGTGCCCCACCCATAATCTTTATTTTGGGGGTCTCCAGTTTGTAGATGTTCGCAACCTCTATCAGGTATCATTTCAATCCCATATTTTTAAAACCTGCTCCGTGTTATATGATTCTAAGATCCATTAGGCCCAGTAAATCAGATCATTTCTTTGAGCAATCTGGAGTTTTGTGATCCTGATCGTCTACTGCTTGTTCTTCCACTGAGAAATATATTATCCTGAGCTGTCTTCCAGAGGCCAGGTGCCAGCAATGGTCAGATTAGAGGTTCAAGAATCTTCAAAAGTAATAGAGACTCATAATTCACTTTTACTATCTACTACTTGTGTTTAGTGAAGAAAATGAGCCTGGGACATTCCGAGCATCATCTATTGCAGGAGTCCACAGTTAAATACTGAAAACTGATGGTCTTAGGAATCACAAACCTTTGCAAAAAGTCTCAGCATCTCTTTCTCCCGGTGTACTTCTCTCCCGACTTTGCATAAGAAATCGTAATTTGTTTTTCTTTCCTTTTTATTTTCTCCTTCTGGGTGTTTTTTTTTTCTGTTCCTCTTCATCATTTAACTCTTTTTTTTTTCAGATGAAAAAAATGTTGTACGTTTTTTTTAAAAAAATGAAATGTCGCAAGTCCTGTACAACCAGTTCACAGAATCAGTCTCGTTTCTCTCTTGCCAGGATTGGAAGAAGGGTTGCTTTACCTTTTCACCTTGCATTTTGTAAGTGATTCTTCTGACAAAGCATCTTGGTCTCTGGGCTGTCTTTCATCATAGATTTCTGCCGTGAAGATTTACAAGGAGTCGGGCATGATTTCAAAGGGAAAACAGAATTTGCAAAGTGAACATTGTTTGAAATCCTGCAGACTTCATGTCTGGAAAGATGCAAAAGGATTTCGCTCTATACCAAAAAAAAAAACCCCAGTTACTAGCCGCATTATTTCCTTGCAACTATTTCTGCCCGAACAATCTGTGAAAATGAGGCACTCTTGATCGGCCGGAGTGTGTGTGTGCAATCTAAACACCTCTTGATTTAAACAAGGACAGGATAAAATATGTCCACTCTCTCATTAACACAAAATTGTGGGCCACATTGCAGGTTCCTTAGAAAAATTCCACAAAGGAACATTGATGAAATACTTTTTGAAAGAAAAAAAACCCAACTAAACTTTTTGAGCTTTTGAGTTCCCTGGAACTCTTCGCAGGGCTGGTTGTTCAGTCCCAACACGAAGGAGGAGGGGTATTTCAGGGCGCAGTAGAAGCACCCAAAGTCTGCAGGTTGTAGCCTTCTTGAAATGTGGACCAGATAGTCTTGCAAACTTAGGTTAGATGGTGGCAGGAGGAAAACCAGTTTCAAGATGCTCCTGGAGCTTCTGGGACAGAGAAGCAGAATATGGGCGTTCTCTCTCTGAAAATAAAAATGTCAGCAATTATTCAGATGCTGCAGGTTAGGGTCGAGGTGAATGTTTAATTGGCATGAATTTGTTTCTTTGGGCTTTTCCACATTTTGTGGGGAGGGATTTGTTCTGGCACCATACTGCTTCAGTTTATCCCCTGATTTCTGCATGCATTTTTGTTCCTTTAGTTCCCACTTCAGGGGTGTTTGTTTGTTTGCTTGCTTGCTTGCTTGCTTGCTTGCTTGCTTGCTTGCTTGCTTGCTTTCTTGCTTGCTTGCTTGCTTGCTTGCTTGCTTCCCCCCTGAGTTTTTTTCCAGTTGTTTTACCCTGATATCACTTTTACCTTGAACTTTCTCTGCTGGTTGATTTTGTCCTGGCCAGTTTTTGTTAGTTGGACTGTGGTGGTCAGATCACTCCCTCTTCTCTCCCTCGCTACAATAGTGAGTTATTTTTTCTTTTTTTTAAAAAAAACACTGAAATATCAATTTATGATTACAGCATTGTAACAATGGGATTAGCAGGTTCTCTGAATTGCCAACTTTCGTTTTTTAAACAAGTAGTGCAATCCCGAATAGTGCAATCTAAGCCCAGTCTAAATCCATTCAATGCAGTCACTCTGCTTTGGATTACTCTGTAAGTCTTCATCCTCTTCTCTTGTAGAGATATGCCTTTTTTTAAATTAAAGCAGGGAATTCAGAAAATCCACTGAAGCTATTGTTACATAGCTCTAGTGATATGTCAGTATTTTAGAACTGTTTTTGTTTAATGGAGGTGCTGTGATACCAGCAAGGATGCCACTGATGAAGACAGCCCCCTCCCTTGAAAATCCTCATTATTGAAGGCATGTGCAGAAGTAAATAAACTGCCTCCACTGTGAAAATGCACAGGGAGAGCAAAAATGCTGAAAAACCATGACCAAACCAATTCCAATTCTTGTGGAGCGACTTTTAAGAAAATTAAGAGTAAGTCAATGATGCAGAAAAGTCGTCTGTCTGTCTGTCTGTCTGTCTGTCTGTCTGCCTGTCTGTCTGTCTGTCTGTCTTTCTTTCTTTCTTTCTTTCTTTCTTTCTTTCTTTCTTTCTTTCTTTCTTTCTTTCTTTCTTTCTTTCTTTCTTTCTTTCTTTCTTTCTTTCTTGGGACACTGTCTTTTTCTTCCCTGAAATAATTATTTCTTTCTTTCTGTCTTTCTTGGGGCGCTGTCTTTTCCTTCTCTAAAAGAACAATTAAGATGTAGAAAGGAAGAAATCTCTTTATATGTTCCACTGTGGCATGATGCCTCTCAGAAAGAAGAGTTTCTTCTTCCAGTGCCCCCCTCAATACCTCTAGGAAGCCCCCCTCAATACCTCTAGGAAAGCACTAATCTTTCTTTCTTTCTCTTTTTTCTTTCTTTCTTCTTTCTTTCTTTGCCTTCTGTAAATTCCAGTGCTGTTTGTAAATCCAATTTTCCTGTCTGTCTCCTAGAACAACCTGGAGAAATAGACACGGCTTGATCTTCAGCTCAGTCCAAACCTTTGCTGATCCTCTGTACATTGAAGGCCTCTTCTGGAGGTAATAGTTTCCTAGACTGTTCTAAAAGCTCCCTCTTAGTATTTTTAGTTGAAAAAAAAATTAAAAGAAGTAAAACCTTTTGTTTATTTGGTTTGCAAGACAATCCGCCCCAGTAAAAGCCAGGATCAGAGGAAAGCTTTCTTCAATGAAAGCCCTAATTTCACCGTTTCTCTCTCTCTCTCTCTCTCTTAATTTAATGAATGGCTCTTTCCTGCAGACTAGGAGATACAATAACAGATATATAAAAAGACACAAAAGCCTGCACTGGACTGGTTTATATTAGTTTGCCTTTTTATTGATGCAATTGTTTTTAACAAGAAAGAGTAGAAAGCCGTCCCAACAAATCCAACGTGTTTCTCCTCGGCTAACATCGTAGATCACCATCTGATAAGCATTTAATTAAAGGCGCTCATGAATTCCAGGTATCTTTCATTTTCTCTTTGCGTTTAAACCCTAAAGACTGACTTTCGAAAATAAATCTCTTCTAATATCCTCATTCTTTGTTGTAGCAGCGACCGTCTAGCTGAAGAGGTATTTTGCAGAGACCCAGATTTTAAAAAATGACTGTAAACATAGGCAACGAGACTTTGAGGATTCAGCAAACGTCACATCTCCCACTGGACAGCCAAGAAGGGCCGTTGCCTCTGTGCCCTGATTAAATGGTGCCCTGGAATTATCCAGCTACTCATTGTTGGAGACAGGATGCTGGACTAGATGGGCCATTGGGCCGACCCTGCAGACGCATGCTTCTGCTTCTAAAATCTCCCCTCGCTTTTAGAAACATTTTCTTTTTGAGCTTGAGCGGTTGCCACTGGAGAGCCCAAAGCTTTCCCTGCTCCAGGAGTTGCAGAGTTATGGTTATTATATTTCACTGTAATTATTATGATCCATTTGGTTGAATTCTAGTTTATTGCTTCGAAACAAAGGTCAGCACAATACAAAATATGTTTAATATGCAGCCGAGAAATATCACATGCCACATAATAAAAGAAGTCAACGTTGGATTCCAGTTCCTTGAGTAAGTGGCCTCCAGTTGATGAGCCTACATTTTTTGCAGTTCAAATGTTTCTTGGATTTTTAAAGTGTGGCCTCCCTGCTCTGTTTAGGACCCCCACAATGGCTACCAGTAAAATCAAAAAAAAAATCATTAAAAATAAGTCACAACATATGACCAAAAAAAAAAGGAATCAGTGGAATTACAAAGTGAGAGCAGAGAGGAATCGGTTAGGGAACCATCCAAAAGCCCCCACAGAAACTAAACACATGGAATTTAGACGGAGCCCTTAGGGGATTGGGCGGGATATAAATTTTAAAAATGTTCTAAAACCCTGGAAGCTGAGCCTAGCAAGGACCCAGGGGGATAGAATCTGGTAAGACAAAGGCTGAAATTATCTGTGGGCCAGAAGAAGTCAATGTTTACCCTCTAGTGATGCTTCTTCAGTTCGCTTCATAAAAGATTATGGGGAAAACATTGTGTGGCACTGACTTGTTAAGGGCCCTTTTATTTTCACCCTTCCGTATATAAGTACTGAAAAAAGTCCCACGAAAGCTCTCACTTCTGAAGACTATAATATTTGAAGCAGGATCCTATATGGAGTTTAGCTTGGCACATGCACTGGATTTCCCCCATGCTGGATTTCCCCCATGCTTATTTCTGCTGTTCTAGAATATTGCTATTTGCCTCATTTTCACTCTTTTGTAACTCCAGTGTAAACACAAGAATTTCTACAACTGATTTCAGGAGCGGTGCATGGGATACTGGTTCTCCAGCACTGCCTTCTACGTTAGTGATGCTCACGTTCAAATTGAAGAAGCACCGCAAACAAAGCAAGACAGTTGCCGTCGCAAATATGAGGAGAGTTGCGTGCGTGCGCGCGCGCGCACGTGCGCGTCCAAACGTGCGCTTGTGGTAATTTACTGATGTGCATGTGCCAAGCTAAATCTGTGAGCACATGTGCCTTGACAAATCACAGCGCAAAAAGAATTTGCACACAAAGCCATGTACGGTAGGCATACAGAGTGTTCTTTTGCAATGTGTTCGTTCTCTTCATTAATGTAAGGGAGGGAAAGATGCAAAGGGACTGAAAAGCTGTGGCAAATTGTGCATACATTACACAAAAATTCAAATGTAATTCCACCCATCCATCTCCTTCCGAATAACTGAGAAATTCTAATTCTCTTTGGAAATAAGGCCAGATCATTTGGGAAACCTCCCCCCCCCCCCAAAAAAAAAGCTCAGATGAGGAGAATTTCAGAAGCAGCCCTCAACCCAGACAAAGACAATGTTGACCTTTAAAAGTCAACGGGGTATCTTCAGTCATGATTCAAAGGCTTCTAGCCACCGCTCGGATAGAAGTCCTTATTTTGTCTCTTCTTTTTTATAATTTCAAGTATATTTTTGTCAGGGGTTTCAGCATTTCAGTTTTCTTTGTTTCTTCTGGAAAAAGTATTTGCATTGCAAATGCACGCTGTATGTTTTTGATGCGCATTTTATCTGACACTTGTATGTGCAATGTACATAAATATACATACCGTATATACTGTAATACAGATTTACTGTTGTAAAAATCACAAATGTGCAGGCTCCAAAGGAATAAAATCAAGGCAAGGAAACAAAAAAATGCTGCAGAAATAAAGAATTGTGTTAGATTTGCTTACAGGAAACAGATTGTAACACCACTGGAGTTCTGTCGGGATCTTTTAGATCTCAGATAGTGCTTTACATCACAAGTATGATTTTCTGAACTGGCTTAATATTTTTTCAATAAGTAGCATCATTATTTCATGTTTTTTTCTTCTCTATCAACAATTTAAATTTGAATAACGCTTCCACGTTTTACTATTTTACTGAGCAAGGATTTCTCCCATCTGGGGCAACTCTTCAGTGTTAAAGGGGCTGGAGGGGAAAATCAGGTCTCCCTAGATCTTTTTTTTGAAAGGACTTTTAAAATGAAGCAGTGAAAAGTTAGGAGAAAAGAAACATTTTTGTGACCTGCCTTGGTAATGATTTGTCCTTGAAATAATGAGTCGAAACAAGAGCAGAGAAAAGAGAATATAAAACTCTTCTGGTTTCCTTTTTTCATTTCCTTTGCTGGAATACAATTTTGGAACATCTAAAAAGCCCCCCCCCCCCCCCCCAAAAAAAAAAAGAGATTGGAAATTGGATTTGCTTTTTCTTAGGCTGTTGAATTAAAAACCCTGCCAGGAATTTTCCTGCAAGAAAGTTTGTGGTGTAATGCCGCCCCCTTGAGGAAGCTCTGTTTCTTTTTCCTTTCCAACTTCTTTCCCTGTTTTTAAGTTGTCCGGCAACATTCGATGAATGGTATTTGTTCAGAAATTTTGTTGCATTGAACATTCTGTTCCAGGTCCTTCTGATGAACCAGGAGAATTTCAGTCACATTCTTTCGTGTGGAGGTGCATTTTGATACAGATCAGAATATATATGCCACCAAGATGCAACTTATTTATGGCAACCCCAATAAACCGACTCTGGAGCATTGATCAGTAGTGTTTACTGAAAGGCATCAAAGCATCCACCTGGACAAAGCCAGTTCTGGGGAACCTGGCTTTGGCTACCCGTTTTATCCCAAAGTTGATCCCCCCCTCCCTGTTTCCCAAGGAATGTGAGAAAGCGTTAGTTTGGAGCAAAGGCGCCACAAAGTTGGCGATAGATAGAGATAAAGCCACCTGGTATCCTTCCCCCATGGGACAGCAGAAACAGCCCTGTTTCCCATGTTACTAAAGTGTCAGGAGAAAGCCTAGTTACCTACCCATCATGTGAAGCCATAAAGCAAAGATCAAGAAAAGAATGTCCCAGGGTAGCAGCAGTAACGTATAGCAGGCTGGTTACATACATCTTGGAGCAGTTACATTGGGTTAAGAATGCATCCCAATCACCAGATACAATCCCCCTGACACTTAGCTCCTGATGAGATTGGATATTAGACCATATCATTCCACATCCCAAATACTTCCATAATGTGTCCAGTGCATACTCTCCACTAAAAACACACCAGTGGACAATGGATGGGAGGGACACACATCCAGTCACATTCCGTGCCAGGGATGACTCTATCGTGGTGCAGCAGGGTCTCAAAGAGAACGAGTATCCATAAACCCATAAGGACGTAACAGCAGCAGTAATAAATTAATCTACTGAGTATCTAGTTCAACATCTCATTTCACAGAATGCCCCTGAAAGGACTACAAGTAGAATGCAGAGGCCAAAGCCTCCCCAGATTCCCCACGGCTGCCCCCAATGAATACTGCCTCTAAACTTGGAGGTTCCATTCAATCAGCATGACTAATAACAGTGATCAACAGTCCCTCTGTGCGTCCAGTCCTCTTGTAAAGCCAGCTGTACTAGTGGCACCGAGGCCCTTTCTGCACAACACAAATAAAATGTCTTGAGTATGTGAAAAGAAGCGTTTTGGGGAGGAACTTTGCGCAGCTTTTCCCCCAAAACGTCCTCAGGCTGTTTTATTTCAGCTCAACCCAGGGTTTTTTTTGCTGAAAGTTGCTGAAAGTTGTCTCCTGCTTGCTGTGTGGAGCTCCAGAGGCAACTTATTTCTCCCTCCTGCTAAAGCTCTCACTTTCATTTTCGCTGGTGCCCGCCATTCTCTGCTGTTTGAATCCTCTGTTGCCCCAGTCCTTTGGGTAACGTGCCCTGAAATATTTGCTCCTCGTCGTGCGTCACACCCAGGCTTCCCCCCCCCCCCCAGTAAATAAACTACATGAATTGTCTCAGTGTTCCTGCCAATTCCAGCAATATATAGTTTTCCTGTTTTTTAAAAAAATGATGAGTTATCTTCAAAGACACGAACACACAATATGAGAATCATTTTCATATGTTTTCAGGATCTTAACTGTTCAAAGAGAAGATCATCTAGATATTTTAAGTAAGTGTTTGAATACATTCACACTGGGAAACATTTTTAATGTTTCAGTATTCTCCCACAACCAGTTTCGCTTCAGCTGCTCATGCCAAAATGTTATTGTTTTGCCGTTTCTTAAAGCACAGATAACGCATTGTTAGAATTCCAGTAATTAAAAAATAAATCCCATTTCCTTGGTAACTTATCTGCCATCTGTCTTCATTCTCTTAAATGCACTGAACGTGTTAGTCATTCTATCTCCAGGATACTGTGAAGTTAAATAACAAACATATTCTGAGGATTCTTCCATTTGTAATTGTTATTCTAGCTGCAGCCAGATTTTCTTCTAGAGAATCTATCTTTTAGCCATATTGTATCTCTTAAGTAACTGTAGTAGCAAAGAGAGGTCCTGTTTCAATGTAAAGCAATAAATATTTTCCACCCAGTATTTCAGCGTTTTTTAAAAATAAGGCCACACTCCAACCAAATAGGAAACCACGTTTTTCATGATCGCATCTTTAACATTTACTTTTTTTTCATCGACTCACCTAATTTTCCTCCTTAAGCAGCCCCTGTCTTAGATGCCTGTTGTCTTGGTAGCTTCTGTGATCCTATCACGGTCTTTGCGGTGGTCTCTTTTTCAGCAGCAGAAAAGCTGGTTGGGCCCATCCCAAGATCTCTCTTTTCACCACCACCATGTTTACATCAAGCCTTACGCCAAAGCAAATGTAATTAAGATCAGGTTTTAACTACACAGCATTCTTAGATGTCACTGGTAAATTAACTGCGGTTTATGTTACTGTTGCAAATGTATTTATCAATAATATCTAGTGGTTGCCGTATAACCGGTCTTCCCACCCAGTCTACAGAGAGAGAGGCCAATGCATTAAAGCAGGGTTTATGTGTGCAAATTGCTCCAGGTCATGCTCTGCACATCCAGGGCAATACATGCAGTGAGTCTTGTTGGATCAAGATCACATCTGGCCCATGATGACCCGGATGGTCACTGCTGCCCAAGGTCATTGCCAGGTCACGAAGAATTTATGACTGCAGAATTTAGGATACTCCTGTAATATTCCAAATTCTCTGAAGGGACGCTTCTATTAACAGTATATTTCATTTATTTGTTTGTTTGTTCAGGCATACAGTTTTGTGGGTCACAGTCCTAGGTATCTTCACCTGGGAGTAACTCTTATTGAACTTCCCTGATGAGGAAAATCTTTCACGTCTTACCATCTGTCCTGGGGCCAGAACCTGCAAAAGTGTAGTAGATTTCTTATTGAGAAGGGGTGTCATGTCGAAGAGGGAGCAAGCTTGTTTTCTGCTGCTCCAGAAACTAGGACCAAGAGTCATGGGTTCAAGGTGAAGGAAAAGAGATTCCACCTAAACATCAGGAAAAACTTCCTGACAGTCAGGGCTGTTTGACAGTGGAATGCACTACCTCAGAGAGTGGTGGAGTCTCCTTCTTTGGAGGTTTTTAAAGAGAGGCTGGATGGCCATCTGTCAGGAGTGCTTTGATTATGAGTTCCTGCATTGCAGGGGGTTGGACTTGATGGCCCTGGGCCAGTGGTGGGATTCAGCCTATTCGCACCAGTTCAGTAGAACCGGTAGCTATTTTTTTTTCTAGTTCAGAGAACTGGTTGTAATCCCACCACTGCAAGTTCGGAACTGGATGTTAAATTATTTGAATCCCACCACTGCCCTTGGGGTGTGTTCCAACTCTATGATTCTATGATTCTGTGAACTTAACAGAATTTATTTCTGACTAGATCTCCTGAGCATTGTTCCCACTGTGCGTCAGATGGACATATTTAGGCTGGATAGATAAGATTATTTTTGTTAGGTGTTTTACCAATGTGGCAAGGGCTTGGATTTTTCAAGACAACGCCGCACAACACACACAAAAACTTTGTTCACTCCTACATAAAATTACACAAAGATTTATTTTTTCCCAATGCACAAGTTAACAGTGATAATGTAAATTGGAAAAAGATGCTATCAGAGTGAAAGAAACCAAAAGCAGGATCCAGGTTCTCCAGATTTAAGGAGTGGAATTTAAACGAGCACTAACTGATGGAACAATGGTGAAACAGAGAGAGGAAATCATCTCATCATTAGTATCTTCCACCTCCCACCTGTACCAGCTCTCTTAGAGTCTTTCTAATACTATTTTGTTTGATTGGAAATTTTTATCCATTTATTCAAGGTTACGCCATGCCGTACAGGCTGCTAATTATAGAGCACAATTCAGCCTTAGACAAGTACTTACAAGTGGTCTCAGGTAGAACCGCACCAAATTTTCTCCAGATTTTTGTGCTTCAAAGAGAATTGGGGGTTAAAAAAAAAATTAGCTGAAGCCCCTCCCCCCTTTAGACTTCTTCATTGCACATTGTTCATGCTTTGGCACATTTTTAAAAAATTAATCATCTATTTTTACTTTCTAGAAACAGTGGATCCTGTTGCCAAGCAACTCTAGCTGAGAGCCAAGTCACTGACTGCAAATGAAGCAGTCCAGAAAGAAGGTACCAAGTTTTGTTTGCCTGCAATGATATCATATCCCAAATACCCAAATTTGACTGGCTCCATGATGGCATTGCTATTTGTTTTTAGAGGGGGGATGGCATTGGAGCAGTAACCACTCATGGCTGGAAACAGATATGTTTACAGTACTGGGCAAGAGAGCAGAGGACAGAGGCACATATTCATTAAACAGAGAGTGGAATGTGGCCCTATGACCAACACCGTGGGTACGTTTTGCATGCACTTCAACCTACATAAACTGACTGTGGCAGCGGACAAGCATTCTGGAGCAGAGAATGCCTGGGGAACTACATTTCCCATCTCAAACACTGTTGAAATAATATTCTGGCCCCTTCCGCACCTGCAGAATAATGCATTTTCAATCCACTTTCACAATTGTTTGCAAGTGGATTTTGCTCTTCCGCACAGAAAAATCCAGCTGCAAAGTGCACTGAAAGTGGACTGAAAGTGCATTATTCTGCAGGTGCGGAAGGGGCCACGGCGTGCTCAGAGAGTCAGGAAAGGGAATCCAGAGAGGGATGCACAGACTCATCCATTATGGCTTCATCCCCTTCTGCATCTGCATCTGCTTCCACTTCCACAGCCAACTATGTTGGAGACTGAGGGAAGGACAGGTTGAAGGAAAAGAAAAATGAAAGGGAAGGAGGCAGGAAACATCCTCCAGATCAGATTACAATCCTGACCAGAGAAAAACCCTCAGGTCACAATGCTTGTTGCCTTAGACTGAAGGAGGTTCACATTACAAGCATCAGAAGCTACTCCGAGCTAGTGAATTCAGACTTCAGCTACAACCTTGCTTAAAAGTGCTTGACTTTGTATCAGAACCAAAGTGTAAAACAAGGATCCTTTCCCTCCTCCTGCTTTTTCTTTTCCTAACTAGGTGCTCGATTTTATGCATATCATAGGAAAACGTCCAAAGATACAGTGCCAGTGAAGGACTAAACATTAAATACAATACAATTGAAATTGGTCTTTTGACTGCAAATCACAAAGAGCTTTCAGATGAACATTCATGTGTTTTTCGTTCTATTGTCGAAGGCTTTCACGGCCAGAATCACTGGGGTACTGTGTAGTTTCCAGGCTGTATGACCGTGTTCTAGTAGCATTTTCTCCTGACATTTCACCAGAAGTGGAGTGAGGGAAAATTGCACCAGGTGTGCGCCCTGCACCCTGCCATGGCATTGCTTGCCCCTGCCATGCCCTGGAACGCCCCTGCCCCCTCGATGGCCCAACCAGCTAATCTGCCTGGGGCATCACGCCCCACCCTCATCCCGTGGGTGCTACGCCACTGCGTTTCACCTGCATCTGTGGCTGGCATCTTCAGTTGATCCTGAATGCTTGGAACTGTTCCAATATTGTAAATGTATATGCATATTCTTGCCCTTTTTGGGGAGAGGCTGTCTCTGTACCTCTTCCTCCTGCCCACACTTACCTAATCCAACCAACAGGAATAAAAATGATCAATTAAGAAAAAAGAATTTAATGATCCTCTGAAGATGCCAGCCACAGATGCAGGCGAAACGTCAGGAGAGAATGCTGCTAGAACACGGCCATACAGCTCGGAAACCACACAGCACCTAAGAAAAAAGAGTCAGTGTGGGGTAGTCATTAAGAGTGGTGGACTGTAATCTGAAGAACCAAGTTTGATTCCCCACTCCTCTACATGAGTAGCAAACTGTTATCTGGTGAACTGAATTTGTTCCTCTGTTCCTGCACATGAAGCCTGCTGGGGTTACCTTGGGGTAGTCACAGTTCTTCAGAACTCTCTCAGCCCCACCTACCTCACAAGGTGTCTGTTTTGGGGAGAGTGAGGAAAAGGAGTTCGTAAGCTGCCTTGAGACTCCTTACAGGTGAGAAAGGCGGTATATAAATCCCAGCTGTTCTTCTCTTCTTCAGTTGTTTCCTTGGTTGTCTTGATGGAAGAAAAGCTCTGTAGCTTATCTCTCTGGAACTTTTCCCATTTGGTAGACAGGCCTGACTCCCAATATTGAGCACACTGATACTAATGACATGTTCTAGCCAGGGTCACATGTACTGTGTACATTTTGACATATCTACTAGGAACCGCAGTTCCGTCCGTTAAGTTCTAAGCACACACCGATACGATTACTGCTGCCTACTGATTAATACAATTGACTCAGCTGGTGCCAACCAAATCACAAATGTATGCTCACAATGTGTGTGCATGTGTGTGTGAAGTGCTGTCAAGTCACAGCTGACTTACGGCAACCCCAGTGGGGCTTTCAAGGCAAGTGAGAAGCAGAGATGGTTTGGCAGTGCCTTCCCCTACTCGACTTGCTGTTAAATGATGCATAACGAGCCAATGGTGATTCTGAATTTCAAATAAAGGCAGGTGGGTTGGGACCACAGCAGATTCTAGGACAGGGGTCTGCAACCCGTGGCTCTGGAGCCGCATGCGGCTCTTTCAGCCTTATACGGCTCTGCATGGCCTGGAGGTTGGAAGGTAGTGTGGATGTGTCCCTCCAGCCCTCCAGAGCAGCACGGGAAGGAAAGGTGAGTGGTTGAACCGGATGTGGCTCCTTGTGGAGCTGCTTCTCCGGCTCGGTAGATCTTTGAGGCTGTGGAAAATGGGTCCAAACGGCTCTTTGGGTGGTAAAGGTTGCCGACCCCTGTTCTAGGATAATTACATCTTTGAAGCCTATCTTTGTCCTTAAGAACACGTGAAGTTGCCTTAGACCATAGGTGTCAAACTCGTGGCCCTCCAGATGTTATGGACTACAGTTCCCATCATCCCCTGTCAGCATGATGCTGGCAGGGGATGATGGGAACTGTAGTCCATAACATCTGGAGGGCCACGAGTTTGACACCTGTGCCTTAGACTGAATCAAGTCAGTGCTGGCTCTTCCTACTGGCATCGGCTCTCCTGGGTCTCTGAGGACTTTCGCCCCATCTGCTACTTGATTCTCATAACTGGAGATGCCGTGGATAGAACTTGGGACTTTCTCCATGCAAAGCGAACGCTCTGTCCCTGAGCCACAGCCCACCGCTATGCACCATTGCCCTGTTGGCATTTAAGTCAGGCTACTGCTCAAGAAAGCCTGCAGCAGATGAAATAGAGCCATCAGCAGCGCCGAAGGGGAATGAAAGTGAGCCGTGATCCTTGGTATGAAAAGTGGGGTGTGATGAATGTGCCCCTGTCTTCGTATGTGGTATATGATTCACTGCAGACAGATCATTGACCAGAAGAAAGCATTTTCCTTCCTTGAAACTCTGTATGTTACTAAGAAAAAAAAATCAGGAGGAAGGGAGGGACAGAGCGTCATTTTAGCTTTTCACTTCAGCCATGAAAAATATGTTGAAGTATCTGCCGTACCACCCAAGCTTGTTTTCTTCCCAGAGGAACAGACATGTTACAAAGTGCCCAAATATTGCTTGGTACTGAGATTCTGCAAAGGAACTCTTGTATCCCTGGAGCGCTGTTATTTATTGCAGTTGGTAAAAGGGGAAACTGGTTTGGTAATCTTAAATGTATACATGTAAAAGATTTATTATACATTAAAAGACTTTATTGGTTACGGGCATTTTCACCCCATTGTTTATTATGAACAGGGGTAAGGCTTAAACAAATGAAACATTGAAGGCACTTCCTTATAGCTGTAGGAGATTTAGAGTTTCCCAGTTGCCACAATCTAGCAGTTCTTGCACACAGAGATCCAGATGAGTGCAGTGAATTTCATGCTGCAAGTCAGCTCCATTCTCTGCAGCTCCTCTGTTACCAAGTAGCACATATCTTTTTACATGCACACATTCATTGGTTCCCCATTCATTTCAGTTGATGGCTCGCTGAAGACATTCCATGACAATGAAAATATCCAAAGTGACCAAGGCAAAAGTCAAGGTCAAGAAGTTCAGAATTTGAGCTCCTCCCCTTTGGACAGCTATCCCTCCCTTTCCAGAAGCATGGGACTTAAGTTTTCTTTGCCTTCCAGTTTGACATGGAGAAAATATGAGTGCCATGATCCCTCAAGGCAAACGATCCTCCAGAGTCCAGCACATACTCAAGGGTCAGTTTTCAATTTAGAGCACAGGTGTCAAATTCGCAGCCCTCCAGATGTTATGAACTACAGTTCCCATCATCCCCTGCCAGCATGATGCTGGCAGGGGATGCTGGGAACTGTAGTCCATAACATCTGGAGGGCCGCGAATTTGACACCTATGATTTAGAGGTTCAGCAGCACAGCATTTGTGTTCACACTGACAGCCACCTCACAGCTAAAGAGGCTGGAGTTTTTCACTTGTAAAAGAAAAATGGATGAAGCATTTCCCCAGGCCGCGTCCTCCCCTTTTTTCAAGTTTTCCTGCAAGCTTTTGAAAAACGACCTTGAATGTTTTTGATCACTCAATGGGAAAAACTAAGAACAAGTGTTTTTCCGGGCGAGGTGGAGAACAGAAAAGTCCGTATCGCTAACTACAGATCTCAACACGAACAGGCTAATTAGCCCGGGGTGCCGTCTTCTAGGAAGTCCTCCTACACGAGCCCCATCAAATGCATGAAAATTGTTATACGCTTTTGCAACAGTCCCATGAAGGCAGCTCCAAATGACAGGTCTTACCCAGAAGATGCCCAAGAGGATAAGAAAAGCTTTCAGTCACACATCTGCCTGAAAACCTGGTGGTAGTGCCCCCCCCCCCCCGCAGCTGCAGGGCATTCTCAGCCTCCCACATTATTTCTTGCCACTGTCGCAAAACAAATAGGCATCACGCCTCACTAGGAATTGCCAAAACTCTATGGTAAAACCATAGTGATTCCTAGAGAGAACTGATGTCACTTCCAAAAGAAACCAGCAACGTATTGTACATTGCCTAGAAATAATATTGCAGCATCATGCGGTGCTGTTCTGTCCTCACTTTTTGCTCCCACAGTTCATCTGTGCAGCAGGGGAGGGGGGGCAGATGGCAGCAGCAGGGGAGGGGGGGGCAGATGGCACAGGGAGGATACCCATTCAAGCAGGCAACTTAGCAAGCCTAGAAGGCAGCTGACTATATTTTATGTGTACCAAATAAAGGTGTTTCTCATGGACTTTTCTGCCTGGTGGTGAGCTTCTGACATCACAGAGGGTGTTTTTAGTGGACTCCTTCCTACAGGTAGGGCGACACCTTTCCATTCGTTTCAACTGAATTTGCCCAAGAGATCTTCCCAATGGACAGCATTCTACCTCTATCTTTGCCTGTTAATGACATTACAATCTTGAGTTTCCTGTTTCACTTCTCCATGGTAGGGCTGGCTCCACGCATAATTACTTTCTGAGTAAACCTCCAGCATTAATGTACACAAGGAAGCCCTTGTTGGTTTTCGCACGAACATCCGTTCTTGTGTGTCCGTAAAGAACCCTCGTATTGGTCAGCAAGTCGGAAGATACATAAATAATCCTAAAGGCCAAACAAGATGCATAAACAGAGCAGCTTTTTTTTAAAAAAAACGAAAAAGTATTAATTATTACAGCCCATTTTAAAGTTCTGGCACACAAGCTGACAAAGGGCAGGAAATGCTAAGCTAAGGCTCATGTTGGGCCCTTACCACCATCTCCTCGAGCTCCTTCCCACGGATTCACCCACAATAATGTGACACATTCCAAGGTGGGGATTTCAGCTGTCACTTGCACTTCCTAAAACCTGGGAGTCTGGTACATTATTCCTCTTCCCGCAAAGACCATTGTGTTCTTTTGCTTCTCCTGCCACCATCTTTGTGCATATGAGCAAACATACAATTCTGGACTGGTTTTTTAATGCCAGCTAGGCCATCAATCTTCTCTTAGAAGTGTTTTTAAAATCACATTTTAGTACCTGCTTTTTGACAATGCATTGCAAATTAAAGTGATGAATTGGGGTGTTTGTTGTGTTTTGCCTATGTTGGCTGATGTGTGGGCATTCAGGAATGGCTCCAGGGTTTGGGTAGAGCTTTGTGTGCATGCGTGTGCGTGTGTGTGTAAGAAGCTCTACCACTGAGCTACAGCCTTGCCTTATTTGGATAAAAGGGGAAAGGAGAAGTTGGTGTTCTTGCCACAGGTCATTATGTGGTACAGCATGAAGGATGTGGTTGGCCCACAGGGGGCTCAATCTCATGTTTGGGGGAGGGGCTTTCAAGTCACAGCCAATTTTTGGAGGTTCCATGGGATTTCAAAGGAAGAGATGTTCGGAGGTGGTTTGCTCTGCATAGCAACCCTGATTTCCTTTGTGGTCTCCCATCCAAATACTAACCAGGGCCAACCCAGCTTAGCTTCCAAGATCTGATGAGATCAGGCTAGCCTGGGCTAACCAGGTCATGGCCAATCATGCAATACGAAATAGCTCAGGTGACAGTGGCTGCTGTTGCTTCACGGTCAGTCAGGCGTTGGTATTGGGCTTGATCAACTTTATTGTTGAATAAACAGATAGGCTCTGCGGGTGTTCTTGGGACTTGGCAGCTGCTGGCTGAGCTACAGCTGAAGCTAAACAGATCTCCATGCTGCCTGGAAACCATCTGTGCAGCACTCTTGAGGTCCTCAGAAGAAGAGCAGAATATAAGTTTAATAAATGCTAATAAGATCAAGATGTTAGAAGATGTGGTTAGGACACTAAGTAGCCCATTTTAAGGATGAAATAAATTGACGAGGAAAGCTGAGGAGGAAAAAGATGAGAGATGACAAAAACCAAACAGAGGACTTTGTCAAATGTTCTCATCATTCAGGTTTTTGGGGGGGTCAAAAGCAGTGCTTTTGAGGGAAGGTGGAACGTTGCCACAAAAATCCCCTGTCTTCTATGTTCATTTCTGCTACTTGCCGCCGAATCAGTGTCCAGCTTTGCGTTTCTCATTGTGTTTTGTTGTGCTAAAAACACCAAAACCCAAAATCAGAGACATTCAAATCCAACTGCAAATGAACTCCACCCAGACACATGGTAATGCTTCTGCAATTGCAAACTGCAAGTACAGTTGCAAATGCAATTGCAGATGTAATTGAAAAGGCAACTGTAGATGAACTCTGCCCAGACACATGCAAATAGGCCTCACCCCACCCCCACCCCCCGTGAAGTGAACAAAACATATATACCCCACCACAAAGTCACTTCACACTGTGCCACAGAAAGAAATACAACTTACCAGGACACTCCTCTGAAGATGGCAGCCATAGATAGAATAGAATAGAATAGAATAGAATAGAATAGAATAGAATAGAATAGAATAGAATAGAATAGAATAGAATAGAATCTTTATTGGCCAAGTGTGATTGGACACACAAGGAATTTGTCTCCGGTGCATATGCTCTCAGTGTACATAAAAGAAAAATACATTTGTCAAGAATCATAAGGTACAGCACTTAATGATTGTCATATAGGTCTAGTAAGCAATCAGGAAACAATCAATAGTAATAAAAACATAAAATGTAAAATCATAAAATAAAATAAAATAAAATAAAATAAAATGTAAAATAAAATGCCAGCACAGGCTATAGTCATACAGTCATAAGTGGGAGGAGATGGGTAATAGGAATGATGAAAAAAGTAGCGCAGTAATTATATAATAAGTATATAATAAATAGTTTAACATTATCGAGGGAATTATTTGTTTAACAGAGTGATGGCATTCGGGAAAAAACTGTTCTTATGTCTAGTTGTCTTGGTGTGCAGTGCTCTGTAGCGACGTTTAGAGGGTAAGAGTTGAAACAGTTTATGTCCAGGATGCGAGGGGTCAGTAAATATTTTCACAGCCCTGTTTTTGACCCGTGCAGTATACAGGTCCTCAATGGAAGGCAGGTTAGCAGCAATTGTTTTTTCTGCAGTTCTGATTATTCTCTGAAGTCTGTGTCGATCTTGTTGGGTTGCAGAACCAAACCACACAGTTATAGAGGTGCAGATGACAGACTCAATGATTCCTCTGTAGAACTGTATCAGCAGCTCCTTGGGCAGTTTGAGCTTCCTGAGTTGGCGCAGAAAGAACATTCTTTGTTGTGCTTTTTTGATGACATTTTGGAAGCCGCCTTGAGCCCTTCGGGGATAGGCGGCCTATAAGTTTAATAAAATAAATAAATAAATAAATAAATATTAGGTGACCATTTTAGGTCATGAGATATGATGGAGCCTAGAAATTTAAAGGTCTCTACTGTTGATACTGTGTTGTCTAGTATTGTGAGAGGAGGTAGGATGGGAGGGTTTCTCCTGAAATCTACCACCATTTCTACGGTTTTAAGTGTGTTCAGTTCTAGATTGTTCCAGTGGCACCACGAGGCTAGTTGTTCAACCTCCCGTCTGTATGCGGGTTCATCGTTGTCTCGAATGAGACCAATCAATGTGGACAGAACATAAAAAGAAAAAACTATCAGACCACTGCCACACAGCCTAGAAAAGCCTAGTTCTTTGAATCCATTTAGCTAACAGTGGCCCATTCTACACAGCACAAATACGATGTCATGAGGACACACGAACACACACACACACACACACACACACACACACACACACACACACACACAAGCATCTTGGGGAGGAAGACAGCTTTTTCCCCAAGACATCCTCAGAACACCTTATTTCAGCTCATGGCATTTAAAAAAACACTTAAATGTGGACCTTCTTTCCCAGGAGTCAACTTTAAGATGTCTCCTGCTTGGCTGCGCAAACACCAGCAGGCAAACTATTTTCCGCCTTCTACTCCTCCTTCCCCTGTTAGAACACTTAGGCTGTTTCCACACGGGCTGAATACACCGCCCCAGGGACACTTAAAACTGCGTCCCTGGGGAGGAGTTCGCACGGCGCTGGCCTCGCCACCCCCAAGTGGTGCAAAGACGCGCCTTTTGAACTGCGATCCCTGAGCGAGGTTTTTCAGAAGTGCCGTCTTCCACCCGCCGCCATGCGAACGGCAGTGGGTGGAAGCTGCCATTTACCCCAAATGGCTCCTTACCATCTGCTGTCTTCCAGCGCTATGTGGAGGCGACGGGACACGCCTCCTGGCCTCCGTCGCTGCAGCCTTCGCTCTGGCCATGGGGGTGTGTCCCCTGGCCTCCACAGAGCTCCGGAGGACAGCAGAAGGTGAGGGGCTGTTTGGGGACAGCACAGTCTGCATGATGGCTGTGCCGTTGGCGCCACTTCCAGTGGGACCTTCCATATGAATGGTCCGGGGGGGGGGGTGCGTCGGCATGAAGCATGCCAACGCACTCCCGCTCAGCACCCGTGTGGAAAGGGCCTCTCTTTCATTTTCACAGCAGCTTGAGGCTGCCATTTTTTTGCAGCTTGAGAATCCCCACTGCCACCATTTGAGGCATAAGTTTCCCAGAGATGTTTCCTCTGCTTGCAGCATATCCGACTGCCATTTCCTTGCAAAACAGTAATGAATAAAGTTGGTTTTTCCTGATGATCCCACTCATGTGGCTTTTTTCCTTTTCGTCGTCATTGTTCAGAGGGAGCTGTATTCATAACTACGATGACAGGGATAAGAGAGCTGCAGGCAACAAAGCCAAAGAGGTTCTTTTTAAAACATCCTAAGGATATTTTATTTGGCTGTGCAGTAGGGGAAAAAAAAGACAGTTCTTTTTAAGGAGTCTTCAGGATGTCTTATTTGTGCTGGGCAGAATGGACCAGTAACACTTTTCCCCAGCTCAAAGGGCTTTCTCTACATCACAAGAGATTTAGACAGGTTCCAGTCATTAACGGATTGAAAACATATATAGAAGTATTACTTCACTGAAATGGGGCTTGTTATATTCCTCATGTTACTTCTACATTCCAGCAAAATGCTTTTGAAAATGGATTTTATTTACAATTCTATCCACCTTTTAGACCTTGTAACATTTTAGGTACTTTATTGGGAGCAGAAAAGATATCAGAGTGGGGGGAGGTACTCTTCCTTAACAGAAATGTTTAGAATGTGGCAATCCTTTCAAAAGTTGAAAGAGAAATCTTATTTTCTGTGCCCAAAATTTTAAAGGAGAAAGACAGGGAGATAAAGGAGCTGAAACTAATTTTACCTGCATTCCTTTGTCGCTCTTGGATTCTGACTAGTAAATGATTCCTTTCACTAGCCAATAAAACCAAATCAAAAGCAGGCTTTGGGAAGAGGGTGGAGGGAGAAGCTATATGGGAAGCTAGTCCTTTGAAGCACAGAGAGCGAGGCCGTCTCCATTCCTTTAGACCATAGGTGTCAAACTCACGGCCATCCAGATGTTATGGACTACAGTTCCCATCATCCCCTGTCAGCATAATGCTGGGAAATGTAGTCCATAACATCTGGAGGGCTGCAAGTTTGACACCTGTGCTTTAGACAGTTTGGAATCAGAATTCAGTTGCTAGCACCTAGCAGATGCTACAAGTCTCCTCACCATGGGGATAGTTGTTCTACACACTTATGATGCTGCTAGTTGAAAAGATCACATCAAATCATCCCAGAATTATTGAGGTGGATTCCTGAGACTCCACATTAATGAGATAACCCTTGTAGACAAAACTATGTTGTGAAAACAGGAAACTTCTCATAGTAAATAATAATCATGTAGCAAACAGCATTATTTAGACCTGAGAAGACAATCATGAGGGCAAAAATGCAGAAATGTTGTCCTCCAGTAACTTGTATTCAGAGGTACATGACCTTAGAACACGGAGGCTCCTTTTAGTCATCAAGTCTAATGGCTGTAGCACCTCAACTAAATTTCATGAACTTTTCTGTTTTGATTTGAACATCCCAGTTTCTGCTGTAGTTTCTCCCACATTGGGACAAATATGCAGCTGTTTCCTGGACCAGTTCTTGACGCTGGATAGAAATATTACCATTAAATGTATTGTCAAAAGCTTTCACGGCTGAAATCACTGGGATGTTGTGGGTTTTCCAGGTTGTATGGCCATGTTCCAGTAGTATTTTGCCTCTGAAGATGCCAGCCACAGATGCTGGTGAAACATCAGGAGAAAATACTACCGGAACACGGTCATACAACCCGGAAAACCCACAACATTACCACATTAAAACTGATAACCTGTTTTGCACGAAGTGCAAATAGGAGGTTTGAAAAGATACAAACAAATGAAACAAACAAATGCAGAATACCAGGACTGTTTTCTTAAAAAATTAACAAAACGGCAGACTGAGGGCTTTTCCACGCACTTGACTGATTCCTTGCCTACTCCACACAAAATCAAACGAGGTGGCAAAATGTTGAAGTGGCAAAATGGGTCTGAAGTGGTGGCACCTATTTTACCCCCACAGCATTCTGTCAGCGGGGACAGTCATTTTTAATGCTCCCACTCAGTTAGGATCTTCCTCTCAAGTCCTGCTTTCTGTGCTGCTGCCTGCAGAAATAAGGAGACAAGAACCTTAGAAACGTGGTTTTTTACTTCAGTAATGTCACCTTGCCTGTGGAATGCCTTTCCCCGGGATGCTCGTCCCTCTTTTCTCTCATAGGTGCCAGGCCAAAACATTTCTTTTTAACCAGGCATTTAACTAATGCGTTTGATTTAAAATTGTTTTTACACTCTGCTTCTGACCTGAGGACTGTTTTACGCTAATCATTTCAGACGGCTAAATGTGTTACGCTGTTTTTAAGGTGCTGGTGGGTTTTTAACAGTTTGATTGTAATTATTTTTATGTTCGGTTTTCATCATGTTTTACTTTGTGAGTCGCCTCAAGCAGGTCCTCTGGAGAGGGGACCATATAAATGAAATAAAAACGTGGAAGTAGGAAGTTTCTAAACCAGCCTTTTGTGTGCTGTGCTACTTGTCAAGTTGTAGGGAATTATTAATGTAGGGGAAACATTCTCAATATAATCCTTCACGTGCATGCCTAAGGGGTACAGTCTGTTACAACGGGAGCATGGGATGATCTTCCTGGTTCCCCAAAGTACTTATTCCAGCCACTTGTGAAGAAAATTTAATTCATAATTAATTGTGGGACATAAGGGGGCTTTCCCCACTGACAGAGTTGAACTGGTTTCTACCTAGGTTCGCCTCAGTGAATCCCCACTGCCACCGAGCTCAACATTGTTTTGTCTCAGCCCCCCCCCCCTCAGAACTGCGACATCCTTGTCACAGTTATGAACTACACTTTTCTGCCGGAACAAGGTCGATACCGCTTCGAAGCTTTGAAGTGGGGAAGCATCGAAACGACACCTCATCCATTCAACCAATCACGAGCCGCTTTTGTGGGATGCGCAGAACGGGAGAGTCGTGGCGGGCAGAAAGCTCATGTAACTGTAAGCTGTAAAAACTGTTTAAAAAAAGAACGCTTCTGTTTCCCGCCATAACACAAGTGCCAATCACGATCGAGAAGTGAAACAGACACCAAGATGATCCCACCCACTTAGCTCAGTTCCAGGGGGCCAACTCAGTTGCTGTGGGGACAGCCTGGAATCGCCCTCCACTGAAGGGAACCAAGTCGACCTTAGCTCCCTTCTGTAGTGGGGAAAGCCCCCAAGTCGCAAATGACTCATAGGCCGTTTCCGCACGGCGGCGGAAACGGCGAGGTCGGCGCATTGCGCGCCGACCTGAAGACGCTGGGACCGTCCGCATGGACGGTCCTTGAAGCAGCTGGGCAGCCGGCGCCGCGGAGCGCCGGCGCCCAGCCGACCTGCCAGTTCCCGGGCCTCCGGCGCGTCGCCGAAAGCCTGAGGATACGCTGGCCCTGCGCGCCTGCTTCAGGCGCCGCAGGGCCAGGCGGTCCCCAGGCCTCGCGACGCCGGAGGCCCGGGAGAAGGTGAGTGCCGGGTGGGGAGGCGGCATGAAGCCGCTGCCGTTCGCTCGGCAGCGGCTTCATGCTGGCGTTTCCCCAAAAAGAGCGCTGGGAAGCGCTCTGGGGAAACGCCGCCTTCAGGGTCGGCCGGCGCTGAAGGCGGCGCTGCTGGCGTTGCAGCTGCGCCCCCCGTGCGAATGGCGGCCTGGAGACGGTGTTTTTACCGTCTCCAGGCCGCCATGAATTGCCCGTGCAGAAACGGCCATAGGGAACTCATGACCACAGGATTTTCAAAGCATGAAGCAAGCAGAGACGGTTTGTCATTACCTTTCTTTGCAGAGCAGCCCTGCACTTCCTTGATGGTGTCCCATCCATGTATTAACTGTGGTCAACCCTGTTTAACTTTCAAGATCAGGCAAGATCAGGCTAGTAAGGGCTGTTCATCACATGCAGTGTAACATGTAGTAAAATGCTACCTTCCAAGGTAGCCATTTTCTCTGGATGAACTGATCTCTATTGGCTGGAGATCAATTATAACAGTGGGAAATCTCTAGCTACCACTTGGAAGCTGGCAATCTTGTGACCTGTCTGTCTCCTTATTACCACCTCTTCATGCTGCATTTTTTCAACCATCATCATAGTTTGTAGCAACAAGGAAGGACTGTCAGGTCTGTACCTGGCTATTCCAGGACCAATGGGTGGGTGGGGCATTGCATGATTCAGCGAGGGAAATGGGGAGCATCCTGTGATGCAGTGATGCCACTTGAGAGCCAGTGTGGTGTAGTGGTTAAGAAAAAGTGGACTCTAATCAGGAGAACTGAGTTTGATTCCCCACTCCCCCTCCTGTGCGACAGACCCTTATCTGGTGAATTGGGTGACCTTGGGCTAATCACAGTTCTTCGGAACTCTCTCAGTCTCACCTACCTCACAAGGTTGTAGAAAGAGGAAGGAAATGAGTTTGTAAGCTTCTTTGAGTCTCCTTACGGGAGAGAAAGTGAGGGTATAAATCCAAAACTCTTCTCTTTTTGACTGCACCGCATTGCACAACACTAAGCTTGGTAAATACCCTAAAAATTTGGCAAAATTCGGATTCAGATTTATTTGAGCATAAAGTTATCTGTATGCCTGAATAAGACGAATAACATATTCGGATATACCTAAATATTCGGGTGTATCCCAAAAATTCAGGTCTGTTTGAATTTTTTGTATTTTGGGGTGTTTTTTAATGCTAGTGGCACCACAATTTCCGGGTATGATTTGGGGACTGTCCTGATGATGCCCCCCAAGTTTGGTGAATTTTGGTTTGGGTGGGGGACCTCCAAAGTGGGTGCCCCATCCCGCATTGTTTCCAATGGGAGCTAACAGGAGATGGGGGCTACCCCTTTGAGGGTCCATAACCTTGGCCTCCCTGAACCAAACTTCACCAAACTTGGGGGATATCAACACTCCAGGAATTTCCCCAATAAAGACCATAAAGATCAGGGAAATTCCTAGAGTGACACAGATGCAGCAGGCAATTTGATATGTTTACAGCAAAGAGGTTGACCCTTTCTTCTGCCCTGCCCCACTTCCTTTTGCTGTGGTTGAGAATCTCCTCCCTTCCATATACATGCGATAGTTTCCCTTTTATGGGAAGAAGGAGATTCTCTTTTTCTCACCCCCACCTTCTTTGCAGCGGCTTGCATGAGGGATTACTCATCGTGCACAGAAAACACTCTCACAGGACTGCATAAAGTGCCCTCTTTGCCTTTCTCTGGTCTAGCATTTGGGTTTTTCCTCTGGACAAGGTACAACATGTGCCTCAGCCTTCCTCATGTGTGTGCGTTACTGGTAACATTTGGGCGGGTATATCATCAAGGAAAATTTATTAACGTCAAGATAACTGCTCTGGCACTATCTTGCAACATGCTTGTTCCATAAAATTATAAGCTTATACAAGTGTGGAAACAAAGAGAAATTCTGGCAGCAAACAAAAGGGTTGGAATGGTAGGGAGAAGCATGTAATCATTGAGCTGCAGTGCCAACAGGTTGGCAGAGTTTCATGGCACAATTGGCTTGCACCGATGCTTCCATCATAGTGAGAAACAAAGGAAGATGTATTCAGGGTCTGTCCTGGGAATTTCTACTGTGTGTAGCACAAGGGACTGACCGATAAAAGACAACCGTCTTCTCACACTGTTGTTTATTGTTTTCAAAACATTGTTTTCAAACCGTTTATTGTTTTCAAAACATTTCTACCTTACCTTTCTTTTTAAAGGAATAGGGGTGTCTGAACTGGTGACAAAAATAAAATAAAACAAATAGTTTCTCAGATGTGATCTGCTTATTTCTTTTGTGACATACTTTCCTAAGTTTTTCTTAATGCCAGTTCCGTGATTAAAGTATTGTTTTAACTGTTTGTTGTTTTTATTGTTTTGCTACGGCTTGGAGCTAATGCAATAAAATTGTTATGTATTGTCAAAGGCTTTCACGGCCGGAATCACATTGATGCCAGCAACAGATGCAGGCAAAATGTCAGGAGAAAATACAACTGGAACACATCCATACAACCCGGAAAACCCACAACATCCTAAAACTGTTATGACTTGATTAACTAGGCCTACTGCTACCTAGTCCTGAAATGCTGCAAAGCAGAGATCCCAAAACTTGAAGAGCTGTGGGCATTACTGGAATGCTGAGAAAGGGGCATGTATTATAGGGTTGTTAATGACCTTGGACAACAATATCCTGTCCATTTAACAGATTAATGGGATGCTATTTACCTCAAACTCATGGAAAACTAGGCTGCCCATTTACACACATTAAGCTACTATTGATGGAACTGGACATTTTCTCTAGGCCTGTTAGAAGCCCTGTGTGGGTGTCACCACAAAATGGCTGCCATGAGGGTGAAGTCAATTAAAAAAAACTGTTGTGACGTTCTATGCGAAAGATCCTCCTATCATAGATGTAGCTGGTTTTGAATGGGTGCCCCATGATGCCTCCTGGGTTCTTTTGAAGCTCCTTCTGCTCCGTTAACAAGTAGGAAATCCACAACTAACTTTGGAGAAGATTTCACTGGCGGCCTGGGAACACATCAGTGAACGATATGGCACTACATGGGCACTACATGGGGATTACCAGCATAAAGTTAACTTTTCTGTGACAGGAAATACTTGCCTACCTTCCAAGCCTTATCTTTATCAGTAGGGTATTTCTGAATCTCTTCCCTCATTGGGGGTGGGCATTTACCTTCAGACCCTTAGCCAGCATTTAAAGGCTTTTCTTTCTTTCTTTCTTTCTTTCTTTCTTTCTTTCTTTCTTTCTTTCTTTCTTTCTTTCTTTCTTTCTTTCTTTCTTTCTTTCTTTCTTTCTTTCTTTCAGATTAAGACGTATAGTCTGTAAATTGCTTAAACGTTTCCAGACCCTCTCTAATAGGGTTTGTGTTTTACTTTTTTTAAAAAAAAGGTTTTCTTTAACATAACCCATATGGAAATATAAAGTTAAATTTTCAATGTAGACTAGATTATGTGCGACATTTCCCCCCAAATTAAAATCCATGTTTCACTAGCAGCATGCATTCTATATGATGTCAAGGATATTGCCCTAGCCAAGTGGTTCAGCACAGGTAACTCTGGGAAAGCAGAACATTTGGGCTTCCTGGCAATGAGACAGCCCTACTTAGAGCACAATAATGGGATCTCCTGAGAAAAAAGATTTTGGATAGCAGAGCGGAAGATGTAGGGACCTGATCCACCTTGTGGACACAATCCATCAAGACATATACAAGCCTTGTTCGGGCAAACAACCGCGTTGTGCACTTCTGTTGACTTGGACGGAGCAGAATATTCCTGGTGGATTGGGCCCTGTGTTCATTTATGAGAAGACATGCCATTTAGATTTTCTGCCTCAGATGCCAAAGAGTCTAAGACCAGCGGCACAGATTTTGCTTCAGAGTAACAGCAAAGCATGCTGGGAGAAAACTGTACTTCAGGAGCAGCTGTTGTGTGATAAAACTGGCAGGGGGTGCAAGCAATTTAATGAGCATCACACACACACCCCTTCAAACACTCTTATATATAGGTTAGCATGTCTGCCCAAAATTTAGCACATTTGGTTTCAGGATTTTATGCATCACTCGCTTTCCAAAAAACCGTAGGTGGAAATGCACAGCCACCTCCCTCTATGTTGAAGAGTTCGTCTGCAGTAGATTTTTAAATGTGTGCTGTGTTTCTAGATTAGCATATTGATGAATTGTAATGCCACACCCCTCATCAGTGCATATAATGACATGTTACTATGAGCTGGGATAGACTTTCTCTGATGTTTTCATGTTATCATGCTGAGAACCAGTGTGGTGTCGTGGTTAGCAGCAGGTGGATCCTAATCTGGAGAACCAGGTTTGATTCCCCACTCCTCCACCTGCATGACAAAGGCTTATCTGGTGAACCAGATGGGTTCCTACATTCCTGCTGGGTGACCTTGACACACTGTCAAGAGACTGAGCAGACCAGTGGAGTTGAGCTTAAGGCCAGAGTGTTATGCCTTCTGTTTAGGAGTTGGAATTGTATCAGGCTAACAACTTGTACCAGAATGATGTGAGTGGCTGAAGAAGACTTTTTAGTCGAAAGTATTGAATTTATCCCGGGTCAATACTACCACCTCCATCAGAGATTGACCACCAGCCAATTTGTTCACCTCACAACCGTGCACAATTCATTGAATATGATGTTTTCACGCTAGAGACTTGTTGTGTATACATTGGTTCAGAGAATATCTCTCCCTTTTTGTGCATGAGTGTATGTGGGGTCTCGAATTATTGTTGTTGTTGTCTATTGTATGTATAGTTCATATGTTCATTGATGTATTTTAAAATGTTTATATTAAAATGGAGGAAGGGAAAGCAGCTTGGAGGCCACCTTGAGTCTCCTTACAGGAGAGAAAGTGGGGTATAAATCCAAACTACTACTACTACCACCACTACCACTACCACTACCACTACCACCACCACCACCACCACCACTACTACTCCTCATCTGCATCTTCTGTTCATCTGCAGCACACTTATTGTTCAAATAAGGGTCTGTTGAGGATGTAGGTATACTGCGCTATGATTAGAAGCAGACTAGTCATTCTACAATAGCTACGCTTGGGGAACATGCTTGCAACAGCAGCACGGTCATGCCAATCTTTCCTGCCTGCGACATAACCTCATCAGCTATTGCACATTGCTAAAGGCTCTTCTCTAACTCCTGTGTTTGCTTCCCTTGAAATAATCTGACCTCCACTGATTTAAAAGGCAAAAGGCTGCTTATTCTTTCAGTACAGGTAAAACCAATTTGATCTAGCAAATGATTTTGCCCCAAAACACTTTTTGAAACTCGCTGGTTTAGTGATGCTAACTGGAAATGCAAAACCAATCATTCTTAAGCAGGGATGCTCGAATGCCCACAAGTTCAGCCCATGTCCTGTTCGCAGGTCAGCCGATTTTTCGATGATTGGTTCAACCATCAGCAAACCCATTTGTAGTTGCTCGGCAGGTTGCTTCACTGTATTCCTTCCCAACAATGCGGTTTAGCACAATCTGCTTTTTTGCACACGTACATTATCACACAGGCTAATTAGGTTATACTCCCCGCTCATCGTTGCCGCCTGACTGCTCTGCTCAGCAGGCAATTGATTAAATAGAGAATTAGATCAGTCATGAATCATTTAAATCAGTCATAAATAAATGCTGTTTTTAAATAAAATCCTGCAGGTTGCCTTTCGTCTAACTCAGGGATCTCCAACAATGGTACCCACGGGTGCCACTGTACCACTGACACCTTTTCTAGCACCTGTCAAGCTTTTAGGAACTGGGTTGGAGGCTTTTCCCCAGCAAGGTTTCTGATTGGTCACTGAAGATTTGATTGGCAGTGCAGATTTTTAAAAATATTGCTTTGGCAGCAGCTGCCAGCTCAAGGATCTACATGACCTTACTGAAGTCAAGCTGCGCTCCTGCAGCAGCCATTTTGTTGTAGCCATTTTGGTGCTGAGCCCACCGTGCTGTGTCAGAATTCACAGGGGAGCCTGTGGGAGGGAGGTGCAGTGGAGGGGTGCAGTGGAGGGGTGCCATTTCCCCCCAATATGCCTCTGCATGGGAAGCTAGCTTAGGAAGATAAGATTTTTTTATTACTTGTTATAAATTGCCTCAAATTGTATCTTGATAGGTTAGAAAAGATTTAAGAAAAATGAGGAGGTTGGGCTAGAAGTTCAACAAACAATGAAGAAATGTGATGGATAAGATTAACTTCAGGGTTTGGGCGGGAAGTAATTTAAGTGTATGATAGCCATGTTTAGATATTTGAAGGGATGTCATGTTGGTGAGGGAGCAAGCTTGTTTTCTGCTGCCTCAGAGACTAGAACCAGGAATAATGGGTTCAAGGTGAAGGAAAAGAGATTCCACCTAAACTTCAGGAAAAACCTCTTGACAGTAAGGGCTATTTGACAGTGGAATGCACTACCTGGGAGTGTGGTGGGGTCTCTTTCTTTGGAGGTTTTCAAAGAGAGGCTCAATGGCCATCTGTCAGGTGTGCTTTGATAGTGTGTTCCTGCATTGCAGGGGCTCGGACGTGATGGCCCTTGGGGTCTCTTCCAACTCTATGATTCTATGAATATGTAGTATGTCTGTGTGATATTACCTTTGCTGTATAAGTTAGACTGACCAGACGTCCCGCTTTTGGCGGGACAGTCCCGCCTTAAAACAATTTGTCCCACGTCCCGCGGGTTTTTTCAAGTGTCCTGATTTTTGGAAGGCTGCCGCACTGCCTTCTGGGGCGCAAGGCAGTGCGGCAGCCTCCCGCGCGCGGCCGCAGGAGCATGGCCTTCTGGGGTGCTCCCGTTTCCCGCCCTGTGACAGGGTGGGAAACGAGAGTGCCCCAGAAAACTGTGTGCTCCTGCAGCTGCGCGCACGTGGCTGCCCACCTACCCACCCATCCCGGTTCACAAAGTTGACCATCTGGTCACCTTAGTATAAGTAGAATAGGGTAAAATGATATATTTAAATAAAGAAATATTTTTGCTATTAGGTTTCGAAGGGGAAAACAAGGAGCAAATAAAAATGCTTTCTTTCCCCCTCCCTGGGCTAACAACAACATGGAAGGGTCCATGTCAGTCAGAAACCATGCAGTGAGAATGATTAAACCCTTTCTTTCTTTCATGATGGCCGGCCCTATCCAAATCGGAGGTTGGCCTCCACACGTACACACACATGCTATGTATCTGAATTTCTGAAAATCATTCTATCACTTTCTTCCAGGACAGGTGGGGTTGGCCTGTTATTGAATGCAGCTGGACTGAGAAATTTTTTAATGTTCCTAAAGCATGACTTTCATATGAAGCCATTAGCAAATGTGGGGCGTGGGTAGGAGAAGTCGCTTGAAAGTTAACTTTCAACAGTCGGGGGTCAAATTAAAGGGAGAAGTGGAGAGAAGTTAAATTTATAATCTATAATATGAAACCCAAACAAGAGTGAGGCAATCTTATTTGAAGAACCGAGAGGGAAAGGGCCATGATATATTGCCTGATATAGCCAAGGAAAATGAATGCTGCCATTTTGCTATTACCTCGCAGACAACCCAATGATCTAGAAGGCCAATTAAGGCTCTCTCTGTGGAAATCTAATTACCGCAGGCAAACGATCTCTGATACCAGGAGCGGAAAGCCGCCCCTCCTGCTGCTTGACTCCTACCACAAAACGGTGTGGTTTGTGGTTGGCTCAAGTGCACAATAGGCAGGAAAGAAACTAAGCCAACAGAGTGGGCACTGGCATGAAGATGAAAGCAGAAATTCTAGGCTGAGGAAGTGGGCCCACAGTTCAGATCTGGAGAGAAATTGTAGTGAGAAATGTGACTGTGACAGCTTCGGCCTTGTTAGTAATGCTTGCTTCAGACTAGAGACAAGGTTCAGGGCTATCGGCATCCCACCTGTGTCCTTCCCGTGCATTTAAAACAGATGAAGGAAATGCTCCAGAAAAGCACAACCTGACCCACCGTTACAGGAAGAAAGAGACCTTGTTTATGAGATGTTAGCCTGGGAAACTCAGTACCGTCAGGATGACTCAGAAAGGGACATACCCTTTTTAAAAAGCACTCCAAAAATAACAGGTAACGCTTTGGCAGCTCTACAAGCCACCCTCTCAACTTCACCAAAGTTTTGCTGCCAAAATAATGTACTTTCCCTGTCACTCATACCAAACCCTGCCTTTCCTCAAACAGAGCTGGTATAGACCAGCTGACATCCAGGCATCTTTGGCACGCAAACACACGCGGCCATTTCCGTACTCTGCAAACCTTTATTTTATTTTATTTTACAGTCTCTCCAGCCCACTTGGCAAATTGGATCCAGGATTTGCATGTTTATGTGTCCCTATTAAATCAGAGAATCAAAAAATGTGGCACCTTGCAGCTTAACAGGTTTTTAGGCTAACATAATTCCTGGAGGATTGAGGCCAGCCAGTGGCTGGGAAGGATGGAATTTGGGGAGGGAAGAGAGCTCAGCGGAGATTTGGTCCAGCCTCTGACGCTGCCATTTCTTCAAGGAGAACTGTTCTCTATAGCCTGGAGATCAAAGGTCATTTCACAAGATCTTACCCAGAACCTGGCAAAACCAGGGATGATTTTTTTTCTGCAGTAAAAGGGACACTCATGGTCCTCCCCCGTGGCTGCCATTTGAATTTATGAAGCAGACTAATGCAAAATGAGTTTATTGATGCATAGAATCCACTACTGCATAAGTGTCAAACTCACGGCCCTCCAGATGTTATGGACTACAGTTCCCAGGATCCCCTGCTAGCATCATGCTGGCAGGGTATGGTGGGAACTGTAGTCCATAACATCTGGAGGGCCACAAGTTTGACACCTGTGCACTACTGTCTACTCTGTCATCTTGCCTGCTTATTTCCATCATTTTTTAAAAAAATGGGGGAGTGATATCTTCGACTCTTCTTTAAAATATTAATATTTTGTGCTAAAGGATCCCCTTTGATTCTCTTAACAATATCATTTTTAGTAACCAAAGGGTCTACTTTGGCTCTACCTGAGGATGTATGCCTCCTCAAAATCATAGGACCATGCCAACTGCCCACCTGACCCACCAGTGGCTATATTCTGGCCTGGTAATAGCAGATTGCAGCCACCATTTGGAGATAGCAACCTCAGTCCTTTTAACCTGAGTAGACCAGTTCTCGGGAAGGAAGACAGCATGTTATAGCCTGAGCTCAGAAGCTAAGCGGGGATTGGCATCTGGATGGGGGACACACCAAGGAAGACTCTACAGAGGAAAGTGATACCACGCCACCTCTGCTTCTCACTTGCCTTGAAACCCCCTTGTTGGGGTTGCCATAAATCTGCTGCAGCTTGATGGCACACTTATGTACATAGGTTAATTCTCTGTATATTACTTGCAAAAGGAAGCAGGTTAGGAGACAGGTTGGCATAGCAGTGGTGTGTTTCGCTTTTGGCTGAGTTAGAATTTATTAGTGGTAGGTGTATATCTGTTGCTGGGAAGGGCAAGGTAACAACACAAGGGCCCTTAAGCTAGGCTTGAAAAGGAAACTAACAAATGAAACAAGCTCTCTCTTTTTTTGTCCTAAGGATTTATAATTTAAAAAAAAGTAGTTTCCGTACCGATTATATCCCGACACTCAATAAATCAGGGGGCACCGTCATAGGAAAATGTAGGCTGTGATTTGGTACCCTACTAAAACCAGGCGATACGGTTTTCCAGTGTCTCCTATGACATCATTGCTGTTCAACGCCCCTTTGGAGTAAATAACCTCTTCCATATGTCCGACAACATAGTGCTCCTGAAATACACTTTATTTGATATAAGGTTCAAGCATGTCCTAAATCACATGGGCTAATGGGCAGGTATAGAATAAGCAGAGGAGGAGGGATCCCATTTTAATTTTCATTACTCCATCAGCAATGTTTCAGATGAGGTCATCATGAAACATATCAGGTACAGTTGGGGCAATCAGGAAATCAATTATGCAGGACCCATAAAGGAGAAAGGACAATTGCCTCCAATACCTCAGAAAAGATATTCATGCAATAATTAATCAGTTAATAGAAGAAGGACATTTCTAAATGGGGACTAATCCATTATGATAACTTTAAATGTTGCTGGGAGTTGACATACATTTTTGCATAAAGTAAATTTTTGAAACATTAGCAGATCTTTGAGAATGCAAAACAAATAATGCTTTTCCATGTGAGAAACTGAGGAACAGGAGAAAAAATGGCCAGAAAATAGCCCCCATACAGAAATTCTAGGAATGTTTCCATGCATCTATAGTTTTTACCACAGAAATTAAAAGGAAATTCCTACAGTATTACCTACAAGTGACATCCAATCCTTCCCAATCTCCACCCTCCCAGGCACCGCCCTCAACATCTTCTGGCATTTACTGAGCCTGTGCTAGAACCCCTACTCCATGTAGAAAAGTGTTCTAGCCTACCTTCCTGACATGCTAGAGTAACCTCAGCTTGTGGGTTATGTGGGGCAGAACTTGGAATGAGTTTGCAACAACAATTTTTTTAAAAAACAAAATGGTTTACTTTCTTAACATATAACATCAACATTTAACATCACACTTCAAGGTCCTGTTCAGGTTTCATTTCAAGTCCTTCTAGTTACAGTCTTCTGATATTTCCAAATCCAATCCTTCGTGCAAGTGGGTTGGCTCCTGAAGACTCCAAGGACTTGGTGAACAGGATTCAACATGATGAAGGTTTCCAGAAGAACTCTCACCCATTACAACCACAACAAAAAACCCTTAACAAGGTGTTAAGGGCTTATACAAATCAGAGCTCTGCAGCCTTCTCTTGCTGCTTTGAGTCTCCACCCCTTTCTGGGTCAACCCATTCTGAGCATGGGGGTTACACTAGTTTTCTATGAGCAGGGCACTTGGGAAAGGTACATTCAGGCTCCACATACTCCACATACTTCACTCTCCACATACAGTCTGAAGTAGTATAAACCATGTGCACATTTACACCACACTAAACTATGCATGATAGTGGAATTGTATGTTTGGACTTCCAGGTATATAATTTGACTCTAAAAAGTGTCCAACTGTCCACTTCCCTGATCAATCAAACAGGCAGCAACGCCACCATGTGCGAAGTATTTTCAATCCAGCTCAAAACAGTCATCATTGAAAATGTTGCTCTCTAGGATCCTCCTCATAACTGATGAAAGTACTTCTTTTTGCCATGTGAATTAAATAGATAGGGAAAAAAACCAGGAACAGCTGTGGGAAAGATATTTGAAAGCAACACATGCACCAAACATTTATGCTGCAATTCAGAACACTTCTAAGGAGTCGATAAAAAGTGCACTTTATTTTTTTTTGAGTGTTTTAGGGGGGTGTTTTCAATTTCCAATCAAAATTGCAATTCAAGTTTAGCGTGCTGGCCTATTTTTGGCAGGCAGTCCTCTTGCAGAAATGAGAATCAATACAAACCCTCAACAAGGAATATGGTGATGCCACCAGTAACATCCAGGGAATATTTAATTATAGAATTTGGTATTTCTCAGTTTCATTTGTGACAGCACCCTCTTGTATACTTGTGTGTTTGTGAGTGCAGGCACACATACCCACGGGATTGTGCATTGTAACCAGGCAGTTTGCTACCATTTCCAATGAGGGGCATACTGCAATCAGCCGTTTGGGCATGGGGAGAGGTTCTGGGATTCTGCTGGCATATGAGCCTCTACAGCATAGGTGTCAAACTTGCGGCCCTCCAGATGTTATGGACTACAGTTCCCATCATCCCCTGCCAGCATGATGCTGGCAGGGGATGATTGGAACTGTAGTCCATAACATCTGGAGGGCCACGAGTTTGACACCTATGCCCTACAGAGTACATTTTCCCTTACTTTAGAGTTGCCAGCTCCAGGTTGGGAAACACTAGACTTTGTGAATGGGAGAATCTTTAGTGGGGCTTAATGCCATAGAGTCCACTTCTAAAGCACCCATTTTCTCCAGGTGAACTGATCTTTTTCACCAGAAGATCAGTTGTAATCCCAGGAGATCTCCAGCCCCACCTGGAGGTTGGCAACCCTACCCACCATGCAAGCGCCACTCATTTCATGAATTAAACACTCTTTAAACTGGTTCTGGTGGGTTTTCTGGGCTGTGTGGCCGTGGTCTGGTGGATTTTGTTCCTAACGTTTTGCCTGCATCCGTGGCTGGCATCTTCAGAGGTGTATTCACACTGTGTCTAAGTGAGAAGGGAAAGTTTAGTGGGGTATATTGTCCATGTCCATGTCACCTTCTCACTTAGACACAGTGTGAAACAGACTTTTTTCTGTGATACACCTCTGAAGATGCCAGTCACGGATGCAGGCGAAACGTTAGGAACAAAATCCACCAGACCACGGCCACACAGCCCGGAAAACCCACCAGAACCAGTTGAATCCAGCCGTGAAAGCCTTCGACAATACACTCTTTAAACTGTCTTTCCTGTAGGCAAAATCATTTCCTTTTTCAGGTTAAACAAGTTTGTTCAAACTCCTCAGACACTCAACTTTTCTTCTTCAATTCAGAAAACAGGCCCACTCCGCGGAATTCCTGACTCAGAGTAAGATTTTTGTTCCTAGTGTTTTTTGATAAAAGACAAAAGGCTTGCTTTCCTTCCACTTGGACAAATTCCTGTTCCAATAACCTAGACCCAGCAGGTAAAATATTGCCCTGTATGTATAGTTAACTCATTCATAGCTAAACAATGACAATTAACTTATGCCTCATATTTCCATCCTATTTTTTCTTCAAGAAGCTTGAAATCACTATATGTAGCTCTTTCCCCCTCCATTTTACCTTTCAGTGACTCAGTGAGGTAGGTTAGGCTGAGACAGAGTGTGACAGAGCCAAGGTCAGTGAGCTAAGTGCGGATTTGAACCAGAATCAAGCTTGCCAGAAGAATCTTTCAATTGTGGTTCCAAATATTTTTGTTTTGTTTTTCGTTGTAACATTACATGCCTTGTATTTTTGGGGAGTCAGGCCTAATAGAAATGTTCTTAAAAAAAAAAGATTTACTTTTTTTTATATTTGTTCCTGTCTTTGTAAAAGGTTTTTTTTTTCTGGATTTTTTTCACTGTGTTGTACATTCATTTCTACTGTGTATGCACATTTATGTTTTTTCATGCAGTTTCTGTCACACGTTAATGACCACGTATGCCACCCATTCATTCATTTCAAATATTTGAAAGCAGTCTTTCCCCTGATGGACTCGAGGCGGGTCACAAAAGAATATGCAGCAATTAGAACATAATAAAAACACAAAACAGAACCGTAGTTGTAAATACCAACAATAAAGCACTAATCCACCATAAAAAAGACCTCCTCCACTCTGTACCAAATACTAGTTCTCAACCCTAAACTGAAAAGCCCACCCAATGAATAATGTCTTACGCCTTTTTCAAAACAACCCCTTCTAATGTTGAAATCTCTGAAGCTGTTGCTATATTTTTACTCTGTGTACTGCAAGTTGTGCAATAATGATCTTCTTATTGTATTTGGAATTCTTGACACACACCGGTTTTATGCCTAATAAAGGTTTTGGATTTGGGTTTGAACAACCCCTTCTAACTTCCTTTGGCAGACCACATTTAAGATGATGATACTCCCGCCAAGAAGATGTAGTCTTGGGCTGAAAAGAATGACTTCCTTCCTGAAGGGTAACTGCAAACAAAAGTCCATCAGAAGAACAACGCTGATGCACAGAATCATGCAGGAGAGATGACCCTTCAAATAAGCGGGTTCAAGCTTATGAAGGCCTTTAAAAGCAATAACCACCACCTTAAATTGTGCTCAAAACAAACAGGTAATCAGTGAAGTTGGTACAATATAGATGTCCTAGGTATTCACCAGTTAATCCCAGACAATAACTGGACAGCCAAATTGAAGTTCCCAGGTTATCTTCAAGGGCAGCCCCATGTAGAATGCATTACAGCAATCCAACTGTGAGGCTACAGAACAGAGGTGGGATCCAACCAGTTCTCACCACTTCTCTAGAAGTGGTTACTAATTTTTTCTGAGTGCCGAGAAGGGGTTACTAAAGCAACCTCCCTGCCCAATAGGGACTGGAGGTGCGTGTGTGCGGCGGCGCCACTGTTTGAATCCCACCACCATCGGAACCTGTTATTAAAATTTTTGGATCCCACCACTGCTACAGAAGCATAGATCAGCTTGGCCAGGTCAGCTGAATCCAGAAAGCAGAACTCAAGGAAAACATACTGTTTATTTGGAAACGACTAATAATGTTGAAAATGAGTACGTTTTACAAGGGGGGGGGGGATTTGACGTGAGGCAATTTCCTGTGTCATGCAAAGAAAGAATCAGATGTTCTGTTCTCTTAAGGGAGCAGCAAACCGAGGTACTCTGAGATGAAAATACCTAATAATCTGTTCACTACGAACGCATACCCAAATTAAATACAGAGTATGGTGAACAAGGAAGGAAAAGGCAGGATGGCAGAGAACCACATGATGGTCTCTGACTGAAGCTGTTTCTCTTTTTCAGTGACGGGATGCAGCAGCCCTCTTCACCAAGTGGGTGCCCAGCTGTATTCTGCAGATAAGTTGATTGTCAGTAAAATTAGCTGGACAGCTTCCCATGCTCTTGAGGTGCTTTGCTGACTGTTGACAACTCTGCCCAAGGAGCAGACCTTGGACAAACCTTCCTCTCATTCCTATTTGATTATCTCCAAAGCACACCTCCTGGAAAGACCTCTGCCATTTGCAAAAGAGGCATCTGTGTAACAGGAGAAACAGGCAGGGACATCCTGTCTGTGCCCATCTCCTTCTTTGCATTCTCAAGCTCCTGCTAATAAAATCCCACTTTAATGACTTCCATCTGCGTTGGTTAGCCAGGCTGTGGATATAAAAGCAGGCAGAGTTTCATCTGTCTTAGGGCCACCACAGAACAGATTGGAACACCCATAATGGTCTCAAAGGCCCAATGCAGACTTCGCAAGCAACCCCAAGTTTGTTTGTGGTAGGGTTGCTTCCTTCCTGCCTTCCTTTACACACTGAGACTAAAATTGGGAACTCTTCAATCTCCATTTTGTTATGACCTCTAAATACACCCTAACCAACTTTTTCCCCCTTTCCAACTAAACTGGATTCTTAACTATGGTTTAATGCAAGGTAAGATTCCCAGTTACTGGGAAAGAAACAAATCGCTGGGGTGCTGTGTGGTTTCCGGGCTGTATGGCCGTGTTCTAGCAGCATTCTCTCCTGACGTTTCTCCTGCATCTGTGGCTGGCATCTTCAGATGCAGGCGAAACGTCAGGAGAGAATGCTGCTAGAACACGGCCATACAGCCCGGAAACCACACGGCACCCCAGTGATTCCGGCCATGAAAGCCTTCGACAATACATTAAACAAATCTCTATTTATTAAAGCATCCACGCTCAGATGACACATCAAACCTGACAATGAACCAAATTTGTGCCCATCGTGAACTAAATCTGTTGTGTTTTTTTTTGTGATACCTGAATTAGGGGTGCTGTGATTTTCTTCAGCAAATGCATTAGACAATTCAGCAGTGGTGATCAGATATGAGCGGATCAGTTTGGATTGGCCCTGAACTTCATGAAACCATGACAAAAATCCGCTCCCTGTTTGTAAATGGTGGACAGAAACACCAACCCAACATCCACCCATTGAACCCAAGGGCTTCAGCGAAACCTACACACATTGAAGCGTGTGCGGTTGGCACCTTGAGTTTTACAGATTTCCATTCATGAAGAAGAAGAAGAAGAGGAGGAGGAGGAGGAGGAGGAGGAGGAGGAGTTTGGATTTATATCCCCCCTTTCTCTCCTTGTAGGAGACTCAAAGGGGCTTACAATCTCCTTGCCCTTCCCCCCTCACAACAAACACCCTGTGAGGTAGGTGGGGCTGAGAGAGCTCCAAGAAGCTGTGACTAGCCCAAGGTCACCCAGCTGGCATGTGTGGGAGTGCACAGGCTAATCTGAATTCCCCAGATAAGCCTCCACAGCTCAGGCAGCAGAGCTGGGAATCAAACCCAGTTCCTCCAGATTAGATACACGATCTCTTAACCTCCTACGCCACTGCTGCATACGTAACCACTACGCCACTTGCATATGTTTGTGCAAGTATAGAGTTGTCCACAAGTGTTTTGCTGAACATGGAGCAGTTGAGGCAGGGCCAGTGAACTCTATCCTGCTCTTTTTTTGTTTTGCATTAAGCCGCATGCATTTTTATAAATCTGTACAACCCTAGAAATGATGGGATGTTATTTCCTTAGTAGAAGCTAATGTTGTGGGGAATATTTCCCTTAATGGGCTTGAAGGCTATTTCCAGTTTGTGCCATATGACACCCCTTCAGTTGGTTGGCAGAGGAATAAGAACAAGTTGGAAATTGCTCTTAGGAGTCCGACGCAGTGGTTTTGCAATCTGGCAAAGAAGTCTGCCAGTGGCAAACCACCTCTGAATGCCTCTTGCCTTAAAAACCCTTTGGGGTTGCAATAGTCAGGCAGAGGCAGAGCAAGGGGAAACTGCGCCCAGGGCGCGCATGTGCTTTGCGCCACTGCCATGGCGCTGCCTGCCCATGCCCCACCCCTGGAAAGCCCCGGAACACCCATTCCACGCCCCCTCAATGGCCCAGCCACACCTTCACCACTGCTGTACCTGAGGCGTCACCTCCCCCGTCCCGTGGGTGCTACGCCACTGCAGTCAGGTGCATCTTGACATCACTTTCCACCTCTACTAAAAGAGTCCATTATTGGGAGTGGAATAGTTTAAAATAGCCCAGTCTCATCAAATCTTGGAAGTTAAGCAGGGTCAATACTTGGGTGGGAGATAGCCAAAGAAGACTTTGCAGAAGAAGACAACGGCAAACCACCTCTGCTCAGTCACATATTGAAAACCATATGGGGTCACCATATGTTGGTTGCCCCTTGATGCAATCTTACACACACACACACAAGAGGCCATTGCCCTGACGTCATCAGATCTTGGAAGCTAAGCCTGGTCAGCCCTGAGAGCATGGGAAAATCCAGGGTTGTTACACAGAGGCAGGCAATGGCAAATCCCCTCTGGGAGCAGCAGTGGCGTAGGAGGTTAAGAGTTCGTGTATCTAATCTGGAGGAACTGGGTTTGATTCCCAGCTCTGCCGCCTGAGCTGTGGAGGCTTATCTGGGGAATTCAGATTAGCCTGTGCACTCCCACATACGGCAGCTGGGTGACCTTGGGCTAGTCACAGCTTCTCGGAGCTCTCTCAGCCCCATTCACCTCACAGGGTGTTTGTTGTGAGGGGGGAAGGGCAAGGAGATTGTAAGCCCCTTTGAGTCTCCTTACAGGAGAGAAAGGGGGGATATAAATCCAAATTCTTCTTCTTCTTCTTGCCTTGGAAACACTTTGGTTTGTCATAAGTCAGCTGCAATTTGACAACACTGCCCACCTCAGTGGCCTTAGTGCATTTCTGAAATGTGCTGCTTCCACATAAGTAAATTAAGGAACTATCACAGAAAGGCCCTAAGACTCAACTACTCTCATAGCCAAAGGAAGCTAACAGTGCAATCGTACGCAAGTCTACTTGGAATCCTTCTGAAGTCGACTCTTGTTTGCCTCAGCCCCAGGAAATTGTGTTTAGGATTGTGCTGTAAACTTCATCACTATTCTCAGACTTCTCACGGAGAAGCGGACAACATTTTACAATATTGGCTGATCATTTACCTCTCTGATTCTGAATCCCAGAAACCATTTTTTGTCCCACAACACGTCCTGCCTGCTTGAAGGGCCTTGTCATAAGCACCATGTTCCCCTCCCTCCAACCTTGCTTTGGCAATGTGAGGCCAGGCCAGGATGACGGACAGCAAGCCCAGGAAAATTTAGTGTAGCAGACTATAAATCCTGCTTCCCCTCCTCCCCTCTTTATTGCCTGTCTATGGAAAACACAATCCGATATAAACCAGAGAGAGTGGAAGCAGGGTAATAAAACCGAGCGGCCCAAGCATCAAGTGTTGCAAGGGTGTTATATTACTGGCATGCCAAGCAGCTGATGTCAGACAGCAGGCAGGCGGGTCAGCAGCTCACCAGGGTGATGTTCTGGCTGGGCCCACCAAAAGACATTTGGGTGCCTCAGGTAAAAACCGCCAAAGGCACCCAGGCACACATGCTAATTACTGCAGGATAGCATCCACCAGGAAGCTTTGTTCAATGGCATTGAGAAGAACAGGAGTAGTGCCAGGGCACCAGAGTCAGGGCCGTCTGTCCCCTGTTGTGTTGCCCTTTATGGTAACTAAAATCTGCAGTGCATCCCATCCAGGGGCGTATCTAGGGAAAATGCAAAATATCTGGGGAAAATGCAAAAACTCAGATTCTGCAGTGCAAAATCTGAGTTTTCCGTCCCCACCCCGTTTGGCCGCCGCCCTCCCCCACCACAACCAAACAACTTTTTTTGCACCAGGTCTTGAAGTCTGTGTATGGACCTGAGGGGGGGGAGGAGGAGGGATGTGGGGGCGATTTTCAGCCCCCAATATGACTAAATGGCCACAGCCCGGGGACATTTGACCCCATATGTCCCCCTGGGTGGTACGCCCCTGATCCCATCTTACCGCACCTCCCGGTGGACTGTGTTTTGTCTGGTAATTCATAACTGCAAGACTAGCCTTAGGATGGATCCTCTCCTAGGGTATTTATGTTGCAAATGGCGCCAGTTAAACACTCATGGCTTCGTCTTCCAAATAATAAAATTATTTGCTACAGGAGCAGCAGTGGCATAGTGGTTAAGAGCAGGTGTACTCTAATCTGGAGTAACCAGGTATGATTCCCTGCTCTGCCGCCTGAGCTGTGGAGGCTTATCTGAGGAATTCAGATTAGCCTGTACACTCCAACACACGCCAGCTGGGTGACCTTGGGCTAGTCACAGTTCTTCTGAGCTCCCTCAGCCCCACCTATCTCACAGGGTGTTTGTTGTGATGGGGGAAGGGTAAGGAGTTTGAAAGCCCCTTTGAGTCTCCTATAGGAGAGAAAGGGGGATATAAATCCAACTCTTCTTCTTCCTGGTATGAGACCACGAAGTAGGTATGCTTGGCACAGCTATGTAGTCTAATGAATCATAGAATCATAGAGTTGGAAGAGATTCCAAGGGCCAACCCCCTGCCATGCAGGAACACACAATCAAAACACTCCTGACAGATGGCCATCCAGCCTCTCTTTAAAAACCTCCAAAGAAGGAGACTCCAACCCATTCTGAGGTAGTGCATTCCACTGTCGAACAGCCCTTATTGTCAGGAAGTTTTTCCTGATGTTTAGGTGGAATCTCTTTTCCTTCACCTTGAACCCATTCCTCCTGGTCCTAGTCTCTGGAGCAGCAGAAAACAAGCTTGCTCCCTCATCAACATGACATCCCTTCAAATATCTAAACATAGCTATCATGTCACCTATTCACCTTCTCTTCACCAATAGTTCCACTTCCTTTGCGAGTACTAATAATGAATGCCCATTCATGGACTGTAAACTAAAAAATGTCACTGCTGGCTTTCTTACTTACTTACTTACTTACTTACTTACTTACTTACTTACTTACTTACTTACTTACTTACTTACTTATTTATTTCATTCCATTTTTAAACCGCCCTCCCCCGGAGGGCTCAGGGCGGTGTACATCAAAATCATAAATACAAATATAAAAACAATCTATAACAATATTAAATTCATAGAATTTAAACAATGTAAAAATTGCAGAAGGCAACTTCTCCCAATCCCATTCCCGCCCATGAGAGACCAAGATGGTATGAGGGTCAGATGGTCATCCCGGCTGGCCAAAAGCCTGGCGGAACAGGTCCGTTTTGCAGGCCCTGCGGAAACTTAGTTATTATTCTTTCATTTTAAAAAAATGATTGTATTGTTATTACCGGCCTACCTTGGGTCCCAGTTTTCTATGGAAAAGGTTTTACAGGAATGAAATCATCCTAGTTAAGACAGACATTGGCTGGGCGGCTTTGTCCTTGTGGCCCTTTAACCAAGAAGCTGTTCTCACTTAACAACAGTTTTCTGCTCTGACAGATTGACAAATAATGATCCCCAGTGCTGTTTGTGAAGAATAAACACGAAACGACTCCACTGATTCTGGGGTGTCCCTCCAACTTTCAGCATGGCGGCTTCTTTCTGCTCCTAATCTATTGCATTAGCTTCTGGCTATTCAAACATCATCTACTGAATTGCTCGGGGTGAAAGGTCAATGCATTAAGCATAGCAGATTAATACGCTGCAGTAAATCCCAGAGCCGGCACTTTAAGGAGCCAGTCATATTTCACACGTGATTGTTCTCTCAATTGATTGTGCCGTCCCCGTGAATGTGTGCATGTTTCCCTTTTTTTACAAGCTTTCCCAAGTTCCCTTGTTTAGTGGCTGAGGCTGTGTCCCGCACCGGTTGCACTTTGATCAGGGAAATTCAATACCTGAGGTCTGGGCTTTATAGGAAAGCAAGGTCCAGATTAAGGGAATTAGCCACAATATATCACAACTAATAAAACAGTGATTGCGCCCCACCACAGCGCTGCCCAAGGGGATGGGATGGAAAGGAGGGGCGCGCAGGGATGGGGGGAGGGCAAACCCTTGTTAATAATTAGAACGAGCAACTACACCCACCAGGATGGTACAGAACTGTTAATGCTTCTTTATGGATTATTTATTAAGAAAGAAAGAAAGAAAGAAAGAAAGAAAGAAAGAAAGAAAGAAAGAAAGAAAGAAAGAAAGAAAGAAAGAAAGAAAGAAAGAAAGAAAGAAAGAAAGAAAGAAAGAAAGGGAGGGAGGGAGGGAGGGAGGGAGGGAAAGAAAGAAAGAAAGAAAGAAAGAAAGAAAGAAAGAAAGAAAGAAAGAAAGAAAGAAAGAAAGAAAGAAAGAAAGAAAGAAAGAAAGAAAGAAAGAAAGAAAGAAAGAAAGAAAGAAAGAAAGAAAGAACTAGCTTCTGCTGTCTAAACTCTGTTTGCGATGATTTTTGTGTTTTAACTAGGAGATTGTACTTTTTAATTTTAAATAACAGCTATTTAAAAACCGAGCAGCAACATGATTTGGTTTTACTCAGATGTGGATGTCTACACCCAGCCCTTTGTTTCGAGATGTGAAAACTTTTCAAAGTTGTTTTGCCGATGGTCAGAGATTTGCCTCAGAATAAATGCCATCTTAGAAACATCTTTCAAACTGATCAGTCTAATATAACAAAACTGCAGAAACCGCCCTCTGGTCAATGGAGCTATATGCATAATGGTAAGAATCACCACTATAGCTATTACTTTCACAGACAAAGAGATGGAGGAATTGGTTTCATTTTCAAGGTATGAACCCCTGTTGGAGATGGCAACTGATGCACATTTTATTGATTTCATGTTCTACTATGTGCATACCTCTATCTGACTGTGCTTCCTAGCAGTTTACAACAGACATTAGAAACCACTTAAAGCTGTAAAAACATCACTGAAAACATTCCATACCCTGTGAATGATCTGTAAAAACACATGAACCTGCCTTACACTGAATCAGAGTCTTAGTCCACCAAGGTCAATTGGGCCTTTCTCTGTGGTCTCTGGTAGAGGTCTTTGATATCAGCAGTGGCTGCTCTTTTGGAGGTTGAACCAGGCATCTTCTGAACCAGGCATCTTCTGGTCTTTTGGAGGCTGAACCAAGCATCTTCTGAAGAAGAGTTGGATTTATACCCCACTTTTCTCAACCGCTGTAGTCACAAAGTGGCTTACAATTCCTTCCTTCCCTCTCCCCACAACAGACACCTTGTGAGGTAGTTCTGAGAGAACTGTGACTAGTCCAGGGTCACCTAGCTTCATCTGTAGGAGTGGGGAAACAAATTTGGTTCACCAGATAAGAGGAGTGGAGAATCAAACTCAGTTCTCCAGATTAGAGTCCACCATTCCTAACCATTATACCACACTGGCTTGTGCCCTTCTGGTATGTCAGCCTCAGGTCATGAAATGCTTTCAAGGTAAGCACCAGCACTACACCACCCTGGCTGCTCTTAACCACTACACCCAGCAGATGCTGTACAACTACAACACAGCCACTCCCCAAAACACACATATCAATAGATTGTAGCAAATACCTTCAGAAGGACACTTTTCAGTTGCTGCAAGTTGTGTGATGACCATATGAAGGGGCCTTATTCTGAGCTGAACCATGAAACCCAGTATCTCCTACCTGGTATGATGACCCTTGAGGGTTGGCCCAACATTTTCTACAGTAGCTAACCAGATGGTCTGGAGAAACGAAAAGATATCACACAAAAAGCAGAGTTGTCCCCACGATGAACCCCAACCAAGTGGTATTTCCAACATGCACAGCCTTTGCATATGGAGGTTACATTCCAGCCTCTGACCACCCCTCCTGCTCTCTAACCCCCCTAGGATCCTAATTAACTCACTCTACTGACCAACAGGACACGTTTTACTGGTTCAACATAATTTGCAATGTAGCAAAAATATCAAACAATGTATGACATGGAAAATACTGTTTCCAAGGTCAGATCTTGCTTTCCAAAATACAAAAGAGAAGAATGGAAAGGGCAGGGGAGGTCTGGCCTTTGACCTACTTTCAGAGGCTTCACAACCCACTTTTATTATTATTGTAGATTTCACAGCTGCCAGATCTTTAGCTGGTTGTTGGCCTTCATTACAATTCGAGCATCACCTAGAGGCCTAGGAAGTTGTAATGTATCGGCTTGTTGTTGTTGTTGTTGTTGTAGATTTCACAGCTGCCAGATCTTTAGCTGGTTGTTGGCCTTCGTTACAATTCAAGCCTCACCCAGAGGCCTAGATTGTTGTTGTTGCTGTTGTTGTTGTTAATAATAATAATAATAATAATTCAATTTAGTATACCACTCTACTCCCAAAGAGCTCTGACTGGAAAGTGGAAATGTGTCCTGCTTTCCAAAGGCTATATGTGGTAGAGACACCAAGTGATCCTTAGTCCCAGTCCTGATCCAAAAGCTTCTACCCTTGCCAACATGGGTGGATGGAGTGGAATTTGGTCACATGAATGCATTTATGAATGTTGGTCTCTAATGAATGCAATGGCCGTGGAGCCCTATTTCCATTGAGGAATTCAGCTTCCATGTTGGCCTTTCCATAGTGTGGTCAACTTCAAGATAAGGCCTGGAGATCTCCCAGAACTATGACCACTCCCCAGAGTACAGTGGTTCTCCTGGAGAAAATGGGTGCTTTGGAGAATAAACTGAATGCCCCCCTGAGGCCCCTCCCTAGGCTCCTCCCCAGCATGGTGGAGTGGTTAAAAGCAGGGAGATTCTAATCTGGGGAACTGGGTTTGATTCCCCACTCCTCCATCTGAGTGGCAGAGGCTTATCTGGTGAACCAGATGTGTTTCCACACTCCTACTTTCCTGCTGGGTGATCTTGGGCTAATCACGGTTCTTCAGAACTCTCTCAGCCCCACGTACCTCACAAGATGTCTGTTGCGGGGACAGAACGGGAAAGGAGCTTGTAAGCCACCCTGAGTCTCTTTACAGGAGAGAAAGGTGGGGTATCGTATACCCTTGACCGAAGAACGGTACACGCCTTCTATCTGGGATAGTCATCCTCTTCCACCGAGCGCGAAGCTTCGGGAGGGATGCACATGGAGCGGTGAGGGAGGTAGGAGACACCTGCCTAGCCAGCCAGATCAGCCAAATCAACCCTGGCGATCAATGGGGTGACAGATGTCGCAACCAGATCGCCCTCACATCCAAGGTGGGGTATCAATCCACCCTCCTCCTCCTCCTCCTCCTCCTCCTCCTCCTCCTCCTCCTCCTTCTTCTTCTTCTTCTTCTTCTTCTTCCCAAACCCAGTGTTGAAACCCAGTGAAAATGCACATCAAATTAAATGGGCTTTAGCCGAAGTATGACTTTGTGGGACAGCACAGTGAAGTGTTCTTCTGCACACTGTGTCATCACTTTTTTGGGACCAGGAGCTTCAGCAAAAAAAAGTCTGGCTACCCTGCCCTTCCAATACCTCCTTAGGTCACTTTCTGATCTGCACAATTTCTGCCCCATCTCTCTCTCTCTTTCTTTGTGTTTTTTTTTCCGAGTGAAGTTTATATGGGCTACACTAATTGAGTCCCTGGCAGTCCACAGAATGTTTAATAAAAGGCTATGGAGGCAGATTTAATTATTTTCCTCCAGTCTGTCTCTATAGACAAATGTTTTAAATAAATATTATTTGCTTCAGAGGGATCAGGAAAGGATTGCTTCCTCCTTTCTAAGCCTCGCTTTTATTTCTTGCTTCGGAAAAGAGTGTTTTAATAAACTAATTTATTTTTAAGTCTCTTTGCCAACTTGGCCTTTCATGTTGGAGAGCGAAGTGCCTCTGAGAGCCAATTTCTAGATAGAGAAAATCTTTGCACTGGGAAAAAAGCATGTACTCCATCATGTGTGAATTGCAGCCAAAAAAGCACAAGTTACCCACACAAAAGCTTGTGATCCCATGCCTACTTAGTTAGAAGTAAATCCAGTAACATCAGTGGGACAACGTTCCAAGTAATATTGGTTAGGATTGTGCTGTGATATCCCTTTGATTTTTTTTCAGTAGCACTCAGTTGTGCCTAATTTTTGCTGATGTGTGCCAGTAGCACATGAATCAAACATGGGGCATACTATGACATACATACTGTTACTTATTACAAAGGCTTAAGTGTGCTGTAAAGTGCTGGAAGGTTGCAATGCAATTATAAATCTATATCTATACCTCTATATCAGGGGTCTGCAACCTGTGACTCTCCAGATGTGACTCTCCAATTGGCCATGCTGGCAGGGGCTGATGGGAATTGCAGTCCATGAACATCTGGAGAGCCACAGGTTGCAGACCTCTGCTCTATATCTATCTTTATATATTTATACGGGTGTGTGTGTATATGTGTGTGTGTGTGTGTATTCATTCCAATCTTCTACAATCTTCGTGCATTGCTTACTAAATATTCTATATATATATATATAAAGAACAGAACAGTTTTTCTCCATCATAGAACCAACTTTTTGTTCATTAATACTGCCATGATTTGGAAGTAAGGAAAGCATCAGGTTTTTTAAAAGTTGGTGCTCAAGGTAGGGTGCTCAAGGTAAGGTGGGGCATCCACTGACCCCAAATTGGCTGCAGCCCCACTCATGGGCTTTGTGAAGTGTTAGATTTCTGGAGCCACAAATATATAATATAATCTATATACCCTCTTCAGCACTGAGAGGCAAATTGCATTCTATGTTTCCTGTTGTTCCAAGTTGCATTGTCTCTTAAGACAGTTCAGCTTTTTGGGGGTTTCTAAAGACAGCAAGCTTCTGTAAGTTTCCAATTATGTGTTTCCCCCGCTGATAAGCTGATCGAATAGCCTTGTCGATTAGTCTTTATGACAGAAGAAAACAGGAAGATGGTTTATTTCGCAGACAGAAGGTTATTGGGCAATTATGTTTTTTATAGGGTTGCGTAGGACAAATGACCGGCCCCTCTTGCCTTTGATGCCACCAGGCAGACGGCTCAATAAAAATCAGAACAAGGCAGGGCAAGGAGGGTCAGGGACAGGCCTTTCTGTGGGGCCCTGCCTTTGCCTCTCCGCTCTGAAAACAGACACTGTTTCCAAAAGTCCCCACTGGAGTTCTGGAACTGCCTCTGTACGAGATGTAAACGTAGACAGATTTACACATCTCCATGTTTTATAAAGGTGGAATGGTCAGGGGCAGAAGGAAATATGTCAACTGAAGAATAAAGCTGGACTCCAGTAAATGGGGCTCTTCTTCCTTAAGGGCAACCGAGCCAAGGGAGGAAGAGAACATGAGGAGGTCAGAGATTCATCTGGTCCACCATCCTGTTTCCTGCAGGGCTAGCCAGATGCTTTTGAGGAACTCACAGACAAGCAAGCATGAATGAATGAATGAATGAATGAATGAATGAATGAATGAATGAATGAATGAATGAATGAATGAATGAAAAAGCCCTCTGTGACTGCTTACTTCCCAACAATTGATACGCCATCTTTGAACATGGAGGTCCCAATCTTCGTGGTTTATAGCCATTGATGGTCCTATTCTCTAAGAAATTCCCTAATTCTGTTTCGAAGCCATCTAAGACAGTGATCATCCTTAGAAGTTTGGCATCACATTCCATAAATTGCATTATATGAAGAAGTACCTTTTAAAATCTGTCCCGAATCTAAAAATAATATTGGGTGACCAAATGGCCCGATCCAGAGGGGAGGGGGTGAATTGCCTCCCAGATGCAGGGTATTTCCCTGTGGCCAGACTGACATACATCCACAGATCGGGAGAGGAATTCTCCAGCTGTTCAGTGTATACAGACCAATTCTCACTTCTATTCGCACATAAGAGATAGCCAATGAATGCAAAAGCACAAGGCACGCTCAAGTCAAAGGATAAACAGGGAATACCGTGAACATCAAATGATCCATGTTTCTGATCACTGTCCAATAGTCAAACAGTTTGAACCCTTCCAGAAGTCCTAAATATACATCCCCATGCCCTGATCTTTTTTTTTTCCCCATATCCAACGACGTGCCCCGGAGTCAGGTTTGACTCTGTAATTCACCTGCCTCCAGAAACCTGCAGAATCTCACCTATGACAGTCCTCCTGACGAAAAGAGTAGAGGGGATCAGAGCCTTTTATCTGGGTGATGAACTGCCAGCCTGTCAGAACGTAGGAGCATCTCTGCTGAGACATGTCAGGGCTGCCCCCGGGGGAGGGGGAGCAGAACTGGTGGGCTCTGTGTTGACCTTGGCAAACTCTGCAAAAAGCTTTGCACAACAGCAGCTCTGAAGAGTCTGGGAGAAAGACACTGTATATATGTGTGTGTGTGTGTGTGTGTGTGTGTGTGTGTGTGTGTGTGTGTGTGTGTGTGTGTGTGTGTGTGTGTGTGTGTGTGTGTGTGTGTGTGTGTGTGTGTGTGTGTGTGTGTGTGTGTGTGTGTGTGTTTATAGGTGAGGCCATGAGCATAGAGAGCGTAGGAAAGAAGGCTGGTGTTGTGTTTTACCTGCTTTGGAAGCCAGGGAGGGGGTTGGGTGATTCCTAGGATTTTAGGTATCCCTCTCTGGACCGCAGCCATAATTCAGTTGCTTTCTGTGTGAGTGGTCCCCAAATCAGTCTAGGGAATCTGCAAGTAAGGGATCACAAATAGGGGCCAGGAAAGGCATCCCACCTGAAAATGTCTTGAAGTGCTGCCGCCAGCTGGAACAGGCAAGTGAACTAGATGGGCCAATGGTACAGATCAGCCCTTGTTCATTTTCAAATCTATTGGACAGCAGTTGTAAGTATAGCTGAATTGGACTGTGTGTGTATGTGTGTGTGTATGTGTAAAGTGGATCAAGCTGCAGATTACTTTTATTGACCTTGTAGGGTTGCTGAGTCAAGATGAACAGAAGTGGTTTGCCATTGTTTGCCACTGCACTGTGTCCCTGGATTTCCTTGGAGTGACCCATTCCAGGGCTAACCAAGGTCAACCCTGCTGAGCTTCTAAGGGCTGATGAGACTTGGCTAGTCTGAGCCACCCAGGTCCATGTATCATCCCCTGAATATCAGGGTCAGGAGACAACATCAGGAGAAGTCTTTGGTGTCTGTGTCCTGTGATTGGACCTCTAGAGGAACTGGTTGGCCTCTGTGTGAGACAGGATTCTAGACTAGATGGGCCTAATGGTCTTATCTAGCAGGGCTCTTATTCTATTCTTGGACCACTCCTTTCAGGGTATCATCAGGTGACACTCCTGATGATACCAGCCAAGTTTGGTAAAGTTTGGTTCAGGGAGTCCAAAGTCATGGACCCCCAAAGGGGGTGCCCCATCCCACATTGTTTCCAATGGGAGCTAATTGTAGATGGGGCTACATTTTGAGAGTCCCTAACTTTGGACCCCTTGAACTAGACTTCACTAAACCTGGATGATATCATCAAGACAATCTCTTGCTGATACCAGCCAGGTTTGGTGGTATTTGGTTTAGTGGGTCCAAAGTTATGGAACCCCAAAGTGGGTGCTCCCATTCCCCATTGTTTCCAATGGAAGCTAATAGTAGATGGGACTACCCTTTTGAGGGTCCATAACTTTGGACCCCCTGAACCAAACTTCACCAAACCTGGGTGGTATCATCAGGAGTGTCTGCTAAAGATACTCCGAAATGTTGGTACAGCTAACATAAACATTCCTCCCCTGACAGGTTGTGTGAATGTCCCTTCTAAAATGACACTTGCCATGTGCAATTTTAAAAATATGTACACTAAAAATACTGAACTATTCTTTTAAAAAGCAGGGTAGTTTTGAGTCACAGTGAACAGGCATGTCTTTTCCAGTTTTTATTGTAAGATCCATTGTTTAAAACCCTTCCTTACAAAAAAGCTAAGATTTTTGTACTTTTAAAGTTATTGTTGATACCATATTGTTCTTGTTGACCCTCTTTTCCACTTACAGAGCTAGTTTACTGTTTTTCTTTGAAATAAATATTCAAAAACATTTAACCTACTGATGACTCAATTAATGTAATTTTATTGGTATCTATTTTTATTTTTGAAGTTTACCAGTAGCTGCTGCATTTCCCACCCTCGACTTATACATGAGTCAATAAGTTTTCCCAGTTTTTTGTGGTAAAATTAGATGCCTCAACTTATATGCGGGTCGACTTATACACGAGTATATACGGTACCTCTGGGAAGTTACCATAGCAGGCCTTGAAGGTCATGACTTTCCTGCACTGTCCTTCTCTGGTACCTGGCATGCACCATACTATACTATTTCTTAACATGGCGGTTTAAGCTAGTGCTTTTACCTACTTCTACAAACAAAGCCAGAAACCAGCGTTCGCTCCCATCTTTTTTGTGTGTGGTAGTTTCACTGATACCCCCTCCAGCCTATTAAATGAAGAGAAATTCTAACAAAAACAGCTTGTTAAACTATTGTGGCTAGCAGCAGGATGAAGAGAGCATGCTGCCCCCCTGACGAACACCATGCATGTGATCAGCCGTGGCTTTCCCCTCCAGCCCATCCAAATTGTCTTCCTCTCCTACCCCACCTTCTCACACCGAAGCTCTATGAGGCTGAACCCTGTTTGAAAAAGTGAAACCGCATATGCCGTCTGCTGGCATTTAGTGTTGAACTCTGTTTATCTGAAGAGCTGTGACCTTGATTACTGGGAGCTCAGGGTTAATGCTCTAAAAGACCGTAATTATTGTTATTATAATCATTCAGTGCTAGCAGTTTCCTCCGTGTGAGGGAGAAGGTCATTCCTCTAAAGGGCCTACAATCTAAATGACTCTGAATAGGAAGAATTATCGGCTTTATTGAACACATCGTTTTGGTACGGATGAGCACCTGAATAGAATTGCTGTTTGGAAAGGAAGCTCGTTGAAGCTAGGAAGTCTTGGAGCGCAAAAAGTCAAAACCCTTTTCCAGCAGGGGCCCTTCTGCAAAAAGCAAACAGACCAAATCAACTAGATTTGCCAACCTCCAGGTGGAATCAGGAGATCTCCCGGAATGGCAACTGATCTACAGACGACACAGATCAGTTCCCCTGAAGAAAACAGCTGCTTTGGAAGGTTGTTCCCTTACCTCTATGGGGTTGTTCCCTTACCTCCCCAAACTCTGCCTGTTCCAGGTTCCATCATCAAATTCTTTGGGAGTTTCCCAACCTGGAGCTGGCAAATCTAAAATCAACAATCAGAGAAGGAAGACTGAGGGAGTGAGAATGCAAGAGATGCTAAAAAGACCAATACCTTTATCATCACTATGGTCCTTTCTCACCAAATCTCCTAAAATGTTTGTAAAAGGGACCCATCCTTTTTAAAAAATTTATTTATTTATTTATTTATTTATTTATTTATTTATTTATTTATTTATTTATTCTGTTAGAGTTATCGGCCGCCTCACCCCCGCAGGGCTCGAGGCGGCTCACAATATGGCTGTTCACAATGACAGCAAATAAATACAAAAATATAACTTCACCCAATTAAAATCTAATAGCAGCAATTACTTTAAATGAATAAAAATTTAAACAACAAAAGTTGTTAAAAAAACAGGCGCCCGATCCAAAGGCCAGAGAGGGAGGGGGAAAGGTAGGGCCCAAGATGGAATCAGGCCCAGCCAAGGTGGAAGTCAGGCAGCCTCAGTGGGGGGCAGTAGAGCCGAGGCCAGCCCCCCAAAAGCCCGGTAGAATAGCTCCGTCTTACAGGCCCTGCGGAACTCACCAAGGTCCCGCAGGGCCCGGACAGCTGGAGGTAGAGCATTCCATTGTCCGCACTTGCCCCCTGGAAACGCTTTATGGCTGCCATTACATGGTTCCCTCCCCCTTTTTAATTTGTTGATGAATTGATTGCTTCAAAGCCTTGTGCTGCGATTCTCTGTGCTTCGTATACCCAGTGCATTGAAGATTAGCCCCCCACAAAAAAAAAAAATGTTCTACTAAAGAGGCAAGGGTATATGGAGAGTGAGATCATAACATGGCACCAAGGAGGAAGTTCGGGAAATGCAGAGAATGCTTGCAAATTGTTTTAAAGAGACATGTACCCAAGTGAAAATGTTTTGAAAATGTTTCAGCCTCAAGAACTGTTTTAAGAGGGGATAAATTTAAAACATCCTGAGGCTGGAAATAAAACATTTTGGGGTAAAAACAATGCAGAACTCCATGGAAGAAATGATTTATTTCCTGCCTGCAAACACTGTAAAGCGTCTGTATGGAAAGGACCTATATCTAACGGTAAAGCGGGTATGCAGAAAAAGATAGCTTTGCGTATTAACATGCCCCTGAGGCGTAGGATGCCAAGAGCACCTAAGGCTGACGAAAAGGCAAGCAAAATATAAGGGATGGAGACAACCCTCTGCTAATTCCCTTCCTCCCCTGAGGATTCTCAAAGAATAGAAGCTCCTTTGCTTTCAATGGGAAGTATAGTTTACAAGAGGTATCCTGGTCGACCAGACTCTGTTTCCCCATGCTCCAACTCCTTACAAAAGAACAAGTTAGTCCATTGGGTGGAATGATTAGGGTTGCTTGCTATGGGTAGGGAAATAGCTGGAGATTTTGAGGGCATGATTTATAGAATGCAAAGCACCTCTAATGCAAAGACACCTCTATAACCTGGCTACAATTAAACCAGCAGTGTACAATTTACAGAAAAACTGAGAATTAGGACTAATAAAAGGAAACACTTCTTCACGCAATGTGTGATTGGTGTTTGGAATATGCTGCCACAGGAGGTGGTGATGGCCACTAACCTGGATAGCTTTAAAAAGGGCTTGGACAGATTTATGGAGGAGAAGTCGATCTATGGCTACCAATCTTGATCCTCCTTGATCTCAGATTGCAAATGCCTTAGCAGACCAGGTGCTCAGGAGCAGCAGCAGCAGAAAGCCATTGCTTTCACCTCCGGCATGTGAGCTCCCAAAGGCACCTGGTGGGCCACTGCGAGTAGCAGAATGCTGGACTAGGTGGACTCTGGTCTGATCCAGCAAGCTAGTTCTTATGTTCTTATGTTCAAAATCCATGCAAATGTTCGGTGTAATACGATACAAAATCTACTTCGTAACAAACCTTTTGTTTTAGCACATGCAATAAAAATTCAATTTTTGCAGTTTTGTGCACATACCAATGAATGTGTATTGCAGCATTCCATAAGTTCAGAATTCTTACTGGAATAGTATCAAAGGACATGTTACCACGTCCTGACATGGAGTGACATCAGAACATTTCTGAGACAAAGTATTCTTTGAAGACAGGTGGCCCAGCTCTGCACACGTTTCATTCAATACTTGTTCACTACTTCTTCAGAATACTTCTGTTCCTTGTCTTGGATTACATCATCGTATTAACCTTTTTCTTTTCTTATATCAGGTTTCTACAGAGATCCTGCAGCCATTTTTTACTGGGATGAACGATCTCGGTTATCTGGAGATCAATTGTAATAGTGAGAGATCTGCAAGTCTGCCCTGGAGGTTAGCAATGCTTCTTTTCATGCTATGTTACCGTGCGAACAGCAATTGAGAGCAGAAGCAGTTTATTTTTCCCGCCCAGCCGCCGGATCTCCCCGCCTGACGTTCATTCAAGCTGTCACTCAAAAACAACAACCAATCAGAACACGGGACACTGGGCCTGCTCAGATACGCATGCAGCTGACACTCAAAAACGCAGGACAACGGGCATGCTCAGATACACTTGCAATGTAAATACAGAAGTCCTGGGCTTGTGCAAAACAAGCTGGAGCATTTCCTCCCGGTCTTCCTTCAAAAAACGGGCAGCCATGCGAATGGAAAAAGCAGGAAAAAACAAACCTGGATTTTAAGAATCCGGTGGTACCCAGGTATAATTCTGCTGTGCGGAAACGACCTAACTTTACTTCTGCAAAGTAAGACTCAAGTCTCTCTTTGCCTCTGTGTTCAAAACGAAGGAGCATCCCCAAATTATACGTGCACATACCTTGAGTCTCCGACAATATGCATGCATGTGCTGATTCACAAGCATTATAGCCTCCCACCAAAATACACTGAAAATAGAACATGATATTTTCAAATGTGGTGCCTCATAAATGTAGGGAACATTGTCATTATTCATTGATTGTGGAGAAACACAGCTCGTGTATATTAATGTTAACTACAGTGGCACCTCGAAAATCACCAATAATCCATCCAGAGATTATCGGCGATTTTCGAAAGCGCCATATTTAGAGGTATGCCGTTTGCGCACGCGCAACGGCGTTTCCGTACCCTTGGCGGCCACTGAAAATCGAGGCGGCCAACAATTTTAGGGGACGGAAATCAGCGCCTGGCAATCGTCAAAGGCACCGATTTTCGAGCTGCCACTGTATAATAAATCAGTGGGAACGCCAGTCAACAGATCAGTTCGTTGCATAAACATGACTGTGTAATTCAAGCATAGGACAAATTATAATAATTTCATCAGCTGCATCATGAAAGGAAGTTAGCTTTTAGGGATTTTTTAGTGTCTCTTATGTGCAAACTACCACATATGCTTGAAAAGTGGTATTTGTATTCAGTGCCCAAAAGCTAATCCCAGTGTGTGGAGCCCAAGCCTGCATGTTTCACTGCAGGTTGGGAGCTAACGTGTGGAGGATTGTCTCGCAGTTCCCACCGAACCAGACTGATTGTCATGGAAACACTAAAAACAGGTAAAACAATGGATCAGGAATGAAAAGGGCTTCTCTATTGTGGTGCTTTGCTGATGGAACCCCTTTCTTTGACACTTTGCTGGTTTCGTGGCCCATTTTGTTTGTTTGTTTCATTCTTTTCTCCCCAGATTGAAGAATTCTTGTCCATGCACGTATTTGAGGTTTGTTTGCTTCCAAGATGAGTTTTGCACTATTGAATTGTGAGTGTGGCTTTAGGATTCAGTCTTTGGACAGTTTGGTTTGGCTTTTATTTTGTTCTGTTTTTACAACCTGTTGGCTGATGGTTTTATAGGCTGTTGCTTTTCCTTGTACTGGCTGGTTGTTTGGCTGTTTCTCCCTCTTTAACATGGTAGTCTGATTTCTCTTCTTTTATGTTAAAGCATTATTGTTCAAAACTGGATTTTGTGGGATGATTACCATTTTATTGTATTGATTTTTTTTTCTACATGAACCACTTCAGGCAACATTTTGAGGAAAAGCAGTATTCAATAAATAAAATGGACAGCACGTAATATCTGGATCACTTCTATAATTCCCACTTTTTTTCATCCTATTGATTACTCCAGAAAAAGAAAAGGTTTCTGGAAGATAATTTGCACAAACATGCAGTCAGTGGTAATATCTGCATTTGGGACAGACAGGATAATACTTTTATTTATTTATTTATTTATTTATTTTTTCGATTTATAAACCGCCCTATCCCCAAGGGGCTCTGGGCGGTGCACAACATTAATATATATACAATTAAATAAGGTTCACAATAGTGACCACACAACAATCAGTATATAACTAAAATCCATTAAAAACCATTAAAACAGCGGTTGACACATCAATGACAGATAACTTCTGCATAACTTTTACAGATAACTTCTGCATACACAGCAGGAACTAATGTTGCTAGTTCTGGATTGAGAAATCCCTGGAGATTTGGGTGTGGGGGGGTAAGACTCTGGGGAAGTTAGAGTTTGGGGAGGGGAGGGGAGGGGAGGGGAGGGACCGTGGCATGGCCCAATGCCATACAATCCACCCTACAAAGCATCCACGTTCTCCAGCAGAACTGGAGACTTCAGAGATCAGATTCGAGTCCAGTAGCACCTTGGAGACCAAAAGATTTTCGGCATGTGCCGAAATGTTTCGGCATATCCCGAAAATGTTGTTGGCCTCTAAGGTGCTACTGGACTCGAATCTAGCTGTTCCATGCCTGACAACACAGCTATCCTCTGAAACCTGAGAACAGTTGTAATTCCAAGAGATCTCCAGACACCAACTGGAGGTCGGTACCCATGCAGTAAGTGAAGGTGCATTGGCTTGTCCATACAGGGTCTTAATTTTTGAAACATGTCCAGTTCAAAGAACCTACATCCAGACTATGTGGTCTGTTTCCCTGATAAAACAGAGGAATCATCTATTTGTCAAAGGCTTCGATTATTGACATTGGGTTGTTAAAATATTAAGTTGCATTGCAGCTGTTTATAGACAGGGTGGTTGATCAGATAGCTGGGGAGGGCAGGCTCACAAGCAATGGGCAAATATATTGACTAATCTGATCGTTACATTTATGTCAGATTTACTCCACTGTCACTGTCACGGCCTCTCTCAAAGAATCCTGGGAATAGTAGTTTGCTGAGAATTCCATCAGAGATCCATAGCAATGTTTCCTGAACGACTACTTTCAGAATCCTTTACAAAAGGAGGAATAATCATTTTACCAAATGCTTTAGGTTTTGCCAGTTCCAGTGGACATGAAGGGATTCTGTCTTCCTTCCTGGGAAAGTCCCCCTGTCGAAACAGGTAATAATTTCCCTGGAGATTATGATTTATTAAAGGAGGATAAACTGAGGAATTTCCCCCTTCTCTTTCGACCAAAATATACAACGCAGTTTCTTCTTCAAGCCATATTTCTACATGTTTCATTATTTCTGTGACATCCATGCGATCCTGTGAAATTGCTGAGTTCTCTACAAGTGCTTATTAATTTTTACAGCATCACTATTTCCTGTATTTTTATGCACTTCCTGGCCTAGAACATCTGGGGTCCACTGCCTGTCACTTTGCCTGACCTTTTTATAAAGTACTAATGGTTAGGAACTCCATTTTCTTACGGCAGAAAGTAATGCCCGTTAACTTGTTCTCTGGCTCCATATATTATACACTGTGCATTTGTTGTAAAATAAAGGAAGAAAATATTTTTCTCCACCTGGTGGCTGTTCCTTTCGATGATCAGCAAATTTAAATCCTAAATTTCTGACTGAAGTAATGCTGGATGCGTATTTTTCTTCGTGCATATGTATGTCGTTGCAATGAAGGGGCAATATTTAAATCAGTACAAAGGGAAATAAAGGTTGGGAACATTCACTCATCCACAAATGTTATCTTATTGTTCATGAAGCCAAATGCTGTGTCCATTATAAGAGACCATGAGGGCCATCAAGTCCAAACCCCCTACTATACCTCACAAGGTGTCTGTTGTGGGGGGAAAGGGGAAAGTTGTTCGTAAGCCGCCTTGAGTCTCCTTACGGGAGAGAAAGGCTTTGTACAAATCCAAACTCTTCTCTTCATCTTACCATGACATGACTCTATACATACCAGCTATAGGTGTGGGTGAAATGTTAGGAGCAAAACCTACCAGACCACGACTACACAGGCAGGAAAACTCACAGCAGCCAGCTATGAAAGCCTTCAACCAGTGGTGGAATCCAAACATTTTAATAACAGGTTCCGATGGTGGTGGGATTCAAACAGTGCCGCCGCCGCACACACGCACCTCCAGTCCCTATTGGGCAGGGAGGTTGCTTTAGTAACCCCTTCTCGGCACTCAGAAAAAATGAGTAACCACTTCTAGAGAAGTGGTGAGTACTGGTTGGATCCCACCTCTGCCTTCAACAGTACATTAGCAAAGCTTGGTTGCTACGCTAAGAAGATTCCTGGTTAAAGAAGCTCAATGCAAGAACAATGCAAACTCACACACTTGACCAAGGCAGAAAGTGTACTACAAAGGTAGAAGACAATGCAGTAAAAGCAAGGTGACGCATACAATAAACGCTGAAAGAGACTACCATTATATTCCTTTATAAAAGCTACCTCTTGAGCTGTTCCATTATCCTACATTTCTAGTGCCTTTATACAAATGCCCTCCTGAAGAGTTCTCGGTTGTTCATATTCTGCGAAATGGTAGAAGTGAAGGGGGCCTTCTTGACCTCCTCTGGCAGGTGATTCCACAAGGCTGAGGGCTCACACAGCGGACACCGCATGTCCATTAAAGTCAACAGACAGAGTGTCTCTCTGATTAGGACTTTACCGTCAGCCTCTAATCCAATATACTGTCATAGCCTTGCTAGTTCTGGGTTGAGAAATATCTGGAGAATTGGGGATGGGGCCTGAGGAAGATGGAGTTTAAGGCATGAAGGGATCTCAGTGGGATATAATGCCACAGAGTCCACCTTTCAAAGTGGCTGTTTCCTGCAGGTGAATTGATCTCTGTCACTTGGGGATCGGTTGTAATCTCAGGAGCAGGGGATTACCTCGGGAAGGTGTATCTTTGGGGTTCCCCCCTCACCCTCACAGGCCAGGAAGAGGGTCAGGAGCCCGTGAGTGAATGCAGAGGGGAATTGAGGCCAGTTGTGTGGTGGCGGGGGAAGACACCCCTGCCACTTGGTGCTGCTCTCCCACTTACTCCCATTGCTTGTCTTCCGCTTGCCTGGGCCACTTGCCGCTGCCACTCCCCCCAGTTGGGGGGTGCACAATTTCAGTGGCATCCCAGGCAACATTTCCTGCCACTACGCCACCGCCCAGGAGATCACCAGTAGCTACCTGGAGATTGGCAAGCCTCATA